>NC_044577.1:20544831-21744831 GCF_901933205.1 Camarhynchus parvulus
CTATTAGCTGTACTTCTCCAGCTTGAGGTTTTCCAGGATTGTGCTGGTTCTGGTCTGTCTCTCTGTGTGTCCAGAAATGTGGCAGCTGGGATTACTGCTAAGAGAGCCCAGATGAGCCTCATGTTGGATGGGGAGAAGAAGGCCACTTCTAAATATTTTAATTACTTCACTTTGGCTGGGAGTAAAAGGCTTACAAATGGCATTTCTTATCAGCAACTACAGCCTCAAAGCATGTCAATCTGTTTTACCTTGTCAGTGAGCGAAAGGGCTTATGCACAACCCAATTTTACATTGACTAAGTCCATTGTTCTGTTCCAGTGTTGCCATTTCTATTTTTCTCTGAGGTTATACAATTTCAAAATTATTTTGTATATATTTGATCTCTTCTATTTTCCATAGACCAGCCAGGTGATTTGTCAGCAATTCACTAGGAAGAAGGAAGGTAACAGTAACTGCTCTCTGGGGTGGGCTGTGATAAGAAGCAAGGGTTGGATTAAATTCTGCAGTGATTGACCCCAGAAAGTTCAGCCTCTTGCTTCAAGACCATTTCTTTTACACAGTCAAAAAGACACCACCCTTTCAAATCAGCAGAAAAATGAAGAGCTTTTAGTTGTGTTTGTGTACTCATGGCAGGTATTTCCATATAGGAAACACTTTGGGGCACAGGCATCTTGGTTAGTTCATTGGTTTTCATAATCAGGATGGTGAAACAAAACTATTCAAATTAGCCAGTCAATCAGAATCATCTTTATATAGCTCAAATAGCTCCAAATATTTGGAGACAACTTTTTTCAGTCACTTCTCTTCAAAATAACATGTAAGGCAACCATGACTAGTTTATGGATATTTTGTTAGTAGGAGAGACTAAATTCAGCAGATAAATTATTCATTACAAATTATTTCCCCAGGACTCAATTCAGAATGCTATTATATTTCAAAATTCTGGACTGTATTTATATCTTTCTTTGGCTGATCACGAGACAGACACATAACAAAGCACTGAGCGTAAGCACGTTTCCCAGAGCTTTGCCTGTGTAAGTCCAGTGGTTAGCAGCTGTTCTTTCATGTTGTTTCCAGCCAACCTGATACAACTTACTTTTCCTCAAAAAGGTGGCTTCTTTCATAATGCATAAGGCATAAAGACTTTTGTGGCTCTCTTCTGGACTCAAGAGGGAGATTATTCCAGCTGCCTATATTTAAAGTCTGTGCTCAAGTGCAGAGGTCAGAAAATTCTCCAGCCAAGAGCTAATACAGCTTGTTGTGCCTTCTGAGATTTCTGGTTTAGGAATACACTTCTTGCAATGTGACTGTGTGGCCACAGAAAGAAATAGGTCTATTCTACCACATTTGAAACATAGCATCCTTTGTCTAGCTCCTAAATTGTAACAAGAATATATAGTTAAGTGCTCAGCTTGTCCTTTTTTCTAGATATATATCCTGTAGGGCATTGAACTGAAGTTACTTGTGTCTCAGATCAAAGTCATTTCACTTAGAAATTCAGGTTGAGCTTGAAGGCACAGTCTCTTAAGTGAAGGTCAATGGTTTCTCCATTATAGCACCCAACCTCAAATTATTTTTGCAATTAGTAATATTTATATCTGTTTTTATAGTGTAAAAGAATAAAGAAAGGATAGTCAGCATTTTCAAGAAATACAAGTTAAAGGTGTCCTATCATTTAAAATGATATATCATGTTAGAGAGGAAACTTAAAAGCTGGCATATGCAATCTAAAATTAAATACAGATTTTGAATTTCAGGCTGCAAAGCTAAAAAGATCAAAGGAAACTCTTTACAGTTCTTCAGAATTTGGTATTATACTTCCCAGGAGGTCATTTACTCCCATAATTTAGTCTGACTTATTTTGGCTTGAGTTCCATTAAAAGTATGTAGGAAAGAGAGGGTCTCTTTTTACTTTAATTTTTAACTGCAACCTGTCAGTTAAAGGAGAAAAAAAAAGAGAGAGAGAAAAAAGAGTGTCTGGAAGAGGATGATCTACAGAAGTACTAATAGCTTTCAAATCTTTTGACTTTTTGAGCCTCATATGGCTAGAAACTTATCTGGAAAGATTGTATTTTAACCCTTTTGACTGTTCTTGGACATAATGTGTGCTTTTATTGAAAGGGAACTTATTCACTGCCCTTGAACATATTCTGTCATTTCCACAATAACATCTCCCTTGACAGCAATGCCTTGACTTGTTGGACAAAATAATAGAAGGACCCAAAGTTTAAGGTTCCTAAAGGCAAACATCAAAAGAACACCTTTGTTAAGTCAGACAGGTATCCAGAAGTTTACCTACTGTCTGGAGAAACCCAAAAATGAGCAGGATACCTGCTGGGATGTGAAGGCAGTGCTGATAGGGGTGAACAGACTAAAACAGAGTTTCACTTCACTGCATTTTGGGAGCAAGAAAAGCAAGAGTAGTTTGGAAAAGATGAGAAAAATTTGAAATAGCTTTTGCCTTTTAGAAAAGATGTGATATAGTCCTGAGGTCACTATCTATTTTACCTATACCAGTTTCCACAAACAAGGCATCAAAAAATAAGATAGAAGAGACACAAGTGCTTAATCTTTTAAGAACAGATTAAGACTGCCTGGTGGAAGCAGTAGAGGGGGTAGCAAGTTTCTCTATGCTGAAATAGGAAGTCATCTTCCCCCTCAGTACCACCTCTTTTTCCACTGAGGGATGTGAAGAGGCTGAATTTTCCAACAACAGCTGAATTTTCCTTCTGCAGGAGGTTGGCCTTGGCCAGGCTTAAGGCTGGGGAATGAGGCAGTGGGATCCAGACTGTGACAGGGTTTTCCCTCTGTTTGACTTTCAGGCTTTCCACTGGTCCTGCAGAGAGTCCCACCAGAACCACCTAATAGCTGTATGATCTTGTTACTTTGCTATATTGTAGGATGTATTTGCAGAAGGATTCATGGAGAAAATTCTGGTTTAAGATTTGTGTTCAATCAAGCTATATGTTTGTGTATATACTTTTTTTTTTTGCTTCTCTTTTTTTGAGCACATGATTTCATTATTTTGTCATCTTATACTGCAGCAGCTATTTTGTATCTGGTTCAGAGGGATTCACTCATTGGTTGGTGACTCTTTTATTCACCCCTTCTCTCCTTGTTGGTTTTCATTTACCTTCTAAATTGTTACAACTAGAAGTTTTTGAGTCCTTTTTTTCCCCCATCTCTTAAATGCATTTTGGCAAATAAAGCTACAAAAAAAAAGTCATCTTGGACCATAAAGAACATGATGGACTAGTCTTGTCTCTGGCACTTGGAAAATCCAGGGCTCTTGCTGTTCCATTAGAGTAGACTAATGACAGTCTAGTGTATACTAATAATTTTCCAGCAAGATACGTGCTTGAAAATATCTTCCCATATGATTAATACTTCTGAAAAATAGCTGTTTCCTTCTGACAGATCCAAATGGATTAGAAATGTTACAAATGCTCTTTTTTTGCAGTAAAAGGAGTAGTGGCAGCAAAGAGGTTAATTCTCCTCTTTTATTGAAAGTATCTTCTTAGAAGAGAAGTGATTAAAGGAGGGTTTTTTTGGCATAAAAGTGTTTTTCTAATCTTGTTGAAGTGCCTAAAATGTGTTTGAAGAGCCAGATAAAAGCATGGACTTCTTATTTAATGAGTTACCAGTTATATGTACCAGTGTTTATTTTGCTTCTGTCATTGAAACATATTTTCTTAAAATGGGTTTTCCTTCACCACAGTCAATAAGTAATAATGATACAAATTATTTAGAATAAATATCAGCATTAAGTACAAAAGAACAGCTCTCCCCTGAACTTTTACAACTGCACCAAGCCAGAAATAAACTCTCAATTTTAAAGAATTCTGGGGATAACTTCAGAACATTCTGACAAAATCAGAATTTGAGTTGCAATTTCTCAGCAAGTTACCTACTAGACTGAGGGTATCCAGAAAAAAATCAACCTATTCCTGCCAACTCTCATGCCAAAATGGTTATACTGATATAACAATGCCAGAAATCTGATTCCCAGTCTCCTTTCCTTTCCCTTTCCCTTTCCCTTTCCCTTTCCCTTTCCCTTTCCCTTTCCCTTTCCCATTCCCATTCCCTTTCCCTTTCCCTTTCCCTTTCCCTTTCCCTTTCCCTTTCCCATTCCCATTCCCATTCCCATTCCCATTCCCATTTCCCCTCCTTTCCTTTCCCTTTCCTTTCCTTCTCTCCCCTCTTCTCTTTAATGAGGGGTAAATTATTTTCTTTATTTAGATATCAAATAGTCGAGCCTGGTAGAAAATTATTTACATTAAAAGAGCCATCACTTAATTTAAGTCACAGATGATAGAATTCCCCTGCCTTCCACACTAGAAGGAAGAAAAAACCTCACTGTAGTCCAGGAAATGTCTAGCTAAAAAGACTAGCATTGTCCCATACTGCAAATGTTCTCTGCTGGTATTAGATCATTCAGTGGAAAATTAGGTGCAAACCTAGGTTGTTTATTGAACTTAAGGCACACATGTGTAAAGACAGCTCTCTGTTCTTACAAAGGTATCGACTGCTTCTATCATCATAGGACTTCCCACTATGCTTTACCACTGGGGAAGGAAGAGATCCAAAGCAGAGAAAGAAAAGCTGTCTGAGCACATGCAGAACTTCCCTGAACAGCAGTGGCTTTTTGTGCTTCTACCATGTATTAGAAAAACTATTATGACTAAAAAAATCATCTAAAGGCAGAGCTGATATAAGCAAAATGAGTCTTACCTGTGACCTCCGAGGACCCAGCTCTCCACTAAGCAGCATCATTCCCTTGAACCCTATGTCTGCAAAGTCCTGCCTACATCAGGGCATCTAAACCTTCATGGAGCACACAATAGATTGATGGATTAAAATGGCCATGAGGAAACTTCACTGCACCATGGAATCTGGTGGACTTGAAAATAAATTAGTCAGCGTGGCATGTTAGGAAAAGTTCTAATTGTACATAGTTCCCAGAGAAGTAGTTAGGCCTTACATTAAATCTGTTCCTCTCAGTGATTGAGATTCTTCTCCATGTTAAATATTTCTTTTTTACTATTCCTCTGTCCTCTTCATCTAAACCTGTCTGCCCTCTCTTTCCCCAGAAATTGCAAGAATTGGAAGGCGCAGCGGTCCAGCTTCAGTATCCATTGAGATCAAACCTAAAGAAATGGACCCATCTCTATTCAAAATGAATTTCCTTTATACAAAAACCACAAAGGAAACTGAAGCTACATTTCTAAATACTGAAAAGCAAAGAATAAAAGGTGACTTTTCCCTTAAAGTGTTCTATGTCAACGTCATTTAGTGCTTTGGCAAATCCCAGGATATTCTAGGAGGACTAGTTTAGGCTAGCAAGCCATGCATGTACCTTTTCATTAGCCTCTTATTTTCAAACAGAGGCCTGCAGAAATTCCAGTGCTCTGAACCCTCACAGGGGGATGGAGCAAACAGAAAAGATCTTGTTAAAACTGTCCTTCTCCAAAGACTACCTTTTTTCTTTTTTTTTTTTTTTTTTGCTTCTTTTTAAGTACTCTTCTGTGGGGAAAGTGAAATCAAGTTTAGCTGAATATGTCCTCACCATGCCAGCTTCCAGTACTTTTCAGTGCTGGGCAATGGCACCAGGCAGTCGTGGCATTGCCTCCTATTTGTCTCTGGTAGGGTGCATGGAATTCTGCTGAAATGCCAGATGAAATGACCTATGTGCATGGACAGATTTTGTGAGATCAGACTCTGTATGTGCTAAGGCTTCTTCTCTTCCTGTGTAAACCCATGATTAACTATCATTGCTATCCAGTTACACAGACACAGTGCTTACACAAGGACAGTGCTTAGCTCTGGCATGCTGCTTTCTGTCAGTTGTGCCTCAGTGTGGAATCTTTTACTCAGCTTAGGAGCACCTGGAATATAACTCTGTCATCCTTAGCAATTCCTCTCTGCTTTGCACTATTGGCTTTCTTTTGAAGCATCTCTGATAATTGACCTTTTTCCTCTCTTTTTTAGTTTTTAAATCCTTATTAAAACAGTCTTTATAATCCTTCATTTTCTGCCTTACAAACAGTGCTTTTTTGTTTTGTTATTTTCTTCTGTATTTTTTCCTTTTAAACTTTTGCTTACCTCTGGGTAAGCTAATAGATCTCTAGCTTATGGGCTTTCTCTTCACAACATTGGATCCCCTTCTTTGCTCTTCAAATTTCTACCAAAAACTGTTTAAATATGTTTAAAAAATATTTGGTTGTATTTGGAACTCCATGTGGATGACTTCATGCAGAAATTACAGGCAAATAATGGTGATATTGAGATTGCAACATTATGCAATATATATACATAATTCAAGCCAATCAATAAGGGTTAATGAAAGCTGGATCTCATCAGAATAACTTGATATCTTTTGATGAAAACCTTAGGATGCTATACATATATAGGGAGAAATTATATTTTTTATGTGCAGTGTTCTGGTTTGATTTCACCCAACAGTTTATTACAAAATGTGAATATTACAAAATCAATGTACAGTATTTATTAAATTGGTTGAACATGATGCTGGTTTTCAAAATGTAGTTGGAAATGCTGGATCATCCACTGAGTACAAACACTTCCAGTGTGTTATGCTACTGTATTTGATCTCTTAATTCATGACATGGGAGAAAAGAGTCACAATAAGGTCTAGAAAACACTGAGGCTGTAAATAGAGCATATAAATAAGAGATGAAGGAATCATGAAAACTGTTATGGGGTACTTTGGTTGCAATTAAGTTGGGCACAATCAAACTATGCATTTCAATGAATGTAAGACCATATACTGAGGAAAAACTAAGTGGGGGGATGGGGGGGCACTTAAAGGTGATTGAACTTATCATGGAAAACAATTATACTGAAAGGACAGGCAGTGAAGAATGGTTTTGTGTAAAATTTCAGTGTGACCATGAAGCCAAAAGATCCTTCCTTAACCTGGTGAGAAAAGAAAAAAGAACTATAAGTAGGAATGTCTCCTGAAATACTGTGTGTTATTCCAGAAACCATACTTGCAGAGATGTAGAATAATAACAGAGGAGTCTGAGAAGAGGCAGGAATCTCCTTAAAGGCCAAATAATCTGCTGTCTGTCGAGAAACCTGGAAATCACTGCCTGTCAATTTGTCAACCTAAAATTTAAGGGCTGATTTATTTGCAGTCTATAAGCATGTATACAAAAAGAGAAATGTGATAATATGTGCCTCTTCATTCCAGTTAATTAAAACCAACAATATTTAGTGAATCCAAAGGACCTCATAAGGTCTTGATTGAAAAAATGTATATATTTTTCCTGTTGAGGATGTTTAATCATTAGAACAATTTATGCAAAACAGTGGTCATTTTTCCATCACTGACTATGTAGACATTAGAGCTGGCTGTTTTCTTCTGAGAGAAAGGAAAGACTGAGCAAAACTGTATTTGAAGAACTCCTGTGGTATACAGGAGGTCAGACAAGATGTTTAGATGTTCCCTTCTGTTTACGCAGTCTATGAATCTAAGCAGGTACTAGCTCAGAGAATTTATCATCTTGTCTTCTATGGGATTACTCATATGCCTTGAGTTGAACAGGTGTTTAAGTGCTTTGCTGGACCAGGGCCAAACAGAGCTGGTATTGTGCCATTTCTGTGCCCCTTCTGCAGCTGTGGCAGAACAGAACTTGAGGCCGGTGTGGTACCAGCGGTCACGCTGCTCCAAGTGATTGGCTTACAAAATGGTGCAGATTAAATGCTGCAACCAGGACTAATTTTGGAAAGAAGGGAACACTGGACTGCATGTGGAACTCCTGATACATAAAAATTACAGCTGTGTGGCTCAAGTGATGCATGGAAGGGGTTTTTGGAGTCCTATCACAATATTAGTCTGGGATATTGTTATAAATATATCAGTTTTTCAGGGTACATGCCACTCCAAGGTTAGAGTTATCTCCAAATAAATTGTATACACAGTGGAAGATTATTCTAATCACTTTCTTAACTGCTGTAGCTGCTCTAATATTACATAGTTGTGTAAGCAAGCTCATAGGGATCTACGTTTGTGATTGTGGCTTTATTTTGTTTGTTAGCTTTCTCAATCCCTATTCTATGTAACAACTAATTTAATGACCTGAATTATGTCCAGAGATGTAGGATTATGTCTGGGCAAAGGATGCCTGAGCATTTTCCACAATTGATATGGTTTTGGTGTATAGCAGATCAAAGCTAAGTTATGAAAGGAGCAGCTGTATGGAATGTACCTACTTAAAGACCTTATCTTACTGCACCAGGTTACTGGTTTTTTACCTGACAACCTTTTAGTACTCTCTTTATGCTCACAATTGATACTGCATAAAAAATGCTTTCTTCTTCTTGTATCTCTCCATATTTCTCCATCTATCTATTTATTTTTGGACAATGTGCTAATGCAGAAGATCTGGTCCCCATATCCTGCAAGTTTTCTATTACAGCTTGCTATTCACTATGTGTTTTATTTGGCTAGAGCTTCCCAAAATATAATATATACATATTTGTACAGAAGATACATCAAAGTGATATGTTAAAACTATGGGAGGAGACGTCTTCTCCTGCCATCACCATTTCTTTTGACAGTAGTAGCTAATTTAAATATGTTTGGAAATTACATTTGGAACTGTTACAGTTCCAACTTTTCCCAACTTTCTTAAAATAAATTTGGGACTTGCTGGTTCAATTCAAAATACTGTAAGGTATGGCTTGGCCAAAATGCTGATATGAAATTCTTGCATAAAATTATGCCAGACCACACCAACCCCAATGGTACTGCTTGGTACCTCAGGAAAAGCCCGGCCAAGAGGATCGAGTCACATTCTCTGTCTGCTGCTTCTCCAGGTGAAGTTGGGGAGCTAGAAATGTACAGTCCAGAAAGTCTCTTAAGTGAGTGGAACATTTATGCTGTGTTCTTCCAAAGGTGCCTCGTGTGCAGCCAATCTCAGCACACACAGCATGTCCTGGGGTTGAGGAAGCTCGTCTAACACACATCGTGCTCTAACAATGCTGCCTTTCCACAACTCCTTGGAGTAGCAGAGGAAGCCAGCTTGTCTCAGGGCAGTCTGGTCCAGCATCACCTCAGGCATGAGGCTCAGAGCTGAAAGGCCAGAAACAACTCTGCCTCTTCAAAGTGGCCATCTCTTTCAGAGTCATGTCAAGCACAGCCTTACAGGACACAGGGGTCTGTGATTTTAAAACGGGCGCACATTCTTATGCATATCCCACTCCATAAAATCTTTGGATATTGTTATTTGTGTTTAAAAGCCCTCAAGCATCTTCCTTGCTAGGTCTGTATGTACACTGCAATTATGCATGCATACATTAGACACTAAATGAAAACAAAAGGCATTTAACGTTAATTACTCCAGAAAGTCACCATATTGTGATCACACACAGCACCACTATTGCTGCCCAGCTAGATATCCCACTTTCGTGCAAACAACAGAACCAAATTGAATTACATAAAAAGAAGCTACATACTGACTCCCAGCAGTATGTTTTGACAAAACACTTTGTCTACTTAAATGATTTCAGAAGCTGTAGTCAAAAGCCTTGACTGCAAATAATGGGTTCATAAAACCTATCTTTAAAATTTTACCTGACAGTAATGCTGTGCAAATACCTGCACTTCTAGTTCACCTTCTCCACTTGTTTACATCAGGATTTTAATAGAGTGGCTGTCACAGAACAACAGCTAAAGGCCACTGTTTGATAAGTTACTGTAAAAATAGACTGCTTAAAATGAGAATTTCCTCCTAAATTCAGTCATCACAAAAAGGTGGTGGATAGGAAAACATTGAAGAGAGACAATTTCTAGGAGGACTGCAATAAAGCCTTTTCAAGTTCAGTGACATTCTAACCTGCAATGACTTTGCAAGAAACTACATTTCCCACCTGTCTTCAGTTTTACTGAGAAATGACAAAAATAAAAGGAGAACAGGAAAACTCAGGAGACATAGATAGATAGATTAGATAGAAAGAAAAATAGATATTTTTTTCAGATTAGCTCACTTAGCATCCATGCACAATATTTGAAGAATACATTGACTAGATCTCCTTAACCCCCTGAAGAAAGAAATTAAACACCCAGAGAAGTCTGAATGTTTACCTGAAGAGCAAAGAACTAACCAAAGGTCTTCTTTGGCCCCTCTTTTTCCAATATTTTGGCGGACTAAATTAAAGGGCAGAAGCCATTTATTTGCGATGGTATCAGTTTAATTGGAGGTAACTCTCCCATTTCATCATTTTAAGGGATTCACTTGAAGGCAGCTCTCCCTTTTTTAGCATTTTGAGGGTTTAAAGCTGCATTTCTATCGGTGCCCCGGTACCAAATATCTTATATAGGAGCAAGTCTGGCACATACGTAATCCTAATACCACCCAAGAGTCTATTATTTTTCTTATTTTTATTTATATCACCTTAATTAGAGATACCAATGAGAGTTACACTATTCGTATAATTTCTATTATTCACCACCTACCTGTAAGAAGGGTTAGGGCTAGGTTTTAGAGTCAGGGTAAGGTTTAGGGTTAGGGTTTTGGGTTAGGGTTCAGGTTTAAGGTTAGGTGGGGCAGCATCTCTCTGGCCACAGAGAGCAACACATAACTTCCCCAGGCATTGTCCTGGGAAAAGCTCTGAGAAGATCAGAGAGAAGAATGAGAAACAATTCTTATCTTCACTTTCTTCACCTGTTATTGTGAACATGTGGAATGTGTTTTGGAGATTTGTTTACCAAAGGGTTGTTTCTTAATTAGCCAATGGTGATAATGTTTGGGCTGGAGGACCAATTATGTCCACATGTATCACAACTGTCTATAAAAGCAGTGGGTTTCTTAATAAGTATAGTATAATGAAGTGATTGATCAGGCTTAGGATTATGCATTTTTAGCCTGAACAAGTCAGTACAGAACACTGCAAAGGCTTTAAATCTTTATTTACACCCAAACCAGTAATAACAGCTTCCTAACTCGGTGGTTTTTCCTCCCCTACTAATGTTTTCTGTGAACCCATGGAGTTCCTGCATGGTATTGGACCCACACTCAGGGCTTTGAGTAGTCCTGACCTTGCTATGCAAAAAGCACAGAACTGGTTTGAGAAACCCCTCTGTGCTCTGGGGTCCCTAAAGCTAGGAGCCCCCTCTCCTCTCGGCTCTGCAGGCTTCAGAATGCCCCTGTCAAGGAGACAGACACCTGTGTTCACCTTCCCCTCCTTACCTTACCAATGCCTAATGTTAACAGCACAAAATAGCTCCACTTTTTTCTTTCATTTTAAGAAATGCTGAAGATATGCATTGGATAGTGTGCTTAGATCACGCCCTCAAATTCCTTTCTGGACAATGCTAAAATGCCTATAGATTGTCAGCACAGTTATTATTAAATCATTTGTATCTGTGCAATGACTTCCAGCAAAGACAGTAAAATACTCTGGTGTTAAGAGAACACTCAATGTTTGCAGAAGAAAGAGCTATTTCTGGTTAGAACCCTATGGGGAGATATTGCTGCCTTTTGGTTTTCTCTTGTCTTGCTTCATTCAATTCCCTGTCACACTTTTTTTGTCTCTTATTATTATAATTATAATTTTTTATCACAGTAAAAACACAGTTAAAAAACCTGGATTATTTTTGAGACATTCTCCTCTGCCAACTACTTTTAAGGTTCCAGAGTGTAAAAGCATAGCTTTTGCTCATTTGCTGAATGCAAGCCATCTTCATGGGGAAGGGGATCTTAGGTATAGATCTGAAATATAGATCTGATTTTTCTTTTTTTTTCTTTTTTTTTTTTTTTTTTCCTCCTAAAAGTGCTTTTCAAAAAAGAAGGATGATTAAGTGCATTCATACTCAAAGATTCTGAGACATCGACTCATCTTATATGCTATGGGAAGGAATTTAAGGGTATGGCCCCAAAACCTGTGCTCTGATCATCAGTCAAAAGCTCTGATTCTTATGGTAAGTTGTTTTTAAACCAACAGTACCTGGGAGATGTGTAAGGAAAATTAAGATTGCATATTGATGGAAAAAATGTAAAATACTCTAAAATATAGGAGATAGGGTGATGGAGACTGACCCCAGTCACCTATTATTTGTGTAATTTTAATTACTCTCTCTTTAATTTAAGCAGCTGACACACACTTTCAGTGGTGTTCAGAAAGTTAATAGGGCAGCTGAGTAAGGATTTTAAGGTCATATTCTTGTCCTTTGGTGCTTATTTTATTTATTAGCTGCTGCATTAATATTCTTATGATTACTGAAAAGATCATTTATGTTTATAATGCATCTTACAATACTATACAATTATGAATATTGTAATATCTATCTCAATATATCTTCGCATCCTTGATTCCATAGCACTAAACTCAGAAAACACAACAGCATTTAGATCAAGCTTCTTCTCTCCTTACATTATTTCTTAATTATGGTATGCAGTCATCAGTTTGCTGACAACACTTTTCCTGGATGTCACTCTTTCTCTGATTCCACCCCTCCTGACTGAAATTAAAATATTGACATAAATAATTTTGCATGAGCAGTGGAAAATTCAAAGAGGCATTTAAAGCAGAGGAGCTTCTACATTTATTGCTTCTCTATACATGCATTTGTCTGTGTTTTTCAAGTACATAAGCAGTAATTTAAGCAAAACTAGTGTGCTGTCTCATCCATGCCTTGCATGTAGGTAAATGATGACTTACCTGCAGTTAATTATTTTTTAAATAAAAAAACCCCATGATTTGCATTACAAAACCAGAGGGAATCTGATGGTTCTGGGTCTTTTTATCTTTATGGGTGAAAGGAATGGGAATTATTAGACTACCAGAGCAGATAGAGTGGTCTGCTCATTTCTATAAACTCTTCACCCATTTGTCTGCTCCCTTCTTTACGCAGCTCTGTCCCTCTTGATCAGCGAGAAAAGAGAGGCAAAAAAGGATCGTGGAAGTGGTTGGGGACTTACCTGCAAGTCACAGCAATGGCCTTTTAAAATTAAAGGCAGGCAAGGAAAGTATCCTCCAAGCACTTGGCTGTTAAGATGGAGATGGTGATGTTCTATACTCAGGGGCAAATGATGGTGATGCGCAGTTCTGGGGCAACTCTGCTGTGCCCATTGCAGAAGGGACAGGGGGAGCTGCCAAGTAGCTGCCTCAGTAATTTTTCTAATGGAGACATCTCTGCACATTTCTGCCCCTCCAGACAGGTCCTGCTCATCCTCTACTTGGCCAGGCATGCAACCTGCAGAGGGGAACCTCCTGCTCCCAGCCCTCAGCAGAGATGTGCCTGCGTACAACACCAGGCCTCTCATCCCTGAGGTTGGTGATCACAATATAAGGCACACTAGTGAAATTGGTCAGAAAAATTTAAACTGTACTCATGACTGTTAAAGTATTTCTCATAATTCATTGTGTGTTTTCAGGGATACTGGGGTTTTTACTGAATAGGCACAAATCATTGCTTTTCTGTTCAAGAGGTTATCTTATGATAGACCTTGCAAAACCTTGTAGGTTTTATAAATAACAGTGTGTATGTGATGTAGTGACACACACCAGTAAGTATTCTCTGTTTTAAATTCATTGCAGTGAATTGATCTCATAATGTTAACAAATCTTTTTACATATCCTCCTGAAATGTCCATTCGACTTAAACAGCAAGGTCTGGACATTGAGCAATGGCTAATGAGATCATGGTCACCATTAGGATCTGAAGAGTTATTGAGATATGAGGGGGAGTATGTTTTCCTGCTGTCAATAAATGTTGTAAATCCTAAATCAGACAGCACTGCAGTAATATCAAGACCCAGAATCTAAAGGTGGCATAAAAAATTCAAGAGAAGGAAGGGGACAAGCTACTAAGAGTCAGAACTGTTTAGTACTTCACAGAATGTGCATGTGTGGTCAAGGCGAATTTCAAATATGATGTATTGTCATCCTTCTATATTTACTTGCACAACTGACTGAAAATTCAACCTTCAGTCCATAATACAGATAGGCCTGTGGAAACACTCATCATTTTAATCCCAACATGCTAATGCCCCCTGTGTAAATATAGATTTCTCAATTAAATTGAAGTAATTTGATCAAAGAACAAGTCTCACAGGTGAAAGTAAAGGTTTCAGTAAAAACAGCCTCAGCTATACATTGTTGAAGAAGTCTTTTCCACCAAAGGGTGCATGGCTGAAGCTTAGAGCTGTGCATGACTTTGGACTCAGAAGCACTCTAAAATGCATGTTTCAGTGGGAAAGCCATGAAACAGGCCACAACTTGGCTGAGCTATTGAGAGTGCACCTCTATATCCCATAGAGTTAAATTCCTGAGGCCCCCTTGGAGCTAGCGCAGTGATACGAAGCTCTGATGCTTTTTCTGAGATCTCCTTTGATGAAGCTTGTGCCAATTTCTTTCTAAGAAATTTCCAGACCCACAGACTATTTTAAGGGATAGGACAAAATGTGAGTCTCCAGCCAAAGAATAGGAATCATAAATGAGTGAAAGGACCACATGTTAATACAACCCATGTTGCCTTATTTACTTACAGTATTTTTCCTTTTAACTACTGGATATTTGTAAAAAGTCACCATCTCTATTGGCATTTGACAAAGGACACAGTTAAATGGACCTGGCATTTTCATATTCATGTTGTTGAGCTACTTGAATTAAGGTTCAGTCACCAAATGATACCATGCATTTTATGGATTTAAAAAAGACCTAATTCCCACGTAGACAAAAAGATCTAGTATTTCTTCCTGAGAAGTTTGACTTCATTCTTTTTTATAATTACAAAAATACTTTTGCTAACTCCTCAGTGATTATCTCAATTTTAGTGCTTTGTTTCACACAGGTATGTGCCTTGCTTGCACATACCTTTACAGATACACTTTCTGGAATACATGAAAATTTTATTTCAATTACATTTTTCTCTGAATTGTACCACATAATTTACTCACTTTCTTTAGTTTTTTCATTTTTAGGCCATAAATATTATTAACCCACAGAGATTTGTTTCTGCTTCCTTTAGTTAATTAAACACACCATTGGATTTATCTTGTGCTACCACCAGGAGGGCACAAAAAGTGAAATAATGTATCAGTAGATGATTCATTCATTAGCATAAAACAATCAGGGCTTTTGAATATCTGCACTTCAATGTCTCAGGTTTGGATTTTTGTGATTGCATCTAGGAAGCAGCAGCATCAGTTAAGGGATAAAGAAGAGAGAGACAGAGAAAGAAATACAGAGATAAAGAGGGAGGGAGGGAAGGAGGGAAGGAAGGAGGGAGGGAAGGAGGGAAGGAAGGAGGGAAGGAGGGAAGGAGGGAAGGAGGGAAGGAAGGAAGGAAGGAAGGAAGGAAGGAAGGAAGGAAGGAAGGAAGGAAGGAAGGAAGGAAGGAAGGAAGGAAGGAAGGAAGGAAGGAAGGAAGGAAGGAAGGAAGGAAGGAAGGAAGGAAGGAAGGAAGGAAGGAAGGAAGGAAGGAAGGAAGGAAGGAAGGAAGGAAGGAAGGAAGGAAGGAAGGGCTGTTAAAATTACAGGTTTCCTTAAGAAGAGAAACACAGAATTTGACAAAAAAGGAAAGTCCACAAGCTTGCCTGTAGGCAGATATAACTGGCACCCAGAACATAACATGGGAGTAATCTAAAGTAATTCCCTACTCTGCTACTAACAGAGATTGAATAATTACAAACCCATTCTTTCTATAAAATGACTTCTTCCTTTGGGGGACAAAAATCCTGGACTACCATACGGTCCTGACAAATATTTCTACTGATTCTACCTAATGTTTATAAATGCAAAGTTATGTTATTTTTCCAAAAAAAGAACAATGCCCCAGGATAACACACATAAATATATAATGACACATGCAGACATTTAATGCATCTTGCACCTGCTTGGAGAGACCTTATCACAGAATGTCAGAGAACACAGATTTCTTCAGAAGCTGCTCACTGTCCCCCTCACTCCCCTGGGATCACAGTCTGATTTCCCTTCATCCAGGGATGTAAGGCTGCTATTTGCTCAGACTTGGTGGAACACTTTGGATCACCTGTAGAGAGAGCACACACCTAGGCATTACCTTGGACCTCCTTCAAAACCCTTCTCCCTAGGCATTTCTCCACCCTTTCTCTCAGTTTTTCATGACTGTATAAAAAATTAATAGGACTCTGATCCATATTGCCTTTTCTCCCTAATTGCATCAGAATGTAGGAAGGTGAAGCAATGATATAAGAGGAGAGGCTCAGGCTCCCTGCCCAAACTAGGGAAATCCACTTACAGAGAGGACCCCTCTGTGTACAGACGTAGTTGGTGTGACCTATTTCTGGGACCTTTTTTCCCATTTTTGGGAGAGACACTATTAATTCATTCTTTCTTTCTGAGGAATAAAATAAGAACCCAGACACATTGATTATTAATCATTCATCTGGGGACTCTCCTCCCTCTTGACCAATGACATAATCTTCAGTGAACAATATGTATACTGCAATTGACATTTGCACAAAAAAAATCAGGTTATATTGTATGCATCTGCACTAATAAAAATAGTCATCTTTCAAATCCTCCATTTCAAAGTCTCACTGAACAGACTTCGATATCTAGATAGTATTTATTCTGACCTTCACCTCTCTGATCTTCCTGCACTGGGGAACTGTACAGCAATACAATAAAATAGAAGCATACTTTATTAAAACACACATTTAGACTGCAGTCTTCAGAAGCTCCCAGGTTAGATGTACAGGAACCATTGCATCCATTTGGAGGTTCAGCCTCTTTAAGCCTCACAGCAATGCCAAGTATAAATGCCACTCTGAAAGTCTGCTACATAATTATCTTCCAAACAGCACCACTGATGTGTTGTGTGATTGCAGTAAGTCAACAATTCATCCCAAATTGAGTCTATGCTTCTGCTTGTTTAAGATCCCTGTTTTTGATATCATAGGTGATTTAAATCTATCTGTTGTGGTGCCAGTGTCGTAGACAAAGATCGGTCACTCCTACTTGCAGAGGAGTCACTTTCAGCATGTCCTACTTCCAGAATTTCTTTTTTTTTTTTGCTTTGGTTTGCTTTGGTTTGAGGGAGAATGAGGATGTATAACAGTTTCTGCTTCAATTGCATAAGCTCTAGTTTTCAATCATAAAAGACATCCAGATGCATATGAACACTTGAGCAATTAGGAGACAGATGTGTTCACTATTGTTAGATTAGCTTATGTAGAGATTCTGTTTTGGTCTCAGCAATTGTAATGAAAAACATCCAGGCTTAGAGCAAACAATTAGCTCATGAAAATTCAGGCTTTTGTGAAATTAGCCACTAGATGTAAATCTCAGTATTCATGTTAAAATAATAACATTTAATTTGTGTTCAGGTGTGCTAAATAAAGCAACAATCTTTGAGGCTGATGGAGTAATTATGGAGAAAGCAACATGAGCCATGGGTAGATGAAGGGCAGTGGGGAATAGAACATTTCTGACACTAGGAAGGGCTCTGTGCCATTAGGATGTATTTTTGTAAGTGTGGTAACTGCAGGAATCACAATAGAAAGCACTGCATTTTGGTTTTAAAATAGCATCTTCAAAAGAATGTTGTTGCAGAAATTAACTTTATTTTAAAGATATTCTCTTGGATGATGAATCATCAAGCACTGTTACTTTAACCAGTGATTCCCTGCAGAAACAAATGTTGAAATGTATGAGAAAATATTAGTCCTAATGATTTTTCTTGGAAAATATTGCTCATATAGTAATTTTAATTAAGGAATAATTTAGAACTTTTATATTTGTATTCCTAATGTCAAACTCTTTTGTTCTCACACTTACACCTCTGTTATTAATGTTAGCCATGGTTTGCAAAAGAGGAAAAGCTAGTTATCAATGAATAATTCAGGCTCCATAACTGTCAGACCTCATTATTTTAAATAAGGCCTGGTAGTTCCAGTTGTAACTGGCTAATTGCATCATTTAAACTTAAACTGTTAGAATATTTCATATAATTAACAATTTTTAAAACTTTTAATACATTCAAAACTACTGTAGTACATAGGGCAATTTCCTTTAAATCAGGCTGAAAGAACAAAGAGACATTTGAGTTGTGATATGAGTCCTCAAGTTGTTAAAATAAAAAAGAAGAAAAACTGTGGTGAAATTGATGTATCCAGTAGTTAAAACCCTATCATTAAAATAAAATGATATAAAATACTTTAAGAAGGTGAAGCTGAAAAAATTAAAACACCTGAAACTAATTAAAGTTTAAAAATTTAAACACCTGAAACTTATGAACGAAGTTGTAACCTGATACCTGATGGAGTTCTTGGTGACAAGATTGTTCCAGCACTGTCAGTGAAAATGTTTCCTTTTGTGTGGCCATATCTCTGCTCTGGTTTGTTTTCTGACAGTAAACATCTAATTCCCAAAGCTGCTACAAATAGATGCCATGACGAACTTCTAAAAAAATGAACCAGTATTTTTCTAAAAGGATCCAGGGAGTTATTTTCATTTGTTAATATTTTTTATTTGTTATTAGGAATTTGTAACGATATTTTAATTTTTAATCAATATTTACCCTTAATAATAAAGTCTTGATAAATTGAAATGGAAATACATTTTACATACACATTTCTTCAGAGTGTATGGCAAGAAGAAAGAGTCAAGGCCTGTTTATAAATTAATCTTAATTTTTTTTATTTTTCTCCTTTAGCCTCATTCTCAGATTAAATCCAGCAGATTTTTATAAGTATCCAGCAACTGCAAAGTAAGGGAGGATAATATATACTTTTAAAAAGACAATACAACTCAGGCTTTTCCTGAAAAGTATTTACATGTAGTACGTTAAGACTTGCAGAGTAAAGATTATCCCCATTTTTCAGATGAGATTTTCAAGTTCAAGGTGAGGTATATATAATTTCTGCAGTCTCTGCCTTCCCTTCCCCTTACATCTGAAAGAAGGTGAGTTTATTTGGGGTTCAGAGTCTGGCTTACAGCTTTAACGGGAGGCTGTAAGAGAAAACATGGTAGGCTACCTGAGTGCTGCAAAAAGGAAAAAAAACCTGTATCTGCTGTCTCTGGAATCACTCCAGCATATTATTTCTTTCTTTATCTAATGAAAAAAAAAATTAAGAAACACTACAACTTTCAGCTCTCACATTGAAACTATAAATTTCAGCCCACATAGCCATTAAGAACATCATTAAGGCTGTGGAAGCTACACAGCAAGGGCTTGGATCTTATCCGACATGTAGCAGCCTTGCATTGCTGGATATCTTGTAAAAGCCACCCCTACATTTCTGCATCATACTGGAGGTCATTACAGAATACATACAGAAACTGTGTGTGTTCTTGTGCCTGAGAGCAGGATTGGTGCACCACACAGATTAGTTTCCTAGGTTTTCCACATGCTGAAACTGAGCCATTTTTATTTGTGCAAAACCCACATCTAGCAATAATTGGTCCCCACAGAGATACAGACTATCATATTTTCACATTCTTCTGAGATCTTAAAGTTGAGGTTTCTTGGGAGATGTATCTCTTAAGAAGACAGGCAGCATCAGGTTGAGTTTTGCAAATCTTTTCTTAAGGCAGATTTAAGGACTAAAAATATTTTTCCCCACCCCTCAATTCTAAACTCCCTCCTCAAGGGAGATTTTCACCCCCTCCACAGGAGTCAGTACGAGGTTTTTGAAGTTAAGTCAATTAGAATTGAAATTTTCCATGTTACCTATATTTGGATAGGAAACATAAGCAGCTACCAAAATTGCAGCCTTGGAATGCCTTATTTTGACAGTTGGTATATTTTTGGGGGGTATTCACAAAGACAATGGTTATCCCTTCTCAGAATGTAACAATATATAAATTGCTAAATAAAATGCTAAATGATTCTTGCACTTACAACTTAGAGTACCAAAGAGAAGTCATGCAATATCTGCTATGGTCAGGTAATATAACTTAAAGAAGGAGGTAGGAGAGACCAAAGATGGTGCATTACACAAAATCTGGATGTATAAATTTGGTTGTAAACATTTATCATATCCTTATGGATACTTCAACGTCATCAGCTCCAAAGTCCAAAGCTGCCCATGGCAAGAGAGGACTGGTGATTAAGGCTAGTACTTTATCTGTCAGATTTGAAGTTGGCATTCTGAGGTGGAGGTGCCCCAACAGGGTCAAAGCTTTGGCACTCAGTGCCTGCAAACCCCTTTCATTTCTGGGTTTTTTTGTCACCTTAGCTGTGGTTTGATTCATTGAGGAGTTTTTATTGGCTGTTTTGGGAAGCCACATAGTTAACACCTGGAGATAATAGAGTTGTAGAAGCAATGAGCTGGTAAATAGTGGAGCTCAGATGATGTATATTTTGGATCATAGTATGCCATTACATAGAATAATATTCACAACTCTATACAGGCAAGATAAAATAATCTAACAATAATCAAGCAAACAAATTTGTAAGGTTCAATGACAAGACCATTAAAATCATAATAATTTTGGAAGTTTTGATGTTACAATGATACTACAAATTTAAATCCACACTGATACCCCTCAGTCTTAGTGCATTTTTTTTCTCTATAATTTCATATCATTGGAATACAGTCAAATAAAAATTAGTAAAACAAGTTGCATTTCAGAGGAAGAAAATATTTGCTCATCTTGTCTTGCAGTGTCTGGAGACTTCTGCAATTGTTTACTTGTTCACTTTCTATAAGCAGTTGTCAGCTCAGCTGTCTGAACTACAGCTTCATTTTTAAATATTTTTCACTGAAAAAATACTGACTAAGTCTCTAAATGTTTTATGTCTACAGCCACATCAGATATCATGAAAAAAAAGGAGGCTTATGTCTTGAAATTACTCAGTGTTGGCTTCACCCTTGTCAAGGGCTGGCTCCCCATACGGAAGCTGACAGGTTTAGGGTACACTAGATATGTTTCATCACTCAGAGGGATCAAGTTCTGTGTGTGTACAGAGCATGGTCTTAAAGTCAGTGACTTCACTGATAAAAAACAAAAGACATCTTTTTCCTTGAGAGCTGTAGACACCTGACTGAAAAACCCAGGGTAAGCAGACACACCGCAAGCGGGAGGTGCAAAGACAGCGGGTAGAGTGTTCCTACTGAGACATCCATTCTGAAGGGTCATTCAAATGCCTCTCTACAAAAAAGCCTGAATGTAAATAATGTCAACTGTCTATGAAAGCAGGGGATTTAGGTCACTGAGCACTGTACCTTGGTTAAATTATATTATTCTTTCAAATACTTAATGTACATCTGAGCTCTTCACTTTGCTTGTCTATAAAATCTTCTCTAAGGAGAACTATCCACTGCTTTAGAAGAGAAAGCAAACAAATGGAGGCATGCAGTGCCATTGACTATTGGAAAAAATGTCGGGTAAGGAAGACCACACATGATCTAGCCAAAGGAGAGCTGAAACTAACTGCAAGTGGTGACAAGATAGTGAAATGCATGTGAGCATCCCTGAGAACAGTGAAAGAGTGGGGCAAGTTTTTATTATTGGCATAAAAATATCACCAAACCTCTCATCATTCTTAGATCCATTCTTATTGCAGGAAAAGAAAGACTGAGGGGATGATGGTGCTGGCAGAAGCAAAACCTAATTTTTTTAAGAGTGCATAAATGCTGGAAATTCAGTTAAATTTCAAGCTTATGTTTCACTCTTTGGATTGAAATCAGGCAAAACTTTTGCTCAAGGATCTTGAAAATCCCATGTCCTTTGTCCACAGTTACTGGCAGTTAGACCTGAACAACTGGGCCAAGGAAGCTTCTGAAATTTTGACTTTTGCCATCCTTTGAAGGAGAGAGGAGAGCAATCTCCTCCCCCTTCTGCGTTTTGAATTTGACAACCAGATCCAATTGCAGACTGTCCTCAGGGACTGTGATCTTAGCTCTTTTAGGGGATCTGCATAGGAAACAGGTCCCCAGAACCACACTGACCCACCAGTTGACAGAATCTTGCACAGCACCCCAGGTTTGCTGTGGAGGAAGGCTTCCCTCATTACAGATAGCTGCTTGGGACACCAAGGTAGGGCAGCAGCTACCATTCAGCATGGCATCTGTTGTGCAATGTGGCTGCTTATGAGCTTAGAAATCCTGTAATCAAATGTATTTCAGTATGGCAAGATGCTGTTACTTTTCTCTGTTTTAGTGCAAATTGGGGAGAACTCAGCTGTGGCTAAATACTTAGTGCTTTTTACTGTGTTTTCAACACAATCCTTTTATGTGTATGTACATCTTGCCCGCAAACATTCCTACACACTCAACAACAGATGCATTGAGGATAATTCTGCCAATTACAAAGCTACTAGGAGTGCTGTAGTTGAACTCTGAGTATAGAGCAGCCAGCTGCAGTAGACAACAACAATTTTTGACACAGCCGGTCACAGCTGATATCTCGGTTCTTGATCCACTGGGTCACCTGAATCCTGTAAGAACACTCATCATGGAAATAGTCTGAAACAGAGAAATAGTCTGAGCTCTCCTGCAGGATATATTCTTGACCTAATCTGCAATGTTAAGAAAGGGCTCTGATAGCTGCATATATTCTCTTCCCTTGCAAGTAATAGGGGTGCACTGCTTGCTGGTCCTAGTCCTTGCGGTCACAGTGGGATTGTCACTGTTTTATTAGTTACTTTTGCACTTTCTGATGTTCCTGTAAAACAACATTCTGTTTCAGGAGATGTGCCTGTCAAGGAAGAAGGGAAAAGGTGGATGACATGATGAGTGGCTTCCAACACTTTGTTTATGTCTCCACGGGGTGGAAGCATTTTGTTAACTCTGCACTCTCAATGTGGATCAGTCGCTGCTGCCAACATAAATAATTTCAAATATTTCACTGAGAATTGCTGCAAAGCTACAGGAGATTTTCTGCCTATATGACTGAGATTGTGTCTTTGATTTCAGCTTGATTTAATTTTGTAGAAGGAGAGGCAAATACAGGATGAGTGTTAGTGCAGCCCTGCAACTTGCATTATTGATACTTCCAAAGTGTCCAGTTCAAATGGGGGCAGAATGTTAACAGAACTGAGAGTATCAGTCTAGTGGCTGAAGGACAAAAATAAGCTGCCTTTTTGATCTTTGCTGGTCAACAAAAGCATGCTTTGCTAGCTCCAGAAGTCTTTCATGTGAGAGAAAATGGACAGAGATGAAAACTCGTGTCTGATCTAACACTTTGGCAAGCTTTATTTTCTTACACCCACAGGAGAAGATTTCTGGCTTTTCAAAAAAATTGACAGAAGAAAATCAGAAGTCCCTTTCTGCAATGTAGAAAGTCACTGTTAAAGTTTATTCTGTGTATAAAACCTGCTCTGTATGCAGAATTATCAACCTTAAAACCCTACCCTCCACTGAAATTAGACTGGTCAGAAAACCAGAGCCTCTGGGCATAAACCAGACCCTGAGTTCTCTAAATGGATCACAGTGTAAGATTTAGAAAAATATTTACTATACTTGTCATCAATTTTCTGGCATAATTTCTTTGGAGAAGCTGGATCAGGCAGAGCTCAAACCCTGATAAGTTTCTCTAACCGCTGACATGGAGTACATATACCTGAAACTGAGCAAGTAATTCAAAATAATTTTTCAGATAAATTAATTTTCTTATTTATTTTCTGCAGGTAGAAAACCTGTGAGCAAGTAATGAGTTCCATTAATTCACTAATTGTTTGAACATACTCCACATATTCTAAGTGATATTTTTATTACTTAGAATGGAGTGATTGGAAATTATTTGTTGAGTTATTTGCATTAAATGTCTGTCCCTGCTTCCATGAGCTTTGCTGTCATTGTGAAGATAAGAAGATGAGAAATCTCTGAGGCTTTTGTATTTTCAGACAATGGGAACAGATTAGGGACAAGGAAGAGAAAATGAAGATTAGGGGATTTTAGAAAAATAAACCTGTGTATTGCTGTTGGTTTTCATGTCAGAAAAAATGGATTTTTTTTGATTGTGGTACATTTATTTCTGTCATGTTCAGAACCCCTGTAAGGATCTATTATTCTCTTTGGGTCACTCAGGTAAGGCAAAGACAAACACTGCTGCCCTGTACTGTAGCACGGTGCAAAGCAAAGAGCAAGCGAGAGACTTTCATGGAAGAGGGGATGTCCAACTCAAGCCTCTCCTCTGTGAGTGTTACTGTTTTCATCCTGCTTGACATTTCTCAGAGTAAGTTGTATTTCAGATTAGTAGCCCTTGGCAGTAGGCTGGAGAAAGATGAGATTTTAGTGTGATATGCTACACAGACATGGGGGGAAAGCAAAGAATATGTGCGAAAAATTGAAATGACAAGGTCATGTTGATAGCTTGGTTGTGGGAGCTGCCACGGTAGTTTGTTGCATATGATTAGAGATGGGCCAGCTAGCATGAATGAGATGAGAGCTGGTTTGAACCTTCATCCACTCCTCTAACCAGACTGAAGTGGAGCCCATGGTGAGGCTAAAACACATCTAGCACTGGTACATTTGGTTTCTCAACATTATTTAATGAGCTTCTGATAATTTAGCTCAGAAAAGAAAACAGGAATCTAGAAAAATATTCAGGACATTAATCCAATCTAAAGTCCTTCAGCCTGGAAAACCTGACTGTATAAAACCATATAAAGATAATTTCATACCATTCCCAGCCTTCCATCTGTAACAAAGAGCTCCACATCCTTGTTAATAACCATCCTGTTAACAACATGAAACAAAGTCTGCAAAGCTTTCAAATTTCAACACAGGATCTTTTTAATTATTAAGCCCTCAGATGAGATGCCAAGCTTCTGTCAGAGGCTGAGTGTGAGAGTAGTCTGCATACGAGGACTTGCAGTGGGAACTGCACTGAGCTGAGCGTACGATCCTTCTGTCAGCCCTTTCTCTTCTCTTTGGCTTTATCCTCTGGGAAGTAGCTTTACATTCCCATTCAGACTACAAGGGATTCTGCGAAAGCTGAATTTCTGCACTGGCCGTGCTTATTCTGCAGTGTGTGTCACACTCCCTGTGGTGAGGGCTAAGTTCTCCCTATTTTGTGCAGCCTCTGCCTAATGCAGACAAAATTCCTCCTTCCCACAAGGATTCCAGGAGAAAGCAAAGGCAGAGAGCAAGGGCAAATGGAGACAAGCAATGCAGTTTACATTGGACTCCCTGTTTTGAAACACTTACCAAGTTCACTGAAGTAATAGTTGTGATTTGGTTGAATAACAAAATCCATATCCAGCCCATTTCTCAAAAGTGCAGTCAGCAGTGAAGGATTCTTCTCTTCCCTTTGCCTTAATAATGTCACTGCTTAGTTCTTGGTTACAGGTATTCATGATGATACGGTGGGGCAGAAATACACAGGAGTCCAGAGTGTTTTGAAGTGGCTCTAGGAGTCACTGAAATAATGACCTATATTGGTATAGGAAACTTTTTTCCTGTCCATTTTCATCCTCAGTGTGCTTTACAGACCTGAGAGCTGCATCTCTTTGAACTGTGGCAATGCAGAGCAGAAAGCAGCTTCTCCAGCTGAGGCTGCAGGGACCACTCTGCTACGTGAGGACTGGAAGGATAGGAAGAGTTTCTCACCCATATCTGGATAAAGGATTGCACATTAACATGCTTTCCCTTTCTTCCCCTCCCTTCCACTCCTCTCCCAAAAGTATCTGGCAGTGAAAGAAGGTAACCAAAGACTCCTTTTCTCTTTTACTTGGAGGTAAATCAATCTGACCTACCACTTAATGAAATCTCCTTTTTACAGGATGAAGGAAGCAGATGGGAAAAACAGAAGAAGAAAATATAAAGGAGACTTTCTTCTTCATGTGTAAATTTTCTGTAAGGAAAATACAACTTGAAATTAAGCTTGCCTGTGATTTGAAACATATAATTTATTATTTCCCCCCAATTATTTTCTTTATGTCTGGGCTTCCATAGCCTAGTAAGTCACTGCACTTATAAGGACCCTCTAAGAGAGGTGTTTAGATTTTTTAACCAATTATCATCCATTTCTGCAGAGTAAATAATGCTTCTGAAAACATGATGCAAGGCCTCAGAATACTGCCCACTGATACCTGCAAACAAAGTCCAATTTATCCTTACTCAATAATTTTTTGACTTTGTAGTTATTGCAGTCTGATTTGTTATTGTAACAAATTTACTCATATGGAAAATTAAGAGGCATTATGTGGCTCTCTATATAATACATAAATAATGTTTTCTTTTTCAGGGAGTTTAAAGACACATGACTTCGATGTTACTGAGATTGTGTCATAATCATCAAATGGAGCTGGTGCCAAATAAACCAGATGGAGCTTTCAATCAACAAACTGCATTTATTATTGATATCTGTGGCTTATTTGTTATCCATGCACCTTTTAACAGGATAAGGTAAGAAAAAAGATCTGCTCACAGAGAATAAATAGAGCTATTAGAAGCTCTCACCTTATTATTTGACCTGACAGCACAAATAGATGATGGGAAAAAGTCAAAGTACAATACCCAATTCCAAGTGGAAGGGATTTGTTTGATGCTTTCTGCTGGAGCAGAAGGTGGCATGAAAGATTATTTCATCCTCCCATACTATGACAAATTTCAGAGCCATTTTATTTATCTGTGCACATATTACTCCTTGATTATTGTTGATTATATTGTTATTCTAGCACATTTCTTTTTTTGTCTCTTTCCAAGAACGTATATAATTTTATTGAATATATAGCTTTGCTTGTGTCTATATCATATTGCTTTTATATATGCATTTGTATATGCTATATTACATTCTGCCTGTATTAAGAAAGAGACAAAAGTAAAGAGTTTGATAGGTAACCAATACATGTCACTTTTTTGTATGAGGCACGGCATAAAAAAGCCCTATAGCTGTGACTCACTTTGGCCTTCTAGAGACAGAGAGAGACGTAGGGAATACATATATAAAGAAAAAATAAACTCTTATTTAATTGCTTTTGTTTGGATTTTTTTCCAAATGCCTCATTTTTGTCTCCTTTTTTTTTTTAATGGTAGTCCCTGTCTTTTCTGCTAAGTAAAGATGGATAATCCAAAATAATACTCCCCCAAGTTTCTTTTAGCATTTGAATGTATGAAGGCTATTGTATGAAAAATTATGTTGCTTCTCTGAAAGTTGTTCAGCCTTGTGTGTATTTTCCTCTTCTCCTTATTCACATGTGTTCTCCTAAGAGAAGGAAAATATCTGTTTGTGGCCTAGGATGTATTTTTGTTACTGAGACAGATAAAAATTCTGTATGCCAAATGTTCTCATGTTTATAGAGAACAAACAATCCCACACATTCCTTCCCTGCGCTGTACAACTCCCTTTCAATCATATCCCTGCACTCCCATAACTTTGGAGACTTTCTGCCCCACTTGCATGAGGCTGCAGGCATAGATTAGAGCCACTTCCTTTGTCCTTCTGAATATAAAGAAGCTAGAACACAGAAACAAGGATTTTTTCATTTAATTTTAATTTTTATATTTTGATTTCCTAGACAAAACTTTTGAACAAGATCTGAATTTTGCCTTACTGTGTGGAATGGGAGTAGAATTTCATGGCAGTGAGCTGAAAGAATTGTAAGGAGAGGTTTTCATACTTGATGCTGTAAATATATTTAATATATTAGTGTACTTCATATGACGTGATTTTCCAATAAAATTTATAACAGATGAAAGACTGAGTTTAAGACTGACATATAAGGATGGTTCCATGGAATTCAGATTCTGGCTGAGAAGTTAATATCTGAGTATGGGAGAGTCACCTCTGTGGACTGATCTGGTGGGCCCAGTCCAGTGCCACTCACCCCTCCATACCCAGCTCTGTAATTAGAAAGTCTCTACACAGAGCAGACGAGTTAAGCAATCAGGATGACTTAACTATCAACTTGACCTTTGAGATCCCTTCAGAACAGGTTTGATCCACACTGATTTACTTTATCCTTCAAACCATCAGATCTGTATTAAAACCCTGATTGACCAGAAGTAATTATTTGATGCCTTATGTTAGCAACATCCCAAGGCCCAACATGGAAACTGCGGATGAAAGTCACACCTTACTGAAGTCAAAGGGAGGATTTCTTTCAGTGGAACTGGAATTTCACCCAGAAAACCATACCAACAGTGTTTGGGTCCTATCTATGTCTGAGGCCATGTGAATCTTTCTACGGTGCCCATCATATTATGTAAAAGGTATCTCACAATTTACTCTGATATATTAATTTAAAAATAGGTGATTTTATTGAAAAAAAAGAGTACAGTAATGGCATAAATGATGTACTGGTTTACTACAAAATGCTGTGTCACCTGATATAATTATATTGTTCTGTCATTCCTTTGGTAATGAAAGTCTTCACTTATTTGTATGTTATTTTTTACTGAACATGAGGAATACATAGGGGGAAAAAATGCAAAATTAACATTAGGCATTTGCGATAATTACCAACATTTCCATGGATTTCCATAACTACTTCTTAGTAACTTTAGTCATTTGTTTTCCTCTCTTAAAGTTCCTTCAAATGTCATTTCCATAACCTGCCACTTTCTGGGGCAGATGAATCAGCTGCCTTTGTAACTCCCTGTTTTGTCTCTAGGGATAGTTTTCTACCTATATCTTGATCCAAGCAGGTTGGATTCTTTCCAAAAACTGCTGAAAAACAAGACCTCTCTCAGTCATGTAGGTGAAGCACTGATATACAGTTAAGTCAGTATACATCAAGTATTAGGTAACAAGATTTCTAGGCCCGTGTTAAAAATAGATTTTGCTTATTCTGATTTGATTCTAATGATGTAATTTACTTAGGAGACAGTCTGTAAACAATTTTAACTACTCTCACCTATGCACCTACTCAAGACTTTGAGGATGGGCTACTGCAGAGTACTAGGACATGTATGGATATAAATTTCTAAAAGTCACAGAATAATACTCAATAAAATTATAGAAGACAAAGCATTGGCCTGTCCCATGTATAACTTTGTTACTGAATTTTATACAAACATGGTGCTCCAAGTATGACATAAACTGTGGACATTCACAGACAGTACACTTCCTCCAAAGCCAATTCCTATTTGTGACATGCAAAACCAGAGAGGCTTCTTCAGATATGATTTTTTCCTATCTGCCCAGAAACAGAGAGAAATACAATCTAACATCTGCTGGAAGAAAGAGAGCAATTTAAAATTTAAATAGTCAGTTTGAAATAGTAGAAAACTTACAATTGGTCTTGAAAAAAAAATAAAATATTTTATAATTTATTATTTTTGATACTAGGTATATAAACATATACACTACATATATCATAATGCATTGCATTGTAATAATACAATATACAATATATTAATTTACATGTTTTTCTATTCTATACTATACTATAAGAATAATATATAGAAAATATTTCATATACATTTCTATATATTTTAAAGAGTATGTTATATAAACTAGAAATAAGTTATTAAATATGGTAATATATATGAATATGGTATCTTCATTTATATAATATATTCCCACACTCCCTGATGAATGATTACCTCTCCTGGGCAGGATTTCTAGGATATTATCACATTATTCAAGTATGGATACATTCTGCAGGCACCAGTTTGTCACTGAAGATACCAATCACAGAAGAAAGTGGTATAGAAACTCACATCGATGTTTTGCCTTTCCAAAGGAAGTGGATGACAGCAAAGCATAATTCAAGGTCTGGTTGCCAACATACACAATTAAGCAGAATTTGGAGGAGGAGAAGAAGAAGGAGGAGGGCATGGCTGGAAACTCCCAGTCATAATACAAATGTCAGCTATCTTCTGTCAGAGACCTGGTGACGTTGAACCAAACTGTGAAATATGTGTAATTCTTCAAATATTGCTGATGATGTAGCACCAGATTTTTTTTTCCATGTGCATGTGACTGCTTTTGACCATGACAGGTTTTCATAAATCTGGTGTCATTATAGAACACATGACTTGTGTCACCACTGCTACAACAAGAGAAATCCATCACAGATCAAAGTGCCAGGAAAAGTCCTATTCACAATATAAGCCCCGCTTAAGTTTTCCAAATACAGCTTGAGTGGAATTTAAGTGGGCCATAGGCCATGTTTTTGCTCCTATACACAGGCATGAATTTACAACGTGAAAATACATTAAAATACAATGTATTTTCTAACGTAACACGAAGCTATCTGAAGCCACAAGGCCATTCAGACCTAAATATCTTTGCCAGTATTTTACCTTGAATGCCATGTTAATTTTTGTAGAATATGAACCTAAACAATAAAACTTTCCAGTATTATTTTAATATTAGACTTTCAACCTACATACTTTATTAGATCTATCTGAACAGAGCTGTCTGTAACCTTCTCAGACCACAAGTTTTTTGAGCAAAGATCATGCTCATCTCCTTGTTTATGTGTTTCCTAGACTGTTGCAGGCTACAAAAAATTTTTCTACTCTAAGACATTTGTTGAACTCAAAAACCATTATTTATTATATAACCCTCATATTATTTCAATATGTAGTGTGGGTATATATAAATATAGAAATACATATGTGTATAATATGTATATATTATATATAAATATTAATATATATGTATATATATGATAAATATTTTTTTTTTGCTTATAGGAAAGTGATTATGCTACTTCACTATAGTGCTTCCTGACTTAAGAAGCCTCTTCATGTAATACTACATTCTTTTTTTCCCTTCCCAATATTATATGTAAAGCTAACTGCTATTTTTAATGTGCTTTTTATAATAAGCAAAAGTCTAGGACACTTTAAAATAACTATACAGTAAAAAAAAAAAGTAACAACTAATTTAAAGCCTATAGAGACATTTATGTCATCCTATTCTTTGCAATGAGAAAAATCCTTTTTGTGATTGATTTCAGTAGATTCCAGCATCTGCTTTCTTTCCCAAAATTGAAACACTTTGATTTTACTAAGCATTGCAGCCTAATATACCTACTTGTTTTAATGCAGTAAAGTAGAAACTCTGTAGGCCAACAATCCCCACTGAGGTGCTTTGAGTTGGCTGTGTGATCCTAATGATCATTTTTATTCCACTGCCATTAATTTCTCCTTATTTCAATAAAACAATAGAAAATAAAATATTCTGTTCATCAAGGAACATGTATCTAATTTCATATAATATTTCACTTCAAATTGTCTCATATTATTCTCTCTGATTCTGTTAAAAAAATCACTATAGTGGGAGAAAGTCAAACTAGAGATTATATTAGGCTCAGGCAAATGGTATTCACCTTTTATAGTCCCTATGTTTTATAATGAAGATACTTCATTGAAACAATGATGCATACTTCAACAGTTCCCTGGAGAGCAGTGAATCCTGTTTGGAGAGATTCATGAATATGTGCATTAGCACAATCCAACTGGAACTTGCCCTTAAAAACGAACCACGAGAGAAGCTGATCAGTTCCCGCTTATGTATATAATCAGAAGGTTATCATATTATCTCCCCCTCCACAGGGAAAAGCAGATGCATATTCTTCTACCACTATAAGAAGAGAAATGCCAAAGGAAACAACAATACCCCCCTTCCATGCTTTCAGAAATGTTTACTCTATGAAACCATAAAAACCTTTTACAACAAGAGGAGGAGCTTCTCTAAATGAGGATTTAAATTGCATACAATTAGTCAGAGTGTAAACCTTTTAAAAAAAATTACATCTACATTAATTTAGTCAAGGCCATCAATAAACCAGAAATGAGTTCAAAGACTGCTATAGATGGCAGCGAGAGGAGACAAACATTTCACAGAGTCAAGGTTTGTGAAGATATACATGAAGCTCTGTGTCCTGAAGATGAATGAGGAACACTTGGCAGTTCTTGAAGCAGTAGTTTATTTAAAGTACAAAAAATTCAGTGAAAAATACTTCTGGCCAGCAGTTGGTGCCCAGCTTTCAAGAAAAATGGCAGACCACCACCAAGCTAGTGACAATGATAAAGAATAGTCACATAGATTTGCAGATTTATCTTTAGGTTTGTAGCAACCTCAGCTCCGTGAAAAAGCATGTAGCAGTGAGACTCCTTACCACCTTTGAAAACAAACTAAAAAGAGCTGCTGCCTTATCATGGTGCATATTATTAAGTAGTCATTACACATACCAGACAGTAGCAATAAACTTTATCATCCACAATGAGCAATCATTTGATCTAAGCTTGGAGAGATTAAATAGTGCAATGAAACTGGAAAGAAAAAACTAAATTATGGATCACCTTCTGGATAAAACATACCACTGCCTTATTACCACCTCTTCTATAGCCCCTCAATCTGTATCCATTATATTGGTAGGCAATTGTCCTAAATACAAAATAGATTTTGCTTAAAAAGCTGCCTTCAATTTTATTATAGTTAAGAAAAATTCTGATGCCACTGACTGACATGTTTAATTTAAGTTGTCCTGAAGTCATTACTAAGACATCTGTGAGAAACTGGGATTAACTCTTGCAAGACATATCTTCATGTCACCAAAGGCCACAGAGGCTGTAGCTTTTTTTATTTTTAGGAATTTTTTCAGGTATGTATCAGGAGTCCAGCCTTGTGTTTTGCAGCCCAAAGATCCTGCATTCAAAAGCTTTCTGTATGTCTATAATATTTTGTGTGCTGGAAGCAAAAAACACTGCATCTCTATGTACTAGCTTGTCTGCTATTAGGGGAGAAACATTATGCCTTCTAAATAAGATATATAGAGAAAGCATAATTATACCCTCTAAAGAGGATATAATCTCATAATTGTGCAGCAGAGTTATCCTCATATTGCACCACAAACCATTCTTGTATGCCTGATAGACTAACACTGGGCTCAGCTACTAGCCTGAGGGTATTATTTTTACTTAAAAGCTGGTTTAATATTGAACATGTGTGTACTCATATGTTGGTTCATGTGTATGAAGTACCCTATTTACTAAAACAGACCCGCCTATCTGGTTAGTTTTTATTCACATGCACACAGATATAGAGAAACCAAGCACTTGAAACACTCAGCTGTATTTTTTTTTGTCCACAGCTAATAATGGCTCTTCACCACAAAAAAGAAAAACACTTTTTTTAAATGCAGTGGTGGGGGGAAAGGCTAGCAGGTTTATTTTGCTTAAGTTGCTGTGGTGTGTCACATTCAGGTCTAAACACTGCAGCTATTACCATATGTCATCAAATAACCAGCATAAGCAGCTGTGTTGCTCCTCCACAGTGACCCCTTCTAGAAGTTTAGAGACCAGGAGCAGGATGATACCCATTTCTAGCCCCACACAGTCATGCACATACCTATGCACAGTTCAAGTTTTTAAATGAAAAGAAATATTTCACCCTACTGAATACTTCACTGCTCCTCTGTCCTGCTTTTGCAGGATGCATCATTGCACAGAAACATTTGCCAAATATATGGCAAAACCCATTAAATTCTGATGTTTCTCTGGGTGCAGTAAAGATACAACACAACAACTACATATATATATTTATATCTATATATCCTTTTGTTCCTGCTGTTTGCTGAGTTTTTGAACTTGTGCAAAAAGCAGTTTTCACCAGTGTAACAGTGGTGTTTAGTGAAGACAAAGCTTGTTCATCACAGCAGGGGGACAAAGGGGAGGGGAACAAAGGTCAAAGGGTAAATTCCAATTGCTGAGACATGTTTTTATGAGTTGAATCTTAACCATGTGATAAGCAGCATTCAGAGTCTGAGCAAAATGGAGTAAGGAATCACTTTTCTGGGGGAACATTCACCGAACCACTGTAGCAGTTTGATACCTGGCTGACAAAAGCTGGGTTCTTGCTTTCCTCTGGTTGCTTTCTCCTTTTGTTCTAGCTGTCAAATGGAGTGTTCTTAGGTAATTAACATGTTCCTTCAGCCTTTGGAAATGGAGAGGAAAATAAGTGCTTGGTTTCTGCTGTATGCATGGCAATTACTTCTGCTTCACAGAGTGCCTTTAATTCCCAAGATACACAAAAGGTGCTGGTGCTATCTTTTTCGTAGAATCAACATGCAAAAGAAGGAGGCTCCCCTTAGATACAAAAACACCATGGGCAGAACTGTAAACACTCTGTGTGAAGGGATAACAGCAGCTGCTGCTCCAAGGACAGGTGTAGCAGATTTTCCACTACCTCTTACACAAATAAGATAGGATAAACTTTTGCCCTCTTGGTGGATCCTTTTGCTGGTGGTGGGCAACCCTTCTTCTCATCTTAGTCTGTTTTCTTGCTAGCTACATGGTAGGAGTGCAGGAATCATGCATCCAGCTAGATGGTATCGGGAATATCCTCTTGTAGGATGGATACATTAGATGTAGCTGTGCTGTGACTGAACTGAGGGAGATCTGCTAACCACTACTTCTGCACTATCTATTGGTAGCTGAGCCAAAGGACCACAAAGATGGGGTTTTGGTAAGCAGAGACCCCATCCCTGCTGAAACTCCCTAAAAATGTGTCATTAGAAGAATTTAATTAACTGAGTGTAAAAAGTAAGCTGGTTGTTCTATATCTGGCCTTGCTAAATCAATTTCTCTGCTGGTATTATTGTTACATATAAATGAGTGCATCTACACCAGTTTATGCTTGCAAAAATATTAATCTGTTTGTTTTGTACAAATTGTAGGAGTACTGCCAGTGATACCACAAATTAGGCCAAACAAAAATAATGAGCCACTTAAATGTTGTGTTACTATATATGAAAGAAGATTTAGAAAACAAGGTCCGCTCCTTGTCCTGTTCTCAAAGCTCTGTGAACATTGACAGTAATTTAATATAACCAGAACCCACCCACACTGTTTGATTCCTGTGTTTTGACAGACAATTTACCAGTTCCTCAGTTGCTCTAAATCTGCAGTTTCATTTCAGTCACTGGAGCTACATCAGTTTATTCCACTTATGGACCTGATCCAACACCTTCAAATAGCTACAGGAGGACAAGATTTCTGCCTATTTTGTCCTGCATTACAGGATCTGGTCCCTATGTTTTCTCATATAACAGATATGACATAATTTTCCCACCAATTACTGTTACAACTATTATAAGTGGCGGAAAATATGTCATGCAAGTGTCATCCTAAAATAAGCACCTCAAATCAGTAAATGTTACTGACTTTTAAGGACAATTGTCTTGAGTTTAAGTTTATAGGACCATTGCTGAAGTTTGTACAGTGGTGCAGTACAGTCTGTTTCACTTCAACAGTACAATTTATTAATGGGAGTAATTGAAATGTATCTTTTGCCTATGAGCAGAGCTGTAACATTCACATCCAAATATTGATGATGTCACGTGTCTCCTGAAGGTCCAAATCTTTCTAAGCGCTTCAGGGGAGATAAGAGAGATTAACAGCCTGAAGAAATAGTCCTACTATTAGCTCTCATGTAAGCTTCATATTTGTCCTAGAAGAATTAAAGTGTAGTAATGGGGCATATTTTTCCACTTCTTAGGTTTTCATTGCAGTATCTTTCTTCTGTACCGCTTGTATAATTGAGTTTCCCTATTTTGGAATGGGTTCACTTGACCCCAGAATAACCTAAAATATTACTAAATTATTTTCACCATTTTCTAAGGAAAAATTATTTCCTTTACTCCTAGTGTCAGCAAATAATAAAATATTGTTGCTTTGCTGATAGCACAGCAGACAAAACCCATAAAGCTAAATAGACTTTTTGCAATGCTAAAAATTGACTCGAACAGAAAGCAAAATTAACTTTTTAATTTTGTTTAAAGCAGAGATATTAAATAATCTCCAAAGTCAAACACTGCTAAAAAATCTTATTTTAAACTGGGGAGCATTTGACAGCATTGAAGGTTTCACACAGCTAAACAAAAGCTTCTGAAGGAAGTTTTAGAAGGCATTTCTTTACGCTTTGTCCATATTCTAAGTGCCCTCTACTGCCAGAGGAGCCGTACTACAGAGAAAGCCTGGGAGAGCGAGTAGGAACCCACCCTGGGACTGCTGGAAAGGAAGAATTCGATACTTCCCGGTACTGCTTTTCAGCATGTATGTAGCTGGACTTGAAAGCGATCCGCAATAAGATGTTGCGTTTTTTATAAGAAGAAAAAGGAAAATTAACCCAGTGGTGAATGGAGATATGTAATAATTTATTTCTCCTGGCAATGTGAGTTGCTCCTTTCTGCAGTTTACTGTCCTCCATTGATTTCTCTACCTATTTGTGATGTCTATTTCGGCATTTGAGAGAAATATTTCCCAAGCCCAGCTGCGGCCATACCTAAAGAAGTTTTACACTTGTGCCCAAGTACAAAGCCCAGTCTGGGAGAGGAGGGAGGGAAGAAGCCCCTCCCACTATGTAGCTGATGGGGTGCAGTGGCTGGGGAAGTTGGAGAAATGTAATCAACACATGCACTCTCACCGCAGAGGAAATTCTTTCTGGGGCACAGGGAGATGTTTGAGCCAGGACTCGCTCCCCTGAGAAGGAGGTTTCCTCCTCCTTCTGAGTTGGAGCTGCTTGCCATGCCCGGACCAGCCCAGTGAGCTGCTGTGCATGCCTTGTGTGCCGTTTGCGCTGCATTTCTCAGCAGAATGACTTTCATTTTTTACCAAGCTTATATTATTCAACAGAGACCAAAAGTGACTTAGGAGTTTCTGGGTGTTATTTCCATGTAAAGCAGTCAGAGAAAATGCAGGTCTGTGCTATGTGGAGCAGCAGATCTGATTGTGAAAATCCGTTCTGAAAGCAGTGGGGAAAAACGACTCACCTATGACTCAACTTTGGCCCTTTATAAGTTAGAAGTGGATGTGTTCTAGATAGTCTTAGTACATTTAAAAATCTGTATTGTGCATAGTGTAAGAACATGCACACATATTAGTGCATGTATGTATGTATATGAATACAAATATATATCTATATATATGTGTCTGTATTTACTGGGTATTTGTGATGATGGATAGTCCAATCACTCTGGCCAAGCTGTGAACAAATGTAAACCGTAATACTGAAGTCCCTGGTCTCTGATCAGATTAACCCTTCATCTCCCAGCACACCTGGCAGTGCACTGAAATTCCCTGACAGTTTCCTGTCTCCTGCAGAGGTCATTATGAGTTCAGGTGCAGTCCTGACATTTGAAAGATACAGAAATCCTTGAAAAGTGGGAATTATGGCCATTTGCAGGTGATGTGTAGGCTTTGCTGGTTACTGAGTGACCGATGTTGTGGGTGCAGCTCCATCCCCCATAGTGGGGACTATGGAAGCTGTTGGGAGCTCCCAGTGCTGCAACAGCCAGTGTTTCATTATAAAGAAGGATTTGAGAAATTACATTTTTGTTGCTTTCTTTCCTCCTTTTCTGATTTACAATATGAAAGACATTCCATAGATCTGTGTGACCTAAGGGTGATATTGAAAAACTTTAAAAGCAAGAGCTCAGCTATATTCTCTGCTCTTCCTCATGAACGTACAGGATTATTTTTTACAGGATATTCTGAAGTGCCATGTCCAACCTGGTTTAAATAAGGCAAACTACAGGAATGAGTTTGCTACTTTTGGGAAAGGTTTTGAAACCAGTTTCCCTTGCAAAATATGGGGTAGCACTTTTTAATGATTTTTGGTAGGACTTAGAAGAATTCTGAAAAACAAACAAAAAAAAATGAAAGTCAAGTAAGTCTATAGATTCATCAGATAGCGAAGTCAGTTCTAGGACTTGCTAGCTGAGATTCCTCAATAAGCAGTTCGTATTGAAAGTGAACAAATTTATACACTGAACATAAGGAGGCAGGTGTTCTCAAGAATCTTTTGCTTCTAGAAATACTCTCATGTTTTACCATGGAATTAAAATTATACCAGCCATATGAGATAGAGCTGAATTATCTTCCACTATATATATAATATATATACAGATATATATATTTATATGACGCTTCTGTGCATGTACGACTTCTGAGGCCGGCTGCACCTGAAACAGAGGCACTTTGTTTCAGTGAGAGTGACTTTCAGCATGACAGTGATCCTTCAATACTTCCAAGGGCAGGACATCAGCCCTCATCTCAGTGCAGAAGTCCAATTGCTCAACAGATTTTATTGTTTGAATGTCCATGCTCAATTTGTCTTTTGTCCTCTGCTGAGAGTGAAGACAAAGGTGTTGATTATTTCCTGCCTCTATTGATGGATTTTGTTTTGGATGCAATAGTTTGAGGTGACAAATTTTACTACAAGAAGAAAAGCCAAGTACTAAAGAGCTCTTTAACATAGTGTAGACAGACTGAACAAGAAACTGTGATTTCAGGCGGAAGTGGACAAAGGCAGCTAAGCAAGAAACTATGTATAAAACCGAAACCCATAGCTCTTCTCCAAGTTATACAAACTCCTAGTATCTTCAGATAAAAACATGATACTTTTAAGGAAGTTACACTCTACTCTAGTCAAGCAGAAATTATTTGGTTCACTACAGAGGTAACTGGGTAGAATGTGGTGGCTTCTGATGTCCCTGTAGTATGTTGGACTACTCTGACCAATGGCAAAAGATCAGAACTGATGACATTCAGCAGACCCCTCTAGCCAGAGCTCCATGACAGCTTGCACATGTAGGTGCACTAGGATATTAATGACATTGGCTTCTCACATTGGCTGTGTGAGATTTGATTCAGGGACTAGATATGAAGGCACATGTAATGAGATACAAAAGTGACTGCAAGCAATTTACTTCATCTTGAATTCTGGTAGTTTAAGTGGGTCACTCTCCAGTGATGGAGTTTGATTTGCCAAGAATGGTACAGTTCCTGTCCTAGAGTGCTGGCCCAACCACCACAGGTGGCTGAAGGAATCCAGGACTGGACAAACTAGCCAGCAGTAGACTAAGGCCACTGCTAAAAAGTAGAATTAAAACATACAGCATACATCTAGCACTATGAGTGGAGTGGAAAAGCATCAAAGACTGGTACTCCCGAGCTATTGTCTCCATGTTTCTCAGCTGCTCAGGTCAAGCATTCACAGCAAAGGATTCAGATGAGGATGAACGGTCAGAGACACCTTCTCATCACTTGCCTTTTCCTTGGATGGCTCGCCACCCTCACATGGGAGCTCCCACCTTTACAGCTCCCTAGTAAAAAAGGGGCACAGTGCACACGCTGTTTATGGCAGCTCTCTCCTGGAAGATGTTGAAGTTTTATAAGCTCCAGCTGTTTGAATCAAAGACACCACATTCCCTAATCCTCTATGCCAGTGACCAGCACTTCCCAGAGACACAGCCTCACTAACAGAGAGTGGCCCAGCTCCTCTGTCCTGGCTGAGGACAATACCATGCTTTGCCTCCCTCTTTGGCTCATGCCCACTGCTCTCATGTTGGGTCTTGCTCATACACATGCACACCCTCTCTCCCCATTTGTATCACCATGCTATGGATACAAATGGTAAGTCATATGCATTCCTCTGAGTATTACTGCACTCATAAATACTCTGTACATGCAAATACATAGCTACTGCTAATATTTCCTTGAACCCCTCTCCCTTCCACTTAAGATCTCAACCTTCAAGCCACTAAGAAAATCTCAGCACAGAATAAGGAATGAAGCAATTTTATTTAAAAGATACACTACTTTCACTATATTGGAGTGAGCCATAAAAACCTTAAAGTCAGATTATTAAAAAGTGTTTAATAAGCCAAGAATTTAGAAGCTTCTTCTCAGCCTGGTTGCAGAAGATCTCAATAATTCCTAGCTCAGACTTAAATAAGTGCTGGTAAACCTTGACATTACTACAATGAAAAATCATACACAAAATACAAGTGACAGTCCTGCTTATATAAAGCAGTAATGGGGTGAACCTTCTCTTATTTTGAAGAATTAAACAAGATAACTTAATGAGTATTGATCAACTGTAGTTATTGACAGAAAGATATTATCAAACTACCTGATGAAAACAAAATTTTGCTTTGCAACAGTACTGTTGATGCAATAGATCTATTCAATGTGCTTTTAGAAGACTTGAACTGTATAAAATAAATGTTTTACATATTATGTAAGTTAACCATCAGGTCATGGCTCTTGAAGTCTATAAGTGGGAAATTTTCACTGCGTAGGATCGCACTAGAATTTTTTCCAACTTCATCATATTTTTAATTATAACACATGGAAATCACCTAATCATATTACTTCTGATGAAGTTTTAATATAAAGGAAAGACTGAAAAGTGGTAAATGAGAATAAAAGCAGATCACTTGTATAAAAAGATCTGCACTGCACAGGGAGCTAGAACAGTCAAACACATTCTTCAATACCAATGCTAAAAGGTTCTTTATCTAAAAGAAAATATATGTCGTATTAAAAAGAAAGAAATTCCAGATTGTAAGATTATCAGGCAATATTTCAAATAAAAGAAGCAACACTCATGGCAGACACCTGAATATGTGTTGCTCCTGAGTAGCCATTGTGGCTTCTGTGAGTAAAGGTATGATTGAATGAAACAGCAAAACACTTGAGGGTTATAGTGTCTTGATATTGGAGCATCTGCTGTTAGAGTCCAACACTGCTGTCCACACTTTAAGAAAGATATTACAAAAAATCCTAGAGGGTTCAGAAAAGAGGTAGAAAACAAAGAGAAAAGCTGCAAAAATGACTGTAAATATTAAAAATGGTGGTAAAGTTGTGTTCTTCACTTCATCGGTTCACATCTGAATATGGAATCTTGATCATCTGTAGCTTGAATGCCATATTTTGACTAAGTTTCTGTGGTCAATTTGGGGTAAATCTACTACTTACCCTAATGCAATAACTTCGTCTTGGGGTGGTTTAGAAGATCTGAAATTTTTGAGCTTCACCACTACTGACGATATAACTGCAATTTTTCCCCTCTCAATATTCCTGTAAAAAACATAGCAAAAGAGTAAGCCCAAAGTCTAGGTGGAGATAAAAAGTTGTGACATGTCTCCTTAGCTAATAAAGCCATCTACATAATTAGAGCCTGGAATTTGCTGTATTTTATGCACATGTTGAGGAATGAACAACACAGCTATTTCCCCCTTGCCTTCAGAAGCATGTCCATACACAAGACTGTCTCTGTGCAAACATCCCTGGTGTGGGAAAGGACGGCTGGAGAGCTGCAGGCTTGTGCTTGCCTCTGCCACAATGAAGTATAGAGCTAAGAGATGAGAGGTAGAGGCAAGGAAAGGCCTTGAGCAGCACTACCAGCTTGGATTGAGCTACTTGCTGAAATCTGAATCTGGGCATTGCTACCAAGCAGCAGAGGCAAGCCTTTGAACCCATCAGAAAGAAGGTCAAAAGAGCAGATTTTCTCAAATCTGTAGTTATCTACATGGGGAAGCGTACTTTGAAGAATGCACAGTTATTCACTCTAGCAGAAAGATATGATAAGACCCAACACCTGGAAACAGAAGTGAGAATAATTCAGACTAGACATAAGGCTTGTATTTTTAACATTGTGGGTAATTAGGCATTGGGAATTAGCAAGTCAGGACTGCAGTGTATTTTTCATCATGAGAAAATGCTAAGATTGGGTATTTCTCTAAAAGGTATATTCAGCTCAACCATAGCTGTAAGACTAGAAAAAGGAATTAATTCAAAGATGTTCTTTGACTTATGTTATGTGGAAAAGAATGATAATAGAATAGATAATCATAGTATGGCATTTTGCCTTAAAATGTGGATAATTGTGAGTTTGAAAAGAAGGGAAAATGCAAAAGATTTGTGGAAAAGATAGTTCAATTAAGTAGACATAGTGAGAAATTCTAATCTCTGTGTGCACTTCTCTCTCTTTTGTGCAGCTGAGACTCCACCCAGTATATCTGAGCAGACTTGCGCTGGTACTGACCAGATTTATTCAGGAGCTGGAAGATAATACCTCAGCTCAGCTTCCGCTGTGGATCCACTGCACTTCCCTGAGTGACTGCACAAAGTTTCAAGTACGAAAAAACTGTCTGTACTCTCCAGGGCTAGCAATAAAACACAAAATAACTGAGAATGAAAACAGCTAGCTTAGGTAGATGGGAGAGAACTAAACATCTACTTAGACCAGTAAGTTGAAGTTGTGGATGGCTCCACAGTTCAAGGCAATAATTTAACCCATGACTCTGACAAGTCTGTCTGCTCTATTCTCTGCTTGCCCAAGTACTGAAATGCCAGTTCAGCAGATGACCTGAACCACCCATTCCTATTCCCTGTTGACCAAAATCTAAATGATATTTCCAGAAATGTCATATTTTTTGTGTCATTTTCCCCCTTTTCACAGCTCTTGCAAATCTCTCAGACACCTGGAACTCTTGACCAAGGACCAAATCTTTCATCTCCCACAATGGCAATAAATGATCAGAATTTAGGAATAGAAATAGGTTGCAGCTGCCACATATAATGCCACAGATAACAGAGAATGGAAAAAGTCAGCTTTTACTGCTTCCCTAAGAAAAGAAAAATTAACCCTTGACTTGCAGTTCTACAGTCACCTCTTATTTGAAGCATTTTTTCTTCCAGTATTTCCAGGAATAAAAGCCCAGAATTAGAGCCTGCTGTTGCTTGTTGCCAGTTAAACTTCTAGGGGTAGTTTTAGAACTTCTGAAAAAGAAAAGTTCATCTTCCCTGAACCTGTGCATTGCCTAACAATGCCCATAATCATTTGCTCCTCATTTCATCAATTTCTACATTTATTACATTTTTTATCACATGTTAGAAATAGCTAAGATTTTTTTGCATGGTTGCTAGACCCTCTCTAATGTCAGAATGAAGCTGGGTATATAAAGATTTCACAGATTAGGATCACTGCATGGCTAGTACAGTCCTATTTATTTCTAAGATATTGTAGCAGCTGAGATCAGATGAGGTATTTGGGCCAGAAGGTCAAGTTTCACTGGGAAAGAGGATGGCACTGTCTGTTAGGGATCCTAAGCCCAAGCAAACCAGGCAGTATATAACACTGCAAAGTATCCCAAATGTTTTTCATGAGGGACAGAGGTGACGATCAGAAATCTTGGTTCTAACAGAGCTGGCTTTTAAAAACAGACATATTAAATTGTACTGTAGCTCCAAATGTGCATACAGACAAGCTGAAATAATAAATTTCATCAAGACCCTCAAGTGTTGTTAACATCCTTAGTAAGCTTCAGATAACGTTCTGTTTGGAAAATACTCTATCAGTTACATCTGTTCACATGTGAAATAGCAAAAGATGGAAAAATACATTATGTCACATCTCACAAGAACGTTTTTCTGAACCACTGACTTCATCAGCAGTTTGGAGTAGGTTCTTTGAAGAGCCTTCTCTAGCAAGTCCCTCTTTTTCCCAGCTCTGTCTTTTGGGGACTCATGCCCACACACTGCACTTTTTTCAGCCACTGCCAACAATGGCTCCATTCTATGACACAGGAAGGCCACTCACACACTGAAATGGTAACTGTCTGTACAGCATCCTCTGAGGCAACTCAATGAATGTCAGCCTTGTCTTGGGCTCTGCTTCTCATATAATTTCTGTTTTATTTTAATTGTACCTTAGCTACATGTACATAACTCTTTGAAACACCACATTCTAATTCTGGTTTTGGACCCTCTTTCTGGAGCCATGAAGTGGATTTCTCATGTAGACTTGCTCAGCTTGTGAGTCAATTTAACCAAGGAAGCTTCCCAAGCTGTAGAGCCGTGCAGAGAACAGAGCACAACTTGGTGCACTGCAAATCTTCCTAGCACATCTATATTTTTTGTGCACCCTTTGCTCAAATTCCTGATGTACTCAACAGTGTGATAAGGTCTTCACCAAAAAGTAAAGCAGTTTGTGAGATTACAAGCTTGGGTTATGGCATAGAGAGGACGCCATCAGAGAAAAAAGCACTAAGAAAAAAAAGGAAAGCCACAGCTTCCATGAGGAAAGCACAAGCAACCCTCAAACCTTGAAAAAAGTGCAAGAAAATCACTGTCAGTTGCTGTCCCACTTATTTTGGGTGTCAAGGATGGAGCTGGTCTGGGTTCCTCACCCAGAGAAGGGTGAGAAAACTGCGGACCAGTACAGGAGATGCGGCTGCAGAGATGAATTGCTAAGACACAGCAGAAAAAAATAAGTAAAAACGAGCTCATTTGGGAGTCTAAAACACAGGTTTCCTCACTTCAACAAATCTTTTTGTGCCAGAGCACCTAGACAGCAAATTTTATCCTGGAGAAATCTTTCTCCAACTTCTCACTGATTTTTTTTTCTTGCCCTTTTTTCCCAAATAAGAGACCTTATATTCAACAGTATCTTGGTTCATACTGGTGCATATTAAGGATAGACCAGATTCAGTTCAAATTTTTCTTGTTTACAATTTCAGGCTGAGTTCTGCCCTCCAGTCCTGACTCCAATGGGAGTAACACTTGTGTAATTGAATACAGAATGCAACCCTTATGGTTTTGGTCTGACCAGTAACAGAACTTTATGTGTGTTTAATTCATTTTTAGGTTTAGGCATTTTTTCAAATTGGGGCATAAGTTCTGCTCTCATGTGAGGAATGAAAATAATAAAAAAAAAGGGCAGAAACTTATATTTGGTTTCAGTACAATCATGCATCCATACATACATCCATATGTAACGTACAGAGAAAGAGAGGAAGGAACGTCTGGAAGATATTATTTTTAGAGGTATATAACCATTAGACATCCTTCCTTATTGTTGAAAAAGTCTTCAAATCAATGCAGTAACAAAACATTCACTTGTTGTTTATTGATGAAGGTGCTCCTGTGCCCAGCTGTAACAGGGTCCTGTTCTGAGGGAGAGAGCCTGCAGCAAACTCCCTCAGCGGCACTGGGAGCAGGATCAGGCCTTGCTGGTTTGAAGGTCACTGCATAATGCATTCATATTTACAGTACTGAGCACAGAATGGTCTTGTTGGTAGACGTTTTGCTTTCCTGTAAGTTTTGTATTGTGAAAATATGACAATATTTAGGGTGGGGTAAAATATACCTGAAGAAAGAAATTAATGTGCTCATAAGGAAGGATATTTTCAGTAAGAAACTTGGCCTACTTAAGTCTGTGCATGGATCAGTAATAACCAACCTCCTCCTGGAATGCTGAATTAATGCCCAAAGCTACAGTAACCCCTAAATTATCAAAGTTTTGCCAGGCCAAGGGAAAGTGGGTACTGTACCAAATCTGAAAACAAAATTGAGGGAGAGACATAGAAAGGGTAGAGATAATGTGCAAAGAGACCTCAGAGACAAACATTAATTTAAAACAAAAACCAAAATAACCCTATTTTGATTTTTACTCAGAAAAACACATCAGAAGGCTTTCACCAGTGCCAGTCTGGAAATGCAAGGAACTGGGAAGTTTTTTGCAAATTATGGTATCAGTATAACAGACAAAATGTTAGGACATTTTACCAGATGGGGATGAGAAGAAATTTCAAAGGTGAGATGATATTTAACCAAGTTATCTGAGAACTGATACGTGAAGCACAGTAATGGTGCTTTGGTTTAAAGCATCCACAGAGCCAGAGAAACAAAATGTGATTAATGAAACATTGATCTTCACTAAAGTTCCTGCAGTGCTAGTTATTGCAAGCTTGGAAATTTATTTTTGTGTCAGGTAAAAAAGTAGAGAATGTAACAAAACATCAGTATCATATGAGAAGAAGATCAAGATTAACTTTTGTACAGCAGTCATGCCCCAAAATCTTTTATAGTTGTTAGATCACATCAATGTGTGTATGGATAACACAGCCAGTTGATACAGTGTGACTGGATTTTCAACAGACTTTCAACAAAATCCCTCACCAAAGACTCTTAGAGAAACAAAAACTTGAAGATTAGTCATGGGCTAAATGGAAGGTATTCCTCAGGATTAGCAACTGGTGAAAAGGAGGGAAACAAAGGGAAACAGTAAGTGGTCAGTTTTCACAGAGAAGGACAGCTACTGACAGAATTCCACTGGAGAGCTCACTTGGGATTCTGCTGTTCAATGTATTAATAAATTATCTGGAAAATGTTAAGTAGCAAGTTATCACTTCACAGTTTATGAGAATGTTCAGGAATAAATCTATGATGCAAAGTGTTATGGAAATGACTCAACAATAAAAATAACAGATGGAATAAAAGGTAAAAACTTGGAGGTAAACAGCCTTAATATATACAGGAGGAGATATTCTCATCTCAGGAGATTTTAGATGACTGTGAGACTATTGGCAGTGCCAGAACAATGTTATAGACAACAAAAGGCAAGGAGGGAGTTACCAGAAGAAAAATAAAAGAAAGAAAATAAAACTGTGCTTGTGTATAAGTCTCTGGTACATGCATAACCAGAGCTCCATGTGCAGCTGGGGTGAACACCATTAAGGAACACCAAAAGGTTTCTGAGAGAGAAAGACTAACATAACTTTGAGAGTCTCAAATATGTCTTTTGTGCAACTGCTGATAACTCCACAGCCTGCAAACTGAGCCTGTTGTAAAGCCACCCATCTTATACTTCCTGTAGAGATTCTGAGCAGCACAGCCAACATGATATGCTCAGGATGTATCTGTTCCCATGAGGAATAACCATCAAGTGTGTGCTCTATCAACCAATCCTTTCTGGGAAGAGCTGGCTTTACTATGTGTGTGTTGTATGGGTGGTTTGTGTAGGCAGAGCTATGCTTCGTTGAGCAGTGTGTAACTACACACTGCTGTCCAGGAAAATTATACTGTCATCATGGTGATCCTGCCAAGTTCCTAGGGGGATTCCCTTGCATCTCCTCATGCTTCCAGGACATCCTTATGGTTCCATGTCAGGAAAATTTAAACAGTGGCTGCAGTGGACTCGCTACGATCTGTTTGCTCATGACAGGAACTGCTAAAAGGCTTTTCTGCAGCAGATGCTGTCCAGTTTTACAGAATTGAATTCTACATCTTCCTACATGTATGTGAGCACGTCCAGCTAGGAGTGGTCACACAGCACACATGTGTGTTGACACCCCTACATGGCTGATAGAGACGTTTGATACCAGATAGATTTATAGTTGTCTAATTGTGAAAATCATACCATGTGCAGTAAATCCTTTTGCTAAGTCAGATTAAAGGTGCTGTTACTCATGGCAATGTAATACTATCTATAATTTCTGTGTTAAACTTGACATTATAAATCCTTTAATCTGAGTATTTAAATGCTGTTCTATGGCTCATTTTTCAAACGGCATTCCAGTTAACACATTTACTGCTAATGAACCACTAACTTGTTCTTTCTTTCTTGGATAAATGCTGTTGACCAACATTATTATTTGCTCGTCAAATAATTTTTTTTTTGCTTTTTAATTTAATTGCTTCAATAAAAATATACACCAATAATGCATTTTTAATTACACTTCCCAGGTGACCTATGCAAGAAGAGGTTTTATAATGAAGCCACAATAATTAGCCTGTCACAGTCCAGTTTGGGGCTATTGTGTAGTTGTCCTTTCCATGGTTCACCTTAGCCTGACTGGAATTCTAAAAGCCTTATATATTATCTCCCATAACACTTAGAAAGGTATTAAAAATGTGCTCAGTACTGGCAGGAGCAGGCTTTCTAATTATTGTCAACCATTTCCAGTATGACGTGGTAGATTCCCTTGAGAACTGAAACAACAGCCCACTCCAGGATTTGTAATAGGCCCTAGAGCCTAAGTAGTTGTAGACAGAGCTGTTTCCCTCAGGATAGATAATTGGTTTACATAGCAGCTCCACATCTGAACTAAAACTGTTTTTTCCTATTGTCATTTTCCTGTTAAATATACATAACTATTTGGGGGTATTAAATACAATGTGGCTGACTACTTAATAGTAGAATAATTTGCATGAGCTGCTTTACCTGGGATGCTAATAACTGTTATCACCCTACATTTCCATGCATAAATGATAAATATTATTAAGGTGAAATTCTGTAGTCCTTAATCAAGAACACCTTTCACTAAAGCCACTGGGAGTTTTGCTCAATTAAATATTGCAAAACATATCTCTCAGTTTGTTGAAAGTAAGATATCATCATTAAGATATTCTACCTAATGTTTTTATTGGTCAGCTTATCAAATGAGTATTAATGTTATGTACAAGTATAACCAACACTGTAGGGTGCTGATCTCTTATCATCAGTTTATTAACCACTTTTATGAAATGCTCTATTAGCAGAATTAATGGTTAAGAGACAAATATGTTTACTGTCAGTGGGAGTAAACTGATTCTAGCCACTAATATCCTGAGTTGCTATAAAGAGAAGAGAGACAGTGAGCTTATTTTTAAAATACATTTTACTTTAAGCTTGCAAATCTAGGAGCAGTATGTACAAAACAATTGTAAAAGAAATCAAGGCATTTCAATAGTCATGGTCTCTTCCTTTAACAAAGGATGTCTTACTATTTCATGTAAGGAAGAAAACAATTGTAGATCATTTGAATAAAACTTATCTGCTCACCACTTTTCAAGGAACATAAAATCCTGAGTCTGCAAGTATGAAGTACTTCAGAAATTCAGGATGTTCAGAAATCACAGGATTACATCCTAATCCTTGTGGTTAAATGTGATACCCAGCTGTGCAATGCAGTTAGAGATTTCATGTCTTTGACACTAAAAGTGGTCATGTTGGAGTTGAAGGACCTTAACCACAAGATTCATCCTGCATTTCCTATTTGTCCCCTCATTTCAGTCAGTGTCCTAGGTGCATAAAAATTATTATTGTGCCTGTAGCTTTTTATCTGATGTACACAAGAACTTAAAATACCACATATATTTCTAGTGTCCATCATTCAGCACCAGCTCAAAAATCACATGGATGTTATGATTTCAAAAGCACTGCTTTGTCACTCTTTTTGTCTGATATTAAAATGTTGTTGCTAGACATTTTCTGTCCTTGAAAGGAAAAATTTCAGAAAAAGAAACAGTAGGAAATCAATTCACAAGAGTGGTCAAAATGTGATACCCTGAAGTTTACAATTCTTTGTAGCAATACCTAGGGATATTTCGTCTCATAAGAGGTACAGGTCTGACCCTGCACACCATGACCATTGCCATTGATTTCAGTGTATAGAGCCAGTGGCTCCAATTCGACAAAATACTCAAGTCCTTGTAAAAAGCTACTAAAGCATAGCAAAACCATTAAGCATGGGCTTAGCTTTAAATTTATGCTTAAGTTAAATGGGAGGCAAAAGGATCTAAGTCTGCATTTACCTACTACCAAGAAGTTCTTGTGCCTGAAACAAAGCACTGCATTGTGCTGGGAGAGGCAGCTCCTCTCCACCAAGACTGGTGTGGCTTGTTCCGGAGAGACAGCTGTCAAACCTAAGTATTTTAATGAACAGTAAGCAATATTCTTAAAACAAATCTTAGACTAAAACCAATATGCCTAACATGCACAAATATGACATGGCATATCTTTTGTGTGTAAGAAGACTGAATTTCTTAGAGAAGGAGAAAGGATGAGTAAAAAAATCAGTCGTGTGAGTTGTCAAATATAACCTTTTGGCATTCTAATAAACTGTTGCTTGGATAGAAATATCAAGCTATTACTAATGGCTATTAATGTGTACATGCTTCATGTAATTTTATAGTATCTTATTTTAATATCTGTAATTGTAATGAATTGCAATTTAGGAAGGAAACAATTTTCATTTACTTTATATAACATAATTATGGACCAAATTAACCCCACACTAGTCTTAATTACATTTAGTTTCATTTGGCTGATCAAGCAATTAATGTGCCACTGTATTTTGGAAGTAAAAACCAAGTTGTTATAGTCTGTCTTCAAAAAACATGTACTCATCTCAAATGTAGCCACTGTGTAAAACTGTCCTTTGGAATATTTTTTTTCCTTGGTTTACTGTACATTCGTATGTTGCAGCACAAGAATGTGAGTATAATGAGGCCCTTCTGCACCTGGGGTCCTGTTATACTATGCTGCTTAATAATCTTCTCTTCATGGCACCCTTTATCTTCTGTTCTCAGATTGTACTGGTACTTTTCTCTTTTAATTGGGAACTAATTTTAATTTTGCCATTAGACACGATAAAAAAGCCCACATATAAACTTGTGATTTCCTCAAGCCTCTGTACTGTCACTCAGCCTTTTTTTTGAAGTCAGGGCTGGAACTAGCTCTTTTTGCTCTTCTGGCTAAAGAATAGCAGAGGGAGAATATTTTTAAAAGCCAAGACAAGAAAACCCATAAAATATTGAGCTGCATACTGATGTTCATATTCGGGTTTTCCTCAGCACTCCAGTGAAATCAATGCCAGCAGAATGCAGCATGAAAACAATGTAATGGCTTGAGGATCTGACCCATTAACATTTAGTACTATCTATCAGTGTGTCTAATCCTTTTCAACTAATTGAGAGAGAAAACAGCCTTTTGCAATATAGGTATGTTGTGAATCTAATTGGGGTAGTACAAGGTAATTTAAGCACAGTTCATAAGCAGGGACATTCTCGCAACAACATAGGCACTGTATTATCTATTTATGAGGATTTGGAGGTGCTTTCAGAAATCAAGCGACTTATGTCATAGCAATAGCTTTATGTTATTTTCAAAATTCGAAAAAGAAACTACTATTCCCATGACCTTCACATTTCTCAATGGAACAAAGCAGTGCATTTAATAAAACAGTATTTTATGCTGGGTTTTTTAGAGATAATTTGTGTAGTTTGGTGACTTAGACAGAGGTAATTTTCAGCAGCTTTCTTCCATTTAGAGGGTGGACGAAGCACCAGTCTACACAGGACCATACCATTTGCCTTGAGAGTGCATGGTGTTCTACTGGGATGAAGTCTTTGCTGGACCTCAGGAAAATCTGGGTCTTAATGTACTCTTCAGCTACTTCAGTCAAACTCTAGCACTTTTTTAACTGAAGCAATTCAAAGTCATTTTTAAAGCTTTTTTTAGTGTCCTTAACAGCAATTCTGAGAAAGCAATGGCTTTACAGTTCCTTTTGCTCCAGATAATGCTCAAAGCTAAATTTCTCTCCCTGAAGAACATTAGTCAAACTGACTTTGTAGGGTTCTTTACATGACTAAAATGAATTGGATTTGACCTTTCATTTTTGACTGGTCTGGATGACAATCATCAAGAATATCATATTATATTCATGTCAAAAGCTAAAAGATATTCCCCCCACCTCACTCTTAGCAGTAGGAAAGACAACTCTCTTTATTTTTTCCCCTATGTGTCCACTGTAAATTCTCACCTTAATGGTTGTAAAGAGCCAGTGAAAATTTGGACACAAGGAATGTCGAAGCATCTGTAGCCATGCTTTTCATCAAGATTTTCCTGCATTTTCTCTATTGGAACTGGCCCATCAGTCGCTGCTTCTACTCAACAGTGCGCCCAAAGCTGCTCCCAGCTGATGTGGGTCACCTCCTGCCCAGGCAGGGTAACAGGCTGCACATATCACAGCTTGCAGCAGTTTGTCCTGCTCATGCAAATAGTCTAACCAGGGTCACCTCATTGGTGCTTAGCTGATAAAGCTCAAAGGCCGATGTAGACAATGCTTAACAAATGATAAAAGTAAATCTGGCATAAAGTCACTCAAGACTTCTCAACTGTAGGAGAAACCAATTTCTCCAAGATAGAGATAAACTCTGTATCAATTGGATGGCACAGTAGATTTTTGAGAATCAGGGGTCAGAGTGAAGTATATCCTCCTGCATGTTGATTTGGGTCAGATCATGTGGAGTGTGGATCATGATCAAGTGAAGGTGGAGAAGTCTAGTCATACAGGAATAGCCTGATCAATTGGGATAAACTCAAAAGGAATTTTACTGTTGCTTTCACCAGTATGGGAATTTTACTCGCACACGAAGCTTCATGCAGTTAGAAACAGATGTTAAAGATGGAATTGATTATACCTAGTTTTTCCCTAAATTCTCTCTAGCAATATTTCAAAACCAAAAGAAGGCAGCATTTCCTAATGCTGCTATATACTAAATTTAAGGGGTATTTATATGGCAAAGGGATACAATCTGAGGTCTAAGCACACTCATTATCAGAGAAAAACACAGTAAAATGAATTGCAATTGCTGTCATATATTTTTTCTATGAAAAAAAATGTACTGACTACTGCGAAAAGAGGATATCTTTTCATTTCTAATGCAAACAGCCGAATCACTGTCCCATACCTCTTACTGAAACAAGCAGTCCAGATGTGGAAATATACAGGATTTTTAGCTGCATTTTTGAGCTGGTTAAAAAACTTTGGCATGTTTACAGTGATTTTATTTTCAAAGCACTACTCTGTAGTTTTTAAGTTATTATTTGCAATGAAGCACACTCTTGGCACTTCCTGCAAAATCTGTTGGACACAGACATCATTTCTGAGGAGGAAAGAAAAGAGTGGCAGGTGAACAGTCCAAGTGCAATCTAGCCTTGAGCGTCAAAATGGGGTTATGGCTCCACATGGCAGACTGAATATGACTCCCCAGTTGTTCCCCAGCATGTAGAACATACATCAATAACTACTCAAACTTCTAATAAACCAATCCAGCTTTCTTGGTAACAACTGATGAACCTGCAATACCCCTCCTGCACTACCACCACCTGGAGTGATGGCAGTGGGAATGCCACAATGCCACACTGTTTTCAGGCTCTCTTTGCTATCCAGAGCTATCAGGGAAATGACACTTAGGGATTGGATTGACTCCTCCGTATCGTACCAAAAAACCCCACCAGAGGTAATAAAGGAGAAAAACTAACAGAGAACAATAAAGCCATTCAGAAAAATTGCTGTTAACATCCTAAAAAAGATAGCACAATCAAATTCTGATTTAGAACTAGATTTAGACTCCTAATATTCTTCCAAGCTAGAAAAGATCTTTAGGTCTGTTAGGGAAAACTAACATGTTGTCAACTACCTTCTCTTATTTGCAAAATGTCATTCTAATACAGTCTCCTACTGTTTATCTCAGAGAAGATTGAAGAGCATACTACATAGTATTAAACTCCAACTGACAAAGCAATGATTACATACATTTAATTTTACATTATTCCTGATTTTTTTAAAATTCTAGTTTTAGTTTACACATTGTACATCATACATTTGTTCATTAGTTTGCAGAAGTCAGTCATTCAGTTTGATTCCTCCAGTCAGTCGTTGGTGAAAATTATCCAATGTTCTACTCTATTTCACACTCAAAGCACTTCCATTATGGTTGGATAATGGTTGTACCATCAATAAAGAGTATGAATCCAGTTATGTGGAGACCTCGGCTTAACCTTTCCATATGCTATTGATATTTATAGAGCTTCTGACATAATCAATTAGTCTGAAAACTGGCACTCGTGGAAGGTAAACCCATATAAAGGAACCATTGCATCTGCATTTTCATTAACCTTTCAGATAAGTACATAGAAAATAAAGACAAATATATACCATATGTAATGAACACTAATCCCCCAAATTTTCTAATGATATTGCAGATCAAGAACAAACTTGTTTAGTGCTATTGTGGTTGCTTAGTTCTGCAGCTGCTTTCATGAGTGTTTTAATCTTCAGAGAGACATCTAGAAACACTGAAAGTGAATGAGATTAGCTGATTCTTGTATGATACTCGTCTGAAACTAGTGCTGAATTTAAAGTCAGATGCAAATCCCAGTTTCATACGGTAGCAAATCATATTTGAAGTCAGTTGCTGAGAGCTGACATAGGGTAGACATGATCTAGGAAATATTAGACACACTACATACAAGTTTCAGGGGAATATGTAAGCAAGCCAGTTTTGATGTCTGGTGATATCTGGCCCTGGAAGAGGAGATGGAACAACTGAGCTGGCCTTATTGTGGTTCATGAGAATTTGTACTCCCTTTCCACTGACACACTGCAGAAGTACACTTTTGCTTTGTTCGAAGACTTACTCTGTTCAACACCTGATTTTTGTACTCTCTTGATGGTTCAGAACACAAATCATGATATTTTAGTCCTTTTCTAGAATAAAGATTTAGTCATAATGGAAATATTTTCATCTTGAGAGAACAAGCTGTATCTAATTATTAATTAAAACATTATTACAGTCGATTAGTTTTCCGGGTCTGTATGTTTCACTCTATTAATGCAAGTCAGAAGGAAGACATTTCTGAAGAAATGAGTAGAAGAGTTGAAAAGGAAAGCAAGTCCTTGGTGTTTTCACTGTTAAATCCACAGGACAGGTTCTGGGTACCTTAGTAATGACAGCCATGCCTGGTTGGGCTAGCCTTGAAAGCAATCAGAAGGATTGCTTCCTCAAATAATGAAAATTCTTCCAAACTTCAAGAAGAGTGTGGGAGGTACAGCAGAAGAGAAATACAGAGGTCTCTAGGCAGGCTAGAGGAAAGGACCATATGAGAAGCTACGACCATATTGACCTTTTGGGATTTACAGCTGGATCCACTTATAGCAACCAGTGAGGTTACCATTCACTGTTGAATGCTCACAGTGCTCACCTCTTTTTGGACCCAAGCCATGTGAATTACTTAGGGAGACTTAGACAGATGGGGTGAGGTTCCCCCTGCTGCAGCTGAAAAAGAAAATTCACAGAGACTTCAAAGGGGGCAGATTTTCCTCAGTCATCAAAGGATGTTGGGTCCTTCATAATAATACCTTTACATATGCATAAGTACTGGATAAAGAAAAATGGAATAGATTATATATAAGGAAGAAAATGTCCTTGGAATCTGGTTATTTAGTACAAATTGTTTGGTATGAGTGGGATGTTTGCAACAGCAATCACTTTGGTTGCAGGACTACATGGCAAGACATTCTGGTGAAAGGAGTGAAATTCGTTCATTAATTAAATAGATATATGGCTTTTATATTTGAATAGCAGGGCTGGAAAATGTAGTGGATGGAAGGCTTTTTAACTCATAAGATGGTGTTGTAGAAATGAAGGCCTTGTAACCTTATTTTAGCAGTCTGATGGGTTTTTGTTTCAAATCCCATCTTATGCATTTAGTGCAGCTCTAGCCTTTTATTAAAATGGGAAAATATATTGTTTATAAAGGGTACTCTTGACAAATAGTAACCAAAGGAAGGTGCAAAAAATGTATTGTTTCCATAATCAGAGATACACTGTAAAACAGAATAAAGTGATACAGAGTGCCATTGTTTGTTGTTGTTATCTGTCTGTGCCCAGTGGCAAGAAGGTCTAAATGAATTACAAAGAAATTTTTAATAAAAGAAAAAAAAAAAGTAATGGGCTCCATAACCTGGAAGAACTTTGAATAAAAAATGTCCCCTGAAACCAAAAGTCCCCTTAAAATCTCCACATTTTCTCACCCTTTTCTGGGTTTTTTCTTTCCCCTGCTCTTACTTAAAAGCCTCTGGGTGATTTGTCCTATTCCCTGCCCAATAACAGCCAAACCATTGTTTTAGGGAAGATATTTTTAATGTTGTATATTTTAGGGTTTTTGTTGTTTTTATTTCTTTTCCTTGGAAATTTCATCCACACAGTGCAGAAAATGTGAACATAAGCAGCTGCAATATGAGATGAACTCTGAACACCAAATAGGTAGGCCCTAGAGGGGAGGAACTGAAATATGAGCTGCTTATTCTTGGAGCCCTTTAAACCCTCCAATCTGTTTTAAATTATTTTGGTGCCTCTATTTAAAGGTTAAATTTTTGTTGTTGTTGTGAGCCATAGTTTAGTAATACAAAACCTGGGCAACATCAGCATAGAGTCAATTCAGAGATTACACACCCAGGGTCTTTCCTGATCCTGCCTAAAGTGAAGCAGCATGTTTATACTTAGCAACACATTTTGACATGAATGAACTTTTCACGTCTCTGCTCATAAAATAAACACGTACATTCAGCAGGAAAAAAATCATCTCACTCAACGATCCAGCTTACATATGTTATTTACAGACCATATGTCCAAATCTAAATATGGTTATGTATATGCAAAAATTATAGATATAAAACACTGACTTTAGAGCTGTGCATAAAACATCAGAACTTTTATATCTATCGTTAAATCCTTTTTTGGTGCTAAGCCTTTAGTACATTTGATTTCACTAAAAAACCCCAAACTTATTTTCCCCTCTCCCCTTTTCAAGCAAAATCTTGGCACCTAAAGCATTTATGCTTTTTTTTTCCTTCTACAGTATTTTGTTTCAAGGCACTCATAATTTGAGCACTAGAGCTTAGATGTCAGCATGAACACAGTTTTGATGGCTGTTTTTTGCCATTGCCACTTTGAGCTCAGCTCTACTAAGTGCCAATGGGAAATTCCTAAAGGCCAAGGCATTTTCAATAAATTAGCATCAAGACACTGAGTCTTTGTATAGCACTTAGGTGAAACTTGATTCAAAATGCATATTTGGGGATTTCTGACAATGCTTTCTTTGTTTTTTATGCAAATTGAAAAAGCCTTGGAATCTCTTGAATTTATATGATCAAAGATGACCACCGTGAATGTGTCTGGAAGCATTACCAAATTACAGAAATACCAGAGACAGTTATATTATGAAGATTAAAATAGACATCTTTTTAAAACTGTGCCTTCTAAAGAACATTGGGTTTTTGACAATTCATTAACTTTACGTATTTTTAATCAAACTAATTTTGAAGCATCACATTTGACATGATACACATCAAATGGTTACTGCTGGCTGGGGACTCAGAGACTTCTAGAATGTAGCAATTAAAGGGTTTATGCTCCTCTCAATGGGCAAACTAAAATCCGTTACAATTAATTAGGGAGAGATTTACACATTCTTTTAAAGACATGAGTATGGTTTCGAAGATATTAAGTAGCATGGCACATACTCCTTCCACTACAGTCACTATGATACAAACATGGTGCATGGATTTTTTTATTCAAAGCATGATAGGAATGTTTTGTGTTTTGTTCTGCCAGGCTACTTTATTTCAAAAACTGCAACCAGTTAATGAGGAAAGGGTTTCCTGCAAATATATTTCAGTTACACAGATCCACTTCTCTATGTAAAGACCAAAAATACATTATAAAAATGCTAAATAACTGACTGGTTTGGTAGCCCAGATAAATAACAAAGTACATTTTGTCACTAGAAGCAACAATGGGATGGTGACTCAATCACTTCCCTTGGAAGCCTGTTCCAGCTGAAATGGGACTTTCAAAGAAGGTTGCCAATCTATGAAAGGTTTAAAGGACAGCAACAACATTTTCAATCAAATATTTTGAGGTTTAGCTGCAAAGAAAATCATTGTAAGAAATCAGAAAATCTCTATTGCAAGAAGAATTGAAAAGATTGTAAACAGCTACCAATTTTTTGCTTGGTAGGCTGAATTTTTCTAAGTTCTGATGATGCCACAAGAAGAATTTAAGGGCTTCTACTGCCTAAATAGAGCTTTGCAAAGATCAAATATATAGTTTACCTTCTTGTTTTCGGTTGTGTGTTTAACACAGTGCTAAGAATAAAATATTGTCTTATTGTCATATGGCAACACCCCTCAGGCAGAATAATATAAATATAATATAATTTATTATTTATAAATAATATAAATAATATAAATGGGACTGAATCTTCTACAAAATCTAGAAAGAACTACCAAGAAGAAGTGAAGCTGTTTCTCAGCTCATTTGCAGGATGTATTCCCAAATTCTAATCCCCATGATGCTTCTACTAAAATGCATATATTCTTACTGGTTTTAGGATGAAATTCTGTTTCATTCTTGATGGATCTCCATAAAAAACGGAAATATTTATTTTCTATGTTAGAACCCGAAGGGTTTTTTTCTACAGATTATTGCAAAAAGTCTGCTTCAAGAATATTGAAATTATACAAATTGGAATTGCAGTGAACAAGGATTGAGACAATGGGTCGTTCACTACTGCTGGATCAATTTTCTAACTGACATTAAACTCTGTGAAGAATATTTCTGAGAATCTAACCAAAAATACATCATGGTTGATCTAAGTCTCAGGGCTAATATAGCTCATCCCTTGGCTGATTCTGATAAGGAGAGGTTATCATCCAAGCACACTTTACTGCAAGCTCCTGAAAAAACTTTGAAAATTTGAAGGTTTTCAATTAAATTTTATTTCCTTTTATTTAGTTATTCACTTTCTGTGAAAAAAAAAAAAGTTTTCCTCACCCTAATCATAGAACTCAATCCATTGTGAAATTTTGAAGGTACAAATTGCCACATAGTTGTTGCATTATTTGTGGTCTCAGCTTGGACACTGTGGATGAAAATGGAATTCTTTTCTTTTGACTTCACTGGGCCATGGAACCAGCTCAATATCCACAGCAGCTATAGAAAAGTTTGCTTAATTAAAGTTTTTCTGGTATTTTTTGTTTTGGTTTTTTTTATACACAGATAGATGGTGTCATCATTTTTTTTTATTGTTTACCATAATTATGTCTGTACTTGAAATTCATATTTAAACCAATGCGTAGTTGTCATGGAATTGTTGGTAATGTGTGACTACATTATGCTGTCTTTTGCCAGGACACTTGTAAATGAGACATTATCCTTGGAGATTTTCTTGGCTGAAAATGTGAGTAATTAAAAATGTAAACAAATATTATCCATTACATATGCCACAATAATAAATACTTCAATATAATGCAAGTTAATGACTCTTTAGGGATTCAGCCTAATTCCATTACAGAATGTTTCATAGGTGTACAAACAAACAGTTAATCATTTAATATTTTGCCATGCTCATTATATTTATATAATATAGTTCTCAATTGCAAAAAAAAAAAAAAAAAAAAAAGGCAAAAAAGCAGCATCAATGCCTAATAGTTACAGAACATGAAATGTAAAAGAGGCAAATGGAGATGGAAACCCAGAAGGTGTTCAGGACAGCTCCTGGTCTGCTTTTCAAAAAGTCTTTGGGTAAGGAGGATGGATATGAAGATTGGGCATTTCATTTGCTTTTTCTCCAGTAGAGAAGTTATTAAACCACTGGTAGGGATATTTATATCCAGGGTCTGAAGGGACATGACCCCAGAGGGCTGTGTCAGTCGCAGCCAGCCCTGCTCAGGCTGCTGCTGAGAGCCAGATGCAGGGAGCAGAGCACCCCTCTGGCCACACAGCAGCATGGGAGAGGGACATGGATCTGTGGGAAAGGGAGGTAGGATACACTCAACCTTTTTGAAAGAAGGTATTTCTTTTCTGTCTTTTAGATCTTGCTCTCAGAGTTAAAAAGCAAACTAAGCCAGATGAAGAAAATCCTCCAAGCACTGGGAGGACATCTGCAAATGAGTTAAATGAGAGCTGGTGTTGGCAGCACGTGCTGCACTCGGGGCAGAGGAATGGTGCAGCACAGAATGGTTTCATCAATGATGGAATTACAGAGAAGCCAGAGAGCTGGGATGTGCAGGGAGGTCCTGCACATCCAGGCTGGGTGCTGGCTCTGAAAGGTGCACAGAGCTGTGTGTGGTCTGTAGCCCATCATGGCCCCCATGGACACCATGGCACACACTTGAAGGACAGATGAGCTACTGAGTCCCTGGGCAGCTTCACTCAGTCTCTTCTTGGAGCTCCCTGTTTCCAATGGAGTGACCCACACCATCCCTGTGCAGGGGGACTAGCTGGTCATGCAGGTTCCCTGTATCCTGACATGAGAGACGTGGCTTTACTGGGATGGCGCATAGCACAGTGCCTGTCCTGTTAAGGTAATGCTTTACAGATGGCAGCCAGCACATCACATTTCCCTGGGACACAAGCTGGCAGATGCTGCAATGGGCTGGCAGCAGCAGACAAGCTGCCATGGCCATGGTGTCCACGGCCACGGTCTGCCACAAGGGCCATGGGGTGTGCTAATTGATTAGCTAATTCTTATTGAAATGAAATATCATTTCATGTCAAATTCCCCCTGGCTTCATCCTGCTAGTAACTTCATTGGTCACCTCAGTGGAACTAAAATTTTTTGCTTCTTTTCGCCTATTTGTAAAATAGGAGTTGAAGTTCTCATTTAAAAATCTACTTAATCTGTTTCCAAGCTTGGTATTCACTAGTTCCTCACTAATTTTCATGCCTTTCCTAATGCTTTGATTTGCCAAATTACCCCTTTGAATGGATACTGAAAACTCCTAAACACTCAGTAAATCTCAGGAACTTTTCCATAATTAGTTGCTGTAAAAGGACAATGATCCTAGGAATATGCATAAGGACACTGCTGAGTCATCCCTATACCTGGTTCTTAAACCTTGCACAGAAATGCTCTTTAATAACTTTGAAGTCATATTAGTAGGGAGGTCTTATTAACTGCTCTACGGATTTGAAGGCTCTTCTGGAGGACAAAGCTCATCGCAAAAGTCCAGGGATCAATTTTGCAGAAGAAATAAAGAAAAAAATCTTGTTTGTTTGATGCCTCTTTTTTCCCCCCTTTTCTTTTCTGGGATGAGTATCTAATAAAGCCAAACCACCCATGAACAGGAAGGAGAAAATATCCTGTGCTCATGTTGTGGTCTTTCTCAGAAGGCCAAGATCAGCTCTCTGACAGCTGAAGCCATTGTAGGTACTTTGTACCTATCTCCTGCTTACATTGCTCGGAGAGTACCATCTGACATACAAAAGATGTTTTGAGGACAGGCAGGCAGAAATCCCACCTGCAGACTTTAGCAATGAAGAGTTTTAGTCAAATCAGGCCAAATATTCTCAAAATTACATGACCACGCCTAACTAGCAGAGCTCTTTTATGTTATTCACAGAAAATCCTGTCTCCAGTTTTTTGTAATGTTTCCTAAATAGGACCTCTTTTCCGTCTAAGTTTCCAAATTTGTGTTAGCCATTGCCTTTGATAAGGTGCTTTTGTTTATCTATTGGAATATATCTGTTTTTCTTATGGTTCACAGTAAATTCACAATTTTTACAATCAAGGACTTACTAATCCCTAGGTTTGAGGTGTTTTCACTCTGATTCTTTGATTTACCTCTGTTTACAGGATGACCCTCCTCTCACAAAATGTAAGGAAAAGCTTGGTACAGATGGTAATTGATAACATCACCTTGAATCTCATTACATCTGCATAGCCACATAGAGATTCCACAAATCCTAACCAATAAAACCAAAGAGAAGCTATTCTCTTTTTCTAATCAGTAGTTTACCAATAAGACATACTTCAAAATACTGTTTAGACTCCTGAAGATATGGGAGTACAACCCACAGTGTGGCCTGTACACTGTGGTAAATGGAATACCTGAAGACAGTTAGTATGCTGTAGTCTGAAGTCAGCTCATATCAGGCGTTTACTGCCTCATTTATTTTGATTAATTGCTTCAGTGGGGGTGGACCAAAGGGAAAACCAGAAATCCACGTCAGGGAAAGAAACTCTATGTTTCACCCTCTCAGTTTTTAAGAAGTAAACATGCTATGAAATTTTGCTTTCTTGACTCCCTTTAACTTCCACAATTTACTGTTAAGAGTAACAGGAGAAACCTGAAAGAACCATGGTTGTGTTAGTTTTGTGCTGGTTCCTGCTTTGGAGAAAGGCTTGGAACTTCTGTCACCAGTGATCTGTGATCACTTGGTTGTTTCAGAGATGTGTGATCATCCCTAGTCTGTTTGGTTTTTTTCTCCCAGACCTTTTCTTTTGCTGTCAACTCTACTTCAGAGATCCTGGAGCTATTTTCAGGCATCATGTCAATCACAACTTCTCTTCCTACCACCAATACTTTAATTTCATTTTCAGTCCCCTCCTGCTACCTCCCATGAGTGACATGGCTGCACAGTGACCGTGGTGGAGGCAGGGGACGGTGGGACGGACATGTATCTACCTCTCAGCTGAAGTCATGGACCTTTCCAACCCAGCCATAGGTGATTACATCACCTGTGAGGCCTGTGGGCATGGAGCCCTGGGTAGTGATATCAGCCATAAACTTTCTGTTTTGTGCTGTTTACCTTTGCTATCCCCCATGACAGGTTTCTCTTCTGAGCAGTGGCCTATGGCACTCGGCTGGGGCAACGAGACTCCTGTGTGATGCAGTATACAAAGAGTGACAAATTAAAATGACAGGGCTGTCTTACAAGATTGGGATCTAGTGAAACAAAATATTTCTGGTCCAGGTAACAGAGGCAGAGCTACATGGTAATAAGTGGAAAAAGCCAGTGTAATTTTCAAATGTCTGTAACATAACTGGGTTTGTCCCTGTGCTATCGTGTTGCATCTTCCCCAGGTGTGGCTGAAAATGTGGCTGGGGGGACTGTGTTTGCAAAATAGCTCTATTTATAATAGAAACATCTTTCATTTTTATCTCCTCTAGCTGTATTAATGGCAGCAGTAAAATGAATCCAAAGAGACATCAAGAGCTTAGAAAATCATATGATAAAAACTTCTTTACAATGAAATTCGGCATATTATCTGACACCCTTTTCCCCTTTTATTTCAAACTGAATAAATAAGTTAATCATGCAAACATACACACAATGCTGCACTCTGATTTTCTGATTCCTATTGTCCTATTTAACTAATAGAAAATGTTGATCTTCTGCTATCAGCATTTCAAAATCCTGAGTTTCAAATTAATTGTTCTGCATTTTAAATAAAGGCTTGAAAATTACTTTGAAGAGCTCTTTTCTCCCAATGGGTCTTCAGTGAATACACACAAATATTTTGTATTCTTAAACATAGCACTGATGTACACAAATGGATAATTGCCTCTACAACTTAGGTATCTAAATCTCTGCCTTTCAAGTGACATTTTGCATGCTCATTTGTGTGTAAGATTACAATGAGGCTTCAAGTGTCCAGACTGCATCAAAATCATTCCTGAAATGCTTATGCCTCTGTTTAATTAAGTTGAAGTGAAATTCATGTTATTCAAGCACTGTTAAATCAGGCTGAAGTTAGTGAATGTGAATGACATGCTGTAGCATGATTTTAAATAACTAAATATGTGGCATTTATGGTGCTTTCTTTTTCTTTGAGAAACAAACCACAGGTGTTTTGCAGAGCAACCCATGGAAAACTAAAGCCTATTTTTCATATATCTGAAAGGCAGAAAAGTCTGTGTTCATCAAAGAAACAGAAATTCCTCTCAGAAATAAAGAAAATTCTTGCCTTGAACTAATTTGGTAAATAGAATTCCTTTTTTCTGAAACACTGTAGTACTGAAAGACGTTTCTTGAGTGAAGTAATACCCAACCAGAAGTGCAATGATAGCCAAGTAGGACACAATTTGTAGCCCCCCGCCTTCACATTTAATCTCAACTTTAGAATGATTTCAGTCCATCACTGAACATGTTGAAAGGGATCTCATTATTAAAAATTCAAAGTATATTCTCCATGATCTTTTATTCTAAGAACTCCCAAATGCCTCAATGTACAGAAACACACATTTTTAATGAACCAAATGGACTTGTTTTTATAACTGACAGGAGGTGCTGGGAATTGGAATTGGAGGGGGGGAATCAGCTAATTAAATCTAAATCACCAACAGTGAACATAATTTCCTTGTCCAGTCCCTTCCAGTTTCACCAGCTTCCCCGTACCAGTCCCATACTTTATTTCCTTCTCTGGTTTGGCTTTGTTACCTTTGAATTTTAATGAGACAGCTTCCTCCGCGCTGCCCGGGTGCCACTCGGCGCCGCATGTCACGGTGTGCGAGCACAGCCCTGACAGGCCCGCGGCTGCCAGCCCCGGGGCCCAGCCCGGCTCCGCCCGCCCCGCGCGGCTGCGGGCCCCGCTGCGGGCCCCGCGGCGCCGGCCCTGCCACAGCGCCCGCCGGGACTCAGCCGCTGAAATGGAAGGAGTCTCCCACCATGTGCAACTGTAACTCTTCGAGGCTTGCAGCGCGGCCAGATTTTCACAGGGATAGGGAAGGCTGCCTCCCTGCCAAATTTCAAGTTGCTATTCTGAAATATGAGGTTGATGGATCTGCAAGGAAAGGAGCTTGCCAGATTTCACCAGCATTTTTGTTCCTTTTTTTTCCCCCTCCTAACAATATTCTTGAAACATCCAAATCTTCTGAGATGTTGTCATAGCTAAATGCACCTCAGATGGTTCAAATTTGGCAAACACTTGGGAAACAGAGTTTTAGAAAGGGACTTGCTGGGAAACCTTAATAAGAAACAGAGCTAACAACCCAGTCGATGTTTACACTGAAAGAACAAACAAATAAACAATTGTGCACTTTAGTTGCCTTGACAGTAAATCTAATCAACATAACAGATTGCAACAGATCTTTTTCCTATTAAAATGAGAGTTCTGAGTAAGAGTTAAGAAAGGTAGGCAATAATTTTTTACTGGCTGAAGACTAATAGCGCATACAGCAATATTCCAAATTTAAATGAAGAGTGCAAAACTGTTTCACAGAACACACAAATGTGTTAGGGTATGTCATTCTCTGGAGAGAATTACTTTCAAATTGGACTCCTATTATTCCCTATACCATGATCCACCCTGGCACCTGCGGGACAAGAAACCTGCATATTAGATCTGCAGAAACTTTGTTCCAGCTCAGGTTTTCCCAGATTAGAGTAAGACTTATAATATTTAGGCAGTTGCTGTAAGTACACTTTAGGTAGCATTGCCAGAGGAATCCTGTGTTGGGAGGCAGAAGGTAGGAGAGACACAGGGAAAACCTGGGGGGGAGCTTTTATGTAGTTCCACTGCTCAGCATAAATAGAAAAGGGGCATTGCTGCAGCTGCAGTCACTGAGCCGCAGAAAGAGTAATTTTTCAGTGGGATGGAGAATTTAGGGGCTGTTCCTCCATTCTCCAGCTTAACCCAGTGGGCAGGATACCAAATATTACTTCCACATTTCCCTTTGTCATCACACACATAAAACCAAAATCAGCCTGGCCTTTTGAGTTTGTTATAAGCTATCTGGAACATGAGGCTTATTTTCCTTTTTTGTAAGAATTGGGGCAAATATGCAGTAATGTATACACTGTAATAAAACAATGAAACTGAGAAGCCACTGCTTAAGTTAATTCAATATGGCCACAACATAGCTCAATCTAATTAAAATTGAATAAACATTTTTATATAAATTCAATTAATTGGTGTGGTCCTATGTGTGCATTCTACGTCGTGAAATTGTGACCAAGAACTCGTTCTTCCAGCACTAAATAATTACCTGAAATCAGAGGATAAAGAATAGAGAAAGCTGAAAATCCATTATGCTCTGTAACAGTCTGACTAAAACTAATCAGCTGCTATCTAAATTTTCACACCTCTATTTCATGATCATCTTCTCTTGTAAAAATAAACACATGCACTCTGAAGCGAGGTAAACATAAATGGTGTTCAAAACATGAACATAGCAGGTCCAGTTTTGAACTCTATTCTGACTCCCCGGTATGTGGCAGAGCCTCTAGAGGGATCAGCGGTTTTAGGAGGGGGATCCCCCCTGAAGGGAGACAAGAAGGGGAGTCCCCAAAACAGCCCACCCTATTGGTGCTCCAAAAGTGCCCTCAGAGCCTTATAATTTCACAAATACAATGACTGTTTTAAAATCCCCGACCAATGTGTTTTGCGTGTTGAAAATGTATAGATTGTTGCTAAGTTCAAATAGGTGTTGAAAGTTTGGATGATGTCATGCTGGTGTACAAGAGCACCTAATACTTATGGCTCCTATTGCTATGGGTTATGTAAAGCATTTGAATAATTTGGGAAGGGTAGTACTTGCAGGGAGATGAAACCATATTCCTCTTTAAAATTAGTTCAGATTATCTCCAACTTTTGTAGACTCACAGGGTGAGTGTCAGGAATGTACAGAGACACTTATTGTGGAAAAAATATTATCATAGTAAAATACTCATCTTATTGCATGAAATTTTAATCTCTTTAGGAAGCACGCTCTTCCATATTATCAACGGAGTAGACTTGGGATGCTATAACTTCATTTATAACTGTCAGAAAATGCCTTCTATTGTGATGAGACAAAAAAGAAGTGCTTATTTTAGTTTTGTATGCTGATACCACCAGGTTTCATCAAGTTTTTCTCTAGTACTGTTATTTATAAGATCACATAGGCAGAGGTTTTAACGTACATTGATTTATCCAGCAAAACTCAAAAGCAACTCCTTAGCTGGTTGGGCTTGATTAGATGGGGAAACAGAGGATCACTCTATACCTAAATTCTTTATTATTTGCCCTATGAAATTCCTAATTTGAGAATTTAGAACACCAATGCCTTATAGAGAGATGATAATAGAGACTGTGAACTTGGTAAAAGGTGGGCCTTTAGGGTATTTACTTTGGACACATTACTCCCAGGAGATCTGAATGAAGAACTCTACCTGAACTATTTTTATTTAGGCATCATTTGTACAAGAGAGTTTATCTCACTGGCCTTCTCCAGCTCATTATAAATGGAAGTGTTAAAGTGCTTTCAAAAACCTGTGCATTTTCTTGGAAGCAATCAGTGGGACAATAGTAGAACAGAGGAAAACAACATTTTATCTTTCAGTAAGATTAAGAACTACCTTGCTTATTTATCAGCTGAATAGCACATTGGCTGCCCTTGAGACTGAGATGGAGTCACTAAATTGGTAATTACTAGACCAGGGCATTCTCCAGCTCTTCTGGCAAAGGTTTGGCCTTTTTTCCTCACTTTGCAGACCATGAAACTCAATGTAAAATAGAGTAATAATCAGTCTCTGACTGGGACATGATCCTGTTGCATCCCCTTTAGAGCTGCCTTTACGCAATGTTAGAGCTTGTTTTACCTTACTTCTTTTGCTTTGTAACACATAAATTTTGTATTACAGTAGCATAAGTACAGCACTGGACTAGCCTGCTGTCCAGGTTCAGCCTTGCCTATAATGAAATGCAGTGATGTAGACATCCATGCTGAAATATGTTCATATGCCCTCTTAGACACTCTAACCCCAATGAGGTTCTGCAACCTAAAAATTCCACAAAGCGAGGGCTCCCCAACCTCTGCATTTTTCTTTGGGTGGTAGGTGCCATCTTCCCTTTCAGCAGTGCTGTGTCCTCCAGTGAGGGGCACAGCCCAAGCACAGCGTTTCCCTTCACTGCCCAGCCATCAAGGGAGAGACGTGCCAGAGAGGGGCACTCACAGCCGCTCCTCAGAGGGTGCCGTTGAGAGAGGAGTGATTTCTCCCTATGGGACTACTTCTGTAACATTTTGCTCTATCCTTCCAACGATCAAGCCAGTGGCTTGTTGCCAAGCCAAGAGCCTGCCTTGGCTATCAGATTTCATTTATGTCAGTGAGAAACGGTCTCAGTAAAAGAAAATGTTCGCAGTCAAAACTATTCTCAGTGAAATCAAAATAGTCAATGCATTGTCAGGAAAGAGTGGTGCTGCCCTACCAAATAAATGTCACTTTGGAAGCAAGTATATTAACAAAAAATATATGTGTAGGCAAAGTCCAGACACTTGTTTTGACAGTGTATGATTTTGCTCCCTTGTCAAACTTCTCTTATTACACATGGAATCACACGCTCATTTTCAACAAGTACATGACGATGCAGGAGATTACCAGCACATCACAGCACGTATTTGCCTTTGGATTGGCTTAATGTATTTCTAGGCTTATCCAGCTGGCTTGGAGAATACACATGAACCAAATTCAAGCAGTGCTTATGCTTTAATTACAAAGGTTTACACTGGACTTTCACTCTGCATCTCCTCTTTCCACTGAGATAAAGTATCTAAATCACTCTACAGAAATGTATGTGCCTCAGTGGATTGCCTTGTTGTAAACATGCAACTTTATTTAAAATATGAATTCCTGAATTAGATGCAAATAAAATGTTAAATAAGAGATTTTCATCAGTAATTATCTACCAATAAAAATAGTTTTATATGCTTAATAATGAATATAATTGGAATTTTTTTATGCACATTACTGTGTAAGTATTTGCAATTATTGGTTTACATTATTTTTCTATCAATCTTTATATCTCTATGGAATAAAAAACCAGAACATTTTTAACCTAAGCATATACATTTGTAAACCAGATAAATGTTGTGATTATCTCTTCCTGTATATAATTCCTCATGAGGGATTCAGTTAATTGAACATACCTTTCAAAACATAATCTATGGGTTAATTAAGCTCAGCAAATATAAAATTTGAAACCACATACCCTCTATTGGCAGCAAAGTTAGGGACTTTTTTTATTCATTTTTATCCAGTGCTACTAATGATTGCTTTGCACAGGCATATAATACATGCAGGTAGCATGACTATATCCAAAACAGGAGCTAAGTTTTTGATTTCGCTGTCAGGGATCAAAAGTCTTTTTTTTTTATACATACATCAACTCTTTCAATAACAAAATAAGAACTTATTGACGCTGAGTAGATTTCATAGCTTGTAGAAAAGACACATATCATTGTAATGTGTGAAATTTTAATCAGAAATGTTGTGAAGGATAAAGGTAAACTGACTGCTATAATTAATGTGTTCTGCCACAGATATTTAGCTGACACATTTGAGAAGTGTGGTTTATGTTAACTATTCCACTGCTTGAATTCTGTCCTTGCTAAATGATGGTACTGTTTGACAGTTTTAAGTTACGATGCTTTCCTGTCTTCAGTAAAGTTTTTCTTCATCTAGCATATGATCCTGTAAAACAGAAGCTTGCAGTACTGCAGTGGTAGGTGGACAATAGACATGCTGATGTAGATGTACTTGGTAATATGTGTTAAACCTGCTAGCAGAAGTTGTCAGGCTTGAACCACTTGAAGATTGCCTTTCCTCTCCCTCCCTTTTTTAGCATTTCAAATATTCTATTTATTTAATCATTCAGTTTGTGAAGACTTGTGCCCACAGCCATAGTCTCTTGAATCATAAAAGGTTATCTTACCCATGGTATGAAAATTACTAAAATCTATTACCACAACAATAAGAAGGATAGAGTTATAAGAAGATTATTGTTCTCAAAACAAAATTCCTGTTACATTTAACGCATTTTTGGAAAAAGCCCAAGGCCCTGATTCTGCCACTGTTCCTTGCATTGAGTAGAACCATATGGTCCCATTGGAGTTGATCTAACTGCCTTTGGAGTATGCTACCACTCAAAATAAATAAGACTGGCAGGATCTGGCCCTGAATGAGCACATGGGCTCTGCACCCTGCCCTAGAGGTTAACAAACTGGGTAAGAAAATTCCAGGGCTGAAGGGGATTCAGCTGAGAAGGCCCTCTCTGATACAAGCTCCTACCACTCCAGATGTAGGGCCTCTTAAGGGAAATGCTCATTCAACATACATTCACTTTAGAGGGTTTTTTAAGAAGATATATTATTTTTACATATAATTTTTATATTGTCCTATTTCCAGAAACAATGAGCTTCCTGTGTAATTAATTGCTTTGAAGAAGGAATGACAAACCTGGGACAGACAGAATTGCATTTGTCATTTTGAAGCAAGAGAAAGGATTTTCTGCTGCAGATAATCTTTGGTCTCACAATCAGCAGAACTCATTTTGCAGTCCTTAGGCACCCAGCTTCTCTCTGCCCAGTAAAGACTACCCTAAATGCATATTCCATTTTCCAAGCAAATAACATCTTTAAAAAGTTGCTCTTGCAAATAAAAAATATCGTTAACTTTTGCTGCATCATATACCCCTCCCCCCCTCATCAGTACAGCACATTACAGGGCATATTTTCAAAGGGTACTGGGTTGTGAGTGTATGCAAAATAAATCCCTATGATCTGTCTGAAATAGATGATTAAAGTAATTTCCTCAGAGGGCAAATAGAGAGAAAAATATAATTTACAAAAAATCCCATACTAAAAGTCAGGGATTCTGATTCTTTGCTTCTGCCTCAGATATATCAGTCTTACCTGAAAAGATCTACTGCAGGCGCCTCTTGCCATGCCAGTATGGGTGTGCAGCAGACAAAAGACATACCAGAAAGGGGAAGACAGATATGCCACTTAAATTAAATAGGAAATGAATTGGCCAGCAAGTTGGCATGTCTGCTGAGACAAATCATAGACAACATGTCTCTCAACAACAGAACTTATTTGTTTTCTCTTGCCAACAGATTCATCACTGCCCAGGCAAAACAGGCAAAATACATTAGTGTCATGGTAAACTGATAAAGAGAAGTGCCTCAATCTAGCATCCTCAATGGCGAAAGTCTTAGGGCTGTATTGATCTGTGTTATATAAATCTTGTTTTCTGTCTGCAGAAGTGAATCAGGAATGACCCTTAAGGTTAACAAACATTGTAATGTCTTTCAGCTGGGGCAGATGCCTATGCGCTCCACACATTGTATTTGGTCAAGTCCCATCTTGTCATTTTACTGCCAAGGAGCTTAACTAATTGCTGGCAATCATAAGACAGTTTGATGGAAGTAAAGAATTCCTACAATTGTTGCCCCTCTCCCTTTTTTTCCTCAGCCTTAACAAGCACTCAAAGCCATGTAGCGGAAAACAATCAACACTGAATTAGTCAGCAGGAGTCTTAGCTGAGCTGGAACTTTATGTAATTGGCATGTCATGTCCGTACATAGCCAGAAGCAGGCCTGATTAAGCTGATGTATTTTGTTTCAGTAAACTTTTACAAAAGCCACTTTACCTCCTCTTGTTTGGTTGCACGTCATAGCATGTACTTAACATGACATTTTTCTGCAGAGCAAAGGCACTAGACAGTCACCACAGGCATTTTGGATTGGAGAAGTATTATCATACTGGAATGTGTTACATAACAATCAAGCCTCTAGAAAAAGCCAGCAACTAAAGAAGCAAGTTCATTATCGAAGCATAACTCTTCCACCAAACTTCTTTGGTTTCTGTCCACAACTTCATTTTCTACAGTCTATTTAAGCAGGTTTGAGAAAACAAGATGCCAGTTGAAGTTTTGTTAGAACTATTTCCAATTAAACTTGCATAGTTTTCTTGGGGTTTAGTAAAATGATTCCCATGCAACAAGGAATCCTTCCAGCAGAGATACTACTCAGGGCACTTAAGCAGCCCACCCTATCTGATCCAATAAAATTTTACTGCGCGTTTTACTTCACCCTACAGATAAATTTAGTCTTAAATGCTAAAAATGCCAGTCTGCATGGAAAAAGAAAGTATCTAATGCTTATTGCTAAAAGTAAATTATAAAGTTTAAGGCACACCAGCTGTATTATTTCATAGTAGTATCCTTTTTGTCGTAACTTTAAATCAAATGCTATAGTTGAACTTGGCATAGATTATTAAAGCTAAAAGAGTATTCCGTGCTTGTATTACGTCATAGTTGACAATATAAAGACAAGATTCAGGGAACTAATGGAGCTTTTTTCTTTTTGTCATAGAAAGGTCAAGCTAGTTTTCCACATTTTATATGTGTGTCATTCTCAATATAGCAACAGAATCTCATATAGAAAACAATGTAAGTAAATGTCTCTACGAAGCTACTAGTCACCTGATCAAAAGCCAATGTTGAAAAACACTTCTAATGACTTTCTCTTATGCATCAGTGCACCTACTAATGAGCTGCCAGAAAAGGCTTTGCAAAGCTTTGCCAAGATAGAGCAGGAATGTGAGAAGCCTGAGATCTAACTTCCCTGCTGTGATCCCTGCCTTTCTACTAACAGGGAGCCCAGGCACGGAGCTACTAATGAGCATGCTGGAGAGAGTGTCCAGCCCAGCTCCGGCTAGAGACAATCCACCTGTCTGCTCTCCAATGCAGGGTATGGTGCATGACAGTAAGACACCCCGTTGTATTTTTTCCTTAAATAATTTAGGTATTTATTGATTTTCTTCACATTTTTATTTTGGGGCTTTTTTCTTATTGTTTTGGTTTGGTTTGGCTTATTTTTTTTGCATTGACCTTGGTCTCAGTAGCAACTCTCCCTGTCTTAGGAAGAAAGTAGCAAGTTTCAAATGCAGGTTTTCCCTCCATAACTATTATTTTATTTGATCTAAGGAAAACAGTGCTGTTATAGCACATATTGCTGTCCAGAATTTCAAGTTTATTCCTCCTATAACATAATCATGCATCCTTAGCTTGATATTACAAAAATAGTAAACCAATATTAAAAACTTGTAAAAAGAAAAAAAACACGCATCCTTTATTTGAAGAGGAAAAAACAAAAGAAAGATATAACAGCTGCCAGACACTAAAAATAGTGCAAATTGCATAAATTAGAGCCCACATTTCAAAGGCACCACACTCAACATCTTTATCTACAGTCAAAAGCCAGCAGGATACTGGTATGAAACATTTACTTAACTCTGTTTGCAGAAATTCTGTATGAATGGAATAGTTACCACAGGATACCTTTCAACTCCAAGCTGCTCATATAACACATGACCATACCTAGCTCCCTGTGGGCTTTTCTTGAGGTTACCCTGCCATTTAATATTTTGTTAGCCAAAGAGACAGGTTTGCAGAACAGACACTAGTTAACATTGCCAGTTAGCCATAGGATGTCACAATTACTCTGAAAGAAATACAAAAATGTAGCAATGGGAATCAGTGATAAATTTCCTGCATTATGCTCCAGATTGTCAATGGGAAAAGCTATTCAAGCCAGCCAAATGATTTACTATTTCCACTTCTTGTTTGCTTCTGCTTCCTGTCTGAGGTTTGACATTAGAAAACCTCTAGTATGTGACACCTAGGAAAAAAATGTGTCCTCAGTGCATTATTGATCTCCCATAGTTTCTTCAACTAAATCTTCAACATTATGAAAAAGTATCTCAGGTATCTATAGTCTCCTGTTGATACAAATTCTAACTGACATTAATGGGATTTGAGTGTGCACACTGCATAGGGAAAAGAGAACACACTACTGATGTTCAGGACTAATACTTGGAAAATCTAGTATTAAAATACAGTAGTACTGTAAGCACAGTCACCTCCACACTTGTAGGCTAGTCTGAGTAGGAGCTTTAATTTTCAACTCAGTGAGTTCTCTTTCTAACAATATTTTAGAAATATTTAATTTTATTTTTTTAATATCTTTTTCCCTTACACCTCAGCTTTCACCTCTGCTTTCCATTCTTAGAAAATTGCTACTTCTTTACTGAAAAGAGAACTTAACAATTTTTAAAACTTTCCTTATTTCCACCATTTCAGCTGAATTTACAGGGACATGTTGAATATGAAGTCTTGAAAAAATAAATGTTGGGAGTAAATTTCATGCATGAAGAAATAAATTATTCTGGTTCATAAAATTCTAAGAATTACAGTAAATTTGCTTGGGCCAGATTCTGCTGAATCTGTGTAGTGCATTTCATGAAAAATCTGATATAAATGCTTCACTAATCTTATATTGGGCCTTAATAAATACCTAAATGGTGCCTGGTAAGGCCATCTTTTAAAGATGCTGGAGAGAGTCACCAGATTTATGGAAGAAAAAAGTACTGATAGAGGCTCCTGAGCAGCAAAACCCCATCTTCTAGGGGGAAATGCTGGGGCCTCCAGTGCTTCTGTAAACACTCTTTGGCTGCTAAAGAAATATTTCAGCATGGAACTCTCATCCTTGATATTTCTACCATACTGCAAACTCCTCTCAGATCAGTGAGAAACAGTGACCTTGTTAGTCTGAACTGGTAATGTTGGCTTGGCACTATCACCCCTCTCGTTGGAGAGCTCTTTAACTTGGTATCATTCAGCTTTGCACACTGAATGAGCCTGAGACAGATCTGCTCTGTGGTGAGGTACAGCTTACAGGCCAGAACAACTCAGTGGAAGGAAATCAGGCACATAAAGGAAATTGGGTGCAGTTTCTGGTAACACACCCCTTCAGACAAGGTCCAGGGAAGGGAGGAACATTCCTACTCCTCTATTCTTCTTCTATCCTATTCTGGTCTTCCAAACTCCCAGGACGAACAAAGTTGCCCATATCTAACACAACTCATTTCATTTCCTAGGAACATTAGGTTACAAAGAACATGTAAAATCTACCCCTCTTATTAAACTGCAAAGCCTAGTTCTTACATGAGATAACTCATATAAACTCTTTTGCTGTATTTTTCTGTAGAGTGTTCTGTGCCTATTAGTGCATCAGCCCTATTCTCTGAGGATATACTGTATAATAGAATTAAAAGTGCTTTGAAATTGCCAATCCTCTTTCACTCTGTGCAGTGAAGGAGACATGTGAAAGAATGGAGCTTTTCGAGCTCTATCTCCTCAAAAATTAGTTTATCAAAAAATTCTGTGAATTTTTTTCCTTCTGAATACCCAGATTTTTCAGAATTTCAAATGGAAAACTTCAAAGTGTGGTGATAAAAATCTATTAATTTACTGTGGTAAATATTTTTTATTATTTGATTTATTTCAGTAAAAAATACAATAAGATTACAAACTCAGAACAGAGTTTGTTATCAGAAAATATTATCTTTCAAAATATTTCTTGTATCTCTCAAGTTTTTAGCTACAGGAAAGACTTTTTAAAAATAATTTCTTACTTCTTCAGAATGAAAGAAAATTTTAAAATTCAAGAATTGATATCGCTTGATAAACTCTGATTTATCATAAACTCACACTTTTGCTGTTGGTTTGACAATTTAGTTTTCCCTCTCACATAATCCTGGCATGAAATAAATACTGCTTTTAATAATTTTGATTCATTAGCAGGAAAGGTTGGTTTCCCCAAAGTAGCTGAAATATATGTGGATTTATGAGTCAGAGCAGGAGACCTCTGTAAAAGATAGCAACAATTTACAGAGTGTTCCGAGAAGACTAATAGAAATGGTTATGAGGCTGGAAGACATGTATACATATAATTTCACAGAGTCATAAGTAAGACATATGGGGAGAATGATAACAGTCTAAATTTTTAAAGCATATTAGCAAGAGCGATAGAGAAAAAATTAGACTGAATATTAAAAAAATTTCCTGAAAATGAGCTGAGTTAGGCCGTTGAATAGTCTCCAAAGGACTGATGGGAACCCAACTGCAAGATACATTACAACCAGACTAAGAGGGCCATTGGGGTGACCTCCCAGGTTTTATGTTTTTCCATGCTGGTCTTCAAAGAACTGAAGTATTAGAAAGTCAGAAGAAAACAGAACGGAGAAGTTTCAGATCCAAGGTTGCCTTGATATTATTATTTTATATCTTAGCTGAGATTTGCAATTTCCTGTCATCTTATCTGGGTTCCTTGGTCAACTCCGGGTGTTAAGTCAATGAGATGCTGAATGACTTACCTTGGCTGCTGGTAAAGTTAATGTGTTATAACAGATTTTATATGTGATGATTTATGTATTTAGGATTTTTATGTCAATAATTACTGTACATGTTATACGACCATTTCATAAAATTACACATCACCATAAAATAACTGTATATGGCATATTTAATTTTGAACTTCCAAAGACAAAAAAATGGAAGTAGTTACAATAATCATTATTTTCAATTTTATGTAGTTAAGTGGTTTTACAAAAAAAAATTAGCCTTCCAAATTACATAGTTATAATGTGTTAATGGTAGCATAACATGTCATTACATTATGCAGCCTAATTTCATAGATATTATATATAGTTGGATATTTTAGACTCTTTTATCCTTACAGTTATTACAAGACACTGATTTCTTTCAAACCATATTCTGCTTAACGCTTACGCAGTATAACCTTTGATGATCCAATTCATTTGGACACTTGGATCACAAAAGAAATTGGTGCTATTGCATTTATTTCTTATTATGAAATGGGAACAGTGCTCCCATTTCTTGCTGTTTTCTCTGTGAACTCTTCCTTTTTTATTTTTCCCTACTTATAAAACATGTTCTTCCAAGACAGCTGATGGGACCAGAGTGCTACTTAGAGAGAAGATGATGATGAAAGTCACCTTGTCTGTGCTGTTCCAATGGTCACCTGTGAGGCTTGGATAATTCCGACCTAACTTTATAATGGGACACCCACTCTGGGTACTTCAGTTAAGTTCTTGGAGTCAGGTGGGGATGCATCTGGGACTAAAAATCCCTAGACACCCCTGAGGTATCTAGGCTACTCAGACCTTTAAATCATGCCATTGCACCCTCATGTCCTGTTGTTCTGTATGTGTGACTTCAGGGGACTCAAGGGCACAGAGTGGTTTCATGTCAAAAAAATGAAAGAACAGGTGGTGCAAAAATTCACCAAAACTCTCTTTGCTTACAACAAAAAAGAACTTCAAATACTTCTTCTGATGTTTTGCCTTGATTTCTTTACATAATCTTAGGCTCTTTTTGATCCACCCTCAAAGCATTCAGACCCTTTTGGATTTTTAATTTGCCATCTTCTCTATTTACTCTTCCTTTAAGGCATGTTGTCTAAAAATTTTAATTAGTATGGAATTCATTTTGTCCTCAAGTTCACTAATGAATATATTGAATAATGCTGATTCCAGTTCCTGACCACTAAGTATTCCCATCAACACAGCCTCCCAGTCACTTGCAGCTACATCTGCAATATCTCTTTACCTGCTATTTGTAATTTCTTTCTTCAGCCATATATAATTATGGCTCTACAGGAGCATGCCTCATTAGTGTTTTAAAGAATTCTCCTTGACCAGCCTGCATTACTGGAAAGGTAACTTCATGTCTGCTCACTCTCTCTGTCTAGCCACCGCAGGATGGTGTACAGAGAAGAGAGGCTACTCTGATCAGGGGTCCCCACACTTCCCATTGGGAATGATTTATGGCACATCAAGTCCCTCAAACATTGCTCAGATATTTTCTTGGAAAGTTAAATCAGCACAGTCCATAAGTGGGCTGGGAATAACACAGGGTAACCAACAGTCTCTCTCCTGCCTGGCCTCTCCTTCAGTTAGCACAGGCAAAGCATAGACACAGACTGCTTCTTCTTGGAACAAAGTATGACTGGAAATGTTGGGCCATAGGTAGCACAGTACTGCAGAGTTCTTAATCTTTCTGTATCTCTTTTTTTTTTTTTTTTTTGAGAATTAGCAGCCTCTTTCACAAAAGCACTAGGTTTAGAAGAGACTACAGTTACAAGAAATCAATTACTTCAAACCTGTAAAGGAAAGTGTTTCAAGGTATAAAAAGAAAGCAGAAGAGAGTAAAGCATCACACAGTACAGATAAGAAAACAAGATCTTTGCCTAAGGACCTTCCCCTTGCAGCAGAGTAAGACAAGTATTTTAGCTGTGATTCTTTCACATGTCATCTCAGTCTTTTCTGCATGCTTTTCTTGTACTGTAGTTAAAGGCTTATAAATCCAGGATACCTATACACCCTTTCAATTATAAAGTAATTGTTTATGTCTAAGTTATTCAACTATACTCTCTTGGATGGCCAGAATTTGCAAACAATAATCAGTTATGATTTGACACTTTCCTTACAGTTTCTTTCTCTGCTTCAAGAAGGAACTATTGTAACAACCTCTGCTGAAGGCTACTGTAGTCTCTTCCTGGGTTTCGGCAGTACAAATTGTTGTTTAAGGCTGAATTTCCTATATCTACTTCACACCTTAACCACCATGTCTGCAGAGTCAAACTGACCTATAAATCCCTCACCAAGTTGTAGAGTCACTCTGCTAATGGACTCTAATAGCAGAGCCTTATGCAGGACAGCAACAATTAAAATATAAAAAGAAATCTAGTCAAGTATGTTTCTTTTTTATCAAAATGCGTTTCTTCAATTTGCTAGTATAGAGCAATACTTTTTGAACACATCATCTAAATAATAAAATACACATAAGAATTCTGATGTCTGTCTTCAGACTGGGACTGTGCATAGTCTGTAACGTGATATATAATATCAAAGGAACAACCTAATCTCTAAATTCATTATTAGAGCCCTAGTGATATTCTCTGTCTTTCCATCATCTGAAAAGCTGGCAAATGTATGCTCTGCATCATCAGTGTAACAATCTCCATACAACATTGCAATACATATTTCTGTAGCATTTGTACTACACACCAACAAAAATTGGTGCGTAGTACAAATGCTACAGAGCTTGGCACTCAGCAGTGTGCCTATTTTTTCAAAAAGTCTAACTAATCTCAACATTTCTGCAAGTGATTTTAATGCAGATCACAAATGAAAAAAAAAAATATGCAGAACTGAACACACACACAGCCACATTTTGAAGAAATATATACTTTAAATCAACTAAGATTGATCAAAAATTGTTCTTCCAAAATAGCAGTTGTACTCTGAGCAATTGGACTATGACGTTCTAAATGGGAAGATTTTATTATGAGCTTTTTTTATGTTGACTTTTTTTTAATTCTGTTTTGTATTTTAGGGATTTTGCACAATGGATTCCAAAGCAAACCAAATTAACAATTCATTTCAATTTTCCTTAAAACCTTTGCTGACTCAGAAGACAGATCTACTGCTTTCCTATCTGTTTAATATGTCCCAGGAAATATGAAAGTCAAGATAAAGTTAATTCAATAGAAATACTGGCAAAACAACAAAAAATGGGTCTCTAACTGCCATCAAACTGAATGGTCCATAGAGATCCTTGGCACAGGCCTCTTTTTCTCAACAGCTTTTTCTGAGGTAACTAAGTATTAATAACTAAGTGTTCTGTTCAAATGGATGTTCAGACATCCTCAGTTAGGATTTGCCTGATTCTCATACCAGGTTAGTCTGCAATGTCCACAGATTCTCCTCTTCCCAAATCCTACTCTTGCACTTCCTCCCAAATAGGATGCTTTGCTCACCAGGGTCACATGATGCACTTGTTTTCAGTGATAAAGTTCCGTGCCAGGTTATTACACTTCACAAATATTTCCAGCTACTTAAATTCATGGAAATCAGCCCTTCTGGAATTGTCTAGGATTTTGGGTGTCTGCTTGGATGTTGTACTAATAATTTTCACAATTCAAGATCTACTGCTACCATTGCCAAATCAGTGCAACTGTTGATTAATTGAAGATCACGACTAGTACTTGAAAAAATTGTTTGCAAAAACCACACATTGGTTTAGCCATCATAGCAGAAGACAAAAAAGGTGAATGTTCAACTGAAAAAAAAGTTTGCAAGTATTTCTGCCCAATACATTTCTTTCCTAATGTGGTGCAGGAACACCAGCCCGCTGTCTCCCCTATGAGGCAATGTGCACCCTCTGGATCCTGCTGTGCATTCAACTGCAGACTTCTATATTCAAGAAGTGCTAGACACAGGCTTTCAGCTACAGCTCCAAAGATAATCTTAACAACAACAAACCCAAAAAAGGTTTGTACAAAACCAGCAGGGATTATCTTTCTATGTTTTTGCTCCACTAAATTACGTGACCTATGGGTTTATGAGTATCAGCACGTTCAATTACTTTCCTTTGGAAAAGTTTTTCCTTCTTACTCTAAACTGCATATAAAGCTGCATCTTCTGATATGTGTTTATACATCATACATTTCCTTTCAACTTTAACTCTTCTAAGGGAGAATTACACAATTCAAATCTTCAGAATAAGCCAGAAATTTCAGGCTTTAGTCATTTGCCAGTCAGCAAAAGTTGCTGTGATTATGACTGTCAACTACTCAGGAGCATGTTCATTTTCTTAGTTCAGCCACTTTTCTTGCAAGGCCATTGAAATGTTGTTAGTATCTATCTTTCCCATAACCTTTTTCATCAAAACTCATGTGTGAACGCTTCACAGAGGAGGTAAATGTTTTACTACATTTAAGAGAGAGAGAAAAATGAAGATATAAGGAGGCTGAGTATTTTCCCCAAAGTTTTTCAGTGGATGAGCAGCAGCAGTGTAGCCTAGCTTACTTGGTGGTTTGCCCAAATAATGCCACATGATGATATTCATGCCTTACTCCTTGCTAAGAAACCAGTAAAACTATAGTACCATCAGATCTGCAGAGGCAATCAACACTTTCTTGAGACAGGTTTTAAGTATTAGTTCCTAACATCTTGCTTAGCTGGTTCGTTTTTCATACAGTGATAACACATCACCTAAAGCACACAAGCACCCATTGGTACTATTTTCTAGCACCGGCCCTAAAAGCAGGACAAACATCAGTAAAGCAGTGAACATCAGTAGCTTGGGAGCAATGTTCCACTAAATAGGATTTTACCCTTTCAAGTCAGCAGCAAGCTTAGTTTTACAACAGCTTAGGAAAAATAAAAGGTATTTTATTGAATATTTTAGATGTGAAACCAAAGAATGCAGCAGTGGAAATAGCTGCTATACTTGTTAGCTCTTATATGAACATAGCAGGGTCTCATGACCCATTCATTTTAAATGATGATCTATATTCTTCTTCCACAACCATTGAATTGGAAGAAACAATCCAAACAAAGCTAGACCATATGTCAGATGGGTCATTTAAATTTTTGCTGTGAAAGAAATTAATAATATTCCCATTTCAGTAATCATCTGTGAGTCTTATAATTTACAAGCCAATGAGGAAAAAAAGAGCCATTCAGAGTTTCCAGGTTTTGTTTGGCTAATGAAATGCAACAGTGTTAATTTACACTTGGAACACATAAGCAAGGTTTTACATCTGTTTTAAAACAAAGAGCATCCTCTTAGAAAATTTTTTAAATGGTAATAAAATATCTATACAGATAAGACCCTACTTTTCAGTGATTGGCAAGACTGCATTCAGGAGAAAGATTTTACTCAGATATCTTATCTCCATTCATCATTTAAAAAAGATCTGGCATACCCAGCACACCAATTCTTCCAATTCTTCAGGGCAAACTCATCTAGGTCTAAACAGTCATAATTTAAACATTCAATCACATCAAATGGAGCAATAGAAATAAAGAATTAGCCCACTTTAGCAAGACTACCAGAATTCACATTTTTAAGCACTGCATCTTTTAAATAGCACCTAATTGGTCTTCCATTTTATTACAGTCATATGCTAAAACACTTTTGAAAAAAGTCCTACAAAAATTTCCTCTTTTAAACTGAAATAAACTCAAGCCCTGTATGCTCACAGGAAGAACCTGGCTTTTTTGGTTTTTTACCTTTAAATATAAATGCTTTCCTATAACCACAGCCTAGCAGGGAGGCGAAGCCTCTTGGCAAAAAAAAAGTTATATTAAGTGCACTTGCTGGAACTGTTTATACTTTGTTCCTGAGAAATAGATTGAGTACTTGATAGTATAACACAATGAGAGGTACGGGTGGTGGAGATCGGATCGGATGCTTGGGCGGGGGGAGAGGGGAAGTGTTGCTACCCCAGGAATTTATTTTTAAAGTGTCTGCTATTTCATGCAATCTGGTCTATTTCAAAGGCAAACAATTTGCTCTTCAGAAGTATCTTTATGAGCCCCAAGGGATGAAACTCATCCCTGGCAGAAATGATTTAGCAGTATCCAGAGAGGGGGTGAACTCCTTGAGAGGCAAGGGAATAATTTTTTGAAGGGTGGCAGAATTTTAACAAGGGCCTCTAGTGAGTTCTTGTGAACCCCTTTCAGCACATCACTGTTTTATTAAAATATTCTTCTCAAAATACTGAAACACTGACAGCTCCTGTAAGCTTGCCAAAAATTGAGTAAGGAATAAAAATAAAATGTTAACTTGACATGTGTGAATAATTTTGATTTGATGATAACACCTTTTGGAATCGAGGCCATATTCAAAGCTGACTCGTAACACATTCACATTTCTAACTTCCATGAAATAACTCAAACTTTTCAGGCATTGTTATGGTGCGGTGAAAGGAGGAGATGGTAGGAGCCAAACTCAAGTTTCCCTCTGAGTTAAATTAAGATTAAAAATATCTTAGGTTTTTCTATCTGAACCTAGAGGGACCCAGGTCATATTTGGTATGCACACAACAGGCTGGTTAATGCATGCTGGCTGGTTAAAGTAACAAACTGAAATCAAACTGAGTAAACATCAAATGAAGGAGGTAATTTTGAGATAATTGATTTCTGAACCTGGACAAAGTACTGAGCAGATATTGTAAGGAACATCCATATTTTGACAGGATCCAGAATTGCACTGTCTTGTGTGGGTCTGTTCTATCTCTGGGTCTCACCTGGGCCTCTTCACACAGTGAGAGGTCAGGCAAAGAGGAAGCTCAAATGAACTATAAGAAGCTCTTTGGACAAACCCTTGATGTAATGATTTCTCTAAGACCAGTACCATGGACTATTTTCCACTCCCTACCACATTAGAACCTCAGATGGTCTACTTCAGCAGGGTAACACTGAACTGACTTTATTTTTCCCTCTGTCCCACCACACTGTTGTCTCTGTTCCTGAGCTCCTAACAAGTAGCCTCCACTTAATGACAGCAAGGCTGGCAGGGGAATGGCTGTCAGTAGTGTTAATTTATCTATAAATCTCTGATCAAATGCTGTGGTGAGGAAACAAGGGGAGCAAAGTTGAAGTTGAAAAGAAAAAATTTAAATGGATGAGCTATGAATAAGTCCTACCACAGTCAGATGTACAGATGTACCTCCTCACAGCTGTAATGATAGAAACACACCTCTTACAGAAAAAGGGCTGCAGGTTTCTACTAGGTACAAGAGTACTTGTACCCAAAAGTCATTCTCTATTTTCTTAGTGAGAAAAGAGTGTTCTTAGGCATTATATTTTTAGACATTCCTAAGGGCTTTTCAAGGGACTCTGACCTCCTTTGGGACAGTTTCTCAGCTAGACAGGGCTGCTGCATGGTGTCTTGGGGTGTAGTGGCATTTATCTCTAACTCATGTGACCTTCCCTTGTCTCCAGTTTATAAGTCAAAGTCATTAGTCAAGTTCTAAGAGCTCAATTGATTGTGCAAAAACATACATGACATAAACCTCCCTCCCTTATTTTGCTACTGACTCAGCCAGCCTGTAGATCCCTCAGCATGACTGAGTTATGCAGTCTGCCTTGTGTTTGTGAATAGATTTAAATGCCACTCAGGACAAAACCACAGGTGAACTTGGCATATGACTTTTGACTTGACATATAACACTGTCTCCCGTATGTATTTAATTCCTTGTAGATCTGAAGTGTAACATTAAAGTGTATAGTATTACTAATACGGCACAGGCCATTTTTAGGTCTTACCCAAAAGCATGAGATAACATTGATAAAGACTGGCAAACCTAATGGGTAAGCAATGACTGGTATGTGAACCACCATTCAATGAGTCCAGAAAAGTTTAATTACCAGAAACCAAAGTAAAGTGCTTTGTTTTTGAAAAGAGCATTAGGTCAGACTGGTAAAAGTAAGAAAATTGGTAAATTACATGCTCTGGACCCCATTTTTCTGCCATTTGGTGAACACACAAGATCAATGTGAATGTGTTTTAAATAGAGCTGGCTCATACTTTAAGTGGTTTCTACTCAGATGTTCTTCTCCTTCATATAAGTGAAGATTTTATATTTGTCCTGTGCAGAGCACAGAACATGTGAAATAGCTGAGGAGTGAATGAGGAAGACTTAGGTGGATCCAATGAACAAGTTATGACACCTCTCTTTTCCCAAGTATAGAAAGTTTCTTTACACTATATGCCTAAAAGCAGGTTAAGAACATACTGTAGATGAAATGCTGGTGTCACTAAAGTTAGCAAATTGGAGTTCAGACTCCACTGCACGTTAAACTCAGTCCTGTTAGATTAACAAAGGGTCTTCAAATCTATGAAGGCGTAATTTACAGACATTACAGAACGTCATATGACTGTATATTTAGAAAATATGCGCTAGAAAATGTGTATGCTGAGGAAAGATTTAAAATCTCTATTAGGATATTATTTGTCAGAAATTCTGATGACAGGAATATTTGCCCTGATTCGTATTATATAATCTCTTAATTTATTATCTAATTAGCTTTCCCAAATGCTGTATTTATCTGAAGTTCTCTCATCAAGTAATCCATCCTGATTAGATTTTCCCTCTCACTGGCAATAATAAACACAGGTTTTTTTCTTCTTGAATGTGTCCTCTCAACTGCTAACTTATAACTTCTGTTTTTTCTTTTTCTGTGATAAGTTTCCCTTTTGTCTTTTTTCTATATATTCTGGCACAGCCTTTTCTCAACTGCAGCCTTCCAACTAGCTGTCTCTATGTACTCACCATGACTCTCCAAAATCCTGTTTCTCTTAAAATGGAGCAACGAGTCCTGATCAGCTCTTCCCTAGTAATACAAAGTCCAAAATGCAGCAAGATGCCACACATAGGACTAGTTTCAGTGCACAACAGTCATCTTGATGGGCTTACCTAAAGATAAAGCCAAATGCACAGCCATGGACAGGCATGGCTCAGAACTTGCCCAGGTAGTTCTTGAGCCACAGACCACTGCACAGAGAGCTCTTGTGTTGTTTCCAACACAGATTAGAGGAGGCACGCACAGAAAGAAATCCCCTTTCAGCCCTCAGGAATGAAGCACACACAATGGTAACAGAAGCAAGTACAGAGGGGATGAAAGACAATAGCTGGTGGCAGGAGGGTACAAATTTGAGTCTGCTATGGTATTATGGCAAAGTTGTAATGTCTTAGTAGGACGGTGAATGACAGAATTGGGCAATGCTTCCTCTTGTTTCCCAGAAAACAGTGTCCTAAATGTACTTCCCATACCTTCTCAGAAGATTGGGACTATCATCTCTCATTTTACCTAAAAAAAAAATGTGCTACGTTCCCAATCTGCTCTTGCAACCTCTCCAGATTTTGAGCAAAAATGAAAAGGATATCAAAGATATTGAAATAAAGAGCTGCAGTGAGCCAGCACACTAGGACAGAGAGGAGCCTGGTCCTAGTAAAGGTCACTGCACCAACCCAGCTCCGTTTCGCTGCCACAGGACATCTTTGGTCTACCAGCAGAGCTGCATGAATGCCTTGTGAATTTGCCATGTGGTTGCTCAGATCATGGCAACCTGTGATCTCCCAGCAGTCTGACACTCAGGACAGAACAGCCAAGTCTTTTTTCTTCCCAAGTGTTGACCCTTAAAGGGCACCTAGAAAAGCAGTAGCATGTTTATGGGCTAGGGAGAGTGAGATGTGTATCTTGTTTCCACCTGCTCAGACTTGGAAGACATCACCTCCCTTTAACAGCTCATCTGGCTGCTTCAGGCTCTGGCTCCAGGCCACCTCATGATGGTACATGCGCACAATTATGTTATCATTTCAAATGACAATTCATGACAAGCTGCTAGTAGGGTGATAGTCCTTCTTGCATGGTCCGCGTCTGCAGATTATTATAAACACTGACTGTGAGACAGGGCTCAGTGCTTCTCTCAGTCTTATCTGTCCAAATGTACAGACTTCTATGGTCTTTGTCAGTGTAACTCACAGATTTTGACCCATTGCTTTTAGCCACCAGAAAAACAAAATTGGATACTATGGTATAATGCATTTCAGCTAAAAGTACTCTTTACGCTGCCTCGCCTTCAAGTGAATTTGCCAAGGCAAGTATCTCTGAAAGATCTATTTGTGAAATATCTTCTAGCTTGACATACTATATGAGACTAATTGAGCAATAGTGTTGCCAGTCATTGCTACTTAATTGTGCGATTGCTGTGGAACGCACAGCCCAGCAGCAAGGTTACACTGCCAGACAGCTAAGTGGGGATCCCAAACATACCTGGACTGCAGGCCAGGGACTAATGAAGGGACCATTTTTAAACAGTGATTCTTCTTGTTTACACTCCCTTGTCAGTGTTTCTAACAGTTATCCACATAGAAGAAATTACTTAGGGAAACTATGGATTTTTGTACCCTTTCTGAAGTGCATTTTAACAGCTAAGCAGTTGGACCTTGTCCATTTTTTTTCCAGGGCATGATTTTTTTCCACAGAGCAGTAATTATGAACAAAGCTTCTAAAAAACATGTGTGCTCTTCATGCTGTTACATCTGAATTTCCATTTTAATCTGATTTAATTTCTAAAAGGCAGTAACAGAAAGAGAAATTATTTTTTCAGTGAGGTCTTATTATACATTGTTGTGTACTCTTACATTTGTATTACAATCACTACAGCACATATTTAAGTAAAATACACTCCCAGCCTCTGCATGGGAAATCAGACACCCTAGCCTGAATTTTAGATATAAAAAGCTAAATAATGTCACTGTTTTGCTAGGAAATCTGTAAGATTAAAAAAGGATATCTTAAGGATTTGTGGTTTAAAGCAAAATGAAAGGCTCTCACATTGGTGTTTAAAGAGGCTGTAAGATGCAGGACTTCCTCTGAGAGCATTTCTTTAGGAGAAAAGCCAGTGTCGTGGTAGAAAACAAGGAGCCCTATTCAGCAGAGTGTGCTTACAAGCGCAACCAGGGCTGGCACTATCACTGAGACAGAAATCTTGTTCATCTGAAAATATGCTTCACTAACTATTTTTGGTAGCTTGAAGAAAAGAACAGATTTGTAACACCTGTGCTTGCTGCAGGCCGTGAGGCAAAAGGTTTGGTTGGCTTCCCTGAGAGGCTGGTCCCTGGTGCCATCTTGTGTCGAGACCATATCCATCCCCAGCCGTGAGAGGCTGGTGGCAAAGCTCTGGCTCCACTGCAGCTGCATCTCCTCCTCTCTAACCCCAAAATATCTCCATGCCTTTAAGTGTTAATACTGACTGGTTGGTTGATACAGGATGTATCTCTGCTGCCACTGTCCTGCAAAACCTATAGCTGAACTCAAGGTTCAGTGATAAAAACTAGTTAAAAAAAAATTAAATTAAATGATAGGCAATGTGAATATTCTCTTTCCCTAAATTACTCTGGAAATATCATCAAAGTGATATTGGCTCAAGTGACAAGCCCAAATTTGTGGAATTCCTTTCAATGTGTCAGTAAGTGGTCAGTTGAATTTTTATCATTGTCCTTTGAGGCTGTTTAGAGGACAAGGTTTAAGAGCCCACTACTATATAACACAGGTCACAACTGAGAAATATATATCCTTTCTGTAACAAAAATACCAGGAAAAAAATCAATGCCACACACCTGCCAATCACTTGAAATTTGATGTATTTAAAACCAGTTATTTAATTTGCTTGCTTGCAAAGGTGCTGAGTGTTTCCTGGGAGCATTCTGAGTGCCATGATGCTAAAAAAACCTCCCAGCATATGTATATAAAAGTACCAGAACTTATTTAGGTTTTATGAATTTAGATACCTAACTTTGTCCACATGCTTTTTAAGGCATGGAGTTTTCCATGAAAATGAGCCTCTGCCTGACCCAGTTAGGAACCAGTAAAATGATAAAAGAGTGTGTCTGGATTTTCTTTGTGTACTTGAAGTGATTATACTATATGCAGCACTGTTCTAAAGCATAAAAAAATGTGCCTTTGAGTATTTTATGTCTATGTGTTTCTAATATGTGTGTACCTCCTAGTTTTAACTAGGCTAGCAAGCAGAAACACTGTAGTGCCAGCAGAGCTGTTCTTCTTCTCTTTAATCTGACCCAGATGAGAAACTACTAAAGATCTCACAAGGAAATCCAATTTTTGGAAATTACCAGCATGAATTCTTAATCAAATAGGCCAAGGTAACGTCTGATAAGCTTCTGAACCCAGCCTCCAAGGCTTTTGATGTTCATTCACAGTATATAGTACCATCTATAATATTTACTTCTTCTACACCCTGCAAGCATTCTTCACCTCTCTCACTGCATCAGTTATTAATCCTATATTTTCCTTTTTTGAACACATAGCTGTGGTTCACCTCTAATTCTGTTGCATTGCTTTGTTTTTAATCACATTTGCTGTTCATGGTGTTACATTGATGGGGCAGGAAACTAAAGTCCTCCCTTTATTGAAAGGACAAGTGCAATACATGCATCAATGGAATAAATAAGTCCCTAAACTACCTCACCTGCAGTGAGCTTAGTGCAAACCAGAGATTGTACCTGTTCAGACATAGGTGCCTTTGGTATAGGAAAATCAGGGTCAAATAATACAGTGAAAATCAACCTGCTGCCTAGGAATATAACAAAAATTATTCAGATCCTAACTGCCTGTGCATCAACCCCAGGATTTAAGATATTGACTTCTCCCCTAAGTCTGGAAGAAGAGATGCGCTCACACCTGCCTACTTTGCTGTGACTATAAGCATGTATCCATTCACCTCAGCTGCAGTGTCTGAGGTGAACAACTTTATATCACATCCACCCTGAATTTCACTGAGGTTTTCTAATAAGCACTTCCTTTATGCGAGGGTATATCTAGCCAGTTTTGGCATATTAACCTAGAGAAGTTTTCTGAATTATTCTTTATCTTTCCAGGCTCTTGGCTATACACTTCTGAAGCTGTTACATACACGTACACACTTAAGTGCAGCTGGGATTGAATGTAGAGAGTCATTATGGTGTTCTTCACAATCCCATTGCTGCAGAAGGCAGTAAGTACACCCTTGTGCCTAGTGCATCCCAGTGGCCTTATTCTTCACTGTCTTGCACCTGCAGGAGTTATTTAAACCACTACAAAATGGGCATAAATCACGACTGAGCCTGAATGGCAGGATTTCACACTCTGCAGAGGCAATAATGACTAGATGAAAGGGTAAAGCAGTGGAAGTATCAGAGAGGATTTTCTCCCCTTCTGTTCCTGCCATTTGAGTGACTAAGTCAGGGGAATTTCTCTGGTCTCATAAAATATACCCTAACCCTGTGGGTGGGCAGGTGAGAAGAGAGGCCTAGGGCAGCCCTGGGGGACAGCTCTAAGTCCAGGCATGCAGAGTTGCAATGAGGTGCTGCCACTCTGCCCCAAGTTTGTGTTCATCCAGAGAGACCTCCAATGCTACATTGCTGGAAATAGTTTAGCAACTGATAAGTGGCATTCAGCCACACACAGTATTTGTACACTGGATCTGGCATCAATTCTTATGCCACCAAGAGACAACATCAGATCCACCAGAGCCTCTGATTCTCACAGCAAATCACAAATATGCAAAGAGAGGTACACAAGGACACAGGGGTACCTTAACGCTACTCCTAGATAGAAAGTTCTGAGAAAAATCCATCATATTTAAGACAATGAAATTTGTATGAGGCGATACAGACTGTGCTATTGCCCCTGTAGCCTGAGGAGCCCTTTAGGGCCTGATTCAAACCAAACTGAAATCACCATAATCTCTCTGTTTGCTTCAATTACTTTGGATCAGCCCCTGAAGCTGTCCAACACTAACTGACCTATAGGGAAAGCATCTTTCTAATGAGGAATATCACTAGGATTTACATACAGAGAGATTTCTAGCCTTGCACATACACCTGTGCTTTTTTCATTTAACTAAGCTAAGAAAACTTGCATTCTGCATTTTGTGAAATGTAATTAGCATTTCATACACTTAGAAGAAACTGAAAGTACGTTTAATTATAATCAGTTACAAGATGTTATTCACCAAGTGTTTCCATGCTTTTATTCATCTTTCAAGCATAGCAAACAGGAAATTAATTACTAAAGGTCTTTCAACTATTCTAAGCTATATCCTAAATCATAGTAAAGAATATAACATTGCTCTGAATTCAAATATATGATTTCTGGTGAAATACTGGAATACAGACTGAGCAGGCCAGCAATGGAAGTCCTTCACTCTAAGCCAGCCACATCTAATTATAAAAGATGAAGGCTTTGAAAATTTACATAATTGCTGGCTCTGGTAGGGGTCGGTAACATATTTGCATTAGCTACTTATGCTTCATACCAACACTTTTAAGCACCACTTATCAAAAATAAGTCTACCAAGTCAGAGGTGCGTAGGTGGCTAAATAAAACCTGCTAAATATGGGTAGCACCACCTCTTTACGTCATGAAGAGATATATAGGCTTTGACACACAGGGTCTTTTCTTTGTCTTGTTTGTCACTTACACATTAGAGTAATAGGTACATTAGAAATGTTCTTGATAGGAATTAATACCTTCTGCTCCTTTAGTGTGCATTTGTTATAGCTATTTACTGTGTTTTTATATACAGAATTTATTTGGTTTAATTTGCACTACAGAATTTCCCTCTGTTCACTCTCTGGCTCATTTCTCAAGCCATCAGTCTAGATGGTAGCATGGCACCCTAACACAGCAGGATAAAACCCCTATAGTCTAAATATATCTCTCTAATTCTTACATGATTATTTCTCTTTTTCATATCATATAAAAATTCTGGGGGACATATATGATGCAAGAACTATACAACAAAAATGACAGACTGGTACATACATTTCAAAGGCTCTGTTTAGAAAAGAGTCACATTATGTTACAAACAGGTCTTTATCTTATTATGTTTGATGTCAGCAAGTGAGCTTTAAGGAACCTGACAGTGTTTGAACTTCTTTTTTAATTTATTTTATTGTATACGTTGATTTTATGGTTTTTGAACTCTGGATCAATTTGGTGACATTGTGGCTGATCCATTTTATCCTTGCTTTGCTGGGCCACTGTTTCATTCTGAGGCTCCAGTCTCCCATTTTCCTCGAAAGGCTCATTAGGCCTGATCTCTTTTAGCCTTTTTGCTTTTTTTCCTTTCTTCCTCACACTGGACTCTGGTTTGCTTTATTCCTTAGGTCCCCCTATAGGTTAAGCCTAAGCTCTTATCCCCTATTCTCTTTAACTCACAGTCAGCATTTGATTCTGATTTTTTAACCCTCTCCATGAATTACCCAGCCTGGGCACAGCCCCATCATGTTGGAGGTTCTGTCTGTGTGAGTCACAGCTTAATTTACACAATGAAGGGTAATGATTTTACCCAGAGATGCTTGACACAGAAACAAAATTGAGCAACTTCCAGAGAGGCTGTTGAACAAAAAATAATCTTCTGGGTTGATGCAGGCTTCTATACAGTGAATAAAATGCCTACGGTCAAAAGTTTAAGTAGTTAAGTATTTTAAAGAATTATGTGCAGAAGGACTACAAATAAATCACCCTTGCACGAATCTGGGGACATAGACTTGGCTATTTGTTCTAGCACATTGTCTTGTTTTCTAACTACATCTCACGTAGAGAAGATGAAGTTCCTGCATTGTTTGTGCTGCACTGATGAATACGTGGACATAAGGCCATACCTATTAAGAGCACACAGATGAAATACAAACAATCACATGCTGTTCCTCAAGCACTGATAAAAAGATGCAGAGCAATGAACCCATTCACCTGATTTTGTAGAAAAACAAAACATTTTAAGCTTTGTTCCTGCTTTGATGTAAGGTAAAATACAAATTAAAATTTCTGTCTGCTTTATATTTGGTAAGGTCTCTCTGCTGAATCTGCTTTGCTCTATGGCCACATTTCAATCACCTACATCTTCTCATCTACTGTCTTAAAAAGGTGAAAGTACCTATACTTTATTCTCAGGTATATTACTTGCTGAATTTAGTAGAATTCCAAAATGCAAAATATTTGGCAATAACTCTACATCATGAGAGAGAAACTTATTAGCATGATCTCTTGACACTTCACTAAGAAACTTGTTCCATCTTGCTCAATTCCACACATAAAAGAAATAATCGGTGATTTAGAAGATAATGAAATTATCAGTAATTTGGAAGACATAATCACTTTTAAGGAAGTTAAGAAGTTAACCATGTCTGAGATTGTTTTTTAAGATTTGCCTGTGTGTTTTTTTGGGTTTTGGTTTGGTTTTTTTTTTTTTTTCCTTAAAAATCCCAGTTTGCTGTGGGAGATCAAACTATTCCCTTCATACCGACTTAAAAACTCTTAAATTCCTTGTGACCATATAGAGTAATATGATTAACTGATTAGATTAACAGAATAATGAGACAACAGAAATGTTCAGAAAAAAATTCTGGAAATAATTTACAAATAAAAATCTGATGTTGCCAAATATTCATGTGAAGAATACTTACAAAAAGTTTAATCGGAAGGACATGCAAATAATCTCTGAAGATGCCTTAAAAAGTCTTGTATTTCACTGACTTTTACAGTACATTTCCAATCAGTGTCCAGTGTTGCAAAGCAACAGTTCATGAAGTGAAATGTAGCCTTGTGGGTTTCTATGATCTGTTGTCTTTACACAGCACAGCCTTTACAGAAGAGGATCACAATATAAAACTCCTGGTCAGGTAGCTCAGAGGGTGCAAAACCTCACTTTGGCTTCTCTTAGATTCAGGTACAACAATAACTCTTAGATAGACATTTTTCAAAAGAGATACAAGTGATAGAAGTTTAGTGATAGAAGACAGAATATTAGTAATAGAAATTCCAGACTAAAATAGAAGAATTTTTTTTTTATTTTTAGTAATGGATCAATTAATGAGGATCTCAAATTATGAGAATTTTCAGCCATATATAACCGATTCCTTTGAAGGTTTAACCTGCTTTTCATTCTCTGGGCAACCACTCATATATGTCTATAGATACACACAGAATAATTTGCCAAAAGCATCATACACAGGAAGACTTCACAAACATCTTCAAAAGAACTTACATTTGAGACATTTATTTATAAAGGTTTCTATTGCTCAACACAGCAGATACCAGAGATGGGAGGTCTCTCCCTTGGAGAGCAGAAAATAAGGAATGAACCACCCTCAGAGTTCAAGGTTTTGAATCTTAGTTACTCTTATTTAATGAGATTTTTTTTATTCCCTAGAAATAGTGCTTTCTTTTCCTGCTATTGCAATTTTTCCATCACTTCTACAGGAAATTATTAATTTAACTTCTTTTCATGAGGTAATTCTGAAGAATTTAAGTTGAACTAAATAATCCTTCTTTACCTATATTTTTATATTGCCCTTTATTTTAACTGAAATTCTTTATTTCATGGCAAGTTTCTAACACAAGAAAGAATTTACAAAGGAAGTGACGATACATCCTATGAATGTAATTCCTTTTCTTTGAAAGTCTGCAAAGGAGGAACTCCAGTGCTACTAAATACAAGACTTTTGGGAAGAAATAACACTGTTGTGGCTCTCCATAGACTTGTGATACTCACTGTAGCAATAAAATATATCTTTTATCTTTTAAAGCTATGTCAGAGACATCTCGTACACCTCCATCTCCCAGAATCGTAGATGAGACCTTTTTTCTCACAGAAATGATTGGAAAGCTCTGATTAACTTTAACAGGGAGAGGATTCTCCCCACTGTAAATAAATAGCTGCTACTACTGGGCCCTTTGTGGGGTCCCAGGCTGCCTGTTAACTGCACAGCAGCCTCTTCAGCGTACCCAGCCCCACAGCCCTGAAGGATGACGTGGCTCCTGTGCTGGGAAGGCCAGGCAGGTTGAGGCTGGAAGAAGGAAAGGAGGAGAGCAGAGGGACAAAGAATAGATATAGGAGAAATTCAGGTGTTTTGTACTTCTGTTAAATTCAAATTGGCTGTCTATATGATGGGGACAGTAGCCTCAACTTAAGTCTTAAGTAATGTTTATGAAGCTATGATCTTCAGATGAAAGGCTTTTCAAAATGACAAGGGATTTGTATAACTCACAGAGTGATAGAAGCTTGCATTTCTGTAATACCAACTCTAAAACCAGAGGTCAGAAGTTGATCCTAGAATAACTTCATTTCCCATTCACAACTAAACAGGAAAATGTATTTTGGCAGGAGCGTGTCCCTTCTCCAAAGTCCCATTCTCAGGCTGCTCTCACCATCACCCCTCTGCCCACGCAGCTCAGCATCACCACAGAGCTACCCTGAGTGACAGCAGTGAGACTGCAAGTAGAATCAGGCCTTATTGTCCATCTAAAACAGTTTTTACAGTTTTGTTTAGTGGTATCAGTCTTTATCTGGCACACAGTGCAAACCATAGAATGCATCGATCACAGCAGCTTCTCCCTGCACAAAACAATCTATTTTCAGCTGTTGCTTTGTGGCTCAGGACTAAGCTCCAGGTATTTTAAATCTCTTTTATTGAGTAAGCCTGTGTTGCTATGATTTAGCCAGGGTGTATTATTGCATGTGAATGATAAACTGTAGTTCATGACCTGAGTCTAATGGTTACTTTATCAGTTGCAGTGGACAATTAAGTGACTGAGTAGCACAACTGACGGAGAAGAACAGATTTTGCCTCCGAGCTGCTTTCAGGAGTTAGATTTCGCTGTATCATGTTCAGAAAGGTCAGAGCTCTGGCCAGATGACCAGTATAGCAGTGCAGATGGCACTGTATGTCACCTGGCCACTCTGGGGCTCTGCAGCCTGCTGCACAGGGCTGGGGTCCAGGGAAAGGTTATGGCCATATGCAACTGCAGCACATTAGCAGCTCATGAGGAAAATGGCCTTTTTTGCAAAGGAGATGAAAAATCAGTTTGGCAGCTATGTCCACATCACAGCAGATCGTGGCCATTTTCAGCTACAGAAGCAAACACAAAATCTTTGAATCCTTAATTGTGACCACCTTGGGAAATGTGACAGAAATATTAATAAAAATATTCACGTAACAAATAACAATGCTCTCTTACACTGTGATACCACTGACCTCCTTTTTCCATCCTTTAAGCACTCAAAATATTAAGGCTTAAATTTAAATGGTCAAACTAAGAAAGCATGTTTGTACTACAAGACTGGTGAATACACATGGTTCTGGTTTTTTATATCCAAAACAAGATACAGAAAAGCCTTGGCCAGTGCTCTTTTTCCTTAGGAATAACCTAACCTGTATTCATGTCTCAGCTTTGGTGTAAGTTTTGCAAATTAAAGCTGGTGTGGGGACAGTGAAACAAAAGTAAGTCTGTTATGACTGTCCTGGCTTCCAAGAAAGTTTGGTGCAGTATAGCCTATTCCATTCTGAAAAGGGATTCAGGTGCTCCCTAACCAAAAGGAAAAGTTACTCTTGGCTGTAAAGGTTTCTACAAAGAACCTGAATAGAAGACAAGACAATCTTTTGGAAATTTTCTATACTGTAACTTCTTAAAACTGTTCATTGTCATATTACAGATGGTTTAGATCTCATGGTGTTTGCATGGAAAAAACAATCTGAATTAAAAAGAAATCAAAAGAAGAATAAAGGACTGTTGCAGCTAAAATAGATGATTCAGAAGCAAGCTTTTGATGCAGCAGAAGTGTGGAACCAACAGCATTTAACTGATGACAGTCAGACTAGACAACCAAAAAATCAATTCTTTGCGTTGAACAAAGACGAAGAATTATTATTTCTAATAGAAAAATAAAACTCAGATTTACTAGCAACATCAGTGTGGACCTGTTTCGAAAAGCCTTGGCTTTAATTGCTGCTGTTCAATTCTTATGTGTTTAAAAAACAGACAAATGGGTGGGGAAAAAAGAGAGAAAAGCATTCTGAAAGTGTCAGCTTTATATCTTTTGTTTTATGCTGAAATACTTTTGTGGAACTCAGTAAAAAAATTAATTCTCCTAAAATACATTTTTTCCAAGATGAAAGATACTATTTATGGAAGCTACACCTTTCTCCTCTAGTGAAGAGCTTATTTTTTAAAGATTTTAGATTGGAGGTCAAAGGAACAATGCAAATTATTAATATAGGATCCAATTCTGTGTTCCTCAAGCCAAGGAAAAAACCTACTGAAATTCTCAGGGTTTTTGGTTTTTAAAAGCAAGGCCCCAAACTACCCTTTCTAATAATAATTTTTAGGTTCTTTTGATACTATAAGTGACCTACTACTAGATACCTACTTGTGGTTCCGTCATTCATGATGAGGCTCAGTTTGCTCAAGGGTGAAATCTTGTTTTCAGCAAGACAGTTTGCTCTGGAAGACATACTACTTATCACGACTGTCAGTTAGAAAAACTACTTTCACATTTTACAGCAAGTTGTAGTTTTTCTCAATTAAATGCATGGAGTATGGTGACATCTATAGGAGATTCCAAGTCTCTACATTTAAGCTGCCTTTCCATGCTATCCTCTGTTTGTGTGTGTGTGTGTATTATTTATATACACACACCTCAGAGATCATTGTGATAATTTGTATGAAATATCAGACAGTAAATTAATTATCAAGATTTTAACTTAGCTGCTGTCTCTCCAGAGAGTTAAAGTGAAATAAAATGCATTCTGTAAAATAAATGCTCTCAAATGCAGCTGTGAAAGCTGAAAGGAGCAGGAACAATTGCTATGGTAACCATGTTATGGGATTAAAAACATCATGGAAAGTAGGAAGACAGTGAGAACAAGAGCATGGGACCAAATTTGTAATAGTAAATGAATTTTGAAATCATCACTGAAACTTCTGTATCAAACATTGTTTACTCTAGTAAACAAGAAAATCATAAACATAAAACAAAGCACAGCAAATTTTGACAGAATCTCACTCTGAAACAACACATTGCTCCTTCCTCTACGTGCACTGCACGATCCAATAATGTCCCACTGCAGCAAACAAAGCATCAAAAGCCAAAGGAGAGAACGTCCCAATTGTTCCCCTTCCCAGAAACAGTCTTGTTGGAAACATGAAAATTAATATGACCCTCAAACCTCATGGATCAGGATAAGTAACTGGGAGACCCTGGCTCATGCAGTCGTGCAATAATGCTCCTCCAAACACCAGCTGAATGGCCTTGAGGGCTTCCTTAAGCTAACAGGACTCTTGTATTTGGTGATGGCCTAAAGGATATTTCATTCAATGGTCAATAAACTTATTCTGTATTTTCACTTGTGTAATTGAATACAAAAAATAACTGCAAATCCTTTTTAATTTCAGGAGAAAAATAAAGGTACTTCTGCTCAGATAATTTTTTTATTCCTGAGAAATACTTTTGTTTCTGGTTATATTTAATCTTTTATTAATGTCTTTCAATTTTTCAAAATTTCGGTGGACTGGTTCCAAATAGCTTTAAATTGCTGTAGAAGTATTCCATACAAATGCTTGGTTATGACAGCCAAAATTAATCTTAATATAAAAAGAAAACCATTGACAAAGTTTTTTAAGTTCCATGTAAAGACCTTTCACCATAGAAATATAGCAGTTTTCAGATTTTTTAAAATAAACAGTGGTAAAAGAAGCATGCCCAAAATATGGTTAAGCACTGGCAAAAAAAAAAATTAATCTAGGCAAAAAAACTCTCCTGGTCTGACAGTTTCATCCAATACTTACTTAATCTCCAATGCCAGAGTGGAATTGGGACCACAGTTTATTCCTTTAAAAGTAGGAACCCCCACATCTCCCAGTATTTGGCATCCATCTATCTCAAAGCAGGTTGCAGTAAGGTACCTAATTGTGGTCTCACTACCACAAACATGAATAATTTTCTTTCAGTTCATCCTATTCGAATGAAGCCCTAGTCATATTTCCACCAATTTTCTACACTCCTTTTCATTTCGGAGCTTCCCAAATCTCTACTCAAATGATTGCTCTAAGCCCCAGATCCGTCCTCCATTGTCTGATACATAAAATAGCAAAGACATCCTTTAGAGCTCTGCAAACTGCATGTCTACTGTAACTCCCCTCCAAACACACCTCATACTGGGGGTACATCGCTGTCATTTCTGTCATACTGTGGCAGCTCTTAAACTACTGTTCCTACCTTCCACCCTCAGAGGTCAGTGCTAAATATAACAGGGGTGCGTGGAGCAACAGAGAAGTAAGATAAACATAATTATTGTTCAAAAAGAAAAGAGAATGGTTCAAATATCTATAAGCAAAAAATTGATGGGAAAGACTGAGACATAATGGAGAATCTCGGGGATATTTCCTTTTGATGAGGGCACTTGTTCCTTCACTGGGCTAACAGATTTCACAAAACCAAAATTTTAGCAGGCTTTTTTCTCTAAAAAAATTCATTTCAGTTCATTTGAAAACTTTTTTACTTTTAATTTCTTTTTTCAAGAATCCAACCCAACACTCCAGGTTTCAATGTTTCCTTGGTTGACAGCTAAATTGAAAAAAAAAAGACACTATGAGAATTGGAACTTCCAGCAATGACTGAGTGGATTCTGAGTGTCTGCTGCTTACTTCCTACTAAAGGTTCCAAGTAAGCTGACACAAGTTTGATTTAATCAAGTCAGTGTGCTCTGACAGAAGAATCTCCTGTGATACACCTTGACACACCAGGGAAATGCTGTCTCACTGAAATTACTGTCACATGGGTCCTCAGCTGGTTGGAAAAGCTTCAATCAAAATGTTATCATCCTGCATCTACCCTGTCTCTAGCCCTGCAAGGAATCCTAGTAAATTATACTCAGCAAATATTCACTGAAGGTAACACCAACAGGATGGGCTGTCAGTACTTGGAGGATGTAACTAGAATGAAAGATCATTTTGAGAAATTGAAGAAATTATTTGAAATGCATGAGATAATTTAGTAAAGATTGATGCAAAATGCTGCACTGAAGAAATATAAATTGAATGACTACAGCAGACCACAAAATGAATGGAAACCCAGAAAGAAAATGTAATTAGGAGACGAATTAGTCAGACTGCTAGAAACAAGACAGAGGGGGTAATTATTCAAATCTATTCAGCACTGGGAGATCACAGCTGGAATCCTGTGTCCAGTTTTGGACACTACACCTGAAAGAAAATGTTAAGGAGGGTAGAGATAATCCACAAGGAAACTGTAACAACAGGTTGCTTAGAGGAATGACTGAAAGGATTAGCTTTGATGACCCAAGGTGTAATAGAAGGGCTGATAACAGCCATCTACAGGTAAACAAAGTAGTGTTGAGGTTGATGGCTTAATGAGATTAATTTGCAGATATATTAGTTAGTGTGCAACATTAAATTATACTTACACAGAGATGAGAAAACTGATTTTACATCCTTGTTATGGGAGCTATACAAGAATGCCATAAAATTATCTGTGATCAATGACCCTCAAGTATCCTAGTTAATCTCAAGAAATGAGTTAGATTAGCTAATGTCTCCTGTTTACTCTCAACAAAATTTCTTTGATTTCTGTGAATATTTTCAGCACACTACACTGCTACTGGTTATGGCATGTCATATTGCATGCAATGAATTGCATTTGTGTAGCAGAAGAAGCAGTAATCTCTGTATAACTGTATCTCACTGTGCAGAGAAACCTGTTCAACAAAAAAAGCTCCATCATCAGCTCTCCTGACTGAAATAAGACTCAAGTTTGTTAAATGAGCAAGAGCTGAAGGTTCTGGCCATAAGTCTATACCAGGCTGATTTTACTTTCTTTTAGAATATGTACTCAAGCAATACTAACTCCATTAGAGACAAGAAATGAATTAATAACAGACAAAAGCATTTTTGCTCCAAAGAAGATCTCATCTTAGTGTTTGTATGAAAATGCATTGGTAGGCTACATAGACTGCTGTTCATTTTGCATTGTCTAAATGGTAGGCAAAATAATGTGTTGGAGATCATTTACCCTCTTTCAGCCTTCACCCATATTCAAACTCTGGAACTGTTCATAAATCTAGTCTACCCAGCCTATCACAAAAAGGAGGCATTTTAGTTCTTGTTTTACTGGAGTCATGGCTTTACCCCAGGGAAGCCAAAGGAAGCATGTGGGAGGGGAGTGATCATACCTTATACCAACTACCAAGCCTCCATGTTTGATATTCAAATAAGTTCCCTCTCCTCAGACATCCAATCTTCTTTTTTACATTGTGCACCTAAGCCTTTTTGTCTGAGAAATTATTTTCCACCCCATATCTTTGCCCTGCTGACGTTCTTGGAAGACTTTATGTAAACTTTATTTAAAAGGAAAAGGACAAACTGCATCTTGATACACAAAGTCACTGCAAGAAAGGTATAAAGGTATATAATCTTGTGCTACAAAATAAAATTGCACAATGTGCAACAGTTTTAAGGCTCTTGTTATTAAAAGGAAATGCAACTAAATCCCATGGCAATAAGTATCATGTGAGTGGTAGTTGCCATGGTAACCATTAAGTAGGAAAAAACCTAGAAGAAATACACTTCATTGGTATGTAAGTTAAGGGTGCCTCAGGGCAGCCTAAAGAACATCTATGGGCCAGCAAAAAAGTATTTAAAAATCAAAAACAAGTGAAATATGATGATATCAGGACATGTACATTTTAGATTTACACTTTGAAATAAGAGAAGGGGGTATAGGATAGAACAGCTGCCTAGGCCACTGTGGGTTTCAATTATTACAAAAGAAATCTGAGTTTAAGTCTCTTTAAAATAGTTTGAGAATGAAAAAACTGCAGCATCTTGTTCTTCCCTGAAGTTAAACTCATATTAAGGTACTGGTAAAGTGGAATTGACTTTCTCGTTGTAGGGCCTTATTAAAGCACTTCATAGCCAGCCTCCATCCCTTAGGTTCCCCACCCCAAAACCCTTGCTGATGAGTCTGGCAAGAAAGAACTCTCCACCACCATGAAGAAATGACCTCACAGAAATTTTATCATTGCCTATCATACCTGCAGAAGATACATATGTATTATTAAAGCAACTAGCCACTGGATGTCATTGTTATTCCACAGAAACATAATGAAGAAAAATCTCTAACTGCAAAAACCTTTCAATCCACTAAAAATGAGAGGTAACATACAATCTAGCTTCAAGCATGTACCGTTCAAGCTAGTCTCAGCATCCTGCTTCCCAAACACAGTTTAACTATTTTTAAATGGATGAATAAGCCATGTGTCCTATATATGGGATTTAAAATAAACATCACATGAAAGTACAGTCAGTAGATCCTGTATATTATCTGCATGTCAAAGCCTCTCACTTAATTTCATAAAGCATTTTGCTTTGATTTGGTTTTGAAGTTTTTGGAAGAGAGTATACTTGCTGCAGAGAATTTCTGCCCCACTTTGGAATGCAGGAAAGGATGGTTTTTACCCATGTTTATATATCTTGGCTTGCTATGTCTGCTATATCTCCATCTCTATGCCCAAGACTGAGAATTCATATTTCTCACCCCATTTTCAGAAAGGATTCTCAGCACATTAGTTGGAATTACTCATTATTTTAGCTCACATGTCCCTTCTTTCAGAGTGCGAACAAAACCAGCAGCCCTATATCCGCATGTCTCTGTGCAGACCTGGATTTGTATCCCTGTCCTACACTGCCCCAGCATTTGGCAGCAAATGGCTTTTGTACTATAAGAAAGGTTGAAAACTCTTTGCCCTGATGAATTGGGACCAGCTAGCTTCATTTCTGCACCATTCTCCACCACCTCCAGGATCAGTCTGTGCAAAGCCCATGCATCTCAGGGTATTATCAAAACCATACACAGAACCGTGCAGGTGAAGTGACGTCTGGGAATCAGTGACTATTACTGCAGGCACCAGTTCCCATCTTCAGACAGCTCCAGTTAAACATCTCACACTTCAGCTTGCAGTCATGCTCTGCACTGAACACGCACATCTAACTACTTACAGAACTCCTGTCAGACTGGCTTCCTATTAGACCTGAGCCTGTTTGCATCCTGTATCTCATTGCCTAGCCTGATTCTGTGACGTCCAACACGTCAGCTGGTCTCAGTGTAATGCTATATTGCTTAGAGTTGCAGGTGTGCTCAAATTATTGACAGATGAACTGAAACGAGAAGGGAATTAAGTCTGTAATGAGTGGACCCTTACTCCTCTTTTCTCTATGGGATCTTCAGTTTCAACTCACAGCTCTGTTTCTCATTGCACTTAGATGATCTTATTAAGGATCTGCTTCTTGGTCCTTTTCTGTACCAGTAGTGTTTCTCTGAGATGCATCAGAGGGGATGTAAGGAATCTCTAGGTCAAAAGCAGGTACCCACTGCAGCTGCTGCTCTAGTAACTAAGCAATTGCTGACAGATTTCTGCAACTGGTGGTGTAGACTCCCACAGAAGTTGCACAGAGAGTAGTCCCTTAACCCTTGGCTTTTTTCCTTCTTCTTCCTAGTACTCAGAAGGGTATCTTATAGGCAGATGTGAAAGCTAGGAAATTTTTCAATTTCCTTTTTTAGGAAGAAGTGTTTTTCACGGTGGGCAGTCAGATCTTTTCAGTCTTTCTCACAGCCACAGGCAATACCACAAGAAACTCGCTGGGTGGTTAAGTAACTTGGTTTACTAGGGCTTGTGTCTCAGCTAGATTTAACAGACATATGCTCAGTGAAGCCCACTCAAATTCTCCTGCAATAAAAGTAGGCTTGGATAGGAGAAAATGAGTCTGAAGGCTAGGATGCATTTGGAAGTTGGCAGGAAAGCGTTGATTTCTGTAAGCTAGTACTCAGCTTCATGAATAAAAATAGGAGATAAAGAGAGATGTCATGCCTGATAGATAAAAGGTTAAAGGACTAGTTTCTCAGAAATCAGCAGGAAAAATATATACAAGAAAAATAAGAACACACATTATGTTCTCATACCCACATATATGAACCATAGCTGACCCAATCCTAGTCATTAAACCAAATTTGAGGGGTTTGAATAATCTAAAATCACACCCAAAAATTTAGTAAATCATGAGTTCATTTCTAGCAACTTAGTTTGGAGCCAAGGAAAGTGTGGCACGTTTGCTGCCCTGTAGAAATCAATAAAAATTTACCCTCAAGTCACTTCTCACGTAAATCAGTAGCATTTACCTTTGCACTTACTCATCAGGTCTTTTTTGGGGGGTGTGTGCGTGTATGTGTTGGAACTTCTTTTTCCACTATTCTTACTTTTTGCCATTACAGAGCTGACCTACAATCTGGAGTACGTAAGAAAAAGGTTTAGTGTCCCCTAATATGTATCCAATGGAAGAAGGCTGTCTGCCTGAAAAACAAATAAATTGCTTGATATATCCTAGGTAATTGGCATTGAAAGGAGCTGTTTTTAGCTTCTCTTTCAATTAATAGAAAAAACAGCACCTCAGGGAATTTCTAGTACCATTGAAGAAAACAAATAAACAAACAAAAAACCTTGAGCATTGAAAGTCTTAAAAATGAGCAGTAAGATGTTATTCTATGAGCTACTTCCAGAAAGACCAAGGATCTGCTTGGATGACTTTTAGGGCCTTTAGGTTTAGCAGCATTTTCTTCCTCTGAATCAATTGACTTCATAAAGAAATGAAAGCTTGAATTTATGCTATCTCAAAAATGTATGAAACAGGTCCCCCCTAAAAATGCATGGGTCATCAAATTAAACTCTGCAGTGTACAGAGAGGCTTGGAAATGAGAGTCAGATTTGCCATTCAGAAGTAACAGATCTCTCCTGACACATGTAATGAAATCTGGGTACTCTACCACATCATCATCTAGTGTTTTATCTAGAAATTTAGGATATCCTGTCCATTAAATCAAGTCATTGTTACTGCAGGCCACCATACCATGTAATGACCTTTGGAAGGTCATAGATCTTCATTTGAAAACCCATTTTCTGTTTTATTCCCACTATGGATAATGAATAGCTACCTACTGCATTTTGACTTCATATTCTCTTCCAGTGAAATTCATCTTCTAGTTTCTAGGTGGAGTGTATGTTCTATATCCATCCTTGAATATAGAACATACTCCCTAGAACATGTACAGAGATACACAATTTACCCAAGCTGGAAAGTGACTAAAATCCTGATGTCAAATAGCAGGAGGAGCAGTGAATTGCTGCAGTTAGATGAAGTGATCATAAATAAGTGATAAATATCTAGATGACTGAATAAATACATCCATTTATGCTGGATGTTCTCAACCCATAGTCTCAAATTGCAGGGCCAGTTTCCAGTTTTGATACTGACTTCCCTGTGCTATTTTGGACAACTTTCACACAGAGAACTACAAAGCAGAGAGTAATATTCAAGCCTATCAGCCTCAAAAAGAAAAGAGTTTCTAATTCACCTCTCACTCCAGAAGATATTCATATACTTGTATTTTAAAAATGAAACCTGAAATCTCTGGTGAAAAAAACCCATGAAGTTAGTTTTGGCTTTTTTAATTTAGTTCTTAGATTTTGTTTGTTTCTTTCATTTTCTTTTTATTTAACTTTTATCTGGTCAGACTAAAATAATTGGAATTTGGCATTTTTCAGCAAGGAGAGAGGCAGTCCCTCTTGGAACTTGATTTAGCACTATTCCTTTTAACCATGAAGTGTATGGAGGTCTTTAGGCTGATTTCTTAGGTAAATTAGGCTCCTTGGAAATTGGGCTGTGGCACTCTAGAAAGACAGTTACATATAAAGACCTTAAAACAGCACATAGTAAAGTGCAATAATTCTTTAGCACTCTCTCTCTGCCATTCACACACATACACACGAGGTTTGACATTGGCAGGGGTTGGTGGTTTGTATGTGGTGTCTTCACACTTGGCTGCAGGAGAACCTACTACTTAATTTGCACTAGAAATTGTAAAATTGGATGTTACCTTTTTTCCAAGGAATGTACATGATTTATGAACAGAAATGGTCAATAGGCTCACAGCGTTCTATCACATAGATAAAATTGGAAATGTCACCTTCTTTGACTATTATATTAGTATTTTATCCTGAAAAAGGCAATTGTATATTATTAACACTTAATTAGTCTAATTCATTAAAATGTAATAGATTTAATCTAATTTTCAGCAAGTGTGGGTAGGCTTACCAGAGTCACTCCCTGCCTTCAAATTCCTTGCTACTTTCACCTTCTGATATTTTATGTAGCTCTTAAACCTAGAAATTTTGCAGGCTTTCTAGGAGTCTAAACCACAATCTAAGTTAGAATTATCACTACTTGTGGCAGGCCTGGGGCAAAATGGTCAAGAAGGCAAAAATATTGAAAAATCCCACGTATATTCAATCAAAGCATTAAGGAAATTAAACTGTGGAGTTTCCTAAATAGTGCTGCTATAGTTAGAGTTCCTCATCCTCGTTAGCGATGGGCGGGAGGGTTAAGGACGCGATGTACACTGACTGGCAAGCAACAGGCTCCGGCTGTTCCGAAGCGGCTGCCGCCTTCCCGCAATGCCACTAGATGGCATCAAATATCCTTTATTTTGTGCAAAGGCTGTTTACACCTCTTGGGCAACGCTCTTTTGGCCATAGCGCTCTTTTGGCCGTAGCTATGGGCTTAGATTTAGGTTTCTAGCTAATTGATTTAATAACGTTTTCTCGTGTTGGTTAAAAAATATTACTTTGTAAGTGGGAAAAAAGATTCAGTCATCCTTCAGATACCCTTGTATTTTATGAACTTTTGTCACCAGAGTGACTGCTTTTGAATTCATAAATATTTTGAGTATTATGGAGCCTTTAAAAGAGAAACAGATCCCCACTACTTATACTGAATATCACTGCACTGAAAAAAATTACTCTACATTTACCCTGGTGTTTAATTCTGTAACTGTTTCAGGATACACCTCCTCCATAATGAAAATGTCAAGTTCCCTAAAATAAACTGTCTTTAAAGTGTCTGCTTTCTCCACTATGTATTTATGCATTTGATCAACCCCATTTAAAAAAATAGGTGCACTTAAACCACACCAATTTTCCTATGGCATATCTGGGTGGGGAAAGAGGGTACCAACAAAATAAAAAATAACCAAAACCCCTCAATTAAACAAACAAAAAAATAACCACCCCAAACCCTACCATAGTCAATAAATCACTGGAAGTGCAGGAACTTATAAATTTTAAGTGCAATGTGTGGAAAAAATATTAACTGACTACATTTAATTTTAAATAAATCAATATTCTTTTGAAACTATTAATTTCTCTCATTAGGAAGAAGGATATATCCACATTGAGAAGTGGACCTTTAAATGCCCCTTCCCAATTTATTCTATGACTCTATGCCTGTGTGCTAAGGATAACACAAGCTCCCTTTGAACACGTTAGTTTGTAAGAAGCAGAGCACCCCCACTGTGCCATCAAGCATGAGTCTCCAAAGCCAATATCTCTGCTAACAGAGCCTTTAGGCTTGTGGTTTCAGAGTTAGCTTTTTTGAAACAGGGCACTACACCCTGGGAATCTCTGCAGTAGATACGCTGGAAGAGTTGGTGCAGAGGGTTTCTAGAGAAACTGATGACTTTAACCATTTGTATAACTGATGGAGCTAATTAATCTTAAATTGGTAAGTTTGAACAAAGCTGTATTCTCCAAAACTCAGAGAGCAGTGGCAGAGACAGCTTGAGACCTGCAGTGCTATCCAGGCTGCAGGAGGGCTCAGAGCTCCAGAGAACACTGTGTGAATGCACCTGCATCTGTCTGGAGAGGAGCCATTCTTGCAAACAGCTGAGCACAGATGGCCTGAGTGGGGCTGTGCAGTCCACATGAAGGAAACCCTGCACCTTGGCAGGGTTAATCCATTCTACACATCAAGCCTGGAAACTTTGCCCATTGATCATGTAAAATTGACTCCATCTGAACACAAATTCTTACCCTGATTATTTTGATAAATTTTCCCTTCCCTTCTCTATTTAATCTGGGGAGATGCAAATACTGAAATACACCCATAAACACTTGCAAAGAAAAATATTTTCTCTTTCTGTCTCTTTCATAACTACGTAAGAAGAAAATAGCTTAACTACTTTACCAAGTTTGATTCTACTACATACTCTACTTATTAGGTATTAATTGAGAGAATTAACTGATTTGAAGTGTGGCTAAGCCACTTTCAAATAACTAAGTCAAGAGAGTTTTGTCCTGTGCAAATTGAGTCTCAAACAGGAGCAGGAATCAAGAATTCAGAAGGTGAGAAGAATCACTTCTCTTATTCCTTATTCCTATTCCCTTCAAAATGGGCAAATTCAGGATTGGGACCAAATGGAAATGCCACAGGACATTTCCTCAAAGTCTCCTAATAACAAAGCATGCTTAAGCAACAATTGCTCTTGTGCTACCTCTTATCATCTCACTATTAAAGGAAATGCTTCCCGAGTTTGCTCTTGAATCATTCCTCTCTTAGTTGTTAGAATTTATTGCAGCTTGGAAAACCTTTAGTAACCTCCTGTTTCTATGTTATCCTGAAAGTCTTTTGCACAGTAGCATATCAAACTGATACTGCCACTCTCCTCAGACTAAGTTTTCACAGTAAAAGAAATATACTAAAGCAAATTTAAAAGTCAGTGGATCTGAAGATATCTAGCACCATGTTTAAGTCTTTTTTACCATTATTCACCAGTTTAAAAGGTAACACCTTTCTTCCAGTCACTGGGGAAGAAAGTGATATTTCTTGAACAGGAAAATAAAAATTATTGTCTTCCTTTTTTTGAGCTTTAGTATACTTATCAGAACTAACTGACCAACTTCATTCTCTGGCTTACTGTCCAGAAAAAGGTTGTCAAGATAATGCTATATATATAGATGTACAAACACCTTTTTTTTTAATTGCCTTATTTCAGCCAATATATATGACGAGTACGTGGCCTGGAAACACTCATTTTCACCCTTAAAATCTTATCACTCTTTCAAGTACCTGGTACTTAAGGAAATGTGTCTTCCCTCTCCTGACATCCACGGATTCCACCATAGTTCTGGTTCAGCTGACTTGCGCTTAGCATCCTGCTCCATTTGCAGAATTTATAGTTTCTGCTTGGCCTCATTAATTGATTTACTTTTGCATTTTATTTCATGATCTGGAAGTACCTTTAAGTTCTGAGTTTTGCAGTCTGGATTTCAGGTTTTTTTACCCATTTTCCTTGCATGTTTTTTTCCAAATATCTCTCATTGCCTGCCTTAGGTCCTGAGTAAACTGCTCTGGCATCTTTTATCTTTCAGTTACAAATGACTTTGTTTGACTGCTTGCTTGAAATCTACACACAGCATGAACACACACACACAAAACCAAAGCAATCATAGAAAAGTGCCAGAGGAAAAATATATCACAAGTCACAGAATTGCACCTAGAAAGCAGGTATTAGTAAAAAAGTTAAGGTTAAATTAGACCTTGTTTCAAACCAGCATCTTTTCTCTGTGTAGCACTGAATGTAGAAACAGCTCGGAGCTCCAACTGAATTTTACCTTCTTCCTATAAAAAGCCAAATTCAAAACCAAGATGATGTTTGATGGGGTTTTGGGGGTGGTTTTTTTTTTCCACTTTGATCTCGCTCTTCATTTCATAGTTTTGACTAAAATCAAGGAACGTTGAGCCACAAAAATGTGTGTCCCATCAGTATTAGGTTGCTGTATTTTTGTTTTCTTTTTGTGAAAAGTCTCCTTTATAAATCCTTGAGAATGCAAGGACTAAGGATCTACGCCATCTATTCAAAACACCTGATAATTAAAATATCTATATGAAGGCTCCTCCTCCTTGAGAGGACCCAGAAAATCCAGCCTTTCTGCATCTTTTTATGCTCTTTGCTTCAGTTGCAGCTCTACCAGTGAAACATACACTATTTCCTCTCATCTTTTCGAGTATAAATTCTGCCTTCAATGAACTAAAGACTTGCTGACATTTGCTGTCACGAGTAAAGCACCAAGTACACTGATGATCTCAGCTGTGGCCTGCAGTTGAAATAATAATAGTAGCTATGGCAATGTTAGCATATGACCAAGAACAAAGACATCCCACAAAACACACTAGCCAAATTGGGGGAACATTCCAAAGAACAGTAAATGCTAACTCAGAAAGAGACAATTAATTATTCACTTTGTCATTCAAATATTTCGAAAAATTAATGACGTTTGCCAAACATATGTCTTGCATTTCCCTAAGATAGCAAGCTTATGTACAGTAGGAATTCAAATGACTCACATGCTATGATGTGACTGCTTAACATGGCTTATTAAATCAGCTCTCTGAAGTGTCCAGTACAATGACTATCAAATATCAAAGCATAGGAAATAGGGTCCTATTTTTTTCGTTGGTGTGTGCACAAGCAGAAAGCAAATTAATTGGAATTCATGCAACTCACCGAAGACATTTCTTACAGAATCTCTGCTGAGAATACCATGAAATGCAGCACTCAGTTCAGTAATACTTCATTGCTATGACAAAACACAGAGCCATTACCACAGTGAAGACACAGAACCTTCAAAATAAAACAAAAAAAGAAGCTCTTGGGATAGAGCACTTTAATCTCTACATCAGATTATTCAGCAGGTGGCCTGAAAAGATCCCAGTGATTTTGACCATAGAATCAGCAAGAGGGCCACTTACTGCCTCATAGACTTTGAAATTCCTTTGGACTTTTAATTAAACAAATATAAAACAAGGCAGAAGTAAATGTTCTCATTCAATTTGCATCTATTCATTGAAGCATTTATATCCTTTGTTACCTTAGTGCTCATACAGACTGCAAATATTTGGAAATTTTGTTTTACTTTTATGTTGGGAACCATTATAACTCCATTTTATGGTTAAGAGTGACATTCAGACTGAATGCCTTCTCACAGGCATGTAACCCAGTCCTCTCTAGACCATATACTAGTTTTCAGTAGTTTTGAATACATAAAAAAAAGACAAACTATGATAAAATGTAAGCCCTCCTAGGAACATCTAGAACAAATAAGTGTAATGACCCAGATAGAGAATATAAAAAGAAAAATTTGGTCTTGTGCAGATTGCACCTTGGCATAACTATATCAGACCAAAACTTAAGTTGACAATTTTGAACAGCAGGTTGATATGGCACAATGCAGAAAACCATGAAAAAAACCTAAACAAAACAGTGGCAATACCAAACAACCTTTCCACATCTCTGTTAACGTGTACAGAAATAGAATAAAGTGAGAATGGCTCCACATTTAAGCTGAAGTCTGCTGTAACTGTTTTTAAAGTCAAAGTCCCAGATATCTTGATAAAACCACTTTTGGGTCAAGTTATGTTCTTAATATAAATCATATAAATTGCCCTAAATAAAAGCTTTCTCAGCCCTCAGCTACACAATTCTTGGATATCTTCCATTAGCCTTCTGATCTTGATTCCTAGAATACCTTTTCTGGAATCAGACTGGACCCAGGGAATCAGACTGTCTATTTGATCCTTCAAAGAACTAACACAAATCTCTTACAAAGAAATATAAATAAAATCCAGGAGAGCTTCATTTCACAGAATCACTGGGTTGGAAGAGACCTTCAAGATCCAGTCCAACCCATATGCCCCAACACCGAGTGCCACATCCAGTCTTTCTTTAAACACATCCAGGGATGATAACTCCACCATCTTCCAGGCAGATAATTCCAGTACTATATCACTCTTTCCATAAAAAACCTTCTCCTAATATCCAACCTATATTTCCCATGACGCAGCTTGAGACTATGTCCTCTTGTTCTGTCAGCTGCTGCCTGGAGGAAGAGACCAACCCCCACCTGACTACAAACACCTTTCAGGAGTTGTAGAGAGTGATAAAGTCACCTCTGAGTCATCTCTTCTCCAGGCTAAACACCCCCAGCTCCCTCACAGGGTTTGTGTTCCCAGCCCCTCACCAGCCTCTTTGCCCTCCTCTGGACGTGCTCAAGCATCTCAATGTCCTTCCCAAACTGAGGGTCCAGAACTGGACACAGCACTCAAAGTATGGCCTCACCAGTGCTGAGGGCAGGGGAGGGATGACCTCCCTGTTCCTGCTGGCCACACCATTCCTGATACAGGCCAGGATTCTATTTGCCCTCTTGGCCACACTGCTGGCTCATGTTCCGCTGACTGTCACCAGTGCCCCCAGGTCGCTTTCTGCCTGGGCACTCTCCAGCTAGACCATCCCCAGCCTATAGCACTGCAGGTGGTTTTTGTGGTCAAAATGCAGGACTGGGCACTTGGATTTATTAAACTTCATCTTATTGGACTCTGCCCACCCATCCAACCATTCCAGGTCTCTCTGCAGAGTGCTCCCACCTTCCAACAGATGGACACATGCTCCCAGCTTAGTGTCATCCACAAACCTACTAATGAAAGACTCAATACCCTCATCCATGTCATTGATAAAAATATTGAACAGAACTGGTCCCAGCACAGATCCCAGGGGGACACCGCTGGTGACAGGCCACCAGCTGGATGCAGCACTGTTCACCACCACTCTCTGGGCCCGGCCATCCAGCCAGTTCCTAACCCAGCACAGAGTGCTCCTGTCCCAGCCGTGGGCTGCAGCTTTTCCAGGAGTGTGCTGTGGGAGACAGTGCCAAAGGCCTTGCTGTAAGTTCCAATAGACAACATCCACAGCCTTTCCTGCATCCACCAGGTGGGTCACCTGGTCATAAAAGGAGACCAGGTTGGTCAAACACCACCTGCCCCTCCTGAACCCGTGCTGGCTGGGTCTGATACCCTGGCCTCTAAGTGCTCTGTGATATTTGCAAAGTGGTTCACACACATGGGAACATACATATCTCAGTCAGAAGAAAGTAAATTAGAAAATCCCTACATATGCAAGCATATACTCAATAAAATCAGATTTTTACTACATTCATCCACATTAAGTAGAATTATGCTGCCTCAGTAGTTGGGAGTGAGACCACATCCCCCAGGAAACAGGGCCAGATAACTTTCTGAGACCAATCTCAAGGAAACAATCCTGTGATGGTAGTTGGGTTGCTGAAGTGACTGAACAGGTCTTCCATATCCCAGATTTTATAGTACAAAATAGTTATATATGTATATTTTAACACTATTTTAGCTCATATTTAACACTTTACCTGTCATACAAGTTTCATGTGGGGCTAGAGCAAGAAGTATGAGCTATCATAGATGTGTCTTCTGTGGCTATGCCATTTGAAGAGCTCATTTATTTAGCAACAACACAGTTCACCCCACACAAACAAAAAATACCTAAAATGATATTTTTTACATAATTCTTTCCTATAGCTTTCATCAGCTTTATTTCTTTTTTAATTATTATTATTTGCATCAAAATTTTGCATATTTTCTTTATGAACATTTTTATTTTTTAAAAAATAAAAAATTTGAGTAGAAGCCCAGCAAGTGAAATGCCAGGCAAAATGTTACTTATTACATTTATCAATGGTACTTCATAATATTTTTACAGCTATTTACATTTTATTACATTTATTAATGGTACTTCATAATATTTTTACAGCTATTTCTCCTTGAACCAACAGCCATTAATGCAGTACCATTATTCAGATAATAACATTAGGCGGTATTTCTCTATTGCTAAAGCAAAAGATGAATAAGTTTTGCCTTGAACAATACATGCAAAGGGGATATAAAGTGAATTTGAAGTCTCAGTAATATATCTCTTAAAAACCTTGATATTAAAGTACAGTTAACTGTGGAGCAGGGAAAGTCAAACAGATTTGCACTATTTCCAACATTAATGCTCTGAAATGTGCTTAATAATAACATAAATTAGATTCCAGACAGCAGTCATATTCTTTGGGAAAGACAAGGGCAGATCAAATTCTGAAAGAGGAAAAGCTAGGAATCACCAGAAATAGCTTTCCAGAAAGCAATGTCCAGTGAAAAGTAAAAACACTCACTGAGCAAACTTTTGGATAATGACTCTACATAGTATGGGAGGAAGAGGGGTCAGAGAGCTGATGTACAATATCTATTTATACCATCCCTTCCCCTTAGTGCAAATGTCCAGGAGGGACAAATGAAAAAGGGAAAAAATGGAAGGGGTGGTCACACAGACAACCTGAGTTTAATACACCAGATCAAGAAATTAAATATTTTCAAGCAATGGATAAGTAAAATGAGGCTTGGCATTATTTGGTTGCTTGAGACACAGCTGAGAACTGGATCTCTGCAGCTCAGGCAAGCCCTGCCAAGGTTCGCCTGAGGAGCAGGAAATCAGAGATAACTCCAGGTACCTTCAAGCTTCATCAGACTCCTACTGTCCCCCCAGGGAGAATGGAAAACAACAGATACAGCTCTGCAAAGAGAAAACATTTCAAGAAGTAACATTCTGAGGTGGAAATTCACCACCAGCTGAGAGCAAGAAAGGAGCAAAGAGCAAAAGAGAAAACGTGCTTTCAAATACCATGTGTCTGAAAATAGAGCAAATGTGTGCAAGAACAACAAGCTTTCTGTGAGTTGTGCTGGAAGCACAGCCCAGGGCCAGTGCATCTCCACTCATATTTGGGCAGCTGGCCAGAGACTACACAAGTGACTTTCCTCCCATTATTTTCTCATTTTCATTAAACTGCATTTTAGGGCACCACAAAACAAGTCTACTTTCTCTACATTTTTCTCAGGCACATACCCTTTGCTCCCCACATAAGAATAATCTCTCCTGGCAAATAAAGCAGATCCCCATTAATTATATCTCTCTCTCCACTTTTGCAGCTTTATTTGTAGGAATACTGCCATGACTATGGACTGTTTGCCAAGAGGCCTTACACATGCTTTTTTCATTATTAGACTACTATAAAATTTAACCATATAAGTCTCCTGTGCTGTACCCTCCTGACAATGCCAACAGCCATTCTAAAATAGACTACTTCAGAGGGCGAAGAGACCAGGCCTTTTGCAACTCATTAAACTGAAGTTTATTTTTGCCTTGTTAGTAGATGTGATTCTGCTCCTGCTGATGGGCACTGCAGCAGCCTCAGCTCTCATATGAACATTTTAAAAAACATCAGACCTTGTCATGCTCAGCAGTTACAAAAAACTTCATTTAACTAAGTGGGAAGTTTGCATGTCAGGGCTAAAAACACAGCAAGGGGAGATTTTACTATTTGACATTAAAAGATTTTTTTTTTCTAAATTGCTGGGGAAATAATGGTGTACAAAGAATGAGCTTGTTTTTTACTTTCTCTTCAAATCACAGAGCTTAATTGATTCTACAAATACAGAACTGTAAGCAAAAACAAACAGATTCTGAAATAGTAGTTTTTATCAATAGGTAACAGATCACTTTGTAGTGGAGCATGATACCATTTTCCCCTTGTAAAATGATCTCTTGAAGTAAAAAGAAATTATTCGCTTATCCAGAGGCTCACAACAGACTAGAAATATGGGACCAAACAACATTCAGGCTTTGATCACTTTAGTTAATCCTAACAAGCAATAATTTACTTGCTATCATTAATTTCCCATCAATGGTAAAGAATCTGTCTCTGAGGGACACAGCCTCTTTTTCCAGTGTGTGAAGACAACACACATGGTAGAGACTCTGGAATTTATTCTCTCAGTGCAGCAAAAGATAGAGTAAATAACACTGTCCCTAATTCAACTTTCAGGAATGTCAGCCAGAGCAGTCAGGGAAGGGCACCAGCTGCCTGTCCTCTCATTCTGATCTATTGCAGCAGCAAGGCAACAGTATCTGACAGAAAGGGAAAGCCCCAAACTCTCATACACCACAGCAAACACCCACCAAGATAAAGACTCGGGCTTTGCACCAATTATAAAAAACCCAAAGAACAGTATTGTAATCACAATACTGACGCTTCACACACACTTGCTAACACGTCACTGCTTTATTTTCATGTCACTTAATAGCTAAGGTATAATGTGTTTAACAGCTTTGAAAATATGATCAAGAGCCACCATCCTTGTTTCAAGAAGCTTACATCTATAGCAAGCCCCCAGCACTGTTTACCCCTGCAGAGCCATAAGCACCCGGGAAGAAAGGAAGAAATGCAAGCCAGTGCCCATTTAGCAAAGCAGCAGTGTCTGCACTATCCTGAGCATCATGCAGAAGCTGAGCACAGCACCCTTCATTAAACAAAATGTTTTCTGGTGGGATGAAGTAAAATGCAATGTTGTTTGTTCACTGTCTTGTTGGAAGTGATACAAGAACCTGGTAAGTTTAGGTTGAAGGGAGCATAAAGAGACCATAACTACACAAGGGCAGCCGCCCTGTGCCCAATCCCCGTGCTCCCCCATCACGCTGGCATTGCCTAAGGATGTAAAGCCCAGCACAGATGGCCCTGCGTGATTGTCTGAATACGCTGATGGAGTCATTCTTTCAATGTCACTGAGATTTATTTCTCTGTCTTAAATCTCTGCTGAAAAATACCCCCAGTTTCATGAAGTTGCCCACAGCTTCCCACAAATCCCAGCCCAGCTGAGAAAGCAGGACATAACTTAATCCTGGAGGCTTGTAAGGAAGGCAGCCAAGCCCCAGATTCCCTAAAATACCTTTGAAGTTAGTTATTTCTTTCTCCCAAGGTGTTTTATCCTTGAAAATCAATCATCCTTCTAAAAACAAAAGCAGAGTTGGGGATTTTTTTCCCATTCCACCAATTAAATCAATGAATCCCACATTTTCTCCCTTATAATTTTCCTCAAAGAAAATCGAACTCCCCTCCAGTGCCTCCAGCACTCCCCAGGTGAGCATGGTATACCCTGAAAAACCAAGCAAGGACTTTTCCACTGTTGAAAAATACTGCAGCACTACACCCATCCTGGTCACAGTGAGATGAAGACGTCCTTGCTGCACTAACAGAAAAGGATTGCTGGTGGCTGTCACACCCCCATAAAATGAAAAAAAAAGAAAAAAAAAGTAAATACTGGAAGACTTCAAAAGATATTGCAGGGGACTACAAAATACATGCAGGATGTTAACAGAATTATAGATTAACAGGAGAAGCAAAGAACAGTCCAGACTTGGCCTTGCTCTGTGAGCAGTCAGCCACGCTGGAGGTGCCACACCCAGAGCTCTTTACTGGGCCAAGCTCCCTCTGAGCTCAGGCACCTGGCAGGGACCAGGGGTGTGTGACAGCTTCCAGCACCTCCTGCTGCCCCTGGCACCTCCCACCAGCAGCAGGGCCACTGAGAGTGGCCCCCAGACAGCTCCCCACGAGGGACGCCAGGGCCAGCCTTGACGGGCACATCCGCCCTCATTGGGTGACACAAATTATTTCTGTGCTAAAGGACAGGAGCAGCATGTGAGCTGGTTTTCTCTTTAGGTTTGTAGGAAGGCTGTGTCTATCTCAACAGGGTGGTCTAACAGACAACATCACTGATTAGGAATGACTCCCTCAACAATATTTTATAATTCCAAACCTACATAAATACATGCAGTAGCCCTACTTATCCGGCTACTCAGGTCCACCCTAGTAAATGGCTATATGGTTATTGGACTGAATTCTTCCACTGAACTTTGGTGATATTTCAAGACTATAATAAGTCCATTGGCCCAAATAACCTGTTTAAATTCACAGTAGAAGAGTCAACCTGGCTACTAGCTCACACTATGCTGCACCATCTACACAGACAGACACACACCAAAGAAATAGTTTTCCCTTGTGATTTATTAGCAACACATTTGGTTGCATCTAGAAAGAGCAAAACAAACCAAAAACCTCCCCCAATTAAAACAAAAAACCACAAACCCAAACACTGGGGCTCTTGCCCCACCAAAAAATCACCTGTGCAAATTCTACTACAATATCTCAAGCAGCATCTTTGCATAAGAATTTAGAGAAAATATCCTTACATCCCCTGAGCCAAATCTGTTATGTGAGAAGGACCATTAATGTCAGCAGGGATTCAAAGTGAGGAGGATTGGCTCCATGCTCAGTAATAAAGCCTTCTCAAGGAGATGAAATCAGACTCAGTGTAATGTAACAGGAGTGACTGGAAGCCACAGTGGCACTGTGTGGACAGTCTGTACCACACTACTATTTGAGGACTATAAAGCAGGTAGTAGATCAGTTGTACAATTTTTCTGGAGATGATGATAATGAGCAGTGACTGTCTGGTGCCAGTGCTACTTCAAATTGCTATTTTAATACAGCTCACATCAACAGTAGCACTGACAAACATAATCAAAATGGCAGTACATTCATGTACAAGATAGGAATATTGTCCTCATTTGAAAATGAAAAATAAAGCAAAGAGATGGAACACTGAAAAGAGGAAAAATGCTAAAGGAAGAAAGAACCAGTATCATTTGGAGTTGAATCACTATGCACAACTACAGTCTGACAATCCAAATGTGGACTTCATGGGCAATAACATGGATACAGTGATCAGAATACTTTTTTATTTTTGTATAGCAATGAGATCAATGTGTGCCACAACATAGGGAAAGCACTGCCACAAATGGGTTCCTACTGTATATTTTTGGAGAGCATGGGCTTGATTTTGAGCACAGCATTTATTCAGTTTTCTCCTCCTTCCCAATCAGGTTCTCATTATGTCGTCTAAAACCTTGATTCAGCCAAGCACTTCTGTATGTGCATTGTTGGAACATGTAATTACTTCCCATTAAAGTCAACGGGACTAAGTAGCATGGTTAAGTGCTTTGCTGAATCAGAGCCTAAATGACATCAGCTGTGCCAGTAAGTTACAGGTGTAAAAAGAACCCAAAAACAAACAAAAAACCCCCCAACCAACAACAACAAAATAACAAAATTTTAAAAAAATCCCAGCCCCATGTTTTAAAAATTTGACCTTTTTCTCAGCAAAGTTTTATAATAGGCACATTTGTGATTTTTTTGTGGATTTTGCTTAGTTGACTGATGATATACTACCTTTTACCTCTCTCAAATATTGCTGTGCTTGTCCTTGCTGATTCTCTAGAAAACAGGATAATTTTTAGAGAAGAGAAAAAACAGAGCACTGAGGAGACAAACATTGTTCTGGCTTGTCAAAAGTGAAGAGAGAAATAGAAGGAAAGCACAGAGAGTTATTTGCCCTTGAAATCTCTTAATGAGATGGATTAGTCTTTTTTTGAAAAAAAGACACCAAACACATGCACAAAACAAAACCCACAATAGCCCACAAAAAGCTTCCTGAACCAGCTTATTCAGGAAAAGATTATGCAGGGTTTGCATCTCTCCTTCACCAGTTATAGGTTTAAAGATAGCTGCATGCAGCCTGCACAGCAATGAGGAGCACTTAAACGCCCGATCTCAGCCGCAAACAATTCAGATGTCTCCCAGTCCTCACGTGCAATCCTTAAAACTGTTCACCCAAATGCCTTTCCCAGAGACAGGCTCACAATGTCATATCTGAAGCAAAGGCACCTTAGACACACAACTAAGGATGCTCTTACTCAGAGTTCTGGTTGTTTTGTGACTCTCAGCAGGATGTCTGCCTACATTTGCAGCAACACTTCTGAAGCATTGCAAAAACACAGCTACAAGTTAGTTGGGCAGAACTCATATCAGAGAAAAATGTGTGTTTAACTGCGATAAAAGTACTGCTAAGAGCACCTTGAAAGACTTTGAGAAGTTCTGGAAAAAATACATCAAAGGCACAAATTTATACAAATTCATCATTTGTAACTGTCATCAAGACAGGTTTACTTTGTTCTAATTGAGTCCCAATGCTGTGAACACAGCTTTGGTATGTGAATACCTAGATGTCATATTCAGGAGTCCAGCATGGAAAATCTTATCTATGAGGAAGCAACGTCATGAGTTCCACATGACACAAAACTGATGGATGCACCCACATCACAGAGGTGACACAGGGGACACACAGAAACACAAAGGAGTGGATCAATGGGAACAAAATGGCGTGTTTCAAAGTGGACAAATAGCTCTTGGCAAATAGCCAGGAGTGGCATATCAATAGGAATGCCTATAAGAAAGCAACTATCAACCAAAAATTTCAGTCACAAGCTGTGTAGGCACAAGACACCCATAATAGACACCGAGAGAATTAGTATCTTAAAAATACCCAACCAAACACAAAAGTAATATTACAACAGAGTTTAACCTTTAATCACTGTTTCCAGACCAAAATATGTTAAGTGGTTTCTCTAAAAAAGTCTTCAGTTGAAGAATTTAACATATATTCTACTTCTTCTATTTATTTCTTTAGATTTTAAAATGTGCCTCTCCAAAGGTCTAGGGAAAATCTACAGATAATTTAAAATTACACAAAAAATTCCAGCTAAACCAATGGTCAAAATAAAAAACCTTCCCAGAACCCTGACCCTAACCCTTCTCAAAAAAGAATCCCACCTTTTGAACCCAGTAACTATCACATAGTCTTTTTCCTAAGAAAAAGCTTGGGAAAATAGTTGGGTTCTCCCACTACCAACCAGGAGGTTAGCTATTGGCCCATGTCTAACATCTAAGACCATGACATGCAGTGACAAAAATTATTCCTGACACTCAGCTTTCCCTTCTCATCCTCTCTTTGGTATTTCTGCTGCATCTGCAAGTTTATTTTAACAAATGATTTTTATCAGCTGTTTATCTTCACCCACTGGTATTCTTTGAGACCTCCTAAATATGTCCCTGGAGATAAGACAACCACCATCCTTTTACCATCTCTACTCCTCCCCTTTTTTTTCAGTTTTATCCCTGGAGATGGTCACTTGACATGATGAACTAAGCAGAAGTACTGAATATTAGTGTTTCTCAAAACCATAATTAAAATTGCTCTGTTTCTTTCAGCTTGTAGGGTGCCATTTTGTAGATGCATAGAGACAGAATAAGAGTCAGACAGAAATAGAGCCAGCAGAAGAACTGGGAACATAATGCGGATCTCATTTCCCTTCGCCTTGGTTGAGGAGTTGAACTAAACAATAGGGACAGTCTATTTCAGCCTATTTTCAGGTACAGTATCTTCAAGAGCTATTTTCATATCAGAGGTAAAACCAGGTCTAAAAATCTCAAGAATTTTTTTTTGTCCTTCAGTCAGTGGGAAAGAGACAGGAACACTTAAGTCATAACACATTAAAATGAAGGGGGAGGGCCAGCTTTTTTTCTGTGCTGAGCAGCAGAAATGTTGTTGTCACGCTCAGATGAGCTTCATAGACTTTTTGGATGACAAGTTGCAGATAATTAGAAAAAAAACCCCTTTAACTGAATGTATAATCCCATTATTAATTTACAATTAATAATCTGTATTTTATTGAACAGAGCAGCCATGCTATAAATGTAAAACACATTGCATGATAGCCCACTCTTTCCAAAACTTCATTTGTAATGGGATCTGCAGTTCTTAGCTGCAGTAATTTATAATAATCACCAGTATATACTGCACACAATTTATGCTATATGCTGTGTGCAAAACAGGAGTCAGAAATGTCATACTTTAGGTCAGAATCAGTCATACTTTTCACAGAAAATTATTTATTCTTTACACAAACCTGATAGGAGTAGAAAGATACTAAAGGCAGAATTTCATCGCAAAAGGCAGCAGGCCGGTCTGTTTATTGATGGAAGCCTTAACTTACTGCAGGCAGCAGTTCAAGGTCTGTACATTGCCTTGAGGAGAGAAAACTAATTCAAGACTTCCCTATTCTCATCTCTAAAGTTAGATCTTCTTCCACCCTATTTCTACAGATTCACTGAAGCAAATTACCAGTTGGTTATTTTCACTTTTACATGCTTATTATGCCCTTACTGATGATGGTTTTGATTTCACGGCAAGTTGATTTTTTTCCTGAATGCACAGTTCTACCACCTAAGAATGAATACAAATGTCTCCCCCTTGGTCTTATAAAGAGTGCAATTAATTTTGTTTTGATTTATCAATATATATATAAATAATAGACCTGCAAGTGGGAACAGTAGTCCTCAAATCAACCAACAGATGAGCCAACAAATGCTGGAGCATCAAGGAATCGACAATCAAACATTCTAAAGAAGTTAATTGTTTGGAGACACAGACTAAGTAGAGCAAGAGTTGTAATTACATTTCCTTTTACCAGCTGCAAGTCAATCTTAGACACTCAAAGCTATTTTCCAATATTATTCAAATCACAGTGATAGTGACTGTGTGTTGGTGTAGGAGAGCCCAAGGATCATTAGAAAAAGTGTTCTTCAGCACTAAGAATTTGTTGCACTGATGGAAAAAACAAAGATATGTCAACCCTGTGTCAAATGGAAAGCCTTGGCAATCTGACCCAGGAAGTCCTTAGAGCAGAGTGCATTTCCATGTAAACAGGGACAGAAGTACATCATTTTCGTGTTCAAAATTACTGGCACACATCTTCCAAGGACAAAACAAACAAAACCACACAACTACATGAGATATGTCACAAGAGACATTTCCATGGTAATTTGGCCCCTCAAAATAGAGCTGCAACAGTTCAGCTTGGAAACTACCTTACTGATTTGGAGAGATTCTAGCAGACTACTTGGTGCAAATCAATGGTTACAGTGCAAATGAACAATGGATACCTTTCCAGTCTGCGTGGAGTTGGAGTAGGGCTGTATTTCTCTGTCTGCGCTAAATCCTTTCTAAACACATCTGAAGTCACAGAGCATAGGCTGTAAATTCAGTTAATGCATGGCCATTTTCTGCAGTTTATTCCAAACTCTTTAACACTTCAAAATGTGCACCCAGTATTGTTAAAGACACCAAAAAATTTTGCTACCAACTTTTGCAGAAGTCTAGAGATCTCTTGTGATTTACAGAGCACAATTTACTTTTCCTCTTTCTTCAGAGGTCTTCCAAGAACTAACTTTGAAATACATAAATTACACGTATTTTCTTTTGGTTCAGTTTCCATTGCAATGAATCCTAGAGATTTTGGTTCCAAGGCAGCAGTATCCTTTATCTTTCTTCTGCCATTGAGATTGGCTGCACCCTGCATAGATATGTACTCATATCTGATTCAAGGAACAATCAGAATCCTTGGGAAATATTAAATTGTACATGTATTTTGCAGTAAATCATCAGCTAAAAACCAGAAGATGACTTTGGAAGAGGGTGTTTTATGCCTGTGAAATACTTTAGCAATAGGGTAGAAGGCCATGTGTCTGTTCACTTTATCTTATTTTCTCTGTCTCTTCCTTGCTGCACTTTGACTGTTTTTCAATTTTTGCAAATTCCTCCATTTTTATTGCCCAGAGTTCAGGGCAAATTAAAGCAGGCTTTCTTTTTTCTCAGCTCATTATCTGAATGGCGCTGAGCTATGACAAAGGTAGAAGCAAATTCCTTTCCATTCCCCCATGCTTATTGCTAGGGCCACCAATAGGCAGAGGTATAAATAGGGGATTTGGTAGGTGCTTCTAGAACTTAGAAGTATCTGTTTCATCCCTATTTGCAAAAGGGCCTAGATGCTCTCACTGTCCTTCCTGAGTAGGAATGTACATGCAACCTCTTGTGTCAGTGGAAGGCCATGCTCGGGGCTCAATTACAGATCTCCTCGTAGTTTAGGAGCTTAAATCTTGCCCAATCTTCAAGTTATACAGACCTGAATGTCTCTGGATCTTGTCCTGAGCTCTTGAATTGCAAGTTCAGCAGACGCAACAGCAGTGGCTAATGCTAACTGTGAGGCACCATGCTTTCCACAGCCAAGTCATAGACAAACAGCTGTAGAAATCTGAACTAAAATGAAGCAATCTCCAGTCCATAGGGATTGTACAAAGCAGTTGTTGCATTATTTTCTGGTGTTTTCTGTAGTCTCCTAGAGCATAGGTGCAGTTTGTAAAAGCGCATTAAGACCTTGCAATTAAAAGGGTGGTGTAAATATGAGGAGTATTTTTTCAATATGAGCCAGAGTCCTGTACTTCTCAGATGGAAGTGTTGCTACATTTAGTAGTTTAGACAGAGATCTTCATTAAGGGGGTTAATGCATTTATTATGGATATCCAAGGGGTTCTCTTCTACTAAATTAACCACATTTTAAGCTTTCTAGATAAAGAATTCATTTTCTACATGCCTAGAAATTAAAATCTTCTAATGTTATGCTTGAGGTTATTGGCACTTCCTCATCTGAAAAGTGTTTTAGAAAGATCCAGCAATGAATTTCCTGAATGCATGAAAACTTCAGCCCATACCTTATGAACTGCTGCATACAGCATATTTATCTGCAAACCCAAGGTCGGTTCCCATGGCCTCAGTATGTGACATTCAGAGGCATCAGATTTGCTGCCTTTATGCCTTCCAGTTAAGCCTTTCAGACTTGGTTAAGCATCCAAACAAGCTTGACTTAGCTTTTGGCACCATAAGCACTGCTCACGAGCCTCAGTTTGGCCACACACTCCTGCATGGACTAGGGTTGTTCATCCCAATTTGGGGTCTTTAATAACTGACAGAAGATGCTGCTGCCCCTACCTCCACCCTGTGTCCTGGGTGAGAAGTTGCAGGGGGCTCTTTCCAGAAATGTAGATAAATTTTATGCTTGTAGGATCCTTCACAGTGACCCTGGGCAAGGTAACCCTTTGCTGGAGAGCAGTGCAGGATTCCCAGGATGCCCAAATCTTTATACTAGCTAGCACTAAGAGCTCCCTGTCCCCCATGCTGAAGATTTTCAGGCTTCATTTCTAGGTATGCACTATTACCTCACACAGACAGGAGGTTATCTGAAATCCCCTGTCCTTGCTAACTGCTGTGCTGGATGCAAGGCAGCTGTTGTGGTCTGTGCTTGAGATAATGTAACCTGGCAGCAGCAATGTGGCAATAGCTCAGTCACAGGCAATGCTCTCTCCTTAACCAAGCTTAGGAGGGGAGTTCTGCCTGGGCTATACTGTATATTTTGCTTCTCCCCACATTCTGTGTAAAGTTTGCTGCACCATGTAACTTAGATGTTTAAATCCTTCCTTACATCTCTTCCTACAAGCCTAAAAAATGTTTCCACTAATGTGTCCTGAATAACAGTTTCTTATAGAAATGCTCACACTGGTGACTTTCTGAAGTGTTTAAATTCAGTGTCTAATCAGGCACAGATTACTTTGTCCATCTGAATAAAAAGTACGAGCAAAGAGAGGAAGATTATACACTAAATAAATTAATCCCACCTGGAGAATGCTGCTAGGAGGGCCAAAAAGCCCAACATAGGCAGTAACATTTACAGTAATACCATTCTATATGTGCTTAAAGATGTTCCAGACACCCTAAATTATAGAAATATAAAGCCTGAAAATATTTTTCTTGAAAGCACAAGAGACTCCTTAGTGCAAACTTTTCTGCTTCTTTCTCCCAAAATTTACAGCTGCTGAAGTCTTTCCAGCACCTGGTCAATGTCTAGTTGCAGTTTCAAATACCTACCACACAGTGGGCGATTTTGGGTGACAGTACTCAGCTTATATTACAGCACATGAACACAAGAAAAGTAAATACCTATTTCTCCTCACTGCAGATAGAAATGAGACTGCAGAGCTGGTGGAGTGCTACTCCAAAACAGCTTCCTGAGGATTCTTGACTGTGAAATAAAGACAGCAATTGCACCTTAAAGAATGAATGCTTCCCATGAAGACACAGTACTTTATAGAAATTTTCAAAGTGCAGGACAGTGTGTATCTGCACTTGTTAGAATAAAAAACTGATAAAACTGATCAACTGCAGCAGAAACATCAAAATAGGTTCATTTCTCACTCTCTCATTATAGTCAGTAATTATTTATTAGCTAATGATTTGCATAATGTTTTATCTTTCCAATTATCAAAGGACAGTGAAATTAAAGTGATGCACAAAGTCTTTACAAACTGTCTTCATCAAAGAGCTCTGTCCCTCAAGATTTACCATCCCCAGAGGAAGACCATAAGCCTCATGACCATGATCAAGCTGTGTCAGTCCTAAAGTCCATCTAGCTCAGAATTTAATTGCTCCTACTGGCTATGAGCAGATGCTCAAGGAGTGTAAAAATAATCAATTAGTGCTTCAGTACATTGAATGCAAGAATCACATCTAAACCATAATTTTAGCAGCCACTAAAACGTGTATCCTTTATGAATTCATCCAAATTCTTTTTCAACCCACTAATGCTCTTGGCTATCACAGCTTCCTGTAAAAGGATATTCCAATTTGATTCTGTGTTCCGTGACTAGTACTGAAATTAGTTTTAAAGTTGTTGCTGGATACTTTTATTCTCTTTCTGTCAAAAAAAAAAAGTGAACATTTCCTTCCTCCATCCCCAGTGCCCCATCTTCTCTAGGACATTCATAGTTTTATAAACCACTCTCCTCCTTCAATCATCTCTTTTTAAAGGTGAAATGCTTTTTTAGCCTTTCCTTACACAGGTTTCATTCCACATCTTTTATCAACAATGTTTGTTTTTTTTTACATTTCAGCTCTGTTTAGCCTTTTCAGATAAGGATATCAGAATTGTTTGTAGTTATCAAGATGTGGGAGCACCATAGATTTATTCTGTTACATAATGGTCCTTCTATATTTTGTTACCAACCCCTTTTCTAATAATTCTTGGCATTCAATTTTTTTTTTCTGCTGTGAACAATGACATAATTTTTATTGAGAAGCAGCCACATTAACACTAAAATATTTCCTGCAATGTCAGGTTAGAGCCCATCATTCATATACATTCATAAATGTTATTTTCCATGTGTCTTACTTTGCATTTACCAAAATTGATCTCTCCCCCAGCTTATCATCAATTATGAGACTTTTCTCCAATACTTTAGAGTTAGACTCTCCTATTAGACTTCTGCTTATTCTTTTCATATTGTAAATGGACTGTATGGAAACACTGAACACACAACATTATTTTCAATGGGATCACCTAGCTAATCTCTCTTTTAGAAAAAAGGAAAAAACATTTATTCCCACCTTCTATTTTCTAGCTTTTATCTGGGAATAAATCCACAAAAGGATCTTTCTTCTAATCCTATGACTCTTTAAATGCCTGAAAATCCTGTTTTTGTTGAATCTGCATGTACCATTTTAAGGAGATGATCCATAAGACAATTGATTAGGACACTGAAAGGAGCTGATTCCACACAAAAAATCCCATAATTTAATTGCAAAGAATTATATAGATTTTGTTCTGAAACTAAAATTCTTCCTCAATGTTGTGCTATCAGGAGCACTAAGAAAGGTTCATTGTCATCAACAGGAGCTACACAGATAACTGGAATGGGGGAAAAAGCAGCAGGGCTTTCACTCATTAACACTCTCATTATAGGTTTGTTAGGCATGGGTTAGGAGTCTAACTCTCATGGGCAATATCTGAAAAACTTCTTGGCATGTTTCAGGTGTGAATGGAAAAGGACATAGCTCAGCTCTGTGCCTGATAGCTTAACCACCACTGCCAATGACTGATACAAGTGTAAATGGAGCTTCACTGTCCTCCACACTCAATTAAATTAGGTGTGCACTGCATTCTTCAACACACTTATTTTTGTTCAGCTCTCCAATAACTCACGAGTCCCCAGACCACATTTTTGAATGCAGAAGAATGAAAATAAGCATAAACATACACCTAAGTACTGATGGCATAAGGTGTTGCTTAACATATTGACAATTTTAGTGGACTTCCTAATATCTCCATGCATGTTTTGCTCTATATCAAAATTCCTCATCACTCAAATTCTCTTTTACATAGCCTAAACTCTTACTTAGATAGCAAATCTTAGAGAATACACATTATTCAAAATACAAAGGAAAGCAAAAATAAAGCTACTATGAAAAAAGATCTATCTGAACAACACCCTCTACAAAACAAAAGCAACAATTAAACAGCATAAAGTTTTGAACTCCAGCTGAAAGTGACCCAATTTTTTTTCAATGTTTGTATAACAGCAGCAGCTAAAAATGCAAAATGGGGGAGGGGAATTTTGATATAAAGATGAACTCAGAGAGGCAGTATGGAAATACATCTTTCTCAAGGTTATTCATTTTATTACAAAGAAACTCATCCATACAAGAAGATCAACAGAACTGGTTGACCTAGTACTCACAAATATGTTTCTCTTTTAGCCTTATGTCTGAGTGTTTTAGCACTGTGGTTGGAGTCTTGGTTCTAACTATAGGTTAGGGGAAAAAAAAGACTAAGGATAGCAAGTTAATAAAGTTAGAAAATGTTTAAGTGCTTGCTTGTACCCCTCAAGAAAATAAAAGGAAGTATTATTTCTTGGCCTGCTTTTCCTGCACCACAGGCTAAGCTGAATGTTCAAAACTCACTGTGGATCAGTCAGTAAGCTATTTTATCCACATTTCTGGGCCTAAAATATAGATTTCTTCTTTAAGGGACACCATTTAAAACCAGAACAAAATACCCTCCAAACCCTCAAACTTTTCTTTATTTCTAGCAAATAAATAGCATTTTCAGGGGCTTGTTCTGTCCTTGGCATGCTGAATAGAGCTCTAGCTATATTTACCACATTAATATATAAAACTATTCTGTCATCACTCTCCTTTTATGCTTTTAAATAAAGCTTACATAAGGTACTGCCACTTTATAATTTTGGCAGATCAATAAAGTCAAGAAAACAGCAGCCACATCTTTCTGGTTGCAATTACTAAGATTATATTAGTGGTATTTAGTGCATTTAGGCTATTAGAACAGCAATACTTATATTTTATATAGGTGGGGCTGGTAATATCAGCTATTAGTAAGATTGCTTAACAGTTCCTATTTTAAGATCCTGTCTTTAATGTTTTAGTTGCTTATAACTCTGGAAGTTTTCTGTAGACTGAACTGGAATTTTCCATCCTAAGTACTCTACAGAAATATCATAATCACTTCCCTACCTCAAAAAACAAGGTAACCCCTTCTGCCCATGTTTAAAAAATAAACTCACCATCCCCCTACTTGATGTACTTGTCTAAGAAATGTTCTGGTGTCTCCAAGATTTTGAAGAGTGACTTGAAATTTCCTAAGAAAAGGCTTGATAAATTCTGCTGCTGCTCAGTAGAGATTTCTTCAGTTTTGGTAGAAGTTGTCCATGGAAGATGCCTCCTGCAACACTACATGCCAGATGTAGGAATTTAAGAGCACATGCCCTGTGTCTCCATGGATCACAGAAAGCTATTGCTTTAATCAGATACAGAAAAGACAAGAGAAAGGGGAAAGAAGATGAGACTACAGAGAAATGGGATAAGAATCCATTAAAAAGAAAATTGAGGTTGATGTGCAGCATACAGACTGGGGCTAGCCCAGGGAGAAGAGGAGGAAAAGACCAAAAATGCAAAAAGCAGGAGGCATTAGAAGAGATATATCAGATAAGTCACTCATGTGCAAAAGAACTGAAAGTTACTGGGGCAAGAAAAAAATGGTACCAGAGAAAGGACCAGAGTTCCAGGGGCTGCAGGAGGGTCCTCGGGCCAATTTAAGTTTAACTGAGGAATCAGCTGTGATTTGGAGCTACAATTTAAAATGTATTGTATAACCCAGTCATCAGAGCAGGGTTTGAGTTCACACAGAATGCCAACACAGAGTGGACTGTGTGGGAGGAAACAAAATACCATTTAGCAGCTGCTTTCACAGGCACCATCCTGCCTGTGGCCTGGCTGATGTCAGATACCCATAAAATTAGAGGCCAGATCAAACCAGCACAGGATGCTCCCAGAGATCAGTTTTGCATTCTTATGATTGTTCTTTGATTAGAACTTCTGTGAGCGCACATGTATGTATGCTGTTAGATGCACCCACTTAAGAATAGGCTTTTTTCTCTCTTACAAAGGGAGTAAAGTAAATCCCATAATAATTTTCTTTCTAATAGAAAATTATTTTCTTCCACAACATCCTTGAAACCTCACTTGAAACATCAGAAACAAAAAAAAAAACACCAAATCAATCTGGCAAAACTTTCAATCCATGTTGCTGATTCAAGAACCCTTCCCAGCCCATTATATTAATGCCACTCACTTCTCACTTTTCAGAACACAAAGATGGAAAACATCTGAGATTACTTTACTGTGCAACCTCTTTTAAGGTTTGGTCAAGAATATGGAGAAAGAAAGAGGTCAATTCATGTCTCAGGTTGTAGAGACCCTAGTTATACAGCAGCTCAGCAAATACCACTGATAAATAACATCAATATTTGCTTTGACAATGAGTTAAAAGCATCTTGTTTCAAAACTTGTCCATTACTGAGATATGGCAATAGAATGGAGAAATTTTAAATTTTTCTTTTATTGTTTTCCCTTCTCTGTCTACTCTCTGATACAAAATGAAAACACACCCTTCTAACCTTAGGAGTATTACTGTTATCCATAGCCCATCATACATGAAACTCTCAGACTGCTGTGTCAAAGTGGACAAACAAGACTGACACATTCAAAGAAACCAGAGGTTACTCTTAGAGGCTTTGTACACATCATCCACACTGCATCAATGCTGCAAGTCAGTATGCACAGACAGGGATTTATATTCTACTAGCTTCTGTATAACCAAAAGTGAATAAAAAGAAAGTTCTTAGTTATCGCCAGTGTTTTACTTCTCATTTCTTAGCTGAGATCACATTCCACATTTGGTATTTTAACCTTGATTCTTCCTTTAACTTTCTGTCCCAGGGGCAAGAAGGTAAGGGTGAAGCTCAGTAAGTGTGTTCTGGAGCTTATGAAGTTTGACCGCTACAATTCAATTTAGGAAAAATATACTCAAATAAAATAGCAATACCATTTGCATTAAATAACAAAATACAGCACCAAGGTTTAATTTTCTTATATTAAATATCAGTACTGCTGTTAGTTAATGTTGCAGAAAATTGGTATCTATCACATTTCAAACATTACATTATTTATCAATAACTAAAGGAAATACATAGAGCTAATTTCCAAAGGAATCCATAATCTATGGGTTTTAGAATCAAACAATGGATAGATGTTGAAATAAGCAAGGAATTTATAGCTCATAGACAAATTAAAGATTCATAAGGGATATCAACCCTTATTTTTTTGAAGGTAGAGACTGGTTTCTAATGTCAGAAGAAAAATAAGAGCTACTTTGAGATAACTATAAGAGCAAGTGGCACAAAGCTACATTATAAAACCAGCGAAACTTTGTCAGAAGGAAATTATCAGATAACTGCCAGTCCAGTTTTTGGAGAGTTAAAGTGTTATTTAATTTTTTTCTTTCCCTAAAGATCTGTAAAAAGATAAGGCACATATACAAGAAGAATATCAGCTTATCTGGACCACAAATCTCCACTTCAAAAAATCCAATGTCTTTCAGAAATTAAATGGATATTCTTGTCTGCACCTTTGAGATTTTAAGGACAATGTGTTTGAGGACTTGGAAAGATATCCAGTTCTTTGTGATTTCCTCTAAAACCTTGAAGGGTTTCAATAAAGTTAATAAAGTTAAAGTTAAATAAAATAAAGTTAATAAAACAAACAAAAAGTTAGCCAACAAACCAAACTAGTAAGAGAGGCATGTTCATCAGATATTGAAATCTTTGTATTTAGCTTCTTGCCTTCTAGAATTAATGGAGAGAATAATGCATTTCTGTTCAAGATTTCTGAGACAACAACCTGCATTAGAAGGGCAACTCAAAACACTGTATTACACAAGGACAGTGAATCCAGACCATGCAGCACAAACCACTGATGTGTAGAAATGTCAATTTGCCCTTGTGCTCAAAATTTCTGGAGATGGCAAACAAACAGACTAAGTCCTCTATTTTCTGTTTGGAGGAAGCTTCTGGTGGAAAGAGGACTCAATTAGATTGACAACCCACCAGGAGGACAATCCACCAAAATACCTTCACTCAGGAGGAGACTTGCAGAACTACTCATATATGACTATTTACTAAGTAAATTCATCCCTTATTTCTCCCATGGTGATTTTTTTTTGCTTGGTTGCCCGGGTTTGGGGTTTTAGATAGGTTATTTTTTAAATCTCTTCCCTTTTGAGGCAAAAAGGAATAGAGTTGGGACAGGGTTGAATTTTGCAATCAATAGGCCCAGTGTGCGGGCATCCTCTTTACTAGTAGTGTTTTGGGAGTATTAGCCTTTGTCTAACACTATCAGCAGAGAGGCACCCAGTCCCTTTCCAGACAGCATTTCTAGATTTTTGAGTTATGTGAGGGTGAGATGGGGATCGGAAAACCATGAATTTAGAGAGATTCCAGCATCCAGAAGACAATATGGATCAAGAATTCTCATAGTTTTGAATTAACCACCTAAACTCCATTTATATCTTGTTTTAAGGACCTATGTCCTTTTCAGACTATGAAATCATTTAAAAGTACTTATATTTTTGGCATTAACAAATATGATTTCAAATCCAGACCCTGAAATTACCTTAATGGATTGCTCAAACTTAATCTAGATTTGGAAATTCCTCCTTGACTTATGCCTTCTTCACTCTTCTCTAATTAGCAGTGCAGTCATGCTACTAATGAAAAGCAGGTTGTTTCTTCATGTGAAGACCATCTGCCAGCACATAGCTGCTCCTTCCCCAGATGGCAACTTCTTGGTAAAGCTAAGAGGTGCAATTATTCAATTGTTCTATAATCAGACACACACTTCAATTAGCTACTGATTATTACAATTCAACAGTACTTCTGCTACTTTCTGTTCCATTTGTCAAGATATTATGTGTGGCCTTTGCAGTGTTACAACTCAAAAACTTTACCACGTTGCTTAAGTATTTTAAAAGACAAAGTACTGAAAGGGTTTATCAACTCAGAAAGCAAAAGTAATTTAATTTTTCCTAAACAATAACTAGTTCCAGTATAATGGCAAGTCCTTGATTGTCTCTAACTAATATTATGGCCAGGATTCTCTGTTTGAAAGGGTGTGTGTCCTGAGAAGAGAAATATAATGAAGCTTAGCAAACATTTTTGCAAGTCACACAACTGAGAAAATGAAGCAGGCAAAGAAGGTCTAGAAACTATTTCTAATTCAAATTTAATCAACTCAAGCATCCCTGTCAGCCAGTCACAGCATTTAGCTGCTGTATTTATGAGAGGGGGAAAGTAGCCTTTGTGTTTTTAACTGTAACATTCTCCTCTGTGTCCTCCCTTTGCAGTCAGCCTGAGCTGCCCTTGGGACTCTTCTGGGAGGGTGGCAGAGACAGCCACATCCCTGCCCCTGGCTGCAGCAAAGGGCCATGTGTGCACAAGGACTCCAGCACATTTAAACTCTGAGGAGGAAAAGAGAGAAAAAAAGCCCCAAACTCTAGAAAGTTAGTGCACTGCTACAAGTTTGCAGGAGGTTTGTAACTGAGCAGAGGTGAACAGCATTGCTGTTTGCCACCTCACAACACAGAGTAAGACAGAAAGGCATAGAAGCATTTGAGAGAGGTTTCAAAGTTCTAGTGAAGACAGATCATTCCACCTCCTGGATAAGAACTGCCACAAAAGCACAGATGCAGCTCTGAGGAATTTCTCCCATTACAGTAGGTTAGGGTATTTTGTGCAACTTATTGTAACATATATGTTTTCTGCCTTTTAGAATTACCATTCTTTTATTCTAAAAAACTGATATTATTTGTATTTTGAGGCTAAATATGTTTTCCATCAGTATCATTTTTTGTAGAGTAACCAAGAGAATGCAACCTTAGGTGTCTAATTAGGTCTCTTAGCCCATACAGTCTGTGCTCAGACAAATCTGCAGTGCTATTATGCATTTTAGTGAAGGCCATTGGGTGTAGCTGAAGATAAAAGCAGGTCATGTGAAACAACACAAAAAGCCTAAGATTACCTTGTAAAAATTTGCTGAGACATCAGAGTAGAGAACTGAGCTCTATCAGTCCTCTCATCAGCTACCCTGCATGTGTGGCCACATTGGGTGACACAGTAGTATAGTTCATTTGTTCACACTGGAACTGAATATTTTCCTAGCAGCTATGAGAACTGCAGCATTTTTCATATTTTTCAGCCTTTTATATGCTTTAAAAAAACCCCAACAATTTCATTGTAATAATAATTATACACTATATTAACCTTGCTGTAGATTTCCATATCAGTATGGGTGAATTTATAACAATTTATTCAAACACAGAATAAAGACTAATGAGGCTGAGGTATATTGAGACACAGTACCCCAAAGGAGAGATTGGCAAACCTGAAGTTACCAACATAACCTTAATTCTTGTGCTTCTCTTTATGATACAGTCTCTAACTGAGTGCATGCTGGTTTTACAACAGTTTTACAGTACAAAGTACTTTATTCAGGTCATCACTGTTCACCATTCCTTTCAGTTCCACTGTAGGCTGAGTGTTACTCATTGCATACTACCCAAATGCCAGTTGGGCTAAAAAATGTGAGAGTTTCTCCTGGCTTTCCACAGGAAACATAGTCCCTGAGAGAAGAGACTAGATCAGACAAAAATCACATTTCTATATTTATTCTCAAAATCCAAACAAAAAAGCCCCACAAAACCCCATATTATTGCTTTGTGTGGTTAAAGATCATGTTAGAAAGATAACCTTAAATTTTAAACCTGGGACTTATTCAGTTTTTTTTATTTGCAGGTGGTGGGTTACAGACGAACTGGAAAGGAAATTAACTTAAAAGTGAACAGTAGTTTTATCCCGCAAAATATACACAAAACCTAAACAATCCTAAGTGCAGTTATTAAAATCCACCTCAAAGATATACATACAAATAATGCATCTAGATTTACAGCAGTCACTTTGTGTTCTAAAACTATATATAGACAGTCATATAATTTACATTGTGAAAGTCAGATTATTCCTCAGTAGAATCTCAGAGTCTTAAATCAATAAACATTATAGCCATTTTTAGGAGCTACTAAATACTTATTCCAATACTACTTCCAATACTTATTAAGCCTCCCACTGGGAGAGAATATTTGTGATGGCTCCTATCAGTCTGTGCACTATTTATACTGCTAATGGACACTGAAGGCTGGCAGAAATTTCAGTCAGCTGAAACAAGTTTTCCTTTCAGTGTCTGTTGATTACCCTCAACCAAGTCTGTGATTTTTTTTTTCCTTGCTACTAGTCCCACATGGACAGCCTCTGGGTCTTGTGGCACACTTTTGCTTGCTTCTTCTAAGTCATCACTTACTGCTTGCATGGGCTGCTGGTTACAATAGTGTTTGTCCCCTTATTCTGTAAAAGGGTTTGTCCTGATGATGAGACAAGCTCTCTTACAGCCTGATACATTATTTTTGGCATAGGGGCCACATAACAGCAGTGCTTTGGGAGAAATCACCAGAGAAACCTCAAGGACAGATCACTGAATCCAAATTCCTTCTACAGTTTAGACTTCTCAAGGGAGTATATGTGATCCAACTGATCCCTGAGTTCTTTTCCAGAGGTTCTCCTGGAAAGATATTTTTATCTGTACAAACATGGGCTTTCTGTAGAGATATTAATTTGCCAGATGCCCTTGATACAATTTGGTATCCACATATAGTCAAGTTTATATCATGGGGACTTACAATGCTCAGTCCTTGGACCTTGGTATTATAAAAATACAACTGATCCATGGGGACAGATTTGCTGATCTCTTATAAGAATGAAGTCTGACATATACTTGTGATCATTTTAAACTAATATTTCCTGTATAGATTTGCCTTTCAAATCCACCAGGCACTGTCAGAAACTCTTTCATACTTTTGCAGGATGGAATTTCAGTGGCAGTTAAGAAGATGCTCAAAAATGCTTTAGGAATTGGATTCCCCAGTGCTGTTCAGATACTGGTAACGAATAGCCTAAATCTACTGCAAAGTCAAAGTTTTCAAAAATTCTCTTAATATAATGAGAGTAACATATTCTTAATGTTTGAAGGCTTCTGAGAGTAATAATAATAATAATAAATCTTCAGCGAATGGCTGAGCACCCTTTCCTTCAAGAAGCAGAGTTCAAGGGAACAGAGCTCTGCACAGATCATGGGCTCCTTTTCCCCAAACCCAGTAACTCCACTCATGAAATAGCTAGGCCTGACTGCAAAGTAGAGATAAAAGGACAAAAAACCCCACTGTTCATTGCCAGAACTCCACTAAATCATGATGGCAGATGAAATAGAAACAAGACAATCACTGGAATTCTTATCTATAAATGTAAACATAGGATAAAATATATGTTTTTAATTAATCACTTGGTCATCATCTAAAAATGCAGCCCAGAAAATTGCAGAGACTGTGTCCTACTGCAGTGTGTTGGTGGGAAGGAAGGGGAAAGCAGTCTCCCTGCTCTGTGAATTTGGACTTGGAGATAAAAAAGCAGCTTCCATCCTGCTGAGCTCAGCTGCTGCAACAGCAGAAAGTTGTTCTAGACAGAATGTGCACTCATAATTTATTGTTTCTGCCTCCTAAATGCATTACTTGTTGCTCCTTGAATTTTTCCTTTTATAATCCTTTCAGTTATTGACCTTCCCTCCAGCAACCATGATCTTGTGTGGTCATTCTCACTTGTGTAGACTGAGTATAAAACACTGTTCCTTAAGATTGGCAGCATCTATCAGTCCTTTTTGTTGGCTACCAGAGTAAAGAGAGACAAATGAAGATTTTCATCATGTTTTAAAGCAGGAACACAGCAAGATGCAAAACTGAAAAGACAGTAAAATTCCTGTTACCCCAGCATATCATGAGTTTATGAGGAAAGCCAAGGCTTTGGGGCTGTCAGGTGGGAGAGGTATTACATAGAACACTTTATTCTTCCTTCTGCAATGCATCTCTGAAAGTCTGCACCATCAGGATAATTCCTATTGCCAAAATCCATAACAAGATCAGTAAAACAGATTTTCAGCCTCTCTTTTCTTCCACCAAAGCCAGAGACCTACAATCTAAGGCTGAGATTAGGCCAGGTTTAGACAAGTACAAACAACAGTTCACATTCCAGGGAAAACAGCCTCCATCAAAAAGTCCAAGCAGAAATAAGTTCAACTGATGTTTTTCCACATAGTGCTATTTTTTAATTCTTCCTTCCTTTAATAGATGCCTAGCGGCTTGTAGCAGGTAGCTGAGTCTGAACACATTGTTTTTGAAGTGTGTTTACTGCAATGAAGCTGAATAACCAGGAAAAGCTGTACCTTGCCCACCTACACCAGTTCTGTATCTCTCCCACTACATTTACACCTTTTATGCCCCAACCCCAACAATCACTGCCAAGTGCATATCTCTGAAAAGCCAACCTTGTTCTATATTTGTCTGTATTGAAGTGTCATTGTCCTCTATTGATTTTAACTAAGTCTGTAAATAGATAGCAATTGTGTTCTTCATTACTTACAGTTTCATCCATTTATAGTATCATCCATCTGTGATTTTTATTTTTCCCTTACTTTCTTTCCTATTTTTTACTTCCCTGAGCCAATTTTCTTCTTATTCTATAAACCCACAGAACTCTGCTAAAACAACAATCTGAAGTCAAAATAGCATCAACAAATTTGCACTCAGTGTTGAAGCATCCCTTACGCACTCTCTACAGTTGCAGAAACTGCAAAAAATCTGGAAGAACTTTCTACAGATCATATAGAGTATTCATTATTAAGCTGATTACAGTAACAAGACAAATACACTGTTTTTCTTTTGCTCAAGTCACAAAGTCATCTTGATGTGAGACAGAAATTAAAACAGTTTGCCTCAAGCATAGATTTAATCCTTGACTTACCCCATGCAGGTCTGTCAGGCAGTACTCTGAGGTATTAATCAGATCATTTCATCTGTAAAATAAGTAAAACAGGATTTGGAAATTTTACCAGTTTTTAAAACTAAAAACATAGTACTTATTTCTATCTAAAAAGGTATTTAAAAAACCAAACTTACTCCTATACAGTTTTTACAGACAGATGAGAGGATCAAAAATTTATCAGTGGTGTTGTAAAATATCTATCTTAACCTACTTTTCAAGGACCCCCCCAAAAAAGATCAAGAAGCTGAAAAGCAAAAAAAGAAACCAAGAAATAAGGTGTTTCAGAGGAGGAGCTCTAGTTCTTTCATCATTGGATAAAGGAGCTATTGAGCTAACAAGCTAACGGGAGCACCTGTCTGACATGCTGTCCTGGCCTCTCAACCAAGTTTTGCCAGGTCCAGTGACTGTTGGGATCTAAGCAAATCTTCCCAAGGCTCCAGGTGGCTTCCTCTCCACCACATCTGGGGCTTTGACTTATCTTTCCCATGTACTGCCTGCAAAGGGAGCCCTGAGCCCCAGGCTGCTCTTGCCCATAGAGCACGTGCTCTCCAGCACCACCTCAGCCTTTCCTTAGAGCAGAACAACAAAATTGCAACCATAAAAGGAAAAAATAAAAATTCCATCTCTACAAAAGGAGAGAGATGGCTTCATTGTTTTGAAAATGAAACATTTATTTTCTTTTTATTTCAAGAGATTTTTTCACTTTTACACAAACCTTGAGTATATTAGAATGCTTTGAAAGGAAAAAAACCCAGTTTTGCCACTTGTAGAAATATTAAAGCATTTCAATCCAAGCAAGGTATAAAATAATATAAAAATCTTCTATAATCTGGAGCTTAAATAAGGAACAGGAAGGAATAATGGGGAAAAAATTAACTTCTCAAGATATTCAATAGAAATATCTATTTCATTAAGAAATCAGTTGCCAAAAACTGAATTTGTACATTAAATACTCACAGGAGAAGATCTATAGATACCAGGAGGTCTAGCTATGCAGCATGGCTGGGCCATTCACTGATCACTTACATGACAAAACAGAAACTTCTGTCCATGCTTTTTCTGAGGTTGCCTTGTCTCTGCCCAAGACACACACAGAAATACTTTGACACTGGGGTTACAGATAATGAGGCCCATGTCCTTCACCTCCTGTTTAAACCAGGCTGGCTCTGCAGATCAGCTTTTCTTCACCCTGCAAAGACTAACACCTGAGCAGAGGCACAGCACTGAGCACAGCCTTGACCTATTTTCCAGGGCAGCTAAGCTTGTTTGAAAATCATGTGAAGAATAGAGGGAAAGGCATAGCTCATGTAGGCTTTACAAGGAGTTTCATATACAGGAATGGAAAATGCTAAAAATTATTTATATGGCCTTACTAATAAGATACAGGTTTGGAGGTTGAATGAAGTTATTTCCTTTGCTGGAATTAACTCCTTATGATTATAGAAAGTAGAGAACAAGTAAATAAACCAATATCACTGTGTGGGTGAATAAAAAATGGAAAATAAAACACACGAAAGCCATGCCTCAGAAATTACTTTTTTCTCATTATGCGCATAGCAGGTTAATCTGGTTAATCTCTCTCACATATTTTATAAAAGCCACAAGTTTTTCCAAGCTTTCACAAGTCCTATGGAATAATTTTCTGGAAACCAAATAAATCAGTCCAATCAGTACCAAATAAGTTCCTCAGTTCATGATCAAGGACAAGGAGAGAAGGATGACTCGAATGCAGACGTGGGCAGGCCTGGCGGCATGGTCTTCCCAGAGTTTGGAGTCTGGTGGGTAACACTGGCCCTCCCAAGCCAGTTCTGTGCCTCACCCTACTGCTGGTAGGTGTCCCTGTGCTGGGACAAGCAGAGGAACGTGGCTCAGAGATTGCTCTGTAGAAGCTGCTCCCTGTCTGGAAGCAGCAGTCTTATCTATTATTCAGATAATGGGCAGCCTGCTAAAGAGTAGAGCAACCAGAAGAGGATTGGTCCGTCAGCACTTTGTATTGGTTTTTCACTGTTGAGCTGTAACAAAAAGTTATTTTTGGAAGGCAGAATTTTACTCCTTACCTTTACTTGAAATGAATTGTCACTGCTGTGCTGTAACAAAAAGTTATTTTTAGAAGCAAGAACTTTACTGCTTACCTTTACCTGTTGGCTTTAAGGAATGTGCAGCACAGTTTATTTTGTTTGTACTGACCCCAAACTGTCTTCTATTTAAAAAGAATGATATTTTAATAGATATTTATATAATAGTTATATAAAACAAAATGGCAGTAAACAGATAAATTATAAATGAATTTTAATCATTAATATTCACTCAACTAAATGGATCAGTATCCTGAGAATGTCGTTATTTTGTGTTCAGCATTTGTATATGACAGGTTTTATTTACTTGTGTACTTGTGTCTACAAACCCCAGCTGAGTCATGGTGTTTTTATTACCCTGGGGAATGAATACACATAGAAAAAGATGGTCTCTCAGGAACACTGGAGTCTGAGAAAACACATCAAATGCAGAGCAGAGATGCCTAGTGCACTCTCATGCCTTTCCAGCATATGAAGAGTAGCTATAAATTCAGCTAAAAAGCAGCATTAACCCTCAAAACACACCCAGTATGCCATGGGGTACATTTCTGCAAAGAACCTGCCCAACAAAAACTTGTAGCAACCAGTCATCTTACAATTATAACTGCAATATCTCTGCATATCTGTCCCATGTCCCTTGTTCAGGACTTGTGTCTGGGACCCAGCTGGATCTATGGCCAGATCAAAGTGTAAAGGATGCTGCAATAGTCACATCTCCAATGGAGATGGAATTTCTCACAAAAGTCATGGTTACTGATGTAATTTATAATATATCGATAGTTGTCCTGCAGGCATTTTGAGGAAGCAAATTGCTCTGAGGACTTTATGCTCCTGAAATTACCTTTCTCATCTCAAATAAATACATATCCTTTTATATAATTAACCAGTACTTTTAACTATATTTGTTACATATTATTCCATTCAAGCCCTTACCTTTTGAATGAAATCCATATTTTCCTTTCTAAACCGTAGTTCATGCATTACTGTATTTATGTTTAGTTCTAGTTGTCCTGGAATTCTAGTAAATGCATCATGAAATTAATATTATTAAGTATCAACATCAGGGTGTTTTCTTGATGATTTATACAATTTTTAAAGGTATCTTTGCCGATATTGTCAACAATTCCCCATTCAGTAATCCTTAAATTGCAAAAGGATCATAAAGGCATTAGCAGAGAAATGAAGGGTCTCAGAAAAGGAACAGTACAGAAAAAAATCTACTTGCAACTCCAAATCTCTTGAGGCTTGTCCACTCAAACACCAAAAGTTCAAACACTCAAAAGCTCATGCTAGTATCTACATTCAGAATGCGAACCAAGAGAATAATACTCTTTTCCTATGCTTTTACTTGCACAGATATTTGGTGAATATAAACCAGTTTTCCATTTTTTCCATGTCTATGTTTTTTAGCATTATTTTTTAAAACAAAATGAAAAGTAAAAATAACCTTTCCTACATTATGCAGCAAATGTAGTTAGACCTTTAGCTTCAGCATAACTCCACAACTGAAGCTGTCCACTGGTGTCCCTACAAAGCCCTTTTTGCACAGTCAGCTTAAATTAATAAAGACATATGATGCATTAAGCCATGCACATTACACTGAACAGTGGTTCAGGCTTGAAAGTGCCTAATGTTGAAGAAAGTTTCCCACCAGCTGTTTTTGTGTGGTTTTGTGCTCCCATTTGAACTATTACATAATGTGTTGAGATGAAAAGTTGGCATATAGAGGTATAACAGTTTGTTTTCTAGAGACCAAGCAGTTTATAATTTTAGTTCATACTCACATAATAAAGCAGACCTTTAGATCAAATAGAAAAAAAAAGAAAGATATGGCAAATGACATCATAGACCATCACTTTCAGGAAGTATTCTTAAAATATGAAGACATATCTTCATCGTCTCGGAGTCATAATTTATGACAGATCGAAATCAACATTCTTCTGCCTGAATTATCATGGTCTAAAGACATTATGTACACCAACTTACTGTAACACAGGAAAAAGAGTGAAGAAAAAATGATAACTGGTATGTTGCACACCATTTTTTACTCAAAAAATATCCAGTGAATGATACAAAGTGTGTGCAATATTGAATCAGATAAAACAAACTAGTGTGAATGCACACACACAAGATTTATTGCAACAGCACTAACGTTTTGTCCATCATATACTTGTGCATACAGAAATGCAATCTACTCTGAGGTGGAAAAAGGAAACACAATAATTAGCAGGCATGGCTAGTGCCCCAATGATTAGAATCTCGCTGAGTTACTAAAGAAATGGGCTGCAGTATCACCAGCTGCTTAGGAAAAGGCAGAGGTAAAACCATAAAAGATGAAAACAAAATCTTCAGTGGGCATTATCTGAGCCTTTCATTGGGAAGACACAAGAGATTTCAGCCTTTGGTCATTGCAATGGGACTTCACCACCATATACTTTCATTACCGTAACGTGCACAGGAGTCATATTGTATTCAGAATGAAAACCAAATCTATTTTTGATAAGAGTTAAGTCCAAGAGCTGGAACCATTAATTAGTAGAAAGGCCCAAGAGGATGGAACTGCCATGATAAATTAACCTTATCATGAGGCAAGTGAAAAAAACTTATTCTTAATGCTGCCTCATCTTAGCATATATGTGTTTTGCCTAGAGATGATTTTGGGCTCAGTCTCAGAGTTTGTTAGTGCACATGCATAACACCGGCTTTTGAGACAGGGAGATGCAGAGAAGTTATCCAGAATTTACAGCAGGTTTTAAATTTATCACAAAGCAACTTTAATGGGACCCTTGGAACTGGTTATCCCTCTGGCAAAATACTAGCAACAGGAAAGATGAATTTGCTGCCCAGTCACCCTCATCTAAGCATAGATTTTAAGGGGAAACAAAACCAGTGATTCAATTTCTCTTCCACACAGGTAAGAGGTCCAAATGATCTGCATGGTCCATGTTTGTGTGTAAGTGGTACCAATTTTCAGTATAGCTAAAAGTTAACACTGGCTGAAAGTTTGCATCCCAAATCAATGGAGAAACACTGTCCAAGTAGAGATTATCTGTAACCTCATTTCCACAGAGTTATAATTTGTTTCAAATCTTGGAATACTGATGAGGGTGAGAACACCTAGAGTCAGGCAGAGTGAGATGACACTCTTTCAAAAAAAGAGGTCAGAAATTCTTCAACATCAATTTCCATGTACTCAACACCCTGTTTTCTATTTTCAAGCACCAGGCAGGCAGGCACTTTTGCTGGTAACACATCCACACAGGTTTCCTTGGCATCCTTCAAATCATCACAGTGCTATTATATGTGAATGCTGCAATTTTCCATCAATGGAGAAACTACTCTGTTTCCACTCACTGTAATTTTACACCCTCAGAAGACACTTTTGTTGACTGACAGACATCACCTTCTTCTTCCTATTGCTGCACTGGGATTGGAAGCCTGTGCATCATAGCAGTTAATATTCCTGACTTTCCTTCTTATACAATTAAAAAGCAGTCACATGGAAGAACAAGTTTGTGCAAGGCAGGTTGGGTTTTAAAATACAAAATCCCAGGAAAGACGAATATGGAGAAGCACTTCAGCATCTTAGCTTAAATTCAGCCCTGTAAAAGCTCACATGAAATATTCATACTTTAATGTCCACAAAGTAGTTTAATCTGATCTGCAGAATCACAACACTGGCAGTATAATATGTCCCATGGCCATACAAAATGCTGAAGTGAGCAGAATACGCCCATTTTCCTCAGCCAGAAAAATTCTGACATGCAGGCTCTGGTACAAAGCACTCACTAAACACCCTGTATAGCTATTTAATATATGTGCCCTCTGGAAATGCTGAAGGCCTTTCTCCTTAGGTGTCTGTCTCTGATCCTAGCAACGGACACTGTTTCTTTGTTCAGTGACCTTATGAATAGAAGTACTAAGAGCCAGATAAATTGCTAGCAGCATCACAGTCATTAGTGAAGGCCTGTGATCCTCCAAATTTCATCCTAAACATAATTATGTGGAGAAATCTATCTACAGAACTTACGGGTTCCACAAAACACTTCATCTGTCATCACCCCATTGAACCAACACTATTTATTTGCTTTCTAAAGGAAAGCTAATTGATTTATCTGTTACTTGGAATAACACCACGATAAATAAATTATCACTTAAACACAATGGAATACTAACATTTCCCTTTCTAATTATATTTGTGACATATTACCATGTCTTCCTTCTTTTAAAAGCTCGCATATGTTTTCCTTATCCCTATAATCTAATCTAAGGTGCAAAACCTGGACTTGTGCCAGTGAACCCCTCTGTTAATATACTGCTGCACTACCAGAGTCCATCTGGAGTTACTGTTCTGCTTGATGTCACATGACAGATCCTACCTGCATGGAAGATGAAAGGACATTCAAAGCACGTATCAAGGGATGACAGTTTTCTTTGTGATGAACCACAGAGTCACAGCTTGTTAAGTAAGACTGTGACAGTGATAAAAGACAAAGCCATCATTTTATAGCAGAATATGGCCTATCGGTACATGACAAGCCATACTATCTCTGCTCACACATGCTGACATCTCATAATGCATTCTCCCAAGTGCCGAACAGAAATAGTCCCTGAAGACAGCACCACTAGAGAGTAATAGCATACTGCTTATCTGGGAGCAAATGAATGGAAAAAACCTGAAGTGTGCAATGTGTCCCTACAAAAATCCCAGATAAAGTGAGCTTTAAGCTGAAAGAATTTTCTAATTTCATTAGAAGTTCAATTGCTTTTGAATCAAACAATAAGACAGTTATATTGACAACAACTTAGCCCCCTTTCACTGTGATTTTTTTTTAATGTTGAAAATAAATTTACAAAAATCTGTTGGGAGACTTCCTTGTTGAGAGCTGTGCATCCATACTGTTCATACAGTCTTGCACTGTACTTAACATTCTTCACACTCGACATCTTCCCAGCCTGTCCAAATATCACTAGCTGGCGCTTACAGGCTCCCAAGCTGCCCTGCAGGGTGAAATCCCATGGGAATGTAGGTTATGGTGAGAGGCTAACAGCCAGACACCTCCCAGGGCAGGCAGCATAGAGGGACAGGGAGGGGACACTGTCAGCAGAGGTGGCAGGAAAAGGAACTTGAGGCTGGTACGTTGCTGGAAGGAATGGGAAGACTTAGTGGCTTCCTGGAGAGAAAAAAACCTGAAAGGAGCATCAAGAAGGAAAAGATTTAGCTTGAAAGACTAGGGAAATATGCAAAAGGCTACCAACCAGCAGGGGAATACAAGGAAAAGTCAGGCTCTTCTCTTGGTTTTAGCCCAAGCCTTTAGATAGCCCCCACGCAAAATTCTTCATGATATATTGACGTTGCTATTGGAAGCAATTGCAATCCACCTGGATGGAAAAACCAGAAATATCTATCTGCTCTAGTGATTCTTATTAAACCTCTGTCTCCCTACACTCCCACAGGGACACAGCAACTCTCCTGCAAGTGCAGCTCATGGGGAGGGACAAGGAACAGCAGTGCAACAAAAACATAAAGTGATGTTCACAGAGATAACCCTGTGTGGCTGCAAAATTAGGGGTGATGTGATGATGTAAGGGCTGTTTATCAGCCAGGAGCTGTCAGTGTGGTTAACAGGGGCTTTCAGGCTGAGCATTAATCACATGGGCTTAACTGAGAAGTTCTCCTGGTTCTGCTGTACATTTGAGATGCATTGGCTGCATTGGCTGGGGATTGTAAATCTTCAAAAGTGCCAGTGAAAAGCTGTCTGCCACTCTCCTCTCAAGATGCATAGTGCACAGACCTTCCCTTCCTGCAGCCATCCTCCCACGGAAGCTGTCCATCTGGCACAGCCAAGAAGCCTGCTCTCACTTGCCCTTAACTCACCCATAAATACCTGCAAAATTCACTGGTTAATCACCTGCAAAATTTTCCCCTGTGACACCTGTAAAATATTAGTCACAAAAGTGAAGTAGCCCATTTGAGTGGTGCCTGCCATACTGATCAGCATTTACTGTTTGCTTGTGCCTTTCCCATCTGTTGACTGAATGGCTCTTATCTTCGCACAAAAATATTAAATTCTTTGGTATAGTTGTAATACAGTAAGCACAATAAATAGCAGTAATGTTAACTACTGTATTTAATAGTGAGATTCTTGATACCATTTATATTGCTGTTATAGTTAGCCCAGTATTTCTGATTTGCGTCACAACTTTTGTTATATAGATTAATTGATTTTTTGTTTTCAGTAGTTGTTGACAAGATCAAATAGATACTTTTTCAATTTCCCTTCTTCTTGATTCTGGACTTTTAAATCTATATAGGCACTCAGATCTCAGTACCTTTATCTCAATTTCTATATTTAGAGTACCTTCCTCACTTATCCTTCTTCCATTCTCATTTTCATGTCTTCCTTTTATGGTGATTCTCAGACCTGAAACTGCTCTCTCACTCCACTGATGTTGTTTTGCAGGAAGTCCTCTGTGCTAGATGGAACAGAAAAATTATATTCAAAGACAAAATATTTCAGAATTAAACCCAGAAAACATTTCAGGCACTACATCTGATATTTGACTGTCACAGACTCATTAAGTAGCAGGTTGGAAGGGATCTTAAGGATAAACTGGTCCAGCCTTTCTTGGCAAAAGCTTAGTCAAGACAAGATGGCTCTGCACTCTGTTCAGCTGAATCTTAGAAGTGTCCAGTGCTGGAAAAGGTGTCCAGTGTTGGGGAAGAACCAATATTTGAGTAATACAGAGCATGTATACGTGACCACAATGTGGTACAAACAACTGTCTGGATAACAGATTAGAAAGATCCCATAATACAGTGCTTTTGCAGAGGGAGTCCCCCCATCTGCTACATCTCAGCTAATAAATCCTGTGTCTCAGCTTCATATGAGCTTGGACAGATTGTTTGCCTTTCCAGACCAACCACCACTCACAACTTGGTGTCTCTACTCCTTCTGGCGCAGTACAGACAGCCACAGTTAGTCTGAGGCAGGTCTCCATCTTGTGTAGCCTTAGGTATGCACTTACCTGGCTATAAAGGATATACAATGTCTTATCTCTTCTAATTTTACTGTGGTCGTGTGTTTGAAAGCTCTTAATCCTGAAATGGTGGGATTATGTGACAGTTCCAGTCTTCATTTGAAGAAAAACTCCTTAAAATTTAAAGAAGTATGTTCAAAAAAATCTGAATTCATAGAGAGAGGAAATCACCTTTTCTTGTTTTTAACTTTTTTCCTGATTTTTCAGCCATTCCAACAATTTTGGCATATTCTGTTCTAGATTATTTGCAATTGGAATTAGCTATACTAAAACATTTCATTGACTTGAACCAGACTGAATTTTTAATTTGTAAGCTCATGACACAGATCACACTTTTCCACACATTCTGACATATGCATAAATTTAAAAAAATCTATCAACATTGAATTCTCAACCTTCTTCTGTTTTCTTCTAGCCAAGCCATCACACAATTTTGGAAAGGACATTGTTTTATGAAGACAATCATCATTTCACCTGAAAAAAAGGTTATTTTTAGAAATTCATAAAACACAGCTAGCTTTTTGCTAGAGTTTTTATGCTTTATGCACACTGTGGTCCCAACTACAAGTGCCAAAATGCCACACAGAAAGACTATTTCCTCAATACTTTCAGCTTAGTGAGAGACAGAAAGTGCTGGAAATTTTATAGAAAGAGAAGCCATAATGAGAATTACCACTCAGCTTTTCAATCAAAAAGGCTGATTAAGCACTGCAGGTTTTAGGAAATTTTCAAACAGAATTGACGCCATAAATAATCAGAATTTTGCTGATCAACTTGGTAAACTTACTGAATATTGTCTTACATGTGATCACTTTTAATATTCAGGTGGGCCTCATATATATGTTAAAAGATATAGCCTAAAGCCTAAACCTGCCTAAATCTGACCACTGCTGTTGGGTAAATATGAAAATACAGAGAATGTGTATATTGATGACTGAACCCTGTCATTGTTCAGGTTAGCTCTTCATTTTTTATTTTATTAAGAAGCTCCTAGAAATACACAGGAGAGTGCCAACAATTTGAGACATTTTCCATGCAGGGCAGTCTCTATGTGTAGCTCTTGAGGGGGCGGGCAGAGGCTGCCAGAGTGGTCAGGCTTCACTCTGTCTGCTGTAGGCGTCTGTATTCTAGGCCAGGTTGCAAAGAAGTAACCTGTAATCCCAGAACACTTCCTCTAAGAAGCCATGGGGTGGAAGAAAAGCACATACTAGAAGCAGTGGAGGACTAGGGTTAGATGTCAAATGACCAAAATTTCCCAATTTTCTGTTGTTTCTCTGTACAAGTTGTTTTAGGTTCGCTGATGTCTTGAAGCAGGAGCAATAATGAATGTCAAGAAGACTTTCTTCATGTCTCAGGAACAACTGGAATATATTTGAGATGTTTGGTCATTCCTTAAACTTGGCCCTGATCATAGCTGAATATTCAAAAATGCACATGAGGGGGTTTTCATGCAGCAACTCTGATCAGAGTTTTTGGATTTGCAATGCACAAGTTACTCATGTAAGGCATGCAATGCACAGTGAATATGAGATAACCTCCTCCTTGTCAAAGATAAGGTGTGAACTTACTGATGCTTTTCGGAAGTGGAGTAAATTACTTCACACATTGCTGGCTAAGAGAATTTGCAAAAGGAGCTAGTGTGGAGTAGTTTATGAGCTTGAATTCACACTTCAATTTTTTTTCTTTATGGTAACTTTTAACGTAGTGAAGCATTCAGTCTTCTTAATTCTGAACATCTTAGTGACCAGAGTTCTAAAAAAAATGCAGTGTAATATTCTTGTGTTTTCTTCTGAAATGCCAATTCTCCATAAGCTGAATTACACACTTCTCAATTCGTTCTGATTTCAAGGGTAATGATATGAGATATTTTTCTTGAAAAATAAATATAGTATTAACATGGGCTGTTGAAATATGTTACAGACAGCTGAAGTAAGAAGAAATTCTATACTAATTAGCATACTAATAGTACTGAAGATCTTATGTAACTTATAGTTTAGGTCTTGCATCTTCCCTGGCATCTTCCCTTGATTAACAAGTTCAAAACCAAGAGAATCTTGCCTCTTGTAAAGCTGGAACTTCTGAATCAGGACCTCTTTGGCACATGAGGAAGAACCCAGCAAGAGAAGTGCTTCCCACCAAATCCTGCTGTCATTCCAGATGCACAAAGACTTTTAAAAGCAAGAATCTTGCTCAGGGCTTTATGCAGTCTGGTTTTGACACTCTCCAAGGATGGCAACTGCACAAAATCATCTCCAAAGGAGCAGGCTTTTAGCCATAATTTTAATTGTTTTGTTCAAATTCACACTTCATTTAAAGTGCTCATGGAGGTGGAGTGCTAGTGAACTTGTCAACCTTTTTGAAATGTGCTGAATCACAGGAAAAGTGAGGATGCTTACTTACAGAAGGTGTCCTGGGCTAGAGAGCTTGAGTAATATTAAACGAAGTAAAACCAGATTCTTTCCGAGTCCTCACAGGATCAACATCATCACTTTCCACAAGGTCCTAATACCTAATACAAAGTGTTTTATGCAAAATTCTAGGCAGTTCAACCTAGTAATAACGTACCTGCAAAAACTAATTTCTATGACCCCAGACTCTGGTTAAAGACAAAAGGTCAATCAATTGGGTAGATTTCAGTGACTGTAAGCAGAAAATGAGAAACAAAAACCAGTAAAAAATAATACCTTGAATTTGCTTCTTTCAATTTCAGTGCTCTGTTAGACTGCTTTAGGTATTACTTCATTTAAATATCCCATAGAGCAAAATTTTAGGTGCTTAACTGAATGTTGATCAATCAGTATTCTTCTTAAAAAACATTCTCTGCAAGTTCAGCTTTGTTACTTGACACCTGATTTTCCAAAATTCTGAGCACCTGCAGCTCCCAATGGCTTAATTTTCACAGTAACCACAGTTACCCAGGAAATCAGTTCAGAGCACACTTGTACTCACGTGGCATGGCCCCAGTTTGCAGAAGAAACCTATGCATTTTGAAGAATACGGCATTTTTTATTTTGCTACACCTTCTACTAAGAAGTGTCTATTTTTCCACAGCAGATGCAGGAGCCCTGTCCTTTTAAGCTGCCAACATCCCAGATTCTGTTTCCAAGCTTATCTATTTAAAGAGCAAGAATTCTCATGCTGGAAAGTACCTTAAATAGGGGTCTGGTGCAGGGCCTAGACCCAGCTCCCTACTTATTCCATTCTGTGTGCCAATGGCAAGGAAAAATAAATTATGAACAGATGCTTGCTTCTGCCCTGCTCTGGATTCTGGCCAGACAGACTATCTGAAAAGGTGTAATACAAGCAGCTGCTGCTTTCTAAAGGTACAGATATTTATTCACAGGAACAAGAGAACTGAGATGAAAAAGTAAAAGAATTAGGACTCTGAAAAGTACAATTTCTTAGAGCTGCCAACAAGGTGACACAGCTTTCCACCTCTCCATATGCAGAGGCACCTTCTATAAATCCATACTTGTGCTACATAATCTGAGGCACTTGGACAAATCAGGCTAATGCAGAGTTCCTTGTTTCAGTGACTCTGCAGAGCACAACTGGAGATTAGGAAAATAATTATTCACTGCAAAAAAAAGAGTGTATATGACATTAATCGAGATTATAAAAAGCTAACTACATCTGGGGCTAAAAAATTGTGCTATCCCAAATTCTCATTAATAGCATCCAATTACTGTCTGTGGTTATGTAACTGCTCATCTCACTATGTGGCCACTTACTGCTGGAGTCTGTTGCTGCTCAGCATAAATTGCACAGAGCACAGGGTGTAAAGGCATTAATGGCATTTACTTTGCATTTTGCAGTACAAGGATAAACAAAAATACAATCTGAAACAAAATTCCAAGTTGCAGGGAGAAGTCATTCCAAGCAAATTTTTAAAATTATTTATTTTTAAAAATTATTTCAGTTGCAGGGGGAGTGGGAATTTTGTTTTGCTGTTTTGGGATTTCTGTAGCAAAAACATATGATTGTTATGGGGTATAAAAGAAAGTAAATGTTTTCTGTTTCAAATATGTAGTTAAAACCAGTACACTATCACATAAAACAAACCATTAATTTTAGAGGGTTTATTCCCCTGAATGCTATACAAATATTTCAGATCTCAAAGTGCACATCATTAGAATAGGGGAACTTTTACTGAGCAGTCTGACAAAATAAAATGTCAATGAGCCTCTACTGATAAGAACAAGCTGAGATAAAGTGGACAGAAAGATCTGTGAGTCAGTAAATACTGCAAACAACAATCATAGCAGGTCAGGCAATTATCACAAAAAGAAAAAACACTGATAAGTCCAGCAAATAAAATGTGATCCCCTCATAAACCACGAACATCAGAGAGAATGACAGCAGACTAAAGCTGGGGTTCACAAGACATTAACCTTTCTGAATGGAGGGCTGAATATTGCTTTGGAACCAAATCCAACAACCAATCTGTTTGTACAGCAAATTACCTATTTCCTTTGTAGAAGGGAAAACAGAGTGTTTGAGTAGTAAAGCTGCTGTGAGACCAAGGAAACAAAATCAATGAGCCAAAACATGAGGGAACAATTGCAAACTGAAAAAATGAACAAAAGAGTTATGAAAGATAAAAGCCAAAGACTGAAGCAGCAGGAGAAAAAAAAAAGAATAGGCTGTAATGATTTCTGAGAGGATGGTTTTTCATTTTCTTCATGGTTAATGGCAAGATTTCATTGACCTCTGCTGAAGTCAGATCAGGACTCTTAAGATGAGAACAAAAATGGCTGAGAAAGGACAAAAAGCAGAACAAGTAGTGAAAGGATTCAGTGTGAAAAAAATCCAACAAATACTAATTCTTCCCCCATTATAAGCATAATTTATGCCTCTGTTGGAATGGAGATTTCAATTTTATGCTATCTACTAAAAAATAATAATTTAGCAAGAAGCCACCACAGGGTATTTTTGCCATAAAGAACAAAATCTTCAAAAACTCATTCTCACAATAATAACATTTCTTAATCTTCAGCATATTATCTGGGGTCTGAAAGTACACAGCTAATCCTCAGCTCCTTCAGAAGTGCCTGCAAAATTCCCTTTCTAGAATGTAGTGCATAAGGTATTCCTAAGGGAAATTGACATTATACTGTAATGGTGGTATCTGCTGGCATTGAGCTTAACTTCTGAAATTTTCTACGTGAGGAAAAAATGCCTCCTGCTTATATAAATGAGCATATATCATGAGTTGCAATATGAGTTGACAGATACAATCATGAGTTGACAGATAGTCAAACTTATTTCTGGAAATAACCCAGACATCCTATTTTATTCAAGATATTTTTTAACTAGCTCTGACAAGTTTTCTGGGATAAACGCAGTATTGTAAAATCAGAATTCAGCCTTGTAAGTTAGCTAATATTCTGCTCTATCCAGCAAAGCCCTAGTGCCTAAGTCTAACATCATATTCAATACATTTCTTTCAAAACATGTTAGCTTAACAAGGATTTATGTTATAAGCAGTATTAATCACGTGTTTGCAAATAACAGCTTTTATCAACATTGATTATTTTCTTGATAGAATTACAAAATCAATAGGCAAAAGTTAGACAGTAGATGCAATACATTTAAATTTATAATGTATTTATATTTAAATTTTAAAATTAAACTTTAAAGAGTGACTTGCATGTAAGGATTTTGACAGATTGAAATCATAACTGAGGGGTATCAATATGTGTAAATGCATCAGAATAGAGTAAGAGGCTATCTAGAAAGAGGAATCAATAGTAAAACATCTATGGTGAAATTTAAAAATGTAAAGATCATAGCTTCAAGAAAAACAGTTTCATATATACATATACATAAGAAAAGGCAGAAATCCTTGAGGACAGACATTTTTCACAAAACTGAATAACAATTCAAACTTAAATATTTAGTCTAATATAAGGGCAATTTAAATGTGTGTGTGTTGCTCAATTTCTCAAGCAATGTTAAAACTCAATACTAGATAGATGTACAAAACAAGAACTGCCCCAGAAAAAGATCTATACCGTGACCAAAGGCTCAAAAAGAAATAACAAATATGTAAGAGAAATGATCAGGGAAAGAAATAAATGCAGACAAAAAATTAAAAAGAAAAGAACAAGACTGTTTCTCATATGAATTTTCCCCCAGCATTATAGATAAGTTCTTAAAATCTGAGATATTTCCAGAGGAAAAGTAAAATAAGTATGGGTAAGGAGATAGACTAATGTGAGTGCAGAGACTGACCACATGGGTATCAAATATATATTTTAAATACCTGAAACTAATAAAGGACCCCCAAATCCAATATTACATCCCTTAACTTCTGCACTTAATCAGGTCAGGATGATTTGTAGGTGCTTCATCTGAAACACTGCAGGCTACAGCACAGCAGAGCCTCGGTGGCCAGAGACCCTGGCACGCCCTGCCATGGGGACAGCACAGGTGCAACCAAATGTTTTCTCCTCTCTTTCTCAAAAATGTACCTGAAGGCATGAAGAGTGATGAAAGCACTTTCCTTTGAGACAGAGTCTGTGTCTTTAATGGTTTCTGAGGAAGAAACTGAACTCAGATCCTAATTTGTGAGCTGGTGAACTCTAGAATAAGATAGAAAAGGTGAACAGCATTGTCATTTTATCCGTTGACTGCAGAAAAATGCAGCATGTTTCTGCTGATATGCTTTTGGCACACTGCAAAGAAACTTCTTAGGTTAAGTCTCAGAGTCAATTAAAGTGAAGGAATGTCTGCTTCTGGAGTTCCAGCCATATTTAGAAGGAAAATAAGTAATAAGATGGCTACATAGACATCATCTGCTCTGAGCATCTACAGAAGCACAAGCCTATGTGCTTAGGGATTTTAAGGCAGAACAGGGAGGTCCTTTTTGAATATAGGCTCCACAAACGTTAAATAGTGACTGAATTGATTTAGATAATTGGTATCTACTCAGCTGTTGTCTTAGGTGCCTAAATCCTTTCCTGGAACTGGACCAGGAGAGAGCGCGGCATTGTGCTGTTAAGTGCTCTGCTTTTACAGAAAATCAATGCCAATCTACCATATTTTCATTTAGAAGATCCTCCCCCAGCATTTGTATAGCTTGCCATTATACAACTAATTGGACACATTATAAATGCTTAAAGATATTGGAGGGCCTTAACAAGGAGGAAAACGCAATTATTTTCTTTTGTAGAAGAGTATGAAAATCAGAAGAAAATTCATGTATGTAGGAACTACTGAGAATTTCTTGTATTCAACTGAGGAACTACTATGGACTTATAAAAATAGCAGAAACTTCATTTCTGTTATTTTAAAAGAGAATAAACATATCACTAATAAGTAGAAGGAACATGATATTGCTAAGCAGCTGATGTTGTGTCATCTCTTCCTCGTAACGATGTGACCTGATGGAATCAGCTCTCTTTTCCATTTTGAATATGTGATTTTTAAGCAATTAGTGATTATCAGAGAAACCTATGGGAACATGACCTGTCATGGGGCTGCAATTTTCTTGCCAACAACTTCAGAATTATCAGGTTTTACTCATTTAATCCAGGATGGTAAATCCCTGCCTGGGACTTTCTGAAGATAATATTTTTTTCAGAAGTAAATAAAGTAATGAACATAGAACTAGGTGAGGTAACACTTTTCGTAAAAGTGATAAAGCCACAAAATCAATAGCACAAATGCTTTAAAAGTGAATATCCATTATCCTCTCCTACGATCCAAGGGAGAGGAACATTTTGGGAATATTTTACAATACAGAAGGTTGACCAACAAGCACTAAACTCTGAGCACTGATCTTTGCTCAGAAGGTAAGGATCAGAGCCGCACCTCATGAAAAGCAAATCATTGAATTCTGGTCCACTGTGGAATCTCATCTTCCTTATTTCTCTGTAAGATGATTGGATTGGCCCCAAAAAGCCAACCATTTCTGGGCTACATCCAAAGCAGCATGGGCAGTAGGACAAGGGAAGTGATTCTGCCCCTGTAATCTGCTCTGGTGAGACCCCACCTGTATCACTGCATCCAGCTCTGGGGTCCCCAGCATAAATACACAGAACTGTTGTATTGATTACAACACTTAATATTATGTATTACTGTTGGAGCAATCCAGAGGAGGCCATGATGATGAGCAGGGCCCTAGAACACCTCTCCTGTGAAGCCAGGCTGAGAGAGTTGGGACTTTTCAGCCTGGAGAAGAGAAAGCTCTGGGCAGATCTTATTCACCTTCCAATACCTGAAGAGAGCCTACAAGAAAGATGGAGAGGGACTTTTGTCAAGGACATGTGATAATAGGATAAGGGAGAATGAGTTTAAGCTGAAGGAGGGTAAGTTTCAGTTAGGCATTGGGAAGGAATTCTTTATTCACAGGGTGATGAGTGCCTCTGAGTCCAGAGAACCCATGGGTGCCTCATCCCTGGCTCAAGGCCAGGTTGGATGGGACTCTGAGTAACCTGGCCTGGTGGAAGATATCCCTGTCCATGGAAGAGGAACTGGAACTGGATAATTTTTAAGGTGCCTTCCAACCCAAAACTTTCTATGGTTCTATGAAAAAAGGACAGAAAAACTCTCATGCAAATAGAGAAAGTCACTGACCTCTGGAGATACATAATCTTTCCTTCAGGGTAACTTCTTTGATTAAGAGAGTTATCCACTGGCCAGTTTTTCCAGCAAAGCACACCACTTTTCAAAAAATTTATTCATATATTTCAGTACAAATAGTAAAAAAAAAAAAAAATTTAAAACCCACATAATTGGCAGTCACTATACACAAACTTGGATAAGCTATTTCACCCAAAATATACTCCCTAACAAATAATACTAAAAAAACCAACAAAAACCAAACCAGTTTTAGAAGTTATTCCTATTATTAACATTTTTTCCAATTGACCTCTTTTTCTTACATTTTCTTCAACACACTACCTATAAAATTTTTATTTATTAAAGCATTATATTTTTACTGAAATACATGGATTTTTATAAAATGAAAAATGTGAAATCTATATTGATAAAATATAAAATGGAAACAATAATTGGAAATGGGTCCATCTTGAACTCTATTAAATGGAAAGAGCTTTAAAATTTAAAGAACACCACATGCATTTTGACAGGTAAATATAAACATATCAGTAGTGGAAAGTTCACTGTATAGACTTCCAAGATTAGCAAACAAAAAAAACAATAACCTTTTTTTCCTCTTCATTTTTTTTAAGCCAAACTTACCTTTTCTTGCATCCTAAGTAGTTTTGAATGCTTACAGATGGGCAAGCTGTAGTCAGTTTGCATTTAAGTTGTAGAGTGCACTGTGAATCTGATAATAAATTATTTAAAGGAAAATTGCTTCCATTTAGAGGAGATCTTAGGAATCTGGTGAATATAAACCTACACAGGAGCATTTTAAAGTCTCTATTCATTCACAGCAAAGGCTTTTGTGTCAAAATGTTGATTCTCTGTTCTTCTATATGTATTCTATTAATGGTTTACTAAGCAGTGTAAAGGAAGGTATTTCCTTTCTTAGAGACCACTCAAACGCATCAGAATAATTTCCTGAAAGCAATACACATTTACTTTCAAACAGGGAATATTTCCCTTAAAAGATACTTTAATTATTTTCCTAGTAATTACCCAGCTTTTAGGAAAAAATATTCAAATAATCTCCAGGGTTCACACAGCCTTTTTAACAAGGATACCTGGATGCCTTCTTATTTTTAAATACTTCTATTTTACTAAGAGGAAATAGAGCCTCACAGAAACATAATTGGCTTTTGGCTTCATTGGCTGCAGACTGACAAGTGCACTTCTGTCAAACCCAAGCCAACATCTTAAAAGGTCAGGAAAATGCTGCAATGCAAGAGTGAGAATGCACAGCAACACGGCCCCTCTCCCCGCATTCTACATTGTGTGCTCTCTTGGTAAATTTTAGGTATGAGGGGCTGCATCTTTTTCATCCATGCCACACCATCTTTCTCCTTCCGAAGGCAGGGGTTACCCTAAGCAGTGTCCTGCTCCACAGAGGCAGAAGAGCTTTTGACACAAAGGGGACGGGCAGACCTCACAGTAAACACACAAGTTACCATATAAAGGAATTAACTCAGCCTGTTTCTTGTATTCATAACATTTCTTTATCAGTAATAACAGGAGGAGGACTGAGATCTGTGCCTACAGTGTTGCTTTTTGTTTTGCCATGCTACTCAGAAATAACAATTTCCCAACAAAATATTAGATGGCAAAGTCCATCTAAAAAAGCTATCTTTATATTATCCCTCCTTCGTTCTTAAAATACAAGAAAATAGAGCAAGCTTCTTATGAACTATCAGAACATGCATGGCTACAAAACCTCTGCTCAGGTGCTTCTGTGCTCAGAGGCCCAGGGCAGCTGGAGTTAGAATAGTTCCAGGCAATGAAAACATAAACTTCCACCAGGAGAACAATTTATGTCTTCTAGAGGACTGTTGTCGTCAAAAGCACATGACACATTCAACTTCATTGCTGGATAAATATTATTTCTAATCAGTTTTGCATGCATTGCAAAAATAGACATAAACTCTGGCAAATCTTAGGGCTTTCTGTTCACTTAATCATCACACAACTCATGACATATATTATTCTGGCTAAAACATACATTATTTGGACTAATGCCCTATGGAGAAAGAGTTAGTCCCAGACTTCTCTAGATTAAGACTCAAACATTTGTGGTTTACACCTGGATACATGTTTTTATTTTTGTTTTCAAGGCTACAAGTGGTTAATTCTATTTTAGTGATAACCAAGACCACTGAATTATTACTCATTATCTGTAAGAACTAGTCAAATTAAAAAGTCCATTACTACAATCAGTAATTATATCCCACATCAATCACCACAAAAACTACTCACCATTTGTCCCTGTTCCACAAATTTACTGTACATAATAGTCACCAAACAAAAAAAAGAATCAAGATCTGTTTCTGAAAACTTCAGATAAATTATCCATAAATATCTGTTTTATTAACCAATTCTATTACCTGTCATGTCTCCCAGCAGATGTTAAGTATTCCCCTAACTCCTTTTCTAACTAAATTAATATCTGGTTACACACTTTTTTTGTGTGTGTGCCACAGTAATATGATTTTAACCTCACTTTCTTACCTGTGGTCATGTACCAGTTCAGAGTAAATGATGTCCAGTCACAAGTCTTTACTGTCATCCAAATAAAGTTTCTCCAATCATGACCAAAGTATGTATTTTTTTCTTTTCTTAGTTCTCTTCCAGCTTCATTCAGATTAAAAACACTGCTGTATATATACCTTGGAAGATAAAAAAAAAAAAAGCTAGAAAATGCCCAATCTGTTTAATTAATTTCTGTCTGATGAATTATCCACTTTCTCTGCTCAAAAGTGTTTAAATGTATTTTCTAACCAGTAGTATGGGTATCTTATATGCTGATCTTTAAAGAGAATATCCTAAAATCTATTTTCAAGCCTGAGACAATCAGGGCTGGGTTGAGTTAGCTCAGGATATTTCCAACTCCTAACCTTGGCAGCATCTCTTTGCCCTATTGGAGTGCCTATACAGGCAGAAAGACTTCATCATTTCCCATATATACATAGGTATTTTTATTCCTTCTAAAAGAATATGAAACCTTCTTTTTTAAGTAATTGGTGGAAGAAACAAGTGTTTCTAGTTTCAACACTTACCCTAAGCAGCTACAGCAACTCAGGGACTCAGAGAAACAGGAGGACAGGTGATGACATTTCCTGTTCTTGAAATGCAGCAGAGGGGACCCTCTGTTGGGCTGGTAACAGCAGGGTTCCCCCAGTGTTTTACTCAGATTTCTTAAATAGCCTCATTATTTTAAGCGTACATAATTTGGGGTTCCTGCTAAAAGAGAAAGTTTTGTCCTCTACCAATTCTTTTTCTAGGTTGATTTCAACCTGAGCTGTGAGTACATGAACACTTGCTCTGGCATACGGGAGTAGGCGGCACAGGAGCAAAACAAGAAGACAGAGATGGGAAAGGGTGGACTTTTTGGAAACATATATAATTAGTGCCAGCTTCTGAAACTCTGAAATTAAAGTCAGCACCCCAAGATAGTGGTGCTCTGGAATCATCTCTCTTAAAACTACTAGGTAAGATGTCAACAAACTCAATAACTGAGATTTGTTTAGCTATCACAATAAAGAAATACTTCTGCTGATTTATGAAGAATGAGGCACTTAAGTCCTGTTAGATAATTCCAAAATCTGATGGCCATGCAAAAAGTCTAAACTTATTTTGCCTTAATCAAAAAATGGATATTATGATGGGACTGTTCTAATGATCTAAGTGGAATCACTATAGAATCACATAATCATTAAGGTTGAAAATACCTGTGAGATCATTGAGTCCAAACAACATGGAAACTGCTGTGTTTCAGTGTCAATAGAGTCATAGATTTCTATCTTCTAATGCTTTATATAGGGGGTGTATTCCTATGTATTTTAGTCCACCAACTTGTTTTAGTGTCTTTCTTAAGGTCAATATGAGCGTTCATGTGGTCATATTTCCTAAGTTTTATTTTTCAATAAAAATTAAAGAATTTAGCCAGATATCTGAATAACACAAAATGGTACAGCCCTGACATGATGAAATCAGCACATTTCTGATCTTTTATTCAGAGAAAGATGCACTTTATAAAAATATTTTTTAAATATCCTCTGACACTTAGGGATTTAACATAGAAAGAAATAGATTTTCCATCAAATTGAGGGGCCATAGAAGTGAAAAAAGCATGAATAATGCTTATAACCCCTTCATATCCTTAATTGGTCACAATTTTCAATTGCTGTTTTTATTCTTGGATGTTTCAGTGATAGCTGACACTACTGAATACAGTGAATTGCTCAGAACTTATGCCAAGCAGATACAAAATGTCATTAATTTGCTTACTTGACTATATACATGAGGTTCCTTCTGGCAATTTTTATTCTTTTTTTTCCCCATAGTATTTGCATGTATCCAGGGAATTACCATTTTGTTAATTGTTATCCATTGTTTCTACACTTCCTCTGTGTGAAACAGTCAAATTGCACAGTTTAGATTTCACTTATTCAATTGCCCCATTTTGATCAAAGTTGAAGTCTTTATTTTGCCTATATTTTTAACCTAAAGTTAGCTAATATTTAACTCTACAGGTCAGGTAAAACTATCCTGTTTAATGTTGTCTCACTATGACAAAGTTCAGATGACAATTAGGGAATAGGAATTTATAAGGTGTGTCATATTATTAGTCCACTTTGCAATCTACCATAGTGTTTTCATAATGGTTGGCATGATTTAACTGGCAGCTCTTTGTGAACTCATAGTTATCTAACTGAAATTGAGTATCTGATCCATTTCTTTAAAAATGAAGCATGATTGATAGCACAGAATATTTTCATAGATGTAATGCTACTCTTTATCTAGAAATGTGTAACAATACCTTTCCAAATTCTTGCCTATTTAAATACCAAATTATTTCTTTATTCAGAAATAAATTTTAGAAAAATAACTATTTTCTCATTTGCTCTATGATAATGTGAATCAAGAACCAAAGCAGTACTAACATAAAGAGAAAAAATTTGGGTCATACATAAATATACAGCAACAAGTACCTGAAAATTTAATTTATGTTTATCCAAGTAAATAGTAGAAATAACCTGGCTATCCCTATCAGCTTTCTGGGTTTTTTTTTGACATTGGCAGTTTACATAATGAAAATAATGACATTAAATCTAAAACGTACACATCCTACAGAGCCACACCCTTTTTCTTGCTGCCATTTCACAGAATCACAAAATATGCTGAGCTGGAAGGGACCCACATGGATCATTGATTTGTACTCCCTGCCCTGCCCAGCACCATTGCCAAGTGTCACACTGTGTGCCCGAGAGCATTGTCCAAACACTTCCTGAACTCTCTCAGTTTTAGGCCCCTCTCTCCTAGAAAGACACTGAGATTCTGGAGCTTGTCCATAAAAAGGCAGCAAGATGCTCCAGAAGAGTTTAATGTTCGATATTGGGAAAAATTTCTGCACTGAAGAAATTGTCAGGCATTGGAATGTGTTGGCAAGGGATGTGGTTGTGTCACCATCCCTGGAGGCATTTAAAGGACATGTGGTTGTACCACATAGAGACATGATTTAATGGTGAACTTGGCAGGTTAACAGCTGGATTCCATGACCTTAAAGGTTTTTTTTTTCCCCAAACTAAATGATTCTATGATTTTAAGATTAATTTAAAATCAAATTCTTCACATATGCTATCTATTCATTCCTATTTCTTTCTAATGCCTTTGGTTGGTGACTGACTGAATTGGCAGCAGCCTTGCTTTAAAGTGTAGATCTTAGGTACTTCATTTCAAAGTGCTAAATTATCACTGTTTGGTTTCTTTTCAGATTCCTGGGTATGTGCCATTTAAAAATGTAAACACCCAGCAGACATTATGTAAACATGCGAAGACTTTAGTCAACACACTGGTTGGATTCCTCTCACATTAGCAAGGACAGCACAGACAACTATCAGCTCCAGGTGTTTAGATCTTTTAAAATCTGTAACACATGTGCAGGAAAACTATGTTTCTCTTTAAATAAACATTTTCTATTAGAGATTCCTTACCCAGACTTGCATAACACATTTATTTCCCTGGGTCATTTTCCATTTTACAGCAAATAGATTATAGACAGAACATAGCAATCTGACAGCAGCTTTTCCCTCCATCAATAGCATTTCTATTTAAAGAAGAGGATGCAAAATCAGTACTGAAGGTACATGCTCTCTTTTCTAAAAGGAGTCAGTGTACCTGTACATAATTCATCACTTCTGTTAGTTTAGTAAGGCCAAGCTTAAAAATCAAGGAAAACCTGCCACTAAGTCTTTTCGTTTACATGTCCATTGCCCTGCAGGTGAGAGTTCATATCTTCACCTAAAGCCAGCTCTATTCTCTGACCATATTACTTGTCTACAGGAATGCTGTTGGCAGCAACACTGTTGGTTTAACTGGTATCCAAGGAGAGACTCATCCTCACTGTACCTTGAGAATACAAGGATCTTCCATTACATTCCACTTTCTTATTCTCCCACTTTGTCCTTGTGTTCTCCGATTTAAAAAAAAAAATAAAAGAACTCAGTTAAACTGGTTAACAGGTATGGCCACATAGATAACAGTATGACAGCAAATTAATCAAGCACGAGCTGGTCTCAAACCCAGAAAATGAAGGAAACTTTTATGAGAAAGTAAATTTTCATCCAATGAAATTGAAGAAAGAGTATATGGATCCCAAAAAGCTACCATCACACCTGGCTAATGCTATTATGCAGTTTTCCGCTGTTTCTCAGTGTGAGAATACAGAAACCTGCTACAGTTGCTAACTTGTGAAACAGAGACTTACCATAAAACACATATAAAGTGCAAGAACTATCATAAATATGCTGGAGTGCAACTCAATTTCCCTGACAAAACTTCATATTCTGCTTCCTAACATTCTTGACTGATTGATTAAAACAATGCAGCCTTCGCACTATTTTAAGAGTTAAGTTTAAATGAATAGCCTGGCAGAGCCATGATCCATGGCCTTTAGTACCTGCCACAGGCTTTCATGGATGATTTGGGATGAGCACAGCCCAGAGTAAACACACTCTTGTAGATTGCCTGTTCCTGTGATCATAATTATAGGTACACTCTCTTTCAAGGATTAACTACTGTGTAACTTGCAGATTTTTTGCTTTCATAACATAGTTAGTTTGGAAGCAAATACAAATATGAAAGTGACATTGTGATCACAGGGACATTGAAGAGTCAAGTGATTCTATGACCAAAAGTTGGCAGTATTTTCACAAAAAAATACTGTCATTGAGGCAGACATCTGTATCTAATTATAAGGTTAATGGTTTGGGCTATGAAGGTAGGAGACCACCCCTGCTTCCAATAACCTACTTATTTGTTTGAAGTATTTGTAAAAGAAAATATCCCAATAGCAGCAAGTGGAACTTACACCTAAGTTATAAGAAAAAAATTTAACCAGAATTTTCAAGTCCTATTATACATTTTAATGAGCCACTTACTGGATTCTTTCACTTTTTCCTCTATCTCATTTTAAAGACAGAAATAGAATTCCCTTGGAAGTTTTATTTTAAAGATAGAAACAGAATTCAAATGGATTTTGCTTCATTTGCTCAACACCTAACAAACAGGTACCTAAACCCAGCTACAAAGACCCTGGGTAAAACAGTTTGGTGCTTTACCTTTAAAAGGCAAAGTTTTAGAAACTGGGCTGGATATCAGAAATCTTGCTTTGTGTTAACTTAGCTGCCTAATTACAGCTGTAGACTGAAGGAAAACATTTTTGCTGTCTTTTTATTAACTTGGGTATGCATATCTATAAACCAGTTAACTTCTAATCCCATGGCACCTTTATTTTTTTTTCACCAGAGGATCAGGGAACAACTGTTCCCCTTTATGACTCTAATTCTGTACTATATGGCAGTACTGACTTCAGTGGAATAACCCTTCATTCAGCGAATTCTCTGGAGAGAAAGAGTATAATTAGATCCCTTGAAATTATTAGAAGTGAGAGAGTAAAACAAGCCTCAAAGTAGGTGTGTTTCCATATTGAAATGTTTTAGTAGGAGTAGGTTGCAGGGAAGTCTATTGTCATTTGCAGCCTATGTTTTAGGCATGATTCTGCTAAAAATGCATATTTGCTGGGGATGTTGTTACTAGGAAAGTATAAGTTACTAAATATATATATATATAACTATAAAAAACAGGATAGTGTTTAATAAAAATAATGAGAAAAAATTGCTATCAAGAAAGTAATGTAAATACGTCCTATCTAAAACACAGTCTGCAAAATATTTCATGAACACAGGCTGGAATGGTGCCTATTAGAATCTGACTGATACAGCAACCAATGGGAAGAGAGAAAGAGGAGGGACACTTGTCTGTGGAATGTTAAGAGTTCTGGAGAGATCTATAATAGACTAAGACCCCCTAAAAAAGTATCTCTTTCCTCTTCTCTTATAAAAGTCCAAGTCCTATAATTTTCTTCTGTTTTACTGAATCACTCCCACAGTAATTTGCCTAATCAAACAAAGGAAAAAATCTTCCTTAAAAACTGAATCACTTGCTACCTTTCAGAAATTTACTGCTATTGAAGAATATCATAAGTATACACATCTGAATCCCAGCTATCCAAAAAAATAGGAAACATAGCAACTCTACAGAGACATTATACAGCATAGAGAGCAAATTGTAGGTAAAATTGACTAGCAATTGTTAAAGATAGCATGTGTCAAGAAAGTCTTTTAATCACTAAACACAGAAGTGATTGACAAGTTGTTATTTATCCAGAAATCTAAAATTTTTAAAACTAAATAAGGTGTAAAATACAATTATTGACATAATTGGTTATATATAATGCTAGACATTTTTAATTCTATACATATTTTAGGCAAAAATAACTATTATTTTCCCCCCTAATCTAACTTTCTCTTGGCTTGAACTAGATGTGCTTTTAGGTAGTGATTGTCACATATCACTATCATGCTCCCAACCTTCCTGAGGTATTTTCACATAAGAAAAGCAGATGGCATTATAGCCAGGGCTCTGCTACCAGATTATCATATGCCATGATCTGTCTCAAGTGTGAACTATTTTGGAAGGATTTCAATGCTCTATAGTTTCTTAGATTCATAAATTGATAAAGTGCTCCAAGACCCACAGCTGTTCACATTCTTGTGGGTTAAAAATACATGCAATATTTTTGGCTTATCATGTATGTTCTACCTACTGATACATACTGGCTTGCCTGAAATTCACCCATAAATGTGCGTGAGCACCCATAAATGTGTTCAAGCAGCAGATGTAACTATATTTATATTAAACAGAATATTGATAATTCCTGTTTTTATTTTCCTTTTCCTTTTTGACTTTCAGGAATTCTTTCTGGCAGTAAAATGTTCACTTAGAAGATCAACAGGAGAGACTAAAACATACAAAACAGAATCCTGAGGTTATTCATGTCTAAAGCAAGTGACACAAACGGGACACCAATCTCAGAATCTTCAGGATGACAAAACATGGATCCCAAGTTAGTTTATGAGAATTGTTCTCTTATAACAATTTATTCTTTTGAACGTGACTATTCCAATCCAAATTATTGTGACAAGCACACTCCGGCTAATGTTCATCCACACACCCATCTCCTTTGAGCATTGGCTGGTGCACCTGCCTTCACTACTTCTCATGGAAACTGAACTAGAATTAAATTATGGTCCTGTTTTAGAATTCATCAAGAGCAGTACGTAATTTTTTTAAACTCTTAGATGAGGAAGGCCAAGTAAAACTATAGAAAGCAGACAGTTTTCAATTATTCCAGGTAATAAGATCTTCCTGACACTTGTCATCTGCACGGTGATTCTACTACACCCTAACAGATCACATTTCATATACTAACATTTAAACAAAATTAAATCAAACCCCTTGAGTCTTTACTTCTATAGCAGTTATTCAAATTATCCTGTTCACTTGACTACTGAAAAGGCAAACATGTCAGTGCTGAGGATAGAGAGATACAATAAAGAGGAAGAGGGAAATCTGGTAACCAAGCAATGTAGTCATGAGCTTGCATCTGTGAGAAGGATCAGCAAAGTTTCTGTGCTATGCCAGCACAAGGGAGCAGTGGAAGAAATTAAAGTCTTCTCCCTGAAATTAAAGAAATAATTATAGAACTGGAAGTACATTATGGCAGATTAACAAATATTACTAGAAGACATTGAACCCTCATGAGAGAAAAGCAGCACTGATGCAAAGGAGCTCTGAGAGTTGGGGGAAATGCTGCTTCTGTTCAGATAGTTAAGAAAGAACAACAAAGGGTACAAGCAAATACTGTGGATTTATATTTAATGTTCCATCTGAAAAGGTTTCAGATATCACAGACAAGTATCCTGCTAGTATACATGTGTATGTGTGATGTCTTTTAAAATGTAAATCAATAATGTATCACTTATGGAACAATCTCAAGTCTAGGGAATCCTATTCATACCATTGATGATTTCAGCTAATGGTAGAAATGGAACCCCATGCTTCAGGGAGCTCTATGAAGCCAGCACATAGAGATTATAGAGGGAAAGAAGTGGCATAATTACAACCTCATCTGCATATTCTGGATAATCAGAAACCAAGTCTCAGTATATCTGAAATTATCAAACATACCATCATGGAATCATAAATATGATTGTGAGCAACCTCAGAAGGTGCAATGTCCTGCCTAAAACAGTGTCAGGGAAACTGTGAGACCAGGTGGTTTAGGGCTTTATGTGGCTCAGTCTTGAGAAAGTCCAGGGAAGGGGAATGCATGGCTTTGGGCAATCATCATGGCTAGGTGAGTTTAGCAGAGAAAGGAATACTGAAGCACTAAACAGGATGATAGTTTTGTCCTAAACTGAAGATTTATTTTGTATCCCTTACCCTCAAGGAATGTATAGCCCTAAATTGGGTTATTTGACAAGGTCTGAAAATTGATATTTACTGTCAGGTGAATCACAGCAGTCTTGAGTTTTTGGGTGCCAGTATGATGAAATCTCTATTTGAGATTATCACAAATTTTCCTTCAGTACAGTCCTCTGATTTGGAATGTTCACTTCCCAAAATGTCAGTATTTCCTGGAAAAAAAATCCTAAGAAAAATTAAAAATGTCTTTAGGAAATATTTTCACTCATACTCAATATGATTTTATCAATTTGCTTTTTTCACGATAAATTGGAATAAAAACAAGGTCTATGTTTTCAGCAGTACGGTTCTGTGTCTGAATCTGCCTATGGATCTGTCAGGATGTGAAAGTCTAGAGGCAAGATCGGATAGGCAGTCATCTAAATTGTGCATTATTGTCCCTTCACCTGACACAAAAACATGGTGGATTTAAAATCTTAGATGTGCTTTCTTTCAAGCTGTTGACACAGCATATAAGGAAAATGAGTAAATGAATATTTATCTAGCTCAAACAGCATAAAAATTAATATATGTCTATATTGATTTTTTTTTCAAGACTTGTAAAATCAGACTTTCAAAATCACCTGTGAGTAGCCTGAATACTGAGCTAAAGCACAGTTTCCGAGTGATTGTTTTGGGTGCTACAGCATGTACAGAGGAGGTCAACTTTCAAAAACCATATCTGGATAGTTTGGCTATAATATTGTGAAAATAAAGTATAAAAATAGTTTAAATTATGATCATCAGCCAAATTAGTATTTCTGCTGTGATCTAATATGCACCTATCTTAAATAGCTGAACAAAGGATGATAAAAAGAAAAATGCAATATATGTGTTATGATGAGATAATCTTGCTACTTCTGAACATGTATTTTAGCATAGCAGTGGTTTTATTACTCTTTACTGGCAGAAAAGTTGACTTTAACCTGAAGTTATTATTCATCCTGCCAAATAAATTGAACTGTATGGAAGACAAGTGGTAGAAAAAGTAGACTGAAAATATATCTTATTTGTATTGCAACCAAATAGACATAATGGTAGAGATCAGAAATACAGGAGAGATTATTTAAATAAATTCTATCTTAGGCAGCAGAAGACTTTCACAAAACAACATATGTAATTTGATTATCTCTCTCTGTCATCACAGATCATGAGCAAAACTCTCACTTGTCAAATACCTGCCGTTCATATTGGCTTCAGCAGGGTTATTGAATACAGTACTTAGCACTGATGAAAAATCTCCCCATTCATTTGTAGCTGTATTGATATAACTCTGGAGATGTTAGCTCCAGACAGGCACCTGGGTTTGTATATTTAGCCTATAATGCAGGTATTCTACCCACACAGATAGGTCACACTACTTTTGAGGAGGAAAATGCTGTTTCAGGATATGAGCATCTCTTCAAATGAATATAGACAAATGTCAGTTTTTGTCATATAATTAGACATGACCTCATGCTATGGTATTATGAAAGAAGAGTGGAAATATTGAAAAAGAAATATGTGAACTGGATATTTGCAGATTATTTTTGACAGCAATGTGAACAAAAGCACTGATAAGTACACTGTCAGGAAGAATTAGTCTATACAATTCTGGACTCTACACAGTTACAGAGAAATATTATTACTGTGAGAATAATACTGAAAAATAAATGTGGAAAAATACAGTTGTAGGGAGAAAATATACATGGCAGGTGGAGAAAGCTTCGCCTACAGAACTGAGTGTTAGAATATGCTAATAATAAAATCGTTAATGACTAAGTGAGCACAGTGTAGAAACTGCAGTTACTTTATTTAGATGAAGTGACTGTGTAAAATATGTTAACAGAATGCAGAAAGAGCAAAGAAGGTATGAAACACTAAAAATTAACATAGAAACACAATGTACTACTACTGAGATATTTAGGAAAATTAAATTCACCTTCATGAAGACCATATGGAGCCACTGACACTAAAGCCTCATACTATTTTGGTGGGGTTTATTTCTTATGAGTGAAATAGGAATTTATTTGCTTTACTGTGTTCTGGGACATATATCCAAATTTCTCAAGCTTACTGCAGTCTGACTGAGGTCTACAAGGTCTTTGGGGATATATAACAAACATCCTTAGGAACAGCAAAAACATTCTCAAGCTGGAATACACATCTGAAATTGTATTTAAAGTTGATGGAAATTCTTTTTTTCCCCCTAAACTGTTTCAATTTATATTTAATTTTGGCTCTAAAGTTCAATGCATGTTATAATTTCTGGCCAGTTTCAGGTCAGTGTCTGGTCCATTTGTATTTCCATCTCCCTGTTCCTTCTATTGCTCTGTCTCTGAGGCTGAAAAGCACAAACAACAGACTATAACTAGTAGATGCAGTAGTAGTATTGACAGTAGTCAAACAGTGAAGAGAGAAATCTGAAAACAATAGGAAACATGACATAAAGGGGAAAAGGGAACAAAATTTATCCAAAATCATAATGTATCAGATCAGCCCAAGGAAAGGGAACAAAACAAACCCCATATTTATCTATTGAGATAATTTTTAAAAAATCTTCTCATATTATTTGTACTACCAGGACACCGGTGTCCAAAAAGAACCACTTATATGCTTCAAAACTATATTTTATTCATCTTAATATTTATCTGTGCTGGAAAGATATTTGCATATGCTTTGTATATGTATATGGACTCTTTGAGAGCATATCCAATCTGATACTGTCCAAAGCAGAATAAAGGTCTCACTTCCTCCTGGTCACTCTCAAGAAAAATGTTACCATGAACCAAGTTCAGAGCAGCTGCTGTCCTTTTTCCCCCCTACAGCTGCTCAGCATTGCCACACTGCCAGCTGCTGCAGGGCAGAGGAAAGGAAAAGAGGAGTTCTGGCTAGCTACTGCTTGCTAAACTAGCTATGGAAATATCATCCAAGCAGGAATTCAGCTCCTACACCCTGATCTAAGGTAAAAGGCTGAAGAGTAGAAATAATCTTCATTTGTGACCTCTCTGAAGTTAACCCCACCAAAGAGAAGGTGATCTACAAAACTGGTTCAGAATAATTTCATTTTGTTCAGATTTCAGAGTAATTTCAGAGTAATTTCATTTTGTGAAAGATTTTGATATGGCCCATTTTTATTATTATTGTTTAGAAACAAAACCATTTTAAAATTATGAAAGAAAATTGTGCAAGCAATTGTGCAATTCCTAGTTCAGGCTACCTTCCCCTGAGGACACACAACACAGAACTCTGCTGTAGCTAAACTAGGAGGAACTTCAGGCAAAACCAGCAACCTTGTAACCTCAGGAAGGTCTAGGCCATTGCTGTACTTTTCATTGGCATTAGGGTGAGAGCTGGAATTCACTAAAAATCTGATCCAAATGCAAGGTGCACTCTCTCATTATTATTGATAAAAATACATTCAGAATATGCAGATGTAGAAGAAGGAATTCTAACCACAGATCATTCAAGTGAGAAGCTAAGAAAAGGAATGTGCCTCACCTGACAGATGGCAGTCCTAACACTTAATATTAGAATGCACTGTGGAGAAGGCAACTGGAATTTGGTACAAAGATAATTAATTTTATAAATGCATGGATCTAGTTCAGTTAGTAACTTATAGACAATAACTCAATTTTTCATGCTTTAGCAATGAATTTTTTCCCTTTCCTAGCTCATATGATATTTTCTAGGCCTATACTTCTAAAGAGATTAAAACTTAAGATTTTTGATATAATAAGCATAATCGTTCTTACATGAATTTGCACAAACTATTATTATAAAAGATCATACCTGGTATATGTTATAATGGAAGACAAATTATGGAGAATGCATATATTTATCTTCAATTACATTTCCCTGTGGTATAGAATTACTCACAATTATATGGAGCAAGGTACTGGATTTGTATACCATTAAAATTCTTCTATATATGGTAGGAAGAAACAAATAAATTAATAGAAATATGTTTCATGTCTTTCCTAATTACAATCAGCATTCTTTATGGACTGACAGCTGTCAGAATCATAGAGTCATAGCCCTGTAATCCAGCTAGAAAATCTTGCAGAGGAACAGCACATGCTGGGATCATTCCTGAAGCTCTAAATTGGCCAGAGAAGGTCAGCACAGAATAGCCTGAAGCACCCATTCCAGGCCAAGAGCCCAGGGAAACACAGCGTGCATCTAAATGCCGTAACCCCCAAGGCAACTGTGGCTTAATACGAGGGAATGAAGCCCTGTGGTGAGACAGAGAGATATTGAAAGAGTCTGTCAGAGGAAGAAGTGCAAGCCTCATTGCTTGAATAATTTAAATCCTAAATGAATAATACAAATGCAAATATACTAAAGGGAACTATCCACTGGTAAAGCCTTGAGTAAATGGATATATTGATGGTTTTTGTAATTCTCTTTTCATACCTGTACCTGCTAATTCCAAAATGATCCTAAGTCATGAGGTTCTGAATACCTAAGCATTCTAACATAGCACATAATAATAACAATGGACGCTGTAGAATAACTAACAACTTTTTGTGAATCCTTACAGAAAAAGTAAAGTTGCTTGCTGTCTTACTCTTTTCCCACGTGATGTTATCTTTAATAGACTAGGAAATTTAGCACACATAAGTTCTGCCTTATGGATTTTGCATTTATGATTCAAATTCTTGTCATCAAATTACTGTCTCAGAGTGAATTACATGTGAAATATACATTGAATGAAATCCAAAAAATAACTTTTTTTTATTACTGATTAAACTAGCTGTAAAATTAAATAGAAATTTTTAATCACTTTTTAGACTGTAATTTCATGCAGACACTTCTTTTGTCATCCTAAAAACCTGATAGTCTTTCCTCCCATGTATATATCTGAAGTTCTGAATACTAATAAGACCCATATGCAGACACAATGATGACGAATGCCTTAAGGCCAAATATGATAATTGCCTCTGTGTAATCCCATTGACTTTAGTAGTCTGGCCAGGAATAGGAGCCTTTATTTTAGATGGAAAAAGTGAAACACAAAATAACCATAATCAGATCTAATTCAAGGTTAATTTTGTAACACCAATAATGAAGCATTCCCACTTTTCTGTGTAGACCATGTGGCTTTAGGACTAAGAATGACCTGGTGTCCAAGGCATCAGCACAGTGCAAGAAAATACAAAGTATTGCTTGAAGAAGCCAGCTCTGGCAGCAGTAATTGCCGCCATGCTCACCTAGAGCTTTTCTCAGTAGCATCAGCAGAGATTTGCTATTTGGATGTTCATGATGCTCAAGCAGTTGATTTCTATCTTCTCCAACAGAAGTAATTTGGCAGTCTGCTCTCCCCAGCAACTGCATACTTTGCCTGAGCATCAAGTGCAAACAGTCATAATCTAAATGATGATCATTATTATTGTGAAGGACTAAAACAAAATCTAGAGCTATAACTTGAAGTTCTGGACAGACATAAAAGAGTAAAAAGATGAGAAAACACGACTGATATAAACTAAAGGTGATAATAAAAGACATCAACCTGTCAGGGAATCACAAAGTCTATCTTAGCCTAAAATGGGATTCAAAATAAAGTTTCAGTATTGCTTTTGACAGCTCTGAAAACAATTCCAGCCTTATTTAAAGTTGTAAGTATATGCAACATAGATAGATAAGAAAGAAAGAGAAAGAAAGAGAGAAAGAGAGAGAGAGAGAGAGAGAGAGAGAGAGAGAGAAAGAAAGAAAGAAAGAAAAGAAAGAAAGAAAGAAAGAAAGAAAGAAAGAAAGAAAGAGAAGGAAAGAAAGAAAGAAACAAAAAGAGAGAAAGAAGAAAAAACCCAAGAACTATCAAGAACTAACCATATTTTGCTCCAGTACAAAAAGCGTTTATTCAAATAGGAATGCACTTAAACTTCTGTGCACAGGAGGGCAAACATAAGACTGAAAAATCAAATATGATAGGAATGCTCGACTAAATCTCAGTCCTGTTGTTTGTGGGTTTATCCGACCAAAAATATGATGGGAAATATGATTAGAGCCATTTCCCTAGAGCCATCTTTTTCTGACAATACCAGGTTTAATTGCTAACTGCCAAGGTGTGGAAACACATCAGTAATACATCTTTAGGCAATAAATTCTCAATTCACTTAAAGAACTTGAGAAGGAAGTAGTTAAAATGCCAGTGAAAAGCTTGTAACCTCTATTTCAAAATCAGCTGCTCTCCTTGAGGCCAGGAAATGCCAAATACAGTTCTGCTGAGGAGCAGCCGCGCTCACTAGAGCTGTCCTAGGGCTGCGGCGAGGGTGGCGCCGCAAGGACCGGTGCCACAAGGGGGCAGAGGACACGGCATCGGCCGCGCCGGATGGGCTCCAGCTCCGGAGACACCCTCCCTCGGTATTCCGGTCCTTGCAAAGCTAGAAACTGTACAGCTTTATAGATAAAACACATACCTCTATGGCATTCTCCATTTCTTTAATCACACTAGAGATGCATATTTATAATGAATTCAAACTTTCCCACTTGCTTGCATGTTTTCCCAATCAAATGCAAATTCTTCCACATTACTTTGTGCTAGTTGTTAGCTGTCCAATTTTAATATATTTTCCTCTCACACTTCTTTGCTTTCTTGCTACAGAAAATTATCAAGCAATAAGCACAATGAGCATTAAGCGCTCCAGGAGCAATAGATCATTTACAAGACTGCAGGAGTGCAAATCACCACAATAAAAGATTTTCCGATGTCACCTATTGCTCCTGTAGTTATCACAACCCATCATTCTTGTGAATTCATTCCCTTCTGAAAACCACATCTCAGATTTTGTCTTTCAGCAGCAGTTATCTTGCTTTCACTGGGGTTATCTTGATCAGTTCTAAACCAACCAACTAAGGCGGATAAAAAGGAAAAAAAAAGAAAAAGAGGACTATAATATACATTCACATAATCAACACCAAAGTTCAAGCTACCATCAGGAGACAGAACAAAAAAGGTTTTCCAGAGTCATGGAGTTCTGGTGCCTTCAGTTTTCAGGAAAGCATAGTGTGACTCTCAAATTTAACATAAAGATGGGGCTTCAGTGAAATTTGAATTCTTAAATGTATTTTTATATTTTAATGTTTTTTTCTTGTTTTCTTTCCAGACAGGCATCTAAAGCACTGGACTCTGAACCCTACTGGCCTGTAGTTGATCTAGTTTGCTACTAATTGTTCAATACTGGAAGCAAACACTGATTGTTCCGTAAAGGTCACAGTTTTATTGTGATTATTTTCTATTGCTGTTATAGATATATCAAAGTGACGTTTTTAATGCAGAAATGAGAATCATGTCACTGCTGGCCATTATAACTTAACTAGATGTTAGGTATTAAAGATGTTAGGTATTAAAGAAAGTGTTAAAATAAATATGTTCCTCTTCACTCTTTCTACTACTGTGTTTGGGAACTTGAATACATTTTCAGAGAAATATATGTTTTTCATAAAGACAAAGAGCAGTAAAGGAAAAATTCAACTTGAAGGCTCATCCACTGTCCAAAGGAAAAGTATTCAAAAATATTTTAAGAAATTTTTTCTTTCTCTAGTATTTATTAGAGTAAAAAAAATGAGTTCTCCAAATATTATTACAAAAATATACATGCATGTTTTTCCTTTGGTTCATACCTCTGTATATAGAGATTTTAACATTTGATTCTGCAAATAAGCAATGCTCACTTCCTAAGATTGGTTACTGGTTATATATCCCTTAATTTAGCTGAGGCTTTGTAAGCAGTACACAGTCAATTACTATGAAGCCATCTTAATACAGTTTATGTATACATAAATTTTATTTTCAGACTCTATTTACAGTTGTGTAAATCCGGGATGATTCCGCTGAGATTAAATTAAATTAGTCCAGAAATGCACCCTCATACTCAACAGACTGTGCCCCACCTCTGATAAATATAGAGGATGACACACGGTAACAGTGACACAAAGGGCCACACCTCTGAAAAGCTCACGGGAATAAGGAAACACCTGTTTGTGCTGTGGAAGAACAGGTGGGAAGCGGTGGTTTGCCGGCTCAATATCCTGTGCTTGAGATTACAAAGAACGGTGCTCAGGTGCCTCTCTCTTTTTGCCCTATGAGTTTATTAAGAAGCCGCCGGTGCTTTGCACTACCCTAGAGATGCCTTTCCAGCATCGCATGGCTGCCCCCATCTCTCTCTCCCCGTGTCACCGAGCCGAGCCGTGCTGAACGCGCACCGTTTTGCCTGCTGGGTAGGGCAGGAAGCCTTAATTACAGCCTGAAAATAATACCCGCTTCCCCCGGGAGCCTCCCTAGCTATTCCTGTGCGATGGGAGAAGCTGAGAGGAGCCAGGTGGGGGGAGGCTGGCGCTCCCCGGGCCCGAGCGCGGGCAGCGGCGCCTCCGTGCGCGCCGGCGAGGCGGCCCCAGCACCACGGCCAGCTCCGAGCGGCCGCCGCGCCCCGCCGCGGCCCCGGCCCCGGGGCGGAGCGCGGTCCCGGGCAGCGACGGGGCGGCCTCGGCACCCGCTCGGTGCCGCCACGGTCCGGGCGAGGGCTCCGTGCCGAGCTCAGCCCCCGCACCCGCGGGACCCGGCGCGCCCTCCGCGCCGCTCGCTCGGCCCCGAACGGGGCTGGCACCTGCTCGGCAGCCCGGGAGCGGCGTTCGGCGCCGGGGGAATCCCCCTTCCTCCCAAGAGGGGGTCGTGTGGCGAGGGGAAGCCCTCGCCTGGGTCACGCTGCGTAGGAGGCGGCAGTCCCTTCCACCGGGGAGAGGAAGGATGCCGAGGGCTCCGGTGGTCCCTTCCCCCGCTCCCCCATCGCTCAACATCGACCCCTACTCGCACCGCCCCCCGCCCCAGACGGGGCGTGTACCAGCTTCCCTCCCTCCCCCGGCCCTGCCAGCGCCTGGGGCTCCCCGGCGGGCCACGCTCAGGGGCCGCGAAGGGGCCGGCGGTGCCGGGAGGGCGGGGACGCCGGGGCTACCGGAGGTGGCGGGGCCCCCCCGCTGCCATCGCCCTCGGTCCCCGCTGACCCCTGCAGCCGCCGCGGTGGGGGATGTGGCACGTCGCGGTGCTGCTGGGGTGTAGCTTATTCCTGATGCCGCTGTTTGTCGCCGAGTTTTGAAGAGATTTATTGGCTGGCTCTTGCTAAACCACGCTTGAGTAATCCGAGCTGCTGCGCGCCGTGGTGAAGCCCGGAGGGGAGGAACGTCACTCCCTCTGGCAGCGGAGAAACATTAGTCTTCCAGCCCTCAAACCACCACTACAGCGTCGGAAACTGCCGGGTCACAGCCATTTGCTTTGGAAAATTGGCGATGTTTGGTGCTAGAGATCGATTACCCTTGTAGTCTTTCCCCACCCGCCACCTCCTCCTGCTTACCCCACCCCTACCCGCCCCAGACAATAGCGTCCGAGCTCCTCCAGGAAAAAAAATAGAAAAGAAAGCAAGGAGAGAAAGAAAGAAAGAAAAAGAAAGAAACTGGGGGATGAATCTGACTCCAATAGGAAAAGCGTGTCTATAGAAGTGGTGCTAATGGGAAGAGATTTCCGAGCTCCAGAGGACGATGATTTGTCACAAAGGGTAGCTGGCTCGGTGCTTTGGGCTGGAGCCGTGTAGGAGATCCTTGGAGAAGTCATTGTGCACAGAAAACCGAAGACCTGTACAAACATGCCTGTTCGCAGAGGTCATGTGGCACCACAAAATACATTTTTGGGTACAATCATACGAAAATTTGAAGGGCAAAGTAAGTTCTCGCTTTCTATCTATTTTGCTATAGTAGTTTTATTCTGCTTGTGACTAAATGGACAGCAGGTCCAGACTATTTTTAAGTTTGTAGCTTGCAAAGAAAACCCCGGAGGTAAGGAGGGGATCCCCGGCAGAAGTAGCAATATTTTTGATCTAGAATACAGATTACTAGCTTGAATTATTGGCTAGTGGGCTTGTTTGGGTTTGGGTTTTTTGGGGAGGGGGGTTGGGGCTATTTTCCCACTCTATTTCAATGAATTGTTTTTATCGTTGATTGTATCCATATTATACAGCTATAGAAGTTATATCTCTTACCTTCTTCTGAACCAGTGAGATGGCTCTAAAAGCAGAATGTAGAATCTTGCTGTCTTTGCAACGTCTAAAAAATAGGCTAGATTAATTATTATGATTGTTAATGCTGTTAATGATAATTGCCTTTTCAAAATAAAGCAGAACTTCAGACTTTGATTTAGAGGAAACAGAAAATATGCAGAAGAGTTATTAAAGAGGAAATACTCTTACCTTGTTGTCATGACTGCATTTAGAAATAGCTGTCAAATTTCTCTCTTTTCTTTATGTAAGTCTAAAATATCTATCCAGTGCAAATGCATCCTCAGAGAGAGTCTGTGAGATCTTTCCCAATGCAGCAGTTTACTACCTGTCGAGGAGGCTGAAGCTGAAGTCCTTTTTTTCCTGGCCAGAATTCTGGTTTCCTATTAGCTGTAAGAAAGATCACTTGATGCTTAAAATGAATTTAATTTGGAAACAGTAGTTTGATATATGTACATTGATTTAAATATTTAGCATAATTTTAGTATCAGTCTGGTGTGAGCCCTTACAGGTAATTCCAGTTCATATACTTCCATGTACTTAAACCCCTATTAGCATGTGTAATATTTATATTTTTTGAGAAAAAAATAAAGACAGTGCTATTGCTAATATATCTATATTAAGTTGGTGTTGCTATTCCAAGTTTTTATGTAGTGAAGTGTAGATTTTTTGACAGTAATAATGCACTAGCTACTAAATAGATAAGTGATAGTGAAAGTTCAACATGATTGAAAGATAGCAGAAAAAGTAAGAATGAAATCTCCAGATATGTCACTGTGTTCAAAGACGGACATATTTAAAATTTTGAAGACTTGCACTGTTTACTTGGTGTCATGTAAAAATATTTTATAAAGCAAGCAATTGCCTTTGAGTAGCTAAAAATTAATGTTCTTAGCAGTAAGTGTATCACAGTCACACATTTATAATTACAATGGGACTAGTGTGTTAAAAAGGTAAACAGAAACAAACTAATAAGAGTTGAAAACTTTTGAACATTTCTTTGAGGTGAGAGTTTGGGAAAGGAGGATGGATGGAAGCACAGAACTTCAGTGAAATTTGCAAAATGTTTCCAACATAACAATCATTTCATGTACCCCCGTTTTTGTTTTTAGGAACTTTTCTTCTGTTACATTTACATTCTAGACAGATTTATTAAAATGCTATAAATTTATTGTCATTCACCTCAATGAAAACCCCTATACAGTAGATTGAGAGGGACCTTACATCAGGAAGCCCTTCACTAAAGTAGAACCCCCTTCCCGAGGCTCTACTTTTCCCCAAAGGAAGCTGCTAACTTTTCAAGGACTTTCCTGGAGTTGTGACTGACGGGCCAGTACTCATCGCTTGGGCTTCAATGAAGCCTGAAACAGACAAAATTTTGAAGTCAAAAGGAGATTTACAGAGACTTGCATAGTGTGGTTTTATTTCTTTAAAAGAATTATATTCATCATTAATGTATTCTAAATTAATTGAAGTTTCTTTAAAAGTTATGGATCAAATGAACTTCATTAAATGACTGAAAATCTCTGTATTTCAGGCATTCCGTGAAAAGAAGGGTTGTTCAGCATTCATCTCTGCAATCGACCCTATAAGAAATGTTGAAAGAGCACTAAAAAATGCATCACTTTCTTTTATTGCAGATAAAAAATTCATCATTGCTAATGCTAGAGTGCAGAATTGTGCTATCATCTACTGCAATGATGGGTTCTGTGAGATGACCGGGTTCTCCAGGCCAGATGTCATGCAGAAACCTTGCACCTGTGATTTTCTTCATGGGCCGGAGACCAAAAGACATCATATTGCCCAAATTGCACAAGCCCTGCTGGGGTCAGAGGAAAGGAAAGTAGAAGTCACCTATTATCACAAAGATGGTAAAGTCTGGTTTTATTTTCAAAACTTTTTGCGTGTTTGGTTAGCAGTTGATTGGTAAAAGAAGTGTGTATGTTGTACTGGCCGGCCCCTTTGCTGAAGGTGTTGTAATTTCTCTGAAGTCCAGTGAAATACATTTGTGTGTGTCAGTAAGGGAATCTGCCTTAAGAGTAGTGGGTGTATGGAGTATGTCACTGCACACTCACTCTACCAGCTGAATGAAGCCAGCACAGTGTTTGCAACTCTGGAACAGAAGTTCTTCTCTCAGCTGGTTTAATGAAGATGTAAATCACTTAAAGTAATCAGCATAGAGGAAACGTACCTTGATTTAAATTCAATATTTTACCACAAAGTTAAAAGTAGAAAAAAATAGCCCATCATAAAGAAAGCATTAGCTTATAAAGAAAGGGAGAAGCCTTTTTCAGAGCTGAGATATTGTGAAGTACCTGCAATTGAACTACCGATATTGTCCTAGTATTGCCAGAGTCAAAACTATTCCCTGTTATTCAGTAAAAAGTCAATACATGCAGAATGGCTGAATCTGCTGATATTTTTTTCCTGTTAAGGGCAAAAAATTAATAAATGTATTTGCAGATTTTAAAATGCACACACATGAGAAGTAATTATGATACATAATAGTTATATGTAGAGTTTTGTTGTTGGTTGTTTTTTTTTTTTTTTAATTACCCAGAGTTATTTACAGAAACACCCATCTTTCAAATTAATTCAAATAATTGATAATTGTGGTGTACCTTATTTTGTCTCTTGCTGTGTACACTCTTGGGAGAAGGAAAAGGAAATTCATATTCAAATGCTGAGCTTAAATTAGTTCTGGAGAAGTGCCAGTGTGTTGTTTACATCAATTTTAGAATCACATGCAATGTGCTCTCTCATTTTAAAGTCACAGAGTTAAATCCTGTTCCCAATAATTCTGCTGTTATCTTGGAGAAAATTAAGGAATATTATTTTTAGCTTAGGCTGGTATAATTCAGATAGAACTCAGGCCAACCATTCTACCCACGCTACCAATATTTAAGCATACTCCTGGTAGCAGATTCTCAGTAGAGCCCTTTATTCTTAGATCTGGTTTGGTGGTCTGGAGCAGATTTCGGTTAAGATTTTTTGTAGCTGTGCCTTGGACATAGATTTCCCAGGAGACCTGACACTGTATGTCTTTTACACATCTCCCCTGTGTTTGTGTTAACTTGGCATGTGTTAAAAATAATATTGCAAAAGGAGAATGTTATTGCTAACTTTCACAGCCATCAGCCTGGAGCACTGTTTGGAGATGTGGTAGTTTAAAAGTCCTAAAATCTCCCAAAACATTAGGAGGGAGGAAAGGGCCTTTAAAAGTACTGTTTATCTGTCAATTACCAGAGGAAGATAGATAGATAGATAGATAGATAGATAGATAGATAGATAGATAGATAGATAAGATAGATCCTTTTCTAAAATGCTGAATTCTGAAATCATGCAACACACCATAATCTGTTTGAGACATACCAAAGAAATACTGTCCGTAAAAGTTGCCATATCTTTCATAAATAGTTTTGAATGCAGAGTTAGAGATTATTCATTGTAAACAATCTTATGCATAAGGGTTTTCAGTAACATCACTTCTATGAATAGTTACTTTAATAGCCTCCATACTTTGGTTGTCTAAATTTAAGCATGTAGATGGTATGATTTGCTAAATTTAAGCAGGTGAATCAGGCAAAAATTTTCAAAATATAAGATAGATCTTACACTCAAATGCATGGGTATCTGTCAGCTTGATTGTCTGTATATACAGGGTTTTTTTTTGGTTTGATCCACATAATGTTCAATTTCTTTTCAAAATGTGATAGAAAGCCTTAAGTCTATGTGGTGTCATGAAATTGAAACTACCTGTATGATGAGTGTAATGAATGTTAGTAAACATATACTATAGTTCTTCTAAATAACTCAAAAAGATACACCTCACTTTTCATCTTCACTTTTTCAAATTTCAAATTTGATTTTTCAATATATAGCATATATACATATACCTATATATAACATAGTCTGTATATTGTAACAATATACAGAATAGTGATACCAAACAGAGACTTCCTCCAAGTTGTGAAACAAAGTAAATTTCAAGAGTTTTCTAAAAATGTGAGAGTTTAGTGCCTGGTTAGTGGCTTATTTGGCATTTGTGCTCTGAGTATGAGACTTGAGGTCAATTTCAGCAATTTTCAATTTTCAGAGGTCAATTCTAGCACAGTAAGAAATGTAACTTTCTACATATGAGTAATCCAATGAACTATCCACAGCTCAGAAGTTTAATTTGATGTTTTATTTCATAGCAAGCCACTGTATAATATTTAACGTAATACTAAACACACAGAGGTGGAAGGCACCTCAAGCAGGTGTGAATTGCTGGAGGTCCCACTGACCAGAGGTTCTGAAGACCATATTAGACGCTCCTGACTTAAAACCCTGTGAATTGCAAATAAAACCTTATTCTACATCACACTATCACTTACTCTACATAAGCCACTGATTATATTAAAAATTATTCTAATATTTTGAAATAAAGCAAATGTCAGTGGGATCACTTTTAAAGCTAATCTGTCATCAGAATTCCAGCAATGCAGATGTCAGAAAGGGAATCACTCTATAAATAATGCTTTTTCTTTTTGATTCTAAATACCACCTCATATAATTTTAAAATGTCACAACTTTGAAGCTCAGCTTAAAAGAAAATTCTTGCTATAGAAAAATGGTATTGCACACACACACGGGAATTAGGATTCTGATGTTCTCTACTGGTCTATAGTCCACTTTTCTAGATGAAAGTGCAGGATCTCGAGTTTTAACCATCGTGATGATGCAAGACTGAAAGCTGCTGTTTGTTCACTGCTTTAATTTTTGGTCAAATTACTCACTCAAAGAAGATGAGACAGAAGTTCATATTCAAAAAATGGCAATTGCTTGAGTCTACACTGCCTTAAACATCATAGACAAAAGATAGAGTGGTCAAAGGAGAAAAAAAATTTATGCATGATGGTTTTATAAATGAGTAACCTGGATGGACCCTGTTTCCCTTTTCACTGTGCAGTGTGGGGAGGGTGCAGAGAAGCATCAAATGCTGGTGATGGCTTTGTGTAATTGTTTAGGTGGCCCAGACTTGGGCACCCAGCATGACCTGGGCACCCAGCAGGCCCTGTCCCAGCCACACCAGTGCTGCCTTCACAGCAGTTTTTGACATTTGCAGCTAAAAGCCTTACTAGCTTCTCTCAGAGTACTTCTGTCAGAGTATAGCTTCCGTTTGGTTTGAATTTCTCCTCTCTCTTTTTCCTTTTAGAAAGGTATTAACACAATCCAAGTAAAGTTCTAGTCCTCTGTCCTCTTCAAGTAGTGCCACAGTAGGCAATTACATAGCTACCAAAAGAGTTAATTACTGAGAAAAATCATTAATGGGAACAGATGGTGCCAAAACTAAAGGTCCAAATTTACAGGTTCTCATAGCCCAAGTAGCTACACAATTGTTGCTGGATGTACTCATGGGATTAAAGACACATAAAATTTGTTTTTTAATGTAAATATCCCTTTTTAAAAAGAACAGTGGATAAATACAAGTCACAAGAAGTATTATTTTGAAACAGATTTTTTTTCCCAAGGATTGCCCATTAGGCATTAGCATCTGCTTAATTAAAAAATTATACTCTGATATCAAAGCAGCAATATCATAAATTCCTTACTATCTCACATTTTTTTTCACTAATCTTATAGCTATATGATCTGAATTATACTTGAAGGCAAGATATTGTTTATACAGGATATCAGTTCTTATTTTAATAAAGTTATTTATGGTGAAAATATTTGACAGCTCTTCCTTTGAGGACTCCATTTTGCAGTTTAAGTCATTATTGCATAAATCATTCTTGACAGATGTAAAATATTGCTTGAGGTGGTAAAGCTGTAAAACTTTTGAGATAAAAAGTAAAATTATTGTAGGATTGAGAATGGATATATATAATAATCAGAAAATATTGTACCACACAGAATACATTTTTACTTTTTACTTTTTACTGTATGCTTTGTGGGCAATAATGAGATATGTCTAAGCTTGCAGATGATATCTATTAAAGGAAGGTAGGATCATTTAAGCTCAGCTTAAATTTAAGCTTAGCCATCATATATTCTAGTGTTGAGAAGAACTAAGGTAGAGTACAGGTTTGAGCAAAGATAAGATCAAGCAATTTGCAGAATGTGTACAAACCTCACAAACTACTTGCCATTTACGAGTTTCAAAAAAACAATTTGCCACAACTGACTAAAAATTAAACATGCTTGCATTTTCAAAGCACATTTCCAAACTAATATCTTAAGGCCTTTTCTGCTATTTTTTTGAGGATAGGAAAATAAAAATTGTGCAAACATGGTAATGAAATAAAGTAAAAATGATATTAAGAGTTCTTAAGAAGAAAGATCAGGACTTCATTTAGAAACTCATCATCTAGACTTCAGCCAGCATAGGCATTGTACTACCTGTTTGTGTGAACCTTCCAATCAATAAAAAACACAACTGAAAAGAAAGCTGCTTACATGTGTGTCAAGTCCCCTTAGACTTGTTTTAGCGTGAGGGTCAGTAACTGCAGTCTTGACCATAATTTCAGTGCCTTATCTGGAGCTGTTGAGATAGGCCAATGAATCCAGTCTCTCTGATACCCTGCTGGTGTAGGACTCCTTGACAGAAGAAATACTATCTGACTGCATTTTGATAAAGAAAGTGTTTCCCCACAAAAAAACCTGTCAAAAACCCTTTCTTAATCCAGGGGTTTTTTTCCAGGCATTCTTAAAATACCCCTTGGATGAAATCCAGACTGTTACTGAAGGTGCTGGACTATTGGAAACGAATGAGGATATCCATTCTTGTGTCTGTAGTGCTGTGTTTCTACCTTAGGCTTTAATACTTGTCAAGAAAAAGCCATCCCTTGCCCCATTCAGTATTGCTGATTTTACAGCAAGGAGAACCATCAGCAGTGAGAATACCTCAGTGATCCAAAATATCCACTATCCAAATATCTCATTTACCCGTCCCCGTTCAGATACTGCTCCTATGTCTGCTCAGAACTGTAGGTTCACTTCTGATTCACATTTCATGTAGGATATCTAATGATTATGATAAAGCACCTCTTAGAAATCCTAAGAAAGCTTATTTATAGGTCAATTTCAACCTTATTTTTCAACTGCTTGGCTTTCCAATATATTCTATTTCTTTCCAGGTAAAGATGAATTTATTTTAAATAAGGAGGGAACTTTTATAGAAAGAGATAGTATCTGAATAAATAGAACAACAATTAAATTGACTTCTAAATTATTCTCTTTCTCAGTGTTTAGCGTCAGAAAGGTATGAATAGATATATATAATTATAATAAGTAATTAAGAATAAAATTGCCGATATTTTAGGTACTGCATCTTTAACAGGAAAAAAATCTTAATTTGGAAAAATCCATTCTGACAGTTTTGAGTTCCTCTATGGCACAAATAAAAAACCTGCAGGCTAGTGGTTCAGGAGTCTTTCATTTCAGTACAGTGTTAAGACAGAACTCTTCTTACACTGGACTTCCATAGGATAATTTTATGTCAGGATTCAGAATGTCACAGGGCCAATTTACACCAATCAGGGGGCCCAAATTTCTCTAGTCTAAGCTAAAAAGAAAAAATGATTGCTGACTTTGAAAAAGTATGCCGTAGCAGTAAGAAAGGTGACACATTGTAGAGTGAAATGGTAATATAAGGTTACAATGTGATACACATCCTCAAAAGAGCTTCATTTTTTAATTAGGCATTGCTGACAAAATTTTTTATCTGCTTTGAATATGCTCGTTTTAGTTGTAGTGAAAGCTATTTTGGTTTTGGGTTATGAGACAAAAAGAACAGATGCTGTCAGTCTATTTTTGGTGTCATTTCACATGATTTATTGTGTCCCCTTTCCATCTTTATCATGCATCCTTTCTAATGTTACATTATGATAAGAGAGTCATTGCTTACTCCTAATTCATGTTATTGATTAGTTCTTTCCCTTCTCCACCAACTTGGCCCATATATCAAAAAGAGATGCTGAGAGCAAATCAGACATCATACCTTGCAATAGACACAGGGGAAGAGCCACTGCTTTTCTAATAGCAGCCTTTTGCATATTTGATATGAAACAAACTTCAAAACATGGCAGTTCGAGTAACACCAGTGTTGGCATGAGGGCTGCTCTCTCTGGTTCCAAGCAATGGGAAGAGGACAGTGGTGTGGGTTAGATTTTATGTTAGTGCTTTCAAGTCCAGCTTTAAAGTGTTTCCTACATGCTTGACTTAGTGTATGACTCAGTCTGTGTACTAGGCAGTCCATGCTCTTCCCAGCTAAGTATGGAAAAAGCTTAATCAGGCAGTATAGGATTCAGAGTTGGAAGACAAAGCTGACTATGGAAATTGCTAATTGACTCTGGAAACTGCATATCTCAAAAGCAATCAGAACTGTAGCTGTGAACCTCAGTCCAGGCAGAGCGGATAAATGACAATGACAACAGGGTATTGTGGTCTACAGTTACTTGCTCATTTCACATTTTCTGCAGCTCTGAAAGTTCACATCTCTGAGGTGGGAACTATTTGCCTTATGATTTTGTACAGCTTAAACTTTTTATTCTAGTATACTGTTGTTTTTTTTAAAGGCAATAACATGCATATTTGAAAAATTTCTTGGAAATTAAACTAAAATTTCATTTTGAAACACAAAATGCTTTTTGACCTCCAGAATTTCCACAGATATGCAATTTTAAGCTTCCTCACCAATTTTCTCAATATAGCCTTTGCATTTCTCATTTTGTTAATTCTTTAACACTGAAATCACAGTGAAATCTCATCAGGAAAGATCACCACAAAGAATACCAAAATTCAATCTGAGAAAAGGTCAGAGTAAACAGTGTAAAGAGAAGGTCTTATGTTTTTTTTTTGTTTCATTAACTGGATTCCAATTATAGATATTATACCTAGTTTGATGCTGCCTTCAATTATAGCATTGAAGTGTTATCCACACAAAGAATGTATTCTAGCTTATTTGTTAACAAAGAGCCATCATATAATCAAAATCTACAGATGGTATTTAAGTATCTGCGTTATTAACTATTTCATTACAGATAGTGAGTGAAAATGACCAGAAGAAAGCTTAGGCCAGAAATCAAAGCTGCATTTAGTACTTGACTACACAGTGAAATTTCTTGCTTTCCTGTCCTTGTTCCTCCATAATAACACATTACCTCATTTAAACCTCTGATTTGCCAAATGAGACTGCAGTGGAAACCAGAAGGTCTTGCCTCAACAGCCAGTTCAGAGAAACACAACAAGAATTTACTTTAAATACTTGAAAATTAGGATTTATCACAACATCTAAATACTGATCCTTGACAGCTTGCCTTGGCCTTTTTTGGGCAAATGCACAGGACTATTTGGCAACTGGTTGTTTCTGTGGCCAGAAACACTCATAAAGGCCTGAGAGCAAGATATCAGTGCCTACTGACACAGGAATTAGCTTGCACACCAATAGCTTTCATAGAATTAAATTGCAAAGTTTAATTTTTGTAGGACTAAGAAATCCTGATCTTTAGGCATTGGAGCGCTGCTCGTGCAGTAAACCTTTGCTAACTAGTATTAGCTGAATCTCTATTGCTGCATAAAGCAGCAAATTATGAAAGAAACATGCAAATCACAGACAAAACTTTCCTACATTTTTATCCACAAGATAGACAGGCAGAGACAACTTCAGAACAAGGACATATTAGGGGGTTTTGTCTTTGTCTTATACCTAGGCTACTTGAAAAGCTGTTAATCATCATGTAAATGTGTTTCATCACTAACATGCATGTGCTAAAGCACTTACTCCCAGCTGTTGTCAGACTTTGGAGTCTGTACCCTTTTGAGATTATTTCTTAGAGCATTCTTTGCTGATTTTCATTCAAATCAATGCAAGTGGATCTCTGAAAATAGCTTGCAAATTTCCTCCTTTCAAAACTCATTTATGTCAATCTGCTTTACTCCTTCCTCTCTGGAAAAAAATGCCAGATAATCTCATTAGTATTTTGCATGTTTATGGCAAAATACGAAGCAGCCTACTCTTTTTATACTTTCAAAAGGACATGAAACTCAGTAGTCTATAAATCCTATTGTCATGGCAGTTAAGTTAAAATAATGTTGCAATTCTGTCTACTTGCTTAAAAAGTGTAAAGAAAGAAAGAAAGAAAGAACCTAAAGTCCATGCCATTTTAAATAATGACAATAAAAGAAAGGAAAATCTGTTCCATTTTTCCATTTTAAGTGCCCAGTGTTATTTTTGCTTAATAAAATATACCAGGAATCAATTTAACACCAAAGCCTATTCAACTGAAAGAACAACTCTTCCTAGAAGAACTATTTCTAGGGTCATGGACAAGATAACCATATTATGTGAGAGAGTGGTAACAGCCTTGAAGTACAAAACCAGGTATCTATAAATCAACATGTGAGCCTTCTCTGTGGATTAACGGAGGAGCTCAGTAACTGGTGTGAAAGCTTATGTATAATGTCAATCCTGAGCCAGTCCATGCTGGGTCGCTGTTCAGAGCATCCTTTGCAGAACATCCCTACCCTTTCTATAAGGTACACTGATTGTTTGTTGCAACAAAAATGTGAGCACCTAATGCACAGAAGCATATTTAGTGTTTTACCCACAGCGTTTTAAAGAAAAGTTTTGTAGTTTTTGAGATAAAGCAGAGTTTGAGTACTGTTTGTGGATGACCACAAAATTGTAATAAAACCTCGTTCCTCCTTATCCTGCAACTTGCAAATCCCTTCTTGTGTCAGGATTAGAAATTGGATCTAGGACCTGCTCCCAAATGCCTAAAAAGTTAATTAAAAACTACTCACTTCTGCTGCAGCCACAAGCAGAATTAGTGTCTGATTTGTGTGATGTTTGTAGATCAGGAGCTGGGTGTGGGTGGCTTCCCCCTCTTGTGCTCATGGTTATTTAAAAGCAGAAAAGAAGAAGGAATGCATGGTTCACAGACCACTCTTCTTCCTAGCTGATGGGTAGGCAAGGCTACCACGCAGATCTATTTACATTCATTTTTTATTGTCTTTTGACCTCATTTGTAAAAAAAGCAGATCCTGCAGTAGCAGAATTACCAGTAGCATCATTGTCTCTGCAGAACTCAACATATGCAAAACATAATTATTAGCCAGACAAATACATTGTGTGTGGCTGCTTGAATTTCAAACATAATCTCTTTAACATTTAAATGTGCTAGAGCATTTGTCCCTGCTTCATGGGAATTAATCGAATTGTTTCCCTTTTAAATAAAATTTTATTCTGAATCCCTTTTCACCTTGGGATAATTTTTCGGTAAATAAAAATAAATTATAAAGGATTTTATTTCCACTTTCTGAGGAATATCTGAAGAAAGATGCCAACTTTTTTTTTGAAATGATGGAGAAACAAGTCTGCACATTTAATCTCGATTATTACCTGGAAAGTAGATAATGTTGGGGGGGGAGGGGGGAGGCTGTTGTCCCATGGATCCCACAGGCACTAAAAGATCAGATTTAACTAAATTATCATGACTATAAAGAACATGCTGAGGTTGAGTTACTGCAAGAGAAATTACCGACCTGAAGTTCTACATGTAAAACCAAATTAAGGAGTTAATTTCCAATTATATGCATATATTATAAAAGTGCATTTCTCCTTCTCAGAAGGTTTAAGAACCACTTTGAGGGGCTGCCAAAATTACTTCCTACCCCATCATAGAATGCAAACTGATATTCTATAGCTCACAACACTTTTGCTAATAAAGCACTTTTCTTATTAAATATATTAAATCACAGGAAGTTTGAACTGAACAGTAAATTAGAGGGGCTCCTAATGAACTGATTGGCTAATGCAGTGAGTCTTTTACCTCAAAAGATGTATTATTCTGGAAAAGCTCACAGTTCCAAAATATCCTTCTCTACTGCATTTTTGCACTATCCTCTTCTCTTTTCGAATGCAGTACACCAAAGTTGCATTGTAACATTTCCCTGTGTACATATATATATAAATGCCACAAAAAGTCCCCAACATGATCAAGTCTAAAAAAGGGATAACAGAATGAGAATAGAAAATTATATTACAGGGGATTGTTCTGTCAAAACACCTTTAATAGGAATTGTACTTAATAGGGATTATTGTAATATGAGCATCTCAGACCACAGGTCAGGTCCAAGACGACACCCTAGGTAATGCAGTTGTGTACATGTCTCTCTCCTGTCATAATAAACAATAATTTCCAGAGAAATGCATTCTTGTCTTACAGAGGTCACAAATGACCCTGAAGTGCCAGAATGGGTTAGAGATAGCTGGGGCAAAAGTGTCCAAACTGAATGGCAAAAGTCTCCAAACTGTTTCCTTCTCTTGACATAGTGTTAAAAGAACACAAAGGTGGAATCAACTCCTGTGTCAACTTCAGCCCTCATCCTTTCCAAATTTGATATAGAAAATAGAACTGCCGAATAAATGGCAAGTAAAAATACAGGAGGCATGATTGAGAAAGTTCAGTGGCTGCTAAACTCATGCTTTTTTCAAACAGAAAAAAATAACCGTTTGCCAGTCTCACATCGAACTTTGTTGTGATATTTGTAGCACTTATTCAGGTGCTACCACTAATCAGTCACAAAGAGCCTGTGCCTCAATACTTCAAAAAAAAGCAAAACTTAACTGAGTATTATTTGTGTTTAACTGGTGCTACATGTATTATGCAAGAAATGGGGCTTTATTTCCTCCTCAAAAAAAAAAAATTCCACTTTTCAAACTTCTAAAGAACTGAAATTTCATAAGACTCTAGCTTGATTCAGCTTTCTAGGTGTCCATAATGGAGTCTGATCTTCACGATCCTGAATAATTGTGAGATCTACATAAAGTTACCAATGGGGAAAAAAAGAGATTTCCACAGGATATAATATATCTGATTAGATTCGACTAACATATCTCAAAAATTAATTATTAACCAGGGATATCCTCATAACCTAGTTTAGATTGTAACCTATTCCCCTCTTGTACTTCATCCTTTGTTTGCATCTTGTTTTTTAGAAACTGGCACAACCTATATAAGAGGTAATGCTTTGTTTCACATGGGCATCATTAAATAGCAATCACTCAGATGTATTTGCTTTCAGAAAGCATTCTGTTAGCATGGCACATACTCTAGTATATAGCATTTCACCATTCTGGTATAGCAAAGAATTTTTTTTTTAGATTGCTCTTTTATAACCATTGTATTTACATAGAATCCAGAAGCATTTAGGTCAGGAGAAAAATTGGGAGGTCATCCAGTCCAGTCTTCTGCCAAAAGCAAGAGCAACTCAGAATTCAGAGTAGGTTGCTTAGGACTTGTCCAATTGGATTCCAGGATGGAGCCTCTCTGGGCAACCCGTTCCAGTACCATCATATTGAAACTGGTTTTTCTTTATACCAATTTAAAGCATTGTCTATCATTCTTTTGCCATGCACCTCAGTTGAAGACCTGTCTCCATCTCCTGGTAATTTCCTCACACCTATTGAAAGACTTTTATTAAGTCACTTGGAGCTCTCTCTACTCTAGGCTCACAGCCAAGGCCAATTTCCTCAACCACTCCACAAAGAATATGTGCACCAAATCCACATCCATCTTGTTGGCCTCTGCTAGCCTCATTCAAGTTTATCAGAATTTCTCTTGTATTAGGGTTCCAAAGTTGGATTCACTATTCCAGGTGTGGTCAACTGAGCACTGAGTAAAGGGGAAGTATCACTTCCTCAATCTACTGGCAAAGCTTCTGATGATACAACCCAGTATGTTTTATCCTGCACACAGCTGGACTCAAATTTCTCAACAGATCATCATCTGAGTCCTTTTTCACAACCTCGAGATTCAAATCTTTCCCAGACTGAGGCAGTGAATGTTTAAAGTACCTCAACTTTATCTGCATCCACTGTCACTAAATCAGTCTCCCCACTCATTAGCAGACTCAAGTTGTATACTTGACTATACAGCTTGTATACTAGCTGTGTACAAGAATACAACTTGAGCTGTATACTTGTTCATTCTTTTACTGCTAACATACTAGCAACACAAACTCTTCTTGTTGCCCTTGATATCCCAAGAATTTCAAATCTAGCTCAGCTTTTCCTTTTCCAAAATCATCCCAGCATGCCTGGGCAATGTTCTGGTATTTCTTTCTTGTAGCCTGTCTTTGCTCCCACCTCTTTTAAATACAGTTTTGGTTGGGGGTGTTTTGCTGTTGTTTTTGGTTTGGTTCTTTGTTTGGTTTTTTTTTTTTCCCACTGGAGCTCAGTCATGAGTTCTCTGTGCAACCAACTGGTATTTGAATACATTTATCATTTATTCATTTTTCTGAGTATTTGAATGCACTGACATAGTGCTTGAGAAAGCATTTGAGCAATACCCTCTGCAATGTTTGAAGAGCTAATGAGTTAGATACCATACTTTTATTTTTCCTCTCTATTCAGTAACCCATATGGGGGTATTTTACATATTTTTGATTATACTAAGTGGCACCTATGCTACTTTTATGTATTATTCTTATTCCTTCTTCAATGTTGCAGTATGATGTCAAGTTTTAGACCTTGTATTTTACATTATTTAGATACACTTATTCATGCATTAGGAAAACATTTTGTATTACACATACAAGAAGGTTGAAATTGCAGCCTAGATGTTTTTTGATGGAACACCTTTTCCAAATATCATTACTGATGTGCTACATGGTATAAATTCTCTGTTGGTACGCATTTTATTATGAAGAAATAAGTGTTTTCCTATAATAGAGGTCAATTCACCTGGCTTCTAGGCAGCTGCCTTTTTTTTTACATATATTTTTCATACAAAAGTGTTTGAGTTTAGAAGAAAAAAAATCCTAATGCTTATTTTGCTGTGGATTACAGTCATCCAAACCCACTTAATGCTAAAGAAAGTTGCGATGGACTACTAAGTTTTAGAACAGCTAATCAATTGTTGTACACTAGAAGATAAATGCAACTGCACTGGCAACTAACCAGAGCATCCCTGGTACACATTTTTGAGCATTTCATTCTCATCACTAAAGATATGAAAAAATCAGATCTTCTAAGAGAGAAATATTTTTTACACTGTCAAATTCTTTCAGTGACTTTCAGTAGCGAGGTAACATTACTGAAAAACTGTCTCATCTCAAAAGAAAAAGTTTATTGCTAACATTTCCTTAGCCAGGTCATGCAAAAGACAACATTTTCCTCTCCATTTCTCCTCTGCCATTTTTAATTTCATATTTCCTTCTAAAAAATATAGATTTGTCCTATATGCTTTTTTCCAGGTTAGTGACTAGGAGAGATAGAAGTCTCTTTTCTTCAAGGGTTAATACCAGCTTTTTCCTTTAGGACAATATCAACTCCCCTTCCCCTACCTTGTGGAACACCACGATCAGTATGGAAGTGTGCTACCTCCCAACACCTGCCTGCTGGCATTGATGGCACTCAGCATCCTGCTGGAGCTGGCCCCTAACGCAGACCTCAGCAGCAGAGCATCGGTGATCCTGCACCTTGTGTGCCCCTGCAGTGATGTCAGAGCCATGGGTTTAAGCAGTACCTCTTCAAATACCCATCATTTAGGGATGTGATTCCATGTGAGGATATTAAAAAAGAAAGCTGAGGCATAATCCTGCTGATTTATGACACCCCAGCTGGGGACCTGACAGCCTATTCCAATTTGCAACCCATTTCATATTTTCTCTCAGTTCTTTACCTGTAGACAATGACTGTTAAAGCACAATATGACAAAGCATATTTAATGAATATTATTAGTGATGAGTTCAACTGCTTCTTGATATGCTTAATCGAATATACTTCCACTGACTAAACCAGCACTGACAATATTTTAATTTTATTATTAAAATAATTTCTCTCCATATTGCATGCATATTTAACACTTCCAGATCTCTCTGTTTCATGCTGTATTTTATTTTTAATCATCCCAATGTGATGTCTGAAAGTTTGTAGACAAAACCTGCTTTATTGACTGCCTGAAAGGAATTGCTCTCTGCCCATGCGACAGGTAAAAGTATCTTGAGGGTGTACAGCAGCAGTTCCTGGCATTACATTAGAAATGCTGGTTGCTCCTACATCAGTTAATTTGATGATGCAGAAGAGAACACATTTAGCATATGCATTAAATATAGTATTATGCAAGGATTTTTCAATTTGTAACTTTTTATTTAATTGTATTTTTATTTCAGTTCAGATGCAAAGCCATTCCTATAACTAAGGTAGTCAGTGGGAGATTCACACACTGAGGTTTCAAATGCACCCATTTCTGCAAGCAACAGATACAGTACAGTGCTCAGGGTAGCAGCTTGTATGTGCTTTATTTCTGCATAGGATTAATTTAGTGTGCATAGTACTGAGACGTGTCTTATTTTTAATTTAAAGGAATGAGATTGTACAAATCATTTCTCATTCTTGGACTGGACCCAATATTCCCCATCAGATTGCCCATTACAAGCTGATTGCAAACGTTGACTTGTTTTTGTCAAGAACAGTTAAAGATAGTTGGCCCTACAAGGCTTGAGTAAAGTCAGAATGTGAGCAAGAGCCAAAAAGATGGCTTTTCTAGCCTTTTTCTGATACTGTGCTTTGCAGAGAAATACAGTTATCTTTACACACAGTTATTACAAAACAACTTTCCCTTGATTAACATAACTTTCAAAATTGTGTTTACGTCCCATTTATTTATGATCTTTATGTAAAGCAAAAGAATTGTAAACCAAATGTCCCAAAGAAGTTAAGTTTCATTTCTAAGGTTTTTGAATAACTGAAAAGCTTTTACATTTTTATATGGATTTGAAATGCTTGAAATTATTCAATAGTTACATATTTGATAAAGGCTTTACAAGTATATGCATTTTTGTGACTCAGTTGAACACATCACCCTCTTAATGATCAGCAAGTCATTGTTTTTTAGATACACAATATATTATAATGTACAGTTTGCAAGCAATTATGAGAGCAGAATGACACGCGGGTATTTTAAAACTGAAGTATTTTCCTACTAACTTCAGCCCTAATCTTTAGAATTATGGCATATTTGTTCTTTGAAGTTACATTTTCTTATCCTGGTACCCAGCCAGGATAATCATACGAAATTTTAGAGATCAGAGTAGTGAGTTGGACCACTCAGCCCAGGTCTATTTGCTGGGAAAAATGTGGTCTTATTTTAAAGTGTTAACGCTAAATAGAAACCTTTTTTGAGTATAGGATTGACAGTTCCATTAAGTCTACCTAACCAGCCTTTCTGAAGTGCAACAAAAAGGATAAGCAGAACCTCTGGCTAAGTAGGTACCTTGCATCACCTCAAAATGCTTTTTCCAAATCCTGCAATGGTAAATTCACATTTCCTTTCACTATTTTAGGGGGTATAGAGACCTTCAATGCATATCTTTGTTGGAGCTTGATATTGTTTTACATTTTATGGGAATAAAACACCAGAACTGTGGTGTTGAACTGAGATCAGCAATCAAAGTTAACATTTTACCTCTGAGATATTATCTGTAAAGGAAACTTTCCAAAACAGATTGAAGAATTGTAAAGTTCGTTATTACCTGCCATGGACATATCATCTATATATTGCAGAAGAAAAAAAAATGACTAAAGAAAAAAACAAACAGGCAGAAAAAAGCCCCCCAAAAACAAAATGAAAGGTTTTTTGGTCTGTTTGTTCTGTGCTACCAATACTTTCAGCAAATTGATAATGTTATTATGTAACAGCAGTGTAGAAAGGAAAATTTTGCTAGGATTGAATCAAGTTAAAATCTGTTTTAGTCTTGCCAAGTGTATCAGCCTTCAACCAGTGATGGTCAAAACAAAACTGTTTTGATAAACTTTAGGGTCTCAGGGCTACAGTCCTAGAGTTATTGAGAAGTTTAAGCAAGGGAGAGAAAAGCATGCAAAAACCTGAAAAAGAATTTTCCAGTCAGTTCCATGCATAAAGCTCATTTCACCCTTAACATTACTATACCTTTCAGTAGGGAGAAGAAGGGAAATGTGAATTCTCAAAAGTACCTAGAATTACATTGTTTCTTCTATTCAAATTATCATTCAGCTCAAGTAAAGCATCTGGTATAATCACACACTGGACATGAATGGGATGAGCACACCTAGCAAGCAGCTGTTGCCTCAGTTCTGTGGTAATCTTTCCCACTTACCAAGAATCACACTGTCTTTCTTCACAAGGGTGCCCACAATTTTAACCCTGTAAATTTTTTCAAATTATTAGATATCTTCATCTTTCCTTCAGATTTTCAAGAAAATTTTACTGATTTAGCTCTTTGTGATGATTTTGATTATTTATTGGATATGAAAATAATGGCCTGCATTCTGTCCCTGTATAAGAAAAATGTAGTCTGAGCTACAAATTAAGGAAAGTGATAACTCTGATTTGTTGAATAGCTCACTGATGCTTTTCTTATTACATCATAGAGGATCTATCTTCTGCAATTGTAAAATATAGCAATAAAATACTGCATCCAGTAATATCTTCAAACAGTAATATAGAATAATAATATAATATATATATATGTAAATATAGAATAATAATATAAAAGTACTATTGGTATTTTTTTCATTGCTTCTACTTATGCTTATTTGCACCTATTTTTCATGTTACCTCTAAAGTAAATATCAGAGTACGGTGAAACACAGAAGGGACAAATTACAAACGCACTGCTTTTCCACAACTTTTTTCTTCAGAGCAGCTAGCAAAACCTAGCACTGAATATTCATTGGTTTTGGTAGCAATGTTGATTTTTAACTTTAATACAGTTTATGTGAAGTATAGTAAATAGCTTCAGATATATTTACTATGGTGGTTGTAATCACTCATAATTATATAATTGGATGCCTAACACTGTTTACCAAAGATATAGTCAATATTACACATGAAATTGGCTTGGCTCTGTATTAAAGTGAAAAAGTCAAACAGAAATCTTGATGTACCCATCGAATTGGAGCCCTGGTCAGACTTCAGGAGTGAGGATCCTCTGGAGAAGATGTTTATTACAGGCCACTCCAAAAGGAAAGAAAGCAAATTTAGGTTCTCTAAGAAATATATAAGCACAATAAGAAAACTTATGCATAAATAACTGTACAAGAGTGCATGAAATAATTTGGTTCTTGGCCAAACTGAGGAATAAACACAACAGAAATAATCTTTTTCAAGCTCCACCCTAATAACTTCTCAGGTCATGATTCAACTCAGTCATTTTTGCAACTGCTGAATTTCTCTGTGAAAGCTTGAGAGCTTAAGTGAGTATTATTGCACCACACAGAGAAGGTTGCAATATCTACTAAGCCCAAACACTTGGCTTCAAACTGCCAAAACAAAAATTAAATATTATTAAAATTTTAAAAATTTAGGATGAAAGCTTTTACTTAAACTTTGATCTTCTGGGCAGGAAAGAAACAATCAAACAAACAAGGGAGAAAGATGGACGTATGTATAATTAAAATATCACTTTAATTTCATTAACTATTAATGAAAAAAATGTGACTAGTCCCATTGCATAAGTGTCATTAATATCAACAATTAATAAGGCTTTATTAAATGTGCAAAGAGGAGTATAAATAACTCAAACACTAATCCTAAACATCCTATAATCAAAAAATCATGGGCATAGAGTTTCTTTAACAAAACATTCTTAAAAAGTCTCAAGTCTAAAACTTATAATAATTTTGAAATCGGAAATGTTGTTGAAAGTGAGCTGTCCTTACGATCTATGTTATATTCTCAAAATGTTCACTCTATAGCAATTGAAGCATTTTTGTGAGTGACAGATGAAAACTGGTAAAAAAGCTTTTGACCTAAAATGTTTAGCCTCAGATTCTCTGAAATTCAGTAAATTTTAATAGCTGATATACAATTAGAGATAAAATTTACATTTTTTATCTTTAGTTTTTACACATAATATCATCATATAATTTTAATATATCTTTAAAAATCCTTATAAAGTAGGTTTATTGTAAGATCCTATACTATCCTTTTTGTTACATAGAAATCAAGGAAAAAAACTCTATGGTGCTTTCATTTAATACATATATTATAAATGTGGCAAACACAAAATTATTATTTACATACCCATCATTATGTTATTAAATAATTCTAAAAAATTTATAACTACTTCTTGAAAATTTTAGAAATCTGAAATGTCTTCCTTATTTCACAAGACACCATGCTGGTTTTATAATTCCTCATTGTCTAGGCTATGCTTTAAATTTCTGTTTATCTAAGTGAAGGTACTGATACCTAATATTTCTAAAGGTATTTTTTGTGCTGCAAACAGCGGATGAATTTCCAGCTATCTTTTCTAGTTCCCTCTCTCTGCTTAATGCCCTCCTCTCCAACCTGTCACTTAGTTGCATTTCATTTTAATCCAGCCAGAAAAACCAAGATTTTCCTAATTGTAGAGCCATACAGGCTAGCACAGGGTAAATAGATATTTTATAGTCTCATGGGAAACTGGATTACAATTCCCATTATAAAAACAGTTTTTATTCCTTAAAGCACTACTTCTGCCACTGCCCTGAACTCTATGCTCCCAGGCACAAAACACATTAGTCTACAAGCGAAACATCATCTCAGGACAAATCTCTGACCTTTTATTAAATACTGAAGACATCAATTGGTCATTGAAGAGCTTTATGAATGAGCACAAAACCAGAACAGGTCAAGACCAACAATTAAGCAGCAGTAGTACTTGTTTCAAGGTTATATACAGAAACCAAAGACTGAGCACATATGCCTACAGAGAAGCTTTTCATCAGAATTTACAAGAACAGTCATTTTTTAGAAAACATATAACAGCCAATATTTGTACATGTCCTTCCTAATACTAAATTTCAGAAAATTTCAGAAAATACATTTTTTCACTAACAACTACTACAAGGAAACCTGGTTTTCCAGATATAAATTTCCTTGGAAATTATCTAGCCATTACGCCTTAAATTATTTAATTGAATAAAAGCATTTCATGCCATACTTAGGCAAACAAGCAGGTGGTGGAAGTTGAGCAGACAGCAGCTTAAGAACAAGATCTGTATGAAGCATCCAGATACTTTAGGAACAAGGGCAAAATCTAACTAGGTACCCATATGTATGTTAATTGATTTTCCAGTCTTCCACTCATGTAAAATGAGTAGATGGAAAATTCAAGAATCTTTATCCTTTGTACCCTTATGCAAGAGTTGGTGGATGGTATTACAAGCTTTCCTATTTATCAACACAGTGCTACATGTTTTACCAATTTCAAATATGGCAGAACTTTTACTGCCATGCCCTAGATCGCCAGAACTCTTTGAACAGTCACTTCGGTGCACATTTTTTTCTTAAAACTTCTACAGCCCAAAGAGAGTGTTGGAAGTGAAAAACAAAAATGTGACCTGATACATTTATCCTCATCTCTGAGTACTTCCCAAAATAGGGACATACCTATCGGATGTGTAAAAGAACAACTACTGTGTGCTCACTAACAGCTTGTAGGACAATTTTTGAATACTGAGTAGGAGGAGAAATGACAGCTGACCAGGAAATAGGGTTATTATATGTTCTTTTTTAAAAGCATCATTTTGAACCATTTCCACAAAACCACTACTCAAGGTTAATGAAGCAAACACAAACTTATCATTTCATCCTAAAGACTGAACATCAAATGCAGTATTATCTCTAATACTGCATTGCAGTATCACTTCTGGGTTTCTGTCCAAGTCTTGATGTGGGGCTTGAACTCATGGTTTTCTGGTGAGGTTAAAAACCTACTGTGATCTCAACCATAAAGGCATTTGCCCTACTTTGAATTATGCAGCAAAATACTTACTGTTGTTGCACAAATAGTAGGAGTGTAATACTAATAATTGACATTTTATAGAAATAATCATAAAATATAAAAAAAACCAAGGCCTTAAATATTACAGAAAGTTTAAAGACTAACATATACTGCATTAAGTACTTTTATTTCTCTTAAGAATATTTGTTGTATTGCTACAGCAAGATAAATAGATACTAAATTACAGTGCACAGTGTTGTTACATCACTTGAGTAATTTCTTCCAGCCTATTGCAGAAATAGACCTAGACCTATTAATTTAATCATCTTACTGAAACTGCATTACTAATATTTAATGCTTCTTTTAAAATGTAGCAGCCCTCCTACAAGAGCTAAATATTCATGTGGATGGCACAATATGTTATCTTAGGACTTCACTTGTAGTGTGTGGCTAAACTGTGGCTCTCTATTTCTAGTAAGAGTGACTGGTTTGAATTCTACAGAGATCGTTATGACTGCTAGCAGCTACTTTAATCCAGCGGTACAATTTAGCTCTGCATCCCAGCATCCAAATGAAAGAAAGAGAAGACAACTGAGGAATGAAATTTTGACTAAGGATATAGATACCATAATGGCTTATCTCACCATAGTGTTTGAACATACAGGGAGCAGCCAAAATAAGTGCAGTTTCTATCAAAAGCTACCACTGGCAACTCTCATCATCATCCTTTTTTGAAAGCTGCCCCAGAAGCAGAAGCCACAGACAAAGGCTCACTGATAAATACAGCATTATTAGAGAGAAAAACCATAGCACCTCTGCATTCCAGTTAAGTGTTAATCACTCAGGTTGGGAATGAACCAGTGTGAGCCACTCATATTATGAACAAATGTGAGATTGATGAGAACCACAATTTGGTGGTTCTTTTATTTGTTGGTTCTTTTATTTGGTGAACTGAAAACTGGAGAGGAATAAAAAGCTGTTCCAAGTCAAACAAAAGAGCAGAGTTGGGTTGGGGAAAAGAGATAGTGAGTGATAAAGAAAGACAAAGTCAATGAGAAAAAAAAAATCCAGTACTACAAGGTGGGAAAGTTGTCAAAAGGAATCTTGCTAGCCACAACATGCCTGATCAATGGTGCAATTTACAATTTCATAGCATGAAGCTGTCTCAAGAAAATGTACTAACCTTTTAAAATTTACATCCACTTTCTTTGACTGAAAATTTCCCCAAATAAATTCAAAATCATAAATAGTTTCTGGGTTCATTCTGCATTTACTATTTTTTTTGGTTGAAAATAATAAATGTCATAAATTTAATCTAAAAGCTTCTTATATTGAACTTCAGAAACATTTTTGGCTAAAGTGATATATATATAATCACTCTGTAATTTTATATATATGTAACAGTACCAAAACGAACAGCTTGATAGTATTCCTGCTTTTGAAGGCCCGTGTGCAACAAAGATGAATGCAGTAGCCCTCTTCTCCAATGTATTTGGCAAAAATAAAATTATAAAACCATTTATAGTGCTGTTATAATTGACAGAATCCCTTAGGACAACACAACTGGCTAGATTCTCTATAAGGACCTTGTGTCATGCATGTAGAAAGTGCTGGCCAAAAGGGGAGGTGTAAAGAGTTACAGTTTACAGCTGGATACCAGGTTTCTGGCAGCTCTGAGTGTCAAGCAGTCTCTAATATAGCTCTGATATAAGACTAAAGCTGTACTTCAAAGGTCTGTGGGTATAACGCATTTGTACACATGCACAAACACGTAGTTCAATTCCTGGCTTAAATGTCTTTGTTTTCTTGCTAATCCATATCAATACTTCTTAAGTAGGTCTTTGGATATGAGGATTGTAAATGCAAAGTGTTCAGGATGTTATGCCAGCAGGCAGTCAGGAAGATCAGAGGAATAACAGACAGCAAAACCCACATTGATAGAGAAGTTTGGTTCCTTACTAATTAACTACAACTGTGATTGAAATTACTTGTTTTGAAGAAATCTATTCAAATTTCTTCTTTCAAATTTCCTAGAAAAACTGTTTCATACCAGACTTCGTTAGGTGCGGAAACAGCGGCTGAGACCTAATGAAAGGATTAGTCTCATACAGCACAGATTGAAGTCACTTAGGCCTTTTACTGTGACAGGATAAACTGAGACTAAAACTTAATGCCTTTCAAGCTGTTAGGTAAGAGCTCAAAAGCACTTTCTAGCAGCTCCAAAGCCTGTAAAGTTCTGATCTCTTTATTGCAAATAGTATAAAGGATTTTAAAATATTATTCTGAAATCTAACCCCAAAACTAAAGATACCCAAATGTATTTTGTCCTTTTTCAGTCAGCAATTCTCTGATTTGAAGGTATCTTTGCAGCAACTCCACTTCACTAAAATTGTCCCAGATGTGTGCATCAGTTTAACTGAAATTAGAGCTGGGGTTAAAAACTGCATGCAAGAACATATTAAGCTAACTTGGAGTGGTATTTAAAAGTCAAAAAGACAGGCCAGGAGAGGGTTTATCAGAACCGAGCCTGGTGCATTTCTTCCTTGCTTGTAACTTTACAATTAGAAAAATGAAAGAGATACTTTGCTTTGGAAATTAGCCTCTTTGCTTTTGCTTATTAGTGAAGATCAAAATGTGCTTCACCCTCTTACAGTACCTATGCTGCTTTACTTTCCTGATGTTGTGGATGATCCTGAACTAGAGCAGTCATTACTTGTATCCTTGTGTAAGTTTCCAGTATAGTGCACTGTTGAAATATCTACCCCATATTCTGTTTTTTGAAAGAATTCTGCTTTACTTTGCAGTTGGGGATTTGTGGGACAAAGAAAATAAATTGCATTAGTAACCTTTTAGCCTCTGCAAATATGAAAGAAAATAAACATGTTGATGGAGATACTCAGATATTCAAGACAGTTTTAATTCAACAAAATTGTAGCAAGAAAGCCCTAATGCACCTTCCCTTTTAATGGCATAAGTTCCTAGTTGTATCATCTGTAATAATTTATTTTGCCATTGTATAAAGCATAGCTGTAGATTTTCCTTTATGTTGCTCGGTGACAGATTTTTTCTTTTTTTTTTAAACTGCAGCATAATTGTGTTGCCTAATGAATAAATTATATAACACATTTAATCCTGATTGATATTTCAGTAAAGCTCAAATTATTCCTGCTACTAATTAATGAGCACTTCTGTATCTGCAAAAGATGATTTAACTAATCCAATGTATAGATTTTCTTGAGGCTAATTGTTAAGTTTAATGAACCAGCTATCTCCCACTGAAGCAAGTGTCGTGTGTCCTTACACCAAGCAGCTAAAAAAGTTGTAAATCCCCTTGCACAATAGCAGTAGTTATGGATCAAAGCCTGTTCTGAACTGTCTTCTGTTTGTGTAGTGTCCTTGACTTTAATAGGAATGTGCAAGTAAAATACAGTTTTCTACAATGTTATGACTTCAAATCTGATTCTGTTCTCCTAATTTGTGTTCTGTTTAACTTTAGATAATTCTAAGTATCAAAAGTAAAATAAATATAATGAGGAAACTCAGATATGAAATTGAGTCTATCTGAAAAAACAGACAGAGAGGAAGGCACTGGTGAGGATATGTTTCAGGGAATGCATAGATTACAGACCAGCAAGGAAAACCACAATAAAAGCCTTTTCAATACACAGTTTCTCTGGAACTTCCACATTTAAAGCCACAGACAAATTTAGCAGGAAAGAAATCCATTAGTATAACAAATGCAGCAAAGCAATTGAACACAACTGGAGTCCCAGACAGAGCTGCTATCAGCTGCCATTCCTGGCGTGCAGCACAGGATAAGTTAAAAGACAGCTGATGGTGAATTATAATGACATGGGGAAATGGGGTACAGCCACTCAGCCGTGAACAGCAGGACGCACACAAGACTAAAAGAGCAAGTATTTGCTTAGTCACTTTTTTGCTTCTCTTTGGTGACTGGAGTGCCAGATAATCCCCATCCAGATGCTACTTATGACATTGACTTTTTTTAAAATTTAGTCAAAATATCAGGTACCTGGAAAGGAAAAAGCCCCAACCAAATGAAAAACAACAAACCAACAAAACCCAACATCAAAAACAAAAACCAAAACAAATAAGCAGACTGATTTGAAATAAAACATCATGTCTGGAAAAGTGGCAAGTTAGAAATTTGATGTTACTGAATTAATGATGTATCACGACAGGCATGTTCTGAGGGTTCTCTGTCATGTCATAAGGATATTGCCACATAACTTCTCATCTGTGCTACCATCATCAGAAACAGCACCAGCAGGAAGGGAATATAATAAACAGGGTCTTTTTAAGTCTTTGACTAAAAATCATGTTAATATATGTGGATTCTATTTATATTTTTTAAATTATAACCTTGCTTTTGGATAATGTTTTTTAGTTTTTTAGTTTCAGTGGTCCTAAATTTTATTTTTTTAAATCCCAGGGTACATTAGAAAGACATTTCCATAGCTATGAAATTTACCTTGGGATAAAATCTTGCCATGCACTGCAGTATCAATCTTTCTATCAAAATCTGTCTCTCTAAAATTATATTAATTATTATAATTTTTTATTGTTTACCATAAAACCACTTGAAGTGAACTAAATAATGGGGGTGAACCTTCACTGTTAAATTTTAATGGCAATTTCTATTTCTCCCTGGCAGTCTTCATTAATCCATTTGGAAAGGACTGAAAACATTTGAGTGAGAGAATAAGGAGAATATTCTTTAAATAATTTATTTTAAAAAAATTATTCCTCTAACTCTCAAGCAGTATTTAATTCAGTCAAATTATAAACAAGACTTACTTTTAAGCATGTTTTTCCTCACTTGCCAGCTTAGCTACACCAGTTCATTTTCATTCTTTTTGAGGTCTAGGCTCTGAAACATTATTCTCACACACCTTAATCTTGGCCATATTCTGATCTTTTATATTTTCCCTTTCACATTATGCAACATCAAGCACAACAGACACCAAATACTCTGTTACAGCCAGAGGATTACTGTTTCTGTGCCACATAAAAAATCATATGAAAAGCAGATTACTACCTAACTGTATGTTTCATAATATGGCAATGTTGCCAGTATTTCTGTGCCTGGGTATTTAAGAGGTATCTAAATGATTCTTACAAATCATTTATGTCTGTGTCAAGGAACATGGTTTCTGTAGCACAGGAATGCTTTTCTCAGCTTTTGCTTCAGGATATGGTTGGGCATAGCCAAGCACAAGGATTAGCTGAGAAGAAATTAGAAATAAAACATTTTTCTATTTTCCTGATATTATGGGAGGTTGGCTCTTAAAATCAAAGAACAATGCAGAAATTGTAGGACGAGATAACAGCAGTACATTGCTCAGCTCCTCTGTCCTCTATGTGATGGTGGAGTTGCACAGACAAAATTGTAAGGAAAAGTCTGACACCTTTTAGCACATTTGAACTCATGTGGAAAGGGCCTCAGGACAAACTTGTTAAAAGCATCCAGAAGCATAAAGAATATTAAATGTAGCACATGTATTAAACTGCTTGATACCTGCCATCCAAGAATCTCGGTTAATTTTTTCCATTACCCTGACTTTTTAATATTGCCTGAGTAGCCTTAACCAGATGGAAAAATATAGCCAAAGTATTCTTACTCTCAAAAAGTCTTCTCCCTTAACAAAGTATTAATGGTATTAACTGCCTTAACCAAGTATTAATGATATTCTCTGATTATCCAGCAGTAGCTTTGCAAGCATAAAACTTCTCTTTCTAGCAGTATGAAGTCAAGATTATTCCTTAAATCTGTGTGCTTTCAAAAATTTACTCTCTCTTTTTTCCTCTCTCTTCTCTTGATTATGGAGCTTTCAGAAATGATTGGAAAATGGGTGAATAATTCTACATTTAACAACTGGCATAACAGCCTGTGGTCTTTGCTAGAGTCACTGAGAACATTTTAATGAACAGGCATGATAATTTTCTTTTTCAACACCAGCATCAATAATAATCAGCTCAAGACAGAGACCCTGGATGGGAAGCCACAATTTGTGGCTGTATAAACACAATGAAACTCAGGAATGCAAAATATAACTTTATTTCCAAAAGTTCTTGCAGAGTAAGTTAACCAAATGCATTTTCTCAGTAACAGCTGATGAATTTGGGGAATCATAAACTGTGTCTGCAGCGTTTTCCCCTCTCATCTGTGTATTATTCCATGAGACAGTTTGCCTTTTCCCATAATAGTTTAACACTGATGAATTCAGCCCACGTACCGCCTTTATCCTGAGTAACAGCTGTCTTGTGTCACAGTCCAGCTTCCCAAGAACTTGGTCTATGACACAGTCAACTGAGATACCACAAGTGTTAATGAATTATTTGAGCTGTGCCAGCACCAATGGTTACTACAACTTCTTGGAACAATGTAGGGCCAGCCAGCTGGATTGTTCTCAGAGTTTGGACTATTTTCACTCAAATTCAGAGGGCTGCTCTGACCTGCCTTCTGTACCATTAACAGATTTTTAATGGGACCTGGCAATGTCAATTTCTCTAGCAAAATACACATTTCCCATGTCCTCTGTTGCATTCAAATAACCATATTGCAGTGGGTGAATTGCTTGTAAATAGCACTTCGGGGTGGGCGTGAGAAGATTGGTTCCAGGCTGTTGTGCCATACTGTTTCCTTGCAAACAGCTTTTTGGTATCTACGTGTATCAAACTTCACCTTTCAGATCCCAACTACTTCACAGCAAGTGACTTTCCATAAATGAAGTGGCAGAAGAGCTATCCCTCTGCCTGTCATTGCTTTCCTGTCGAAGGTGCACACATTGCACTTTGAAACTGTGTTGCTCTTCCTAAAATTTCCTCCATATGTTTGTTGCTCCAATATTACTGTTTCTTTTTCCCTATCACGCATTTTCCCCTAGCAGGATTATAGGTATTCATCCCATGGTCTCAATATTATCTTGCCTTATTTGCAAAACTTAAATTCTTGACTGATCATAGTAACAGTTAAACTACCTAGTAAGGGTCACTTTAGTGACATTTAGAAAATTTTTGAATACTTACTTATCCCCAGCTTCAGCATTATTGGATGTTATTTTTGGTCACAGAGGTTATTTTCACTTTTCCTCACCCATCTATTCTTCCCTGAACCTGCTGTAACACTGTCAGCCATTTCCCTGTTTTAGCTCAGTTTTTTACGTTTGTTTTGAGCCAAGTGGAAGTTAGGAGAGTAGGAGGAGTACTGTTTAAAATATGTAAGATATGATCTTTTCAACGCGCCACTAGTTTATTTTACAAATACAGCGGTGAAATATACTTCCGTGCGTAAAAATAAATTTAATTCAGGCAAATGCTGCAGCACTTGTAAATGTTTAATGAAACTCTTGAAAGTTCTTTCTCATGTATTTGAGTTTATGATTGATAAATTACAAAAAAAGAGTCCTTTCAGTGATCTTGTCACACTCTGCAACTAGGATCAGGTATAAACACCCAGCAAATTGTCATGTAAAAAATCCCAAACACAACTATGTTTGTTATATGTCAAGGGAAGAAAAACAATGTTACAATTTAATTTTCAATTGCTTTCTTCTCTACAACTTCAGCGCCTTAAAACATAGCGACACAAAGATAAAATCAGACTTGGTAACTCCCCCAGATTTTTTTCATGCATTTCCTTATTTACCCTGGGAACAGCTTTTCAGACAGAGGTTGCTCTGCAGGCAGAATCAGGAGGAAAAAAAAAGCATTTTGATAAATTATAGAAGGGTGATATACTTGGGTGATATATTTATCTCAAGTCTTCACTTCGTGGAAAGGCAATGTGGGCAGGTGGTTTTCCCGCATTTCTTCAAACACAGGTGAAACAAATTAAAATAGGTCAAAATACTTATACTGTTCACATCTACCTATACTAGAAACTTGTTTTTTTCCAAGCAAACACTTAATCTCCACCTCCTACTGTCCTTTTATAAGGATTGCTAGAACCACAGCCTAGATGCAGCCAGCTGTGTAAAACAAGCTCTTCTGCCTATGCTAAGTGTTATTTAAGATATTGTCCATTGTGGGTGGAGATAACACCCTTATCTTCTGGGAACTGTACAGCAAATTATGTACATCTGAAATTGCTTATGTTCCCAGCTCACTGTAACAAGTCCCAAATCAGCTGGTGATTGTGGTATGCACATACTTAAATCAAAATTGGGCAGAAATTTGAGAAATTACCAATGCAAGTTTTCTTTTCTCTATGGTGATATACTATCTGATTTTTCCATCCAGGCATTAATTAGCATTACCTTTGCACATACAGTAAGGAGATAAAGGCAAGAGAAATAACAAAGTCCTGATGTTCCTTCAGGATAAGAAATTCAACCTTTTAACCAATGAAATATGTATAAAACAGTCTTTGAACATTGTAACCTTTCCCTTGCGACATGATCACAATGGCATCTGATCAGTTGCTACTTTTTCCAGTCATCAAACCATTCAGAAAATTAGTCAGAGCTAACCTTGCTTAGAAGTGGGGATGCCAAGTGGATTTCTAGAAGGTCACAGCAGCCAGCACTGCCCCCTCCTCATCCTAAACTGGAATTACAAAGCTTGAAACCTCTTTACAACAGAGGCATTATCAACACTATTTAAAGCATGTGAGCATGGGCTGGTGCGCGCCAGGGAAATTGTGGGCTTTATATGTCTTCGTTATCTATTTTTGGGTATTTGTATGATTACTGCAAAGACCTCACTGTTTTTCCTTGTTAAATATTTGTTTATGCAACCTTCCCCCTGCAGGCAACTGTGTTCATGGGATCCTTACTTTATAAGGAATTTCAGTCCCATATGTTGCTCCTGGCGCTTTTTGCTGCTCTACTGGCACCTCTGCTGCTTGCCCTTTAACTGAAGTGACAATTAAATCACAGAAAAACAAATCTTAAGCTGTAACCAAAATCTCTCCAAGCCTGAGGCTAAAGCAACCAAGATCCCTTTTAGATTGTACTTAAAAGTTATGGACTGCATCTGGCCACATGACAGCAATGACATCAATCCATACATTCCATGAGAATTTCAAGACTGACTTTCTTCAGCTCAAGGAAAGCAAGTTTTGCCTGATGTACAGAACTGCTTTGATGTTAGCAGGAGTACAAAACATTCAAGATTAATTAGAGCTCAAAGCATAAATGCAACAAAGGGAATTCCCTTCCCTTCTGTTCTTTCCCAATGGAGAGAGGGAATTCCCTTCCCCTTCTGTCCCCTCTCTGAGCAGGGAGGGAATCCCTTTGCTATTCTTACTCATGATGACGATTCTTTTCTCTTCCTAAGAGCAGTGGTTTGAGGTTTTTTTCTTCTTTATTTCCTCTTTCCCCATTAAAGGGTTGAGATCTCCCTGTTTTCCTATCATTTCTCTCTCAGAGGTGAAGAGGGATTCAGACATTTGCTGTATCTCTTTTCTGCTTTAATATTTCAGTATGATAATTAATTTTATGTGTGGTGGGGTTTTTTTACTTTTTTTATGCCTCTGAGTTCAGCATTTTATCCTATAAAAATATTAAACCAGAAGACCACTTGAAATTTGGTTACTGGCAGCTGTGAGCTAAATATAACTGCATCCACTTCAGTATGGCTAATTAATAATTAATACAGGGAATGGGATTTAAAAACAAGGCTGAACACCAGAATTCATATTTCATTAAAGGGGCTTCTCCTCCAGTCTAAAGCACACGCCAACTACAGCTTCTAATGCAAGAATTTAGTTATTCTCACTGGAACTGACTAAAATAATCTGTCCCCCCACCCCCTCAGGAATTACAGAATACCATGAACTAACAAATTATTTCAAATTCAGTTTGATGTAGGATGATGGCCCAGAGAAACCACCACTAATGCAGAGATTAAGTTCCATTTCAGTTGTACACCACTGAAGCGAGCTTTGTGTTTCCCTTCACAGGGTAATGAGTTTCACCTGTGTGATTAAAACTAAAGAATAATGGATGATGATGTGAACTTTGTTCATTTACTATAGTACTTGTTGTTGGGTTTTAATAATTTAGAATATTGCAGATCATAGATGGAGTTGTTCTATGATACCTTTGCTAAAAAATCATGAGGGAATATTGATCTGGAACCTCGCTGTAATTTTAGTCCTGAGGCTGAACTTCTAATGAAGAATGTATTTTCTCTGGTTTTAAATGAAAGGCTCTTTTTTTTCCCCCTAACTGGTTTTCAACATCCAGGGCACAGTCAGTAAAATTTTAAATGTAAAACATGAAGCCAAGTATAGTAATAATTAAAATAAAAGAAGAAATATGGGGAAATTATTTAAACCCCATGGAATATCTGCAGGAAAAGACAGCCTTTATTCCTGAAACCACCCGTCTCCTGATTGACTGTTCACTGTTGCTTTCTTTAGGCATGGCTGTTATATTACTAAAAATATCATTAATATTTCACTCTAAATGTTTATAGGAAAAGATTGTCTCTTAGGAGCAAATTCTTGTACAAGTAAAATTACAAGCCTGTTGATTCTATCCACTTTCTGCTCAGATTAATTGACATGGGTTTCTATTCTCATAGATAAAGCACCACTATTGACACAAAACCCCTGCTATATAGTTTTTATACTTTAAGGACTTTTAACAGAAACAAAAATTTGGGACAATGTCACCTTTAGATATCTTAGGAAATCACTGTAGGAGGTATATCACAAATGTGGTAAGAGCAGGTTGATGAAGCCAGTGAAGTGAGTATAATCAGACAATTTTACTTCTTGTGAGGGTAAATAGATATAAATCTTGCCCTATTGAAGTCCAGCATCCTCTATGCAAAAAGAAAAAAAAAACAAAAACAAAAACAAAGTCAGATTCAGTGAAACCAGTAATCTCAAAGGCAGCAAGCACCATCAAAGAACGGAGAGTGGGACAGAAGCCAAATACATCTGAGTGGTAGCTTACTAGTTTTAACTTTCACAGTCTCAATTCCTCCCCTTGAGACAGAGTTCACTATGAGATCCTCAATACATTTTAAGCATCATTCTCAGCCAGTCTCAGCTGGCTAGAATTTAAGGCTCAAATGATCTCATCTGTGAGTAGACTAGGCATCTGAGTCAATGTGTTACTCATAAAAGTTGGGATTTTCAAGTGAAACGTCAGCTAAATTATCATCTTTTGCTGTGCTGTTACCTTCATATTTGTAAGATCTCAAGCATTTTTATCACTTTGGTAGAGAAGTACAATATCCTCTCCATACATAATTGTAATGAAATCATAATCAGGAACATTCAATGTAATTTTAACCTGGTTTAGGGTTTTTTTGAAAATTATCAGAATCCCAAGAGTTATCAGTTAGGTTTTTCATTTACTGCTGAATTACCATTGTTTTGAAAGCCTTTTATTTACAGAAACATTCATAATCTGTATTTCTCTTGGTGTCATATCCTCATAATTTCCTATTGCTGTCTCCAGCTCTTAAACCTGAAAAAAATCAACAAAATTTCTCCTTTTTTTGGTGCTTCATACAGTGAAGAAAAGGTAAAAATATGTGAAGGTCACATGGAGGTTATGTCTCTAGGGAAACTCTTGTTAAAGTTGTGCAAATTCTGTACATGCAAATGTTATGCAATTTTTGTACATGCAAATGCTGTGCATGCAAAAAGTCAACAAATTTTCAATCTGGTTATTCAATTACTATCAGCCCTCTGAGGGCTGCTGAACTAACCCTACTGGCTTTGACATACAACAATTGTTACATGAAAAAGACTGTGTTGTCTGAGAACTAATTTGTTGTGATTTTCTTTGCTCCATCTAATCTGTTTTTACCTAGTCACATTTTCTGAAGAGAATGTTCTGGCCACTGATACAGGTTTGCATGCTATGAAAAGGCACTCAGCTTTGTGATGACCATCTGCAAATCTGCTTTGAAGAACAGTTCTCAGTTCTGTCTGAGAACTGAAGGCCTACACTAATATAAATGTGATGAATATTCATCTTTCATGAACAAATATTAGTGGATTTTGCTTCCTATTTATCTGTTCTTAAATTATGTGAATGGTCGGTCAAAAAAAGACTGAATTAAGGACACTATCTTCAAAGAGGTTTATAGGATGAGGAAATTTCCTAATATGTTCTGCTGTTAGCCTGTAATACTACTGGTCCTCAAGCATAAGTTCTAGTTACATTCTTCTGCCTTGAAATCAGAGGGCCACTAACCCAAACCTTCTGGTTCACAAAGACCCAAACAAATTACTGATACAGAAGACAAATACACAGATAGCACAACAGCAGAGAGAGTGCTACTGTTTTTCAGATGGCAGCATTTTTCTTTCGGAAGGACTTGATGTCTCCAAGCACCATTCAGGTCCTTACGGTCGGATCTCCCATGCAGAGACCGGCGGCCGCAGCAGCCCCGGGCCGAGGGAGCGGCCGGGCCGGCCCCGCCGCAGCCGAGCCGGGCGGGGGGAGGCAGCTGCTCCCGCTATGTACAAACAAAGCCCCGGTTGCTGTAGCAACCCGGCAGCCCTGAGCGAGCTCCCCGGCGCGGCACGGCCCAGCATCCTCCCCCGCGCCGCCCGCGGGGCTCCTCGCACGCTTCATCCCCTTTTGGACAACACGCTCCGGGATCTGCGCCGATCCAGCCCGCTAAGGTGAACGGCGCCGGACGCGCTTCAGCTCTGGCAGATGATAAATGCACACGGCTCTGCGGGCTTGTCACGGGCCCAGCTCTGCAATACCTACCAATAGGACGTGCTTAAATATGTATATTGTGTGTGTACGTTGGTAAGGTAAATGGTAATCTATTTGGTGAAACTGAATTTTAAAATATACACAGCCTTTGAAAAAAGACATGGACTGTATACAACAGCATGCTGTGAATTTTAATGCTTTCTTTCTAAAATTCAGCATCTATAAATTAGGTTCTGTCACCAAGCTTGTTTCATTCCTCAGTTTTCAAGACAGCATTCCTAGATCCACAATACCTAATATCTGTGTCAGCCTTTGCAAGAAACAAGAATCCAGAATAAAGAAACGCACCTTTTTTTGTTTTCACTTTGACAAATATATGGGACCTAAATAACAGACCAAATTTAAAAAAAAAATCACTATACCTATTATAATGGCATTACATAGATTGTTATTATAATTAGCATTAGGTATTTCAAACCTAAAATGTATGTTTGTGTGAATCATGCTAAAATGTCCCTCATTTTGATGAGCTTGGAACATGATGCTTTAAGGAAGATGATCAAGAGAGATTTCATGTGCTGAATTGGATACTCACAGCTGCATGGAAATATCACATTATAATTTTAGTTCATTGTGAACAGATAATCTTTTCACGTCCCTGACAAGGAGTATTTTAATTCATGGTCTTCTTTCAGTTGATGGCTCCTATCAGTGACAAACTCATATAAAAAAGTTCAGAATCCATGGTCACCCTATGTTAGTTCATTATAATGGGAGGAATTGTAGCTTTTACTGATCCATTTTTTTCACAACATATCAAGATAGAAACATTGCATTGACTAAAAAAAAAAAAAAATTAGTAACATTTTCACTGATATTGAAAGTTTGTCCAGCCTGTCATAAGACAGCTATTGGTAGGAAGAACGCTAATACCACATTAAAACTTGGCATACAGGAAAACTGATACTCTGGACAATGTACTAATTTTCATTATGCTTATTTGGACTGGTTCTGATAGCTGGCTCTTCTTATCAGGAAGGCCCAAAATAAAGATGGCTATTTTCAATTGAGTACTGGTAAGACCTTCGCTAGTGAAACCAACATTGTTCAAAAAGTTCTCATATATTCAGTCATGATTTTTTTAGACATTCATTGTCTCTGATATCTTGAGCTAGAAATTAGATGCCTAATCTCTAATGAAAGGCAACAGTAGATGGACTTTTAAGTACCAGCCTTTGCTGGGACTTATAAAATACCTCCTCAAATGTAATTAGTTCCAATTTATTTAAATAGTACTCAGTTCAACAGCAGATGCTTCCGCAGTTAAATTTTTAACATGAATTTCTCATCAAAAATTTCCATCAACCCTTTGACATTTCTTCTCAACAAACAGTAAGATAAAATTTAGATAATTGAGTATCCTTACCATCAGGATCAGTTTCAGCAATTTGAGCTCCTGTAACCAAAATGTTCTCAATTGTGTAACAAACAATATCCTAGCCTGTCTCTCTGCATCACTAGAAAGCATTCAGCTCTACTAATGCCTTACATCAAAGAATTTGTTCTTAAAATCAAGATATATAACACACAGCCTTTCTGCCCCCCCAAAAAATATGAGACACCATAAAAGATTCATTATTATTTTTAGATTAGTATTAGTATGCACCAGTACATTTAATCTAAGGGGTCATTGACCTATTTCCTTTAAAAACATTTTACAGTGCTTATGGAAAATGACACTGAGTTCAAATCCATTCAGTGCATTTGAAGACCTGGATGAAACAGATCTTCAGGAACAAAGAAACCTCTAACTTAGATTATCAAATAATCACCAAATTATACAGAAAAAGTGCTATTACCATCCTGACCAGATGTAAACCAATGAACTAGAAGTGAATGCACCAATTTCTCATTATTACTCTTCTTCTGAGTTAAGTGACCACATTATTAATGTATAAAATTGCAGGGACCTGATGAAATTAATTTCATGCTCAGGCTTTCCATTAGTTGTTTTTCAGAGAAATCTTTGTAGGCTGAAAAACTCTTCCAAATTTCAGTTAGAATAGGATTCAATGGCAAAGTGGAATTAGATATAGTATTTGTATTCATGTCAAATACTATCAAACAGTAGTTTCACCTTGAAATAGTGATAAACATTGACTTTGCACCAAACTATAGATACATAGGTATGGCATATACCTATGTAGAAGAAAACAAAATAGAGACCATTGTTTTAATGACCCTGTTAACTACAGAGTATTACATTCTCTGTCACTGTCTTGAATTTAGAACAGAACTGAATCTGTTCTAAATTATGGAAATGTAATTTTAGAGAACACTAACGTTATGAAGCCTCCTGGACGACACACCTCAAAAACACTTCCCAGATTCAATGTGTGGCCTCAGCTTTGGGATCTGTGAATACACACCACCAGTCACCTCTTTTGAGCATGACATCAGCGGTGGCATCTCTTGCTTTTCAGTGAGATACATTTCTAACTTTAGACTCTATATCAGCAAGTTCTCTAAAAATATGACATATTTCAAATGCACAGAGTATGAATAAAGAAGTGTAAAGTGCATATAGAAAAGTAACATAATCATAAAGTAAAAATCTTAAGCCTTGCTGTAAACTTTACCAAATTTAGGTGTCTTATGGCCCCAAGACTGTACTTTCCCCCCAAAAGACCAATATGTCATTTATTCTTATTTATTATTCTAATACCTTCTTGTCCAAACTTACAAAATACACAACAGCTTCCTACAGCAAAACACAGTGTATAGGAGACTAGAGTCACCCTCCCGTTCACACCCTGTAACTGGCAAACCAAACAGGTCGCAGATGCTTTTACAGTGCTTCGGCTGGGTCAGGAAGTTTGACTGTGGCCAAGTATTCACTTGAAGTCAAGTGTGAAACAGATCCAAACCACTAAGGCATTTCTATCACTCTAAACTAAAGGTAGTAAGGAGTCATAGATGGATTAACTGAGCTTCTGAAGAGCTTCCTAACACTTGCCCTAACACACTATAGCAGTCTGCACTACCAAGGATACATTTATTTTTAAAATCAAGAGACCTAGTACTTTTTACAGTTTACTTTCACATATTTTACTTCCATAGTAAGTGCCATAAAGGATCAGTTCAGCTGAAAAGACGGGATGTCCCCTTGTTATACCAAGAGACAGAATGGCTTGTCTGTGTACCCAGTCCCTGGGTCCGTGGAAGCATTGCTCACAAGTATGCTTCATTACATTAAGGAGAATGTCTTGCATTTCTAGTCTTAAGACACTATTACTATGAAAAGACCAGGAGCCACATTCTGCTCTTATTTATACTCCTTTTTGGTGCTAGGTTTATATCAAAGTCATGGTGAGCTCCATCTCTCATGCTAAGGTAAATCAAACATTTTTAGTGAGTCTCATAATACCACATCCTAATCCCTCTATGAAAGCTTCTCTCTCTGGAGACATTTGAAATGTGTTTATTAGGAAGACCATATTTATATCTTCAGGGAAGCCTGTATACAAAATGGAAAAACCTTGTAGGGCAGATGTTGCAATTGGCTAAAAGATTGAAACCAAGCTTTGTTTTATGCAAACTAGAGCGTGAACATTTATCACGTAACTAGGATTTAAAAGAACAGAATGAGAGAATAAAAGGATAATATATGCATGCCTCTTTACACTCCTGTGCTACATTATGAAAGCATTAAGAATGTAGTAATTTACATTTTATTCTTGCTGGTCAATGACAGCTTTTAAAAGCTACTCCAAATGCTGGTTCAGCAAACTATATTTCAACTTATTATTCAATGGCACACACCAACATTCCACCTATGTTAAATGTCACGAATCTATACCTTTTTTCAATATAACTAGAATAATCAATCACATTCATTCAGCTAACATGGCCTGCAGGGCAGTGGGGACTCTGCTGTTGGAATTTAAGGTACACATGAATTAAATGCAAAATGCTAACATGTCACTAAAGTGCTCAGATAATCTAATGTTATATCTCATACTGCATGACAGGCTCTTGGAACCTTCACTCTTGAAGACAGCAATGACCCATTAGACTCCAAAGTCTGAAAAGAAAGTGAATTCCTTGTTAAAGTTTAATATAAATTGTAAATTTCTGAATTTCATCAATCAGTCATTTTCCAGATATTCTGGACACACCTATTGTTAATGGCTAGCATAAAAGCAAAACAAAACAACCCAACAACAAACGAACAAAAAGCCACACTACAAACCAACTAACCAAACAACCAACAAAACCCAGCTTTCCTGTATTTGTGATCAAGAGCACTCATATGGCCAATGGTCACAGCATGTTTATACCCAAATTCCAAGATTTTCTGTGATCTCATTGAGACTATTTTGGGGTAAGGGAAGAATGAAGAAAAAACAAAGTGAAAAGAAGTGTTTGCCACAAAACAAACCCCATGGATAACATCAGCAAGATTTTGCAGAGTTGCAGCCACACAGGTTTCACTTCAGTGACAGGAGAAGTGAAAATAACATGTAGGGTTCACTGACTCCAGAAGACCTGAGATAGAAAGACCCACACAGCCGCTACCAGCTCAGAGTGTCATGTTTACCCAATGGAGAAAAACTGTTAAACATTAACACCAATCAACATACTAGATTGATCACTGTAAACTATATAGAACCATGTAGCTCATATTTAGGTCAGAGCACCTGCTCTAAACTTCCTATCCCTGTTCCTGGACTTTTGAATGGCCTTTTCTTCATCGATGAGATAGAGGGAAAGGAGATTGTTTTTATTATTCTGTCATCATTCATCACACCGTAGCTGTATAGGCAGCTGATGCTTTATTTTTTAGTAATCTAAACAAAGACAAAAATCTGGTGTTTCTGTTTTTGATTTGCCCACAGGTGAAGTACAAAGGGCCAAACTGACACTTAACATTTAAGTCATAGTTATATTGCAAGAGTGTTTACAGTGGCAAGGACGGCAAGGACTGTCAGCACTCAAAGATCACAGAACTGATGATAACTGAGTAAACAGTTTTGAGAACACTGGGTCATCCAAAAGTCATTATTTGGGATATCAATACATCTCATTACCTCTCCTGTACTACTTCACTCGACATGAGGACAACTTTAGAATACGTAGTTCTAATACATGAGCAATGCAAACAGCTTGGATCATGGGTCCTCTATTCATTATTTAAGAAAGTCTCAGCTTCTCTACCAAAACATCTTACTGGCTTTTCAGAATGGAAGTCACTTGTGATATTGCTGTAGTGCATCATAAAACATGAGATTAATTTTCTCTCTTTTGATGTCAGTGCTGTGTAAGTAAATTAAGTTTGCATGCTTTAGCATAATGCTACCTGATGGTTTAGTTTCGTTGAGTGGCATATAGTTAAAATTTTTCACGGGATTATTTGTCCAGAAGCAGCACTGACAAAAGCTGAGACAATCGTGTTAAATTTGACAGGAAGATAAAAAAGAACATATATAACATAGAAAATACGTGTGGTCTATTTTACAATGCATGAAATAGAAAGAATAATGGCTAGAAATAGACATTCTCAGTATTTATATTCCAACAAAAGAGTCATATTAAAGTCATTTTTATTTCTAATAAAAAGTCATAAATATTACAGTAGCAACATAGATGACAGCAAAATGACTTTTATTGGCCCATGAAATTATTTTGATGGTGTATATTCAAGTCAGCAATTCACAGACCAGAACATCTTCACAGGAGATACCTTGTAGGACAATTATTGACGCTTTTCAGTTACATACCAAACAATGAAATGGCTACTGTGGATAAATACTGAAGGATAAGGACTAAGCTATAATGACACTGACATGTAAGTTTGTACTTCAGTTATTTCCACTGAAATTCCTCCACAGAGAGCAAAGGCTGCCAAGCTCATTAGTTCAGCTTGTAGTACTCAGAAGTAAATAAGAAAATAAAGTAAATAAGGTATAATCAGAGAACATATAGGAAACATGACAAGTTAAGCACTATGTGTGCCAAATTTCTTTGTTTTTTAAACTGTGAAACACATCAAAGAAACTTTCACTTCAGTCTGATTTCTGTGATGCTCACCTTTAACCTTATCATTATGCATATCTTGCAGAAAAATTGAGACTATCCAATAAGAATCACAGAAATTAAATTATTCTACCTGTGTACAATGGGTCTAAGAGCAGGCAAAACCATTGGTTTAAAAAGGGAAGATAAACTACTGAACATGAACTTATTTGACTTTTGAATATTTGGCATATTTTTATGCACTGAGTTGGACAGATGAGGGAGCTATATTCCATAATTTAAACCTGGACAGTGCATTTAACATACAGTTTATATATAGAAAAAGTGTGAAGCACCATTATTCTATGGGAAAAATACATGGCTGTATTAAAGAGAATAAATTATTCTTTCCAGTTTCATCAAGATACATTTCTCACACGACCCTTCAGTTCTATGAGCCTGCACAGGAATATGAAAGAGTAGACTTTAGCCAAATGGCCACCATTCCTCAACATGTTCCTGAAAGAATATGATGACATGACAGTATTATAAAATTCACAGACGAGCAGGGAGAAGACATACTCATACTCTACAGGACACTAATTTAAATCTTAAAGCCAAACTCTAGTTATCTATGGAATAACTCCTATAAAGAGCATTATAAGCACATCCTTACTTGAGGTAGTGGATACCCTCTTCTTAGAGGTTTATATGGTTGCATTTTTGTCCTCCACTACAACTCAATATCTATCAACAGCTCAAGTTATTAATTTGTAGGATCTATCATAAAAAATAAAGCTGCCTCTAACTAAACAAAATCTTTCTGGCCAGTTCAAATACTAACATTACTTTGCCTTTGTAAACAACAAAATGAAGGTGGTTGCTAGATTGCCAGTGAAAAGTCCTTAAATACTTATTTAATACTGTCTCTGTGGAAAGGGGCCTTTGTTTCATTATAGGTTCACATCAACACACTCCATTTTTAGCAGATAATTAGGTACCATATCCTTCAATATCTGATGCTGTTTTCAGTCCAATATAGTATGCTTGTACTCTTCTTTTTTTCCAAAGGAGCAGAAGACAAACCATTCTGGCACTAAAAGAACAAGATTCTTTGCTTATATATTCTGTAGGGGTCTTTGCTACCCATGGCAGAAATATTTATCAAGCCATATTGCAGAGACTGACTTTATTCTTTTCTCTGAAACTTCCTCTCCAATCGTGCAGATCCTACACAACTTAAGAGTTAGTCTGTCTTTTACTTACACTCAGTGAACTCACCAGTTTAGGATTTTTGTTTTCTTTTAAGACATGGGAAGAGAAATAAGGCCTATCCTCTTGTTAAACTGCTAGTGGTTTTGCTGGATAATAATGCGCTTCTTTACTGTCTTTTTCCTGGTTTCAATTGTGTTTATTATCTGAGTACTCAGGTCATATTGTTGTTATTGTTACTTTGAGAAAAACTTCAAAGTAAAAGGAAAATCAGATTTATTCCTTTTTATGAGTCATGATCTACACAAGTTTTGAGCTCAAATAATTTCTTTTACATGACTGATCTTTTTTTTTCCATTGTATTGAAAAAGAGTATCATCTTTTAAAATGCTGTCTCAAGGGAATCGTAATGCTTGAGTGAGCCTAGCAAGAAACCCCTAAATATACCCAACTCAAGCTCTCAATGTAATAGCAGAGAATTTAAAAAATTAACGCAGAATATTTTATATAATACAAAAATCCTTATAGTATACAAGTCAAGTAGCAGCCAACGAACTCTCAGAAAATCTCTTTATGCTGACACTCAAACATGTGTAGGAATGATATTCTGTCTATTATTACCCAAGCATAGTCAAAGCATCCTAAGAATTTCCTTCAAAGATTGCATTCCTTGGCCATTGGCAGGTTTCTGTTTGCTCTGTTTCTCAATCCACAAGTATCACTGACTTTAATTTAAGTCTTACTGATTCCAGAAGATGCTTTCTGGACTGCCTTCCAGTTAATAGCCTTCATTCTAGGGTTCAGTTTTGTATGTACAGAGTATAGACAATCCTGAGAAGTTAGAGCACCCTCAGGCTGCTCTTCCAAGGAGGTGGCTGACTTTTCTCAGAATTATCTTATTTACTTTTCTTTGAATCATTTCTGTAGTCCAATATTTTGATTCCAAATAGATGTTAGTTTTCTACATTTATGTTTTATTTTCATTATCATCTCCACTTGCCTTTTAGGTGAACAAATACAGCAGAATGTGATTCAAATGAAAAATAGTGATTACATGTGTTCCCCTGTGCAGTTCTTCCATTATATAATTATCCTCATATTCAAAAGCTTTTCCTACCACAGCTAAGCTGAATCTTTCAAGCTGCAGATCTTGTCTTTTTGGACATAGGGATGGGTTTATTCATTTCCTTTGTTCCATCGAATGTCACATGCATTAGCAATTTGGTTTCCTTTTATTGATCTAGATTAACAAACGCAGCTATATCTTCAGAAGTCATGCTTCTCTACCTCTAATTATCTTTAACCTGTCTCATCTCAACTATCTTCAGCTCATCCACATTCTGCAGCCCTTACCAGCCCGCTATCATCTGCAAATTGAAGTGGACTTTTCAAACCATTAATGAACTAAACTAGATAGATTATTCATATATTATTAATAATAAGGCATGTTAACTTCTCATCTGACTAGATAACAGGTCATTATGCATATAACCAAAATTTTCCTCTGTAATTAATTTGAAAATTTTTGTCATTTTCAATGACCTTGAGATTGTGCAAATTCTAATATTCTGTTCCAGTTTAAAAAGCTTCATGTGAAAAACATCTACCATAATGAGATCTTTTTCCCCCTTTTTCAGCTCTTGAATGACAATATAAATTTATGTTCAAATGACATCTTAGCTGAGTCTCAAATTTTGTAGGATTTGATAATTTTCCTCTGTATTTAAACACATATATTCACTTTTGAGTTCCCATGTGATATATGTATATACTTGCCTCTCTGAGGCAATAATGTGTTATTAATCAAATGACAATTCTCCCAATGACAGCTAAAGAATCAGACACATTTAAAGTATTCTTCTATATGCATACTAGTTTCTGTAAACATTTATTGACTATTTGTGTATTTTAGTTAATTTTCCTTCTTTATTGGTTATTCAGTCTTGATGCAAGTAATTTCTCCCATGAGCCACATGACATCATCTTTGAAAAAAGGCAAGTAATGAATAACCAGTAGGGAATGCTAATGAATGAGGACCTGCTGAATTATTGCATAAATATGATGCATTTGAAACTAATATGGGAATTCCTAAGGGCTAGCTATTTTTGTAGTATTGCTACAAATATCTTTTGGTGACTAAATGAAAATAATACAAACCCAGAGGTAAAATATTATGACTGAGCCATCCAGCCAGTTGGATTTTGAATTTATACTTGCAAGTAGTAACCTTCAACCAGCTTTCCCTAGCTCTAAGACCTAACACCTGGGCTATGAATATTGAAAAACTTCAGGTTTTAAAGAGTATTGCAGCTGCTTTAGTAAGTGAACAAGTAGGTAATTAGAAATACATAGGTAAATAAACAATTTTTATTTTCTAAATAAAAGTTTAGAAAAATTCATCAAGAAAGTAACTGAAGCATACTACTCCCAGCCTCGAGTTTCTGATGAAAGTTCAAATACCAATCTAGCTATCACAATCAAAATCTGGTTCTTTAAGTTTGAACAACTCAAATATTGCCATGAATATTTACTAGCTAGCTATGCATATACTTTATTGGAAATAAGGAACCAGTATGAAAAAACCATAAAGGTAGTGTTCCAGCAAGAAGACCTAAATTCTAAGTATACTCTTCCCATTACTCATAGGAAATAAGGTTAAAATGAATATTCTAACGTTCCAGACAAGTATAATAATGGATTTCACTTTTTTTTTCTCCTACACCTTAGCTTGCATCTACTCACTTTAGTGAGGGTGACAAAACTCTTGTTAAGTTTTACAGGTACAGGTACAGGAACAGACCCACTTTTTTGCAAATGTCACTCAGACCAGCTAGAGGAAAGAGGAACAATACCACTACAAATTCCACAAAACTCACCACTCTTGGAATACTCTGAGGTATACATTAAATAAGTATCAGACACAGTGATTTTTGGCTGGGGATTAAGTTGTAATTTTTGTCTCATGATAAGCTTCTTTATTTCATACCCTGTACAATACAGGGAAGCTAAACATTTTTGTATTTTAATCTTTGCTGGCAGACAGACAATAAGTCACATCTAAGGACAGAAGTGTATTAAGCAAAACTTCAAAGCTATTTTGAAAAATAGTTAGGCTTACCTTCTAGTATTATAACCAGAAAGAAAAAAAATAAATATATATATATGTGTGTGTGTGTGTGTGTATACATATATAACAAAAAAGTTAAATCTTCCTCTCTTTTCTATAATCCTGCTCTAGGGGGTAAGTCAGTCATTCAAAATTAGCCAAATGAGGTCAGGGTTTAAAAAAAATGTTAAAAGTTGTCAGGTCCAGACCTTGTTGATACAGGTGCTGCTGCATACACACTGATTGTTTGCTTTGAATTGTTTTAGATTTCTCATGTAATGGGAATTCTGGATTGCCTAAAACTGTTATACTGTGGTCTAGAAGATGTCAATGAACACTTCTAGATTGATCCACTGCTGGAATAAAGTGATGGGAAAAGAACATCCCAGAGCATGAGAATTGAGAAAAGCAGATTTTAGTGAAAAAAGATAAGTGATAAAATATACTGGATGTTAGAAATAGAAACATATACCAGGACAAATAAAAAATAATGAAATATTCTCATAAACAAACAGTCTGCATAAACTTTAAAATCCCATAAGGGAGATCTTATGCATAGGAAACAAGAAAGCTGTTCTTATTTTATGAAATCTTTGTTGAAGACGAAATTCAATAGAGAATTCCAGGCATTCATGAATACCAAAGCATATAATTTTTTGCAACATTGACTGTCTATTTAGATAGAGAATTTATAGCAAGCTCCAGGCAACACAGTCAGAGTGGGGTGAAAAAAGTAAACTCAGAGTTCCTCTAATTTCTCTTTGCTCCAAGTATGAAGCATTGTCATTGTCCTTTCTGTTGTATAATTTCAGTCCTTTACAAATTCAGAAGAGATGATCCAATGCAAAGAAGAAAGTAATTGCTATTTGCCAGCAAATAGTACTTTGGGATTCCTTATCATGAGGCTGATTATCTGAGAAGTGAAGTCTTTAAAACTTTTGCTAAACAAAAAAGCTGTCTCCACAGTTGGGTACTTCATGATATTCAGTGCAAACTGATACAATTTTTTTAAATTTTAAGTTTTAGTAATGTGTGAAATAATGTTTTAAATACAAAACAGACTTCATGACTACATTTTCTCATCAAACACAGCAAGAATTCAGCTCTATGCCTGCACGTTATTTTTATGGTATGTTTATTCCATTGAAAACAGATCTAAAAATATAGTGTCTGTAAAAGGCAGCAGAACAAGATGCAACTATGTTAATTGGAACACAAAAAGAATGCATGGGTTTGGTTTAAGTAAAACACTTTCATGGATAATATATTTCTCAGCTTAAGGAATACATTTTCAGGAATAATATATTTAATTATTGTAGTAATATATGCCAAAATAGTACTTTCACTGCGCAGTGTTTAGTTATTACAGAGCTATAAAGGCATCCTTAATCCATTTTAACAGGGCTCTGTTAGAGACCTGGATTTGTAAAAGAAAGCCAAGGTATTTAGATCAAGGTACATGGCATTCTGAATGGAATAATAACAAAACCCCCAACAAAACAAATAAAAAAAACCAAAAAACCCCAAAAACCAAAAAAACCCAAAAAAACCAAAAAAAAACCAAACTCCAAAAACTTAGAAGACAGCTGTGGCAGTGTAATTTTAGCTACTTTGGGAATGGACCAGAAATAAGTTTCAATTGGGATTATGAGAGTGTCATGGGGCAGCAGGAAGGTTGGCTTAAAGATCAGTCATTAGTTCAAATGGCTTTTAGTAGGTGGTGATGAAAAAGCTGTGCTTGTCTAACAGTCTGGATTATTCTGCTTGCTAATGTGACATAATTATCCAGTGGACTGCAATTGCCAAGAAAAAAAAATATTACTCTCTGTATTAAGAATTTGTAGCTTATCTCTGAACAAGGACAAAAGATCAATGAGGATTATGAACTTCCCCATGCCTTTAAAATGATATGACAAAATTAAAGAGGTGATTTGATACTCTTAGGTATGTAGCACTCCTGCATCACTTAATCTTTTTAACATAGAAAGACTATGTCTGTCCCTGAACAGGCCGAATACCAGATCTCCATCAGTCATTGGTGGAGGATCATTATTTTCCTCAGAGAAACAAAAGTGAAAATCTAGAATATCACATATTTTCTCCAACTATCAACATAAATTTAGCTTATTTTTAAAGGAAAATTCTATCCATATATTGAAACAAAGTGAATATTTTCATTTTCATGTTTTCACAGAATGAGCTACGATAGTTTATTATATCCTTAGCACAGTTCCCACTGATCTCAAAAGGAGCAAAATATTGTTAGTGAGACACAGAAAAGGCACTGAAAACTTCTGCTAGCTAAATAATGTACTGCAATTGCATGTACAAGTTTATAGCGCATGTTCAAACTCAACTAACTTCAGCACTGTAAAGGCCTGCATGAATATTTTCATTCAATAAAAGCATAGCATTTTGTGGTTTGTCAAACCCATGATACTATTTATACACTTGGAGCATTTTTTAAAGTTAAAACTGAATAATAACATGAATGTGTGAAAAGTAACTATCTGTAAAACAGCCTAGAACAACGGAATGCTGTTCAGATGCTCGCATAATTGAGTACACAGCCACCCTGAAAGGTCAGGTGTAGTTAGAGGACAATCCACAAAGCATAGTTTGTTTCAGCAAGATTTGGTGTGTTTGACTCAAATATTTGACTGGATCATTAGCATTAGTGCAAATGCAAGGACAAGCCTTTGTGTTTAAATAACCAAGGAAAATGCACAGCCTAGTTCCTCATATATTTTCCTGATTTACACAATTACCCCAGACTTTCTGGTGCATTTTCTTAAGTAATAGGGTAACTTGTTCAGATCTCAAATCTAAGCACATACTCTAAGCAGCTGAGCACATAGTACTTTTCCTTACAGGATAATAAGGCAAAGATACTGTTCTAGTGAAACCACATATTCTAGAATCCTTGTATGCTTAAAGAATGAAGTGATTTCCCCCTGTATTCAACATATATTTTTTAAATTACAGTCCATATAGCAATATGATATAGCAAAATTTTAAAATCAAGCAGAGAATATTAAAAAAAAAAAACAGAAAAGAAATTAAGGCAAATCTATTGAATACTATATTACAGAAGGCTGAAGTTTTCCACTGAGGGCTTCGAGTGCAAATACAAGTGACATAAATGCAGTTTTTTCATCTATTTTTGATAATCATCTTTTCCATCATAAAAAGGAATATTTTGATCATTCTTGCAGTAATGTATAATGTCTTCTGGAACATGGTCTGTCATGTGATACACTTCAGTTTGCCAAGCCAGGATAGATTCCTCTTAAGAGAATCACCTTGATGCTGCACACATTTGTCAAATTATGGTCCATTGTTTATTGTAAAAAACTTAAGGATGATGACTTCCAAGTCCCATCTTCACTTTTTAACTCCTGTAAAGATCAGGAGATGTATGGCATTGTTTAACCAAACTGAAAGTTATTTGTGGTAAACTTTGACTGAAATGCAAAAGAGTTTATCTTAAGTAAAGTATATTACAATTAAAACCAGAAAACTCATTCACGAAGAAGAGTCTTATCTGGAAATTCTCAAATATTCTGCATGTAAAGTTACTAAAATGGAAACAGATGCAGTAGCCATTCATACCACCTAACTTCTTGGCCTATCTACAATCTCCGTAAAACTACAACATACTCTGACACTCCTTTTCTTCTTGGCTTGCATTATCCCACCAATTCCTCCAGGATGAATTCCAGGATGATTGACATGAGTAAAATAAACAAACTCACAAAAAATCATCAGAAATATCAATATGTTCACTGAAGTATTTGATAGTCATCTGACCAAGACCATTTTTGATCATTTAATGATCTAACAAGGGTAATTTACAAGTTTCCCACCCTCCCAGTTCCCTCTTTCTTCATTAGCAAAAATGCACACCTTATAGCTGGGTATAGAAGGTTCCTAATATCTACCATGCCTAGTCTAGAAGAAAATCTTAAATATGGTATTCTATGATACTGAATATCTTAACTACTGTTATTAGTTTTTCTGCAGTGGGTTTCCCTTGCTTCAAGCCTTTCCCCATATTTTCTTTCAGAAGCATCAACTGCGTTCAAGTTCCTACTCTATAGAAAAGTGCCTCCACAGGGGGCTTTTCAAAATGAGAACACTGCAGGACAAATACATTGCTTCCTTAGCTAACAGTTCTATGTTTTTTCCCAGGAATACTCTCATTTGGTTTTTGCTTTCCTCCTGATAATGCCTTCTTATATTGTGGCAGCATTTCTAAATCTAGATTTTTGTCAGACTGACCTTTCCAGCTTACTGGGTCCTACTGTTTCTGTAATAAATCACTTGGCTTTTCAACAGCTTCCTTACTTACAAGGCTTTTCACTGGCTTTATTAAAAGTTGCAGAAGGTCAGTCTGAACCATTGGTTCCTAATACTAAATCACAAAATGTAAAAAAGACAGGTTTTTCAATCAGCATTTGTAAGAAAAGAAAGCTTACTAGATTTTTTTGTTCAAATTTCCACATAACACTTAAATATGTCAGCCTTTGAAAACATATAATTAAACTATAATGTTGCTCAAAACAGGGAAAACAAAAGAAGTTATAGCCATTAGTAATAGCATTGGTAGAAGTCAAATTTTGCCTACATGAATTACATAGAGCCTACAAGTCCTTTGGGTTCTGATCACCACATATATGCTGACATATCAGCAATAGACCTAGTGATAAATGAATTATCTCAGTCTGCAGCTCCTAGTCAGCAAGTCACTGTGGGTTCACTCAAGTGAACTCATTTTTTATGTACTCACTCTACTTACAGAGGTATTCAAGCTTTTGATACACCCGTTTGTGCAGCATATCTCTTCTACTCCAGGTACCATACTAGACAATCCTGCTACACAGTAGAAGATACCTACAACTGTAGCTTTATATCCTGAAGTGTAGATACCCTTTCTCCTGACAAAGACTGTTTCCCACAAAGTAGTTATAGCCAGTGTCACAAATAAACAAAAGTTAACACAGCAAAACTCTTTTGAGCCCTGTAGGTACAGTGATACAAGGTCTTCTTGTATCACTGCAATCAAAGAATTATGCAATCAAAAGCCTACCCTAAAATTCTCATAGTAAAAGAAATCGAACACAGTTTGAAATAAGAAAAACGTCAAGTTCCTGTTCTCAAGAACAGGAGGCAGAATGAATTAAATTTTCTACAAATTGGAAGATAAGATTCCAATAAACCAAGTCCCAAGATCTCAGTCAGGTACATTACAGTATATTCCTTCAAACATGCATGAGATGAATAAGCTGATCAGCACCAGCTTGGACTACTGAGCTGTGATCAGGATGGAGGAAAGCATGTAGGAGACCTAAGCTGTCATTCACTGCCTCCACCACCACCTTTGCCAGTTCTTGTCATGCAGAGGAGAAATGTGCAGATGATATTTATTTCTAGTTGAGTCCTTAGGTATTTACTTACTGAGGAAATTGTGCAACAAGCCAGACAGTACATATTTAACCCTTAGTCCTTCCATACAGGCTCAGAAACACAGGGCTAAGAATTGTCACTTGGCTGGGAACTTGATTTTGATGCTGGGTTAGCTAGGGCTGCTTTATCAGCTTCTCTTTGCTAGTCTATGAATGACAGTTTGAAAAATCTATATTGCCAACATAATAGTAGCATCCACTAGTCTCAGATTTATTTCAAGTTATTTAGATTAACATTCACGTGTCCTACATGTAGAATTTTAGATTGGCAAGGTGGTCTAAACCATTTTTCTCGCTGCCTCCAAATGTAAAATGTAGACCCGTCAAGAAGTGAAGATAAAAATGCAGGTCAGTATTGGTATATTAAGAAATCTGAAAAAATGTAAAATTCATAAATTTGCCTAAGGGAATGGCAGAATTAGGAAATGCAGAAAAATTTATGTAAAGAGCCAACAAAAGTCATTGAGACTAAGATTAAATCTTAGATGTGCTGAAGTTATATTGAACACATCTAAGAATAAATCAGAGTTGATTCAAAAGAAAATCTTAAGACTTATGTTCACAGTGCTTACAAAATAATGTGTAAATAATAAAATCATAGTGGGAGTTGGAAAAAAGTGAAAATTCTTAAAATTCAAATGCTTGTTAGGTGTAGAAGGAAGAATTTCCAAGAGAAAAAATATAATGAATATGTGAAATTCAGAATAAGTGACTCATAAGAGAGCACTGTTGACCTAGGAAGAGCTTAATTAGAAAGTATGAGAAAATAGGCACAACAAGAAACTTCCCTCCCCCCATGTAAATATTAGAGAAAGCAGCTGTTTGTAACTGTAATGGTACCACTGTTCTCTGTGGGATTTTTCTTCTAACCTGTTCGAAAGGTACACTGGTGATTTTCTTCGACTCCAAACTTTCTTGTCCACAAACAAGAGAACAGAAACCCCAGGCAGTTACTGTCTTGAGATGATGCTTTATATACTAGAATGGAAGCCAACTATAAAATGAAAGGCAGTGCTATATCTCAGTTCATGGGTGTTGGAATTGATTTTGATGACTTGCAAAGCATGGCTCTCTGGAGGTCCTATCTGATTTTATTCCGTTGCCAGTGATACAGGCTACAGGTAATTAAAATGTTTGTTCACTTCTTTTCAAGCACTGAAAGCATTGAAACATGACCTGTAATATTCTGTAACTGTCAGAAATGTGGTAGGGTTAGATGGAAATTAGATTTATACACAAAGGTTAACTAGTGTAATGTTTAAGATAATTGTGATATAACAGTGTCCAAATATTCATCAGTATTTCATTAACTTCCCAGTTAGAAATCTGTCTATAAATCTGGTCACAATACTTGCACAAAACATAAACTACATATAGTATTTGTGAATCACAAAATTCACCTTGAAGATAAGGCTTTAAGTTAATCATTCTTCCCATACCCATTTCAGGATTTCAGTTACAGAATCATAGAATTGTCCAGGTTGGAAGAGACCTTCAAAATCATGAAGTCCAACCATCAATCCCCAGCACCACTAGGGATTTCTACCACTTTGATAGAAAGCCCATACATATCACCACCAAAAAAGATTAAACAGAATATAGACTTAGAGGTAGACATGAAAAATCCACCACAAATATTAGAGTTTAACAGAAAAACAAGTAAGTGAACAGGCAGACAGTTCCAGAGGACAGCCACTGCAGATGGCTGACCAACTGCAGGTCTGGTTAATTCAGGGCATACAGATGTTTGATTATGTTTGTTATGTAGGAGACCGTCATGCAGCGAGGTGTTCACAGGGTCAGGTAATGAAGCATTGTTTGATTATGAAGTCATAAAGTGTTATTATCACAGTGCTAAGGCAACTTGCATTATTCTTTATTTCTACTTGTATGACTAATTTGAGGTCATTTTCCTTGAATTGCCACCATCACAATAATCAAAATTCTCTTTAAATATTCCAACACAAGCATAGTTCACACACTGAACCTAAAATATGTTCTTATTACATACATAGTGTTTGTCATCACTATGGAGAAGACGGAAAAGAGTGAGAGTTTAGTGACATTAAGCAAGAGCTTTTGCTTCTGTTAGCTCAGAATGGGAGGTCACCTTGGTGAGGGCTTTTCTGTAAGCTGCTTAATTCTTCAGGGACAAATATGTAATAGCATCACACTTCACATCTCAGACTTTCCATATGAAAATCAATTGATGAGTCAGGGAACTAAGGCACTCACAGTATTTATGGTTTGAGCTTTCCTTTTTTTTAACATTTAATCTTTCAATCTTGATTGAAAGAGACAAGTATGAGCCAAGAGCATTAAGAAAGACATTTCCTGGAGATTTACAAAAGCGTATGAAAAACTGCCACTCTAAGACTTCATTAGTGGACTACAGACACAACACAGAAATTAAATTCATATTTCAATTGATTTCTAGACAATAAAATGAACAACTGCAGTAAAGTATGGTTAACAATAAGTAGCTGTAGAAATTTAAATGCAGTAGACATAATGTTGCCCTATGAATAAGTATTGTGCAGCATTCAGATTTTTCTGCCCAACAAAACTGAGAAACAAATAAATATTATAGTGACTGTTGAGCCAACATATTTAATACAGACTTCCCTCCTCTTCTTGATTCCTTTTTCCCTTGAAATCTCCCATTATCTGTGAGGGCCTCTCCCTGAAAGCACTTGCCAATGGATACTCCAGTGCTACACATCCATAAGTGTGAAATACATGAAATCCAAAGAAATTTCTATTTACTCAATAATTTTTAACCTCTTGCCTGTATGACCTTCACTTTCATCTTGAATATTTCCCAAACTTGCTGATACTCTGCAAGAGCAACAAAGCTCACTCCCTTACATGCTGTCATCTCCAGGAAGGTCTCACTAAAACTTCTGCCTGCTCAAAAGTCAAATAGGACCCTTTTGTGGTCTTTTAAACAAAAGCCTAAGTCTTTTCTATGCCATCCCAATAACCAAATTACTGGCAGAGACCCAGGTGCACTTATCAAGACTTAATAAGTCTTTTGGTTCCTTGTACTCCCTAAATATGAGAGGCAGGAAAGGATTAGAAAAGGAATGAAGTAGTAAAGTAGTAAAAATTAGTGATCTCCTAGTGATCTCAACTATTCAGTTTGCACACAGCACATGGTGTAACTTTTTTTTTTTTAATTAGGCCATTATAGCATGACAATTATTTCATTTTCATAAAACATATGTTAATGTGTATTAATGTGTATACATATCAATGTGTACCTGACAGATGGAGTAAAGGTCATCAAGCACAGTAACCCAGAGAGGCTGTGGAGTTTTCTTCTCCTTTGGAGAACTGGCCAGTGTCCTGAGTATCCTACTCTTAGTGACTCTGCTCAAGCAGAGGAGTGGGACTAGATGATCTCATGTGCTCCCTTCCAGCCTTAATTGTTCTGTGATTCTGTGGCTTTGTCACTCTCTGATCATGTATGACCAAACACTGAGAGGCTGTGGAGTGTTTATAGCCCTTCCAAGCTTTTCTCCTAAATATAATCACTTTTCACTCAGTGACTAAGCATGTACACATTATCTAGTTCTTCACAGTGCTGGCACTGTTTCTGCTGCCATTTCAAGTCAAGCTACTGGATCATCCACTGGTACATCAGAGACTCTTGTGTGTGAGATAAGCTTGTGGACTGCTGTGATTACAGCAACAAGAAAAGCAGTGAGCTATTGGAAATTCATGTTAATGCATTTATTCCAATGTCTTCTCTTTTCTTGTCATACCTATGCACTTATGTGAAATTTAAGTAAAAACACTGTATCTAACCAAAACAACATTCATGTCCATAGGATAATATATTATAAATATAAGCATCTCATATGCAACTCAATATAGCTTCAAAAGCACCTGTTTTCCAAAGGATTCAAAGGCATTTTAGTAATCCATTTTGAACCAAACTTTTAATTGCCTTAGTCTGACTGGCAAAAAAGTCACTGATCCATAGTCCACTGAAATAATTTTCTTTCTATTTGAATCCAGCAAGTTTTTTTTCAAAAATAAGAAAGATCTTTCAAAAGCATACAAATGACTACCATACATGGCCAGAGAAAGTGTTAAGAGAATGAAAAATTCTTCAAACTCTCTGCAAAGCAGCCTTTGTAATCATTGCACTACTTCTATTTCAAGGGTTGCTCCGTGACATATATGATGTAATTATGAAAATAATAAAAGTGCTTTTAAATAAGTACATTGGTAGAGTAAGGTGCATGAGGTAGAAGAAAAAATGAAATACAACTATTAAAATGCAGTATCTTCTGTTGGCCTAAAACACTGTCATTTCTTATGACACCCAAATAGTTTAATCATACATTAACCTACTGATCTCATAACCTATTGATTTTCACTGCCTCTAGAATAATGAAGATGGGAGATAACAAGTAAAGAGAAGTTGCCAAAAAGAAAGACACAAAGCCTATAAATACAGTGCCTATAAATATTACTAGTTCTCTAATGTAAGAATTCTTTGTTTAGATACTAAATTTATTATGTAACCTAACTTAGTAACCTAAAACTCACTGCAACTGCCAATGCCTATTAAGTATTTGAGGTGGGATTAAGAGTCTCATAAAATGGGATATTGTGAGTGATGAGGTGTGTGAGAGATGGTGAGACAATGATGATCCTAGTGATTTCAATAAGAAAATGAACTAAAAAGACTTTGTTTCTTGACAGAACTGCTTTGCATTTTCCTGTCAGTGTATAGGCCAAAATAGAAGTGAAAATTAATTTACAGATACATAGAGCATTGAAGGGTTTGATGTTCAGATATTTTAAGAAATATGGGGGAAAAAGGTGGTTCCTGGGACACTGGAAGGGACACTTTATAATATTCTATTTTCCATGTCTTTAGTTCTATTTTGGTACTGGAACCGCAATTTTGCTATTAAGATCAGAAGGCATTTGCTTTCAGATCTAACTTTGCAGAACATAATCATGCTTGGTGAATGAGAATTAACTAGTTAACTGATTTGAAATCAGCTAGTTGAAGCCAGACATTTTATGTATCTAGGATGATCTGGAAGAGAGCTGCTTTCAAATGGTTTCCATAGATTCTCAATGTGGGATAAAGGCTTGTCAGAACATATCTGCTTTAAAATACTCATAAGAGAAACTTTTATCAGTATGTCAAGAGTAGTGAAATGCTAGTATGGTTTAAATGATCCAAAATTTTGATTAAATTACTTTTTTATTTCTTTCTAAGGTCTATCTTGGGTCTACTGGTCTACCAAAGTAAAATTGGCACAACTCTGCTGGGTTTTGTTTCATTCACAGTATATCATTCCAATACAGCAATTCTGTGCATTACAGAGAATTATCAGTTTTCAGCTCACCTTTCTAATGTAATTTTATGAACTACAACAAGAAAAAAATCTTACCCTTTCTTGCCAGTTTATGAGTTTGAAATTTAAGCTGCAGGTCTATTTCTTTATGTTCTATTTGCTGGTATACATCTGTTTCCTATTACAAAATCTGTACTAACAGCCCTCAAATCAAGGGAATCACCTGCACGCCATTCCTTTCAGATTATTTTCTTCCATGGAGACTAGGAAAACTTTCTTCTTGTACAGAAACTGTTAGACTGAACTGGGCTCCATGGGGAATCACTGGAGACACTATGGGCTATGTTGTTATATCCCTCCAAAAATGAGCAGCACATGCCTCTGGCAAGCTTGTGCTGCCAGTTGTGGGACTGGATAGATCTCATGGCCAAGAAAGTTGCTGAGTGTTAGGTTTTATTTTTGAACACTAAAGAGTGTCTCCCCTACAAGACAAAGGGAAATATTCTATATGGGCATAACTCTTGAGTAAGCAATAGCTTCAATTGCTCTAGCCTAGATATTATTTTAATTTGGAAATTGATATAAGCACAAATTTAGGCAGGATAATCTTTCAATTATTTGGTCCAGTGCCTATGATCATGCTCTTATTACTACCATTATTGATCCCCGTTCCTAAGAACAGTAGTACTGTTTCTAGAGTAGTTACCTGTTCATTGCTCTGTAGATTGGTATACTCTGGATATGTTTGGATAAGCACAGAAAAGATTTCACAGCTTATATATCAGTTTTTCTGAAAAGCCCAGGGGTTATGATTACTGTGAAAGTACTGTGAATAGTGAATTGCCATTCTTTTTTTTCCCATTCTTATGCAAGTAATTTAAACTACATGACAACCTTCCTGATAGTTGTCAAGAGCAGCAGTGAGACCCTGTCAATCAGTGCATGATTTGTGACTGTTTCCTAAGCAGCAACAGACAAAGCAAACCCTACAGTGACAGTATTCTCTGCTTACTTATCTTGGCAGTAGCCAAGAGCTCTTAGTATTTTAAACATGACTAAAAATATCCACCAATTCAGAGAGTGATATAAATGGCCCTGCAATAGACCACATAAGGCAACATTATTTATCACCAGCAGGTATAGAGGGGAAGCACTGAAAGCAAATTTAGGAAAGATGTATCTGCAAACTCAGATATCAATAAGCAAATGATTAAAAATAGCCAACTGCCTTAATGTTTTCTAATTAAGTAAAAAACCCACAGTTTCCTACGTAAAAATAAAACTTACAAACATTTGGTTAATAGCTGTCCTCTGGACAATTCTGCTTGTCTCTTTACAGTGTATGCTTAGCTATAATTGTCAGGAAAGATTTATTTTAAAAACTTTCACTGCAATTCTACATTCTCTTAATTAGGGAGAGTTTAGTCTTTTATATAAATCAGAAAGAAAGCATACTCATATTCACCTCATTTGAAGATTTTACAAGGAAACAAGAAAAGGTTCCCAGTATCCACAGTGAGTTTCATACCTTAGTTAACATTTTGCTTTCTGAAACTAGTCTTAGATTACAATATCTCATACACAAAGGGATCCCAGGAGTTTGCAATCAGGACAAGAAAGATACACATCTAATTTATATTCCTGAAGCTTGGGAAGACTAAAATAGCAATATTGCTGTATATAATGCAATCAAGAGCAAAACATGTAAAATACATCCCTGGTATTGGCATAGTACAAAATCTGAGAATGTGGGGGCAAAATGCAGTCAAAAACTCTTTCCGTTGCAGTCTCCCAGAAAAGACAAACAGTAAAGGGCAATTGACAATAAAAATTTCCTGTAAAATAAAGAATAAGGAGAAATTTGGAAAAAAATGTATATTTTCTTTGGTTTTCAATTTATTCTCCACATGGAATTTTAATATTTTTACCAGCATAACACTTAAGAATTACATTAAAGTCAAATCACTTCATCTTCACTCCTTTCATCCTCTATGCAGACACATTCAATATTGTGCCCATATGAAAGGTGGGGAAATAAGACTAAAGGGTGAATATGCGCATAGTTAAAGACCTCATATATTAAAAGGACTAGCGCTGCATTTCATCCCAAGCATTTTTTATGTTCCTTCACAAAAATCTATGTCTCTGGCTTTTGAACAGCTCTGAACATCTAGCTCTTGTCAGGTGATAAAATGAGCTAAGAGTTTTATAAGAAGCCTGGTTTTACTCTGGACACTGTTCAAGACACTGTGGGAGGTTTGATTTCAGCAATTGATCCAATCTCATGAAAGGAACCCACTGCAGTGATAAGAAGCTCCCATCACTAATTGCAGAAATTTAACCACAAGATTATCTGCCTAATTTTCTATAGTAACTTAGAGCCAGAGACAAAACTACTTTCTGCTGTCAATATGACTTATGCAATAAAATATTGGCCCTTCTCATCACCACCTAAAGAACCTGCCAGGAGGAAAACAGAGCGATATCACACAGATTTTTAATGCTATAAAATATTACTTTTACAAAGAAGAATGAAGTACAGTAAAAAACTTCAAGTTATTCATCATCATGCACATTCTTAGTATTATTGTAAGCAGGGCTAGTGTGCCCTGTTATCATCTGACCATGATAGTTCATGGTAAGAGAGAGCTCTAATCTACATAATTTTACAATAAGAATTCTATTTGTCAAGCTACTGTTTCAATTCAACTAGATCTTGCTTCTGGTTAAGCTGTTACATGACCAGTTATTGATGAAATGATGCATCTTACAACAAGAAAGATTAAAATTACAGGAGCAGTATAAGACAGAAATATCTTAATGATACTGTACCTAAACACAGGTTTACAGCCTAAGCTGTAACTTGACATTAAGGATCATTTTGTGCATTTGTTTTTTTAAGGTAATACTAGTATAAAGGTTGAGAGATGAAGGTTGGGAGCTTTCACTAATTGTTGCTTTGAAAATAGAAAACATAGGAGGAACACAGCATTTTTTAAACTGGTAACATTACTGCTTTTTTCAGTCAAGTCACTATCAAAATGTTTGTTTTACTTTTAGAATAGCCTTTAGGGAAAGAGAAGCATTTCAAATATGCACCACCCTTTAGGATTCAAAACTTCTGTTTTGAAGCAGCAGAAAATACTATTTTTTATAGCATACTTATTTAATTATTTTCCACAAATACCTGAAGATTCTGTCACCTTTTTCTCTAGTAAGCATCTTCTGTATTCCCATTCAGTCAGTATAATTTTCAAAGATGCACACATTGTCACTGAATGAGGCACTTCTGTAATTAGGAGTAGGGTCACTGTTTTATTGTGGTTCTCTGCCCACATTTATTTACCTTGCTGAATGAGCAAATGAGTGCATACCCCTAATAAAATTACAGCTGGATATATGTTTACCCTAATTGCAATTTAATTTGTACCCTAATTTCCATATTTCAACAATTTTTTACTAGTTATTATATTTGCTATTTTCCTATTTATGCATAAATTTATTCTGTCAATATCTTTCAGATTCTGAAGACATCAGTAGCTATTACTATTTTCAGAATCTTTTAAAAATTAATAACATTTTATTTCAAACTGAAAATTCAAAATTGTTGTTTTATTATAAAGCTTCAAGTCAGAATCTTCCAGTTATCTGCCAGTGTCTCACTCCTGTCCCAGCCCCAGACTGAAATCTTACCAGACGTCCTTAGATTTTTCATTAGAGTGTTTGTATAAACTCATTTTCACTTTGTATGCCCAGGAAATTAGGATAATGAGCTAGGTGTCTCTTGTGTATTATCATTTCATGCAGACTGTGTTTTTATAACAATATAAGTTTACACTCATCTTCCTTGCCAAGGCTAACTGAAAAATATGCAACTCATTAAACTATTACAAGCTAAGACTACCTTCAGTTTTTCTGGTACACTCAGTCTGCAAATAAAGAATGACAGCGCTGTCTGAATCTCTTTACATTGGTTTCCCACATCTAGAGTTCAATGTGATCTCCTACATTTAGAGTTTCTTGGGAGTATTTATCTCTTCCATTCTTTTTCTCAGGTTATTTTCTTCAGCTTGGATTCATTTCTGGTAATATGTGCTATTCAATTATAAGGTTGCACCAAAGAGAACAAAAGGCTGAAGCAGCTCCAATTGCCTCATCTTTCTATGGTCTCTGCAGTGTTCTTTCTGAGTCTGCCTGAATGTTAAACCACCTACACCTGAATCACTCTCGCCATAACATTTGCCTATGTTCCTGTACTATCTACTTTTGTGCTGCCAAGATCACTAGAAAAGTTAAACTCATGGAGCTGCACTCCATAACTTGAACGAGACTCAGTCAGATGAGGTTCATGGGACACGTTGTCTGTCTTTCCTTTGTCAATGTACTTGTAAAAAGAAGGGAAAGTTCTCAGCTGCAAGATAAAGCAAAGATCCTAAGTCAGTAAAAATGGACTTTGGCAATAGCTACAGCTAATATGAATTCTTAAAAGCATCCTACAAAATTTCCCATGAGGAGTCAGATCCTAAAGAGTTAGTGGGCTATTGGATACACTGGAGATTTTCAGGGTTAATTAGAAAAAGAGAAATAATAAGCAAATCCCAAACTCATTATATAAGATCTGAGAAACTGAACTGAGCACATCTTAAAGGTTGAGGAACAAAAAAAGGGACAAAAAACCTATTTTGCATTTGGACACTATCTATTCCAGGGCGTGAAGTGAATCACATACCCAACCTGTCTACCTATCACCAGCTAACAAATAGGGCATCACAGATTTGGGATTGTTCTGTATGTTCTTCCTGTTCTCAAATATAAGAAACTAAGTCAATAATTACTCTGCCTCTGTGTATTTTTTTTCTTTCACAGCAGACTGAATCCATGTAGCTGCAATGGTATCAGTCCTACCATTAAACCCTTAATCTCTCTCCACTCACGTTGTTTCATGCAATGCCAAAGAAATCAGCCCTGCAACCAGAGTGTAGGTACAGACTTCTTGTTAGGGCCCAGGCCTTGGCTCTTGCCTTTCCCTCTTTTTTCTGGCTGAGCTGTACTCATTTGGCAGCTATCAAAGTCCTCAGCAGTCTCAGCCAAGAAAAGCTGGATTGACACATTTCAAGATACTCATGGTATCTCTAAGGAATATTTTGCAGACTAGCAAGTAGGATTTGATTTTTTCCAGACACGACTGTCTTACAAGCGGTATTCATCATAATTGTCATCATAAAACCTCTTATTTTCCATTTCTAAAGGCAGCTGTGTAGTAAGTCAACACTGGTCTTCACTCAGCAGAAACCTGGACTCAGAGTGTGGGAGAAACTAAGGAAATTTACAAGGGGAGAACAGAGTGGCAAAAGAGTAACCCTCCTTCCCTTTCATCTAGTTTTTTAAAAGTTTGACCATGTGCCAAAGTCAACAGACAAGCCACGATGCTTGGATAATATTTTATCTGATCTGTGGGAAGGTTGTATTGAAAGATATTTTGTCTTTGTCAATATTCTGTAAATGTTAGAAAAGTTTTGGTCAAAATATCTGTCCAGTTCTACCAGGAATATGTGATCTGTTCCTCCCCTTGTACTCAAAACAGTGAGCATGCTATGAAGAATTTTGGGATGACTAATCCCAGGCACCAGTACATGCTGGGGTCTGACCAGCTCAAAAGCGGCCCCGTGGAGAAGGACTCTGGGGAAGAACAAGTTGAACATGAGTCAGTAATGCATCCTCACAGCAAAAAAGTCCAACTGCCTTAGGAAAATTTGCTGACAGGTCAAGGTGGGTAATCCTTTCCCTCCACTCAGTGTTGGTGAGACATATTTGGAATGCTGTCTCTAAGGTCTGGGCTCCCCAGTGAAAGGAAGATAGCGGCTTACTGGAGCCAGTCCAGCAATGTCTCAGAGCTAATTAAGGGACTGCAGTAACTAATGTACAAGGAGGGGCTGAGAAAGTTGACTGCTTAGCCTGCAAGAGAGAAGGCTTGGGTGGTAAAGTTAGAGAGGTGGTAAAGTTACCCAAGACACTCAGATCCCTGGAGATACTGAAAAGGTACCTGGACACAGTCACTGGAAACCTGCTTTAACTGACCCAGCTGGAGCAGAGAACTTGGATTAAATGCCCTCATGAGTTCCCTTCCAACCTCAACAATTATGTGGCTCAGTAAAGCACATTAGGGTCTCTTCCAAGGCACCTGTCACTGGGTACTTCTACTTGGACCAGAATCCAAAAGGCAGTGTGAGCTTCAGGGAGCTGTCATAAGGAAGCTTTGTTCCTCTGCTGTTCTGCCTAACGCCAGCTTAATTCCAGGCTTGATAAGCAGGCTAAGCATCATCCATAGGTGATGGATGAAGACCTCTTGAGACATGTAATTGTCATCTGTTGCTTTGGCAAGTGTTTGACTCATCACCAAGACTTTACCTAAAATACTGCTATCTAATTTATGGGTCCAGTTGCTAGATTAGAAACACCTACTTTACTAAAGTGTCAATGAAAATATTATTTTTATCTCTTCTTAGTATTTTAAATTTAGGAATTTTAGTTTTATATAAATGCTGTGCTAGAGAAAAACAAATATAATTTCTTCAAAAACTGAAAGGTGAACTCTACTAGAACATGGAAATGGTTTTCTTTTCCTCTCTATGTAGCTGTTGAAATTTTCCCATTAGTCATTCCATTTTCTAATAGAGATTTAAAGAAATAATACTTATATCCTAGCAGATAACATGCATTCTGAAGTAGATAAAAATGCAATTAAAGAAATGTTTTGGAAAGTAGAGGCATAGATTAAGAACAAATTAAGAGGACAAATAAGAAATCAGAACTGATTATTATTTGCAGTGTCTACACCAGAGTATTTTAACTGATTACAACAGTGTTAATTTTTTTATTTTCACTTTTAGAAGTCAAGAATCAACACAGTGGCCTGAAGAATAAGATACCATAGTTGAAAATATCTTTTCTCTATAAGCCACAATAAATGGAAATACACTGTCATCAGTTCTAGTCAGACAAAGTGATCTCTTTTATCTAGTCCTGGGCAAATGATATGCAAATAATTCATTATTCCAGCAATCCCTGTCCAAAACCATTATTTGGTGTTTTGAAAGATTCTAAGAAAAACTTCAGCATCTTCTTTTGGTCTAAAGATTTCTTACCAATGACATTTGTCTTTACTCAGGACCACAGACCCATACATAGATGTATCAGTCTGTCTTTCCACAGCTTGTCATTTGTATGACTGCTGGGGGAAAAAAAAATCATCATTTTAATACAACTTGGAGTTTTATTTTAAAATTGCAGAATAGATCACACAGTATCTATTGTGATGATCTATTGACCCCACAGTAAATGCTTGTAACTGTCACAGGAAACACAGCATTCCTAGGAAACACCACAATACAATCGCAAGATTCAGAGCTATTTAAGCCTCAAAACTCTGCACACATGTTACCAATGTTTCAGTGGTGAAACTTCAGTGAATGTAAAAATGAAATCTGCAGGAAAAACAAACACAGAAATTAAACCATTAAATTATACTAGCTTGACACCCTCCATGAGAAAGAGAAGGAGGGCTGATTCTTCTCCCTGACTCAAAATCTATTATCACACTCTTCAAATACGTAAAAGGCTGTTACAAAGAGAAATACACAAATAGTCTAATGTGTAATAGTAGAAGATACAATAGTAGTACGGAAGAATTAAGTCACACGTTAAAAAAAAAAAAAAAAAAAAAAAACCCCAACCAACCAGAAAAAAATACCCAAACCTCTAACAATGCAGTTAGTGATAGATTACTCTGTGAAAGAAACTCCTTGTGAGACTGTAAATCCCTCATCACTGGTTCATCACAAAAACAGGTATACAAACAACTGTCAGGAATTATTTGATGCATGTGATTCTGCCCTCATCAGGTAGCTTGACCAGACAAGTTCTTACATACTCTTAGACCGTACTTTTCTGAATAACATATGAAAACAGGGACAAACAAAAATATTTACTTAATGTCTGCTGGTTTCATGTATAGGCCCACATACAAATAAGGCAAGTTTTTAAAAATAATTTTTCTCCTACTAGAAACAGGTGGAATTTGGTAGAATATGGGATGAGCAATGAACCTTCTGAAAATCTGAAGCCAATTTATTGGACTTGAGACCTCAAAAATATGATTACTAGAGACTAAGCCCATTTCAATGGAGGGTGATTCAATTTCCAGCATTAATCCTTACCAACATGAAGCTTAAACCTAACAGGATCTTAGCACTGCTTATAAGGGTAGCATAAGCGATTTTAATTTCATAGGGTATGATTCCCAGCAATGTGTCTTAAATAATTACAGGGGAAATCTCTCGGCTTTCATGGTTTGAAGCAAGTCACTGTCATGTCAGTGGAGGAACAAATCAGAAATTATCAGCTACCAAAACCAAATTGAATTAATTAGAAAAATGACACTGAATTCCAAACTAAGCTAAATTCCTACTCAGTAATTAGCAGACATGGACACATCAGGGGTGGGGGGGAGGAAGGGGGAGAGTATGTAAGTTCACTTTAAAATTAAAAGAATGAGGTTATTTCTCATAGTAGGCCAGTAATCTAGGGTACTGAAGATTTAGTGTCACATGGGGGCCTTAAGTGCTTATCTGAGCCTACAAATATTTGAAGTTCTTCTGTCATGGGCTTTTGCCATAATGACTTGCTCAATAATAGATAAAGCTTCTAATTAAGACTGAAGACCCATTCATTAGAGTGTTTCTAAAAATTGTAACTAACTAGTGCAACACTAAGAATGAAATCCAGTCTCCTTTATACTTCTAGAGTATAGCAGTGTCAAAACTCTCAACGATTTCAGCATGACTGACATTGGAATGTTGCTCCCTAAATCCTTCTTCTTGATTCTACTCTTCATTTGATATCAGTGTTTCTCATAACAAGAAAACTGTTCCAGTCAACAGACATGGCAGGCAGTGAGAAGGAACTTGCTGGTGGTATACTATGGTCTGCACCCCTCCTGGAGCCCATCTTTGACTATGTCTTGGTAAAAAATGGGAGAGAGACACATCCAGTTTACTGCCTGGAAGTCAAAGATGCTTGACTTGGAAAATATTCTTGACATTCATTCTTGAATGATCAGCTTAGCTAAGTGAGACAAGCCTGACCAAGCATATTCTGAAAGAACAGGTTTTATTAATCTGGTCTAGGTTTCCCTGGTGTATCGCAGTTTCTTACACATGTAAAGAAAGTCAGCACATTATTTTAAAATAGAAATTAGAAACAAATATTGGAAAAATAAAGTGCTGTCACATGAAGTGTATGAGTTTGATAACCAGCATTTCACATGGTTTTCATATGGGTATATATGGTTTTAGTTGCCAACTATCTTCAAGGTTTTTCTTCCAGTACAAGCTTTTTAGATAAATTCAAGTGTAATTTTGAACATTTTATTCTTTACAAAGAGAGGAATTTTGAGCCTCAATATTACCATATGCACTCGCTAGTAAATTGAGTATTTTTATAGATGTCTTTAATATATTTATGAAATAGAGGGGGTTTCTGCTGAGTAAACAGAAATCCCAAATCCTGTTAAAAATAACTTCATGGCATTTAAAAGCAAATTTTATATTAAAGCTACTGTAGTGGATTATTATTACAGAAATGCACTGAGTGATTTGTACTCCAAAAATTAACTTTGTTCAAACTCTGAATATACATGAGTGATGATCAGAGATGCAAATATTTTGAAGAGATTTTCTTTCAGTGGCTTTGTCCAGTGAAAGTAGTTATAATGCCTCAGTACACAAATGATAGGGTTCATGTATCTTAGAAAAAAAAATGTACGAATAGACAATCACACAAAGTTCTAAATCTCTTAAGCAGTTTTCTCAGTGAGCTTAAAGAGAGCAACAGATCTTTGAGCATTTTGACAAGGAAACCCACCATCCTGAAAGAGAGGAACAGATTTGTTTGAATTTATACAACCCATAAAAGACAAAACCTGCTTAGACGAGCAGAAGTTTAATTTTATTTTCTTCCCCTAAGTCTTTGACAGAATTAAAAAAGAAGCAGACTTTCAAATGTTAGGAAAAAATTGAAAGCAACTGTTATCTTTTTTTATGCTTAAATATTTCAGATACAACCAGGAAACAGATTTCTCTAGCTTAAAAAGAGAAGCTGGAAAGATTTGCTTACTCTGTCACTCAGATGCACAAAGACACACCAACATTTAAAAGAGCCAGAACTTGTTTAATGTTTTACATTCTCTAGCCATTTTTTTTTATTTCTTAATTCTGCCACAAGTAAATACCTCCTAAATCTCTGAAGCAGAAAGTGATGCTGAATCTGACTGGACTGATGGAGGTACAAGAGTATAATCTATTTCATACATGCTCTTTTTAACCTCTCAGTACCCACAACTGCAGTCACAAAACCCAGAACAGCTACTGTAGTATAAGAGCCCCATTGTGTCTCAACCATACAGCCCTGACTGAAGATGCTCAGCAACTTCTTCAATTCACCAGTGAAGTGATTCTGTGCCTTTCTTGCCACTGTGTGAAGGCAATTCCAGAAGCTTCAGAGAGGAGCTAGGCTAGGGGTCTGCTTGCTTTAACAGTCATTTTAGAAAGCACCCAACTCAACCCAAGGGACAAAGGAAACTTCAGTCCTCTCTGGCCAATGGGGTTTACTGGCTGGGAGTTTATTCTTATTCATATAATTTTCTGGTGCACTTACACAAGAGCCAGGCATTTTAGGAACTTAAGGTAGGTTACCCTGATTTCACTGTTGGCAAAGCACTCAGACACAGTAGGTTTGAAAGCACAACCCACTCAAACATGCTATTATTAGAACCAGGTGGGAAATAATTTTCCCAATCTGGGAACACTTTTGAAATTAAGAAAAGAAAAATTCTTTCTACTGTTAATTGGGACTAAAAGCCAAATGTCCACAAAATCTGCACATTGGAAATCAGTGGAAATCAATAGATAAATGATTTGGCTAATTACAAACCATTAAGAGTTTGGGATGAAAAGTAATCAAATTTGGAAAAAGTATTCAGAAGATACACATATGGTAGAAAACACACTAGGAGAAAGTAATTGTTGAAAACATTGCCCTTAAAATTATACTCATTAATAATTACCATGAAGGATAAATATATTAGTGAAGACCATCTACATTTCTTGAGAGCATCAAACTCAGAATTCTCATTTCCTCTTCCCTTTAATTTTATATGCTTGCTCATAGAAATCAGTCATGAAATTATAGGCTCCCAACATGGTGCAGATTTGAGTTCAAAAATAGCAATAGCAGAATCTTCAGTATTTTGAACTCCAATTCCTTGATAAAGCCCCTGAACTAAAAGATTGAAACTGTATATGTTTGTATGCCTGCTTTTCAGCTTCAAAGAGAGGTACAATATACCACAATTCCTATGAGAGACTGGAAAGAAATGTCACCTTCAAAATATGTTTGTAAATTCAGGAATGTGAAGAATTTCACTTCACAGAATCAGATATCATGTTAATCCCATAGTATAGGTGAATATTTCCCCATAAGCATCACTTTCTGTCTTAGGCAGCTTTGAAAATTTGAGTAAAAAAACCATACAAATAAAACAACTTCCATTCAAAAAAAAACAAAACCAAGTTCTGAAAGCTGTCTGACAAAAACTCAGCATGGCTGTCTAGATGCATTTCATGATTATTTGTTTGACTATGCAATGTCACACACTGAATGCAAGGTCAGATTCACCTCTGACATTTTAGCAAAAACTTAACTGAGATCAATATATTATGGTCACCTATAGTAGTGGTAAAACTAAACTCTCACTTCATGCACTTCCACATAATAGAAAAAAAACAGATGTTCTAAAACTCAGGGTTTGTAGTTTCTGCAGTTTTTGTGTTGTTCTTCCAGTACCCCACAGATATGTATGAGAGGTATATTCAACAACAGTGTATTTAGCCAGGCAACAGAGTTCCATTGTCAAGACAGGATGGCCTTATGGCAGAAATTGTAACATGCTTTCAAGCCTGGTGATGTTTTCAAATTCTATGATGAATCTTGTTTACATTTCTCTAGTTCTTTGTAATGCCACTGCAAGAACAGCACAGCAGGATACCCTAACTCAGCTTTCAGTGGTACTAGGATTGACAAGGTGTGTTCCAGTTTTAACTTGATTTTTTGCCCTGAGAATGTGGTTATGATGCCAAGAATAGTTAGAGCAAACAAGTTGAAATCAAGAGTAAAATTACCCCCATAAATTCAAAGGTTGGTATTACCTAAACCAGCTAAAATAAAACATGCTACCTAATTTTTGGTACTATTTCTCTTCTTTTGTGTTCAGGAAAAGAAAACAGATAGGTTTAGTACAGTATCAGGGTAAGAAAGCTTCTTTTTAAAAATCATTTTCTGAACATTTTGCCATTAGACATTTCGACGATGACAGTTTCACAACAGCACATGATAAGTAACAGATATTCTTCAGCATAATTCATTTAAAAACTGATGGCTATAAATATATCTGAGAAAAGACAAGTGAATCCAATGTACCACAAGAAATTTCTTTCCTTACATCTTAAAATATTTTCTAGGCAGCTATCTCCTTGCCTTGAAAAGTATACACTGTTTTAAGCAAAATATTCTGGCTTTATATGTAGCAACTCTAACATGGTTCTTTACTGTATTTTGCTAACATCCTGGGTTTTATATTCTGCAATAATCAATCATTCCCTGCTAGAGAGAAACGTGCTATTTCTAACGTTTTATTTTTAACAGCATGTTTCATAATAGATCACATTCAATTCCATTTGTGAGCTCTCCAAAGCCCAAAATAGCAGTGAAAGATGGACAGTTTCTGGGTAAGAAAAATATTTTGGCTGAGGATATTTACAACTTGGAAATATTTAATCCTTAATAAAATAAAGGTTAGCTGCTGTGAAGCTGATAATTAGAGCTCAAAACCACTGAGGCTGCCTAGTGAATTCTGGTATGTAGGTATGGAAGTTCCCTCTATGTTTTGATAAATCTTGTTCTGTTCTCCAAATGCTGACTTGAACCAAGAGGCTAGGGCTGAGAGCATGAAAAGCTATTTTTAGCCCTCATTCCCTGTGTGAGGATCTAAATGTGCTACACAGACCCCAACAAATGGTGCTTATAAAACATTTGCATAGGGACAATCATGAAAAAAGTCAGATGTATCTAACACATAAGTACACATATGGTTCTTAAATTGGCCTAAGTAGCTTAGATGGCCACGGCAATGACCTAAATTACACCAAATGTTTTGTGAGAATAAGCAAAGAGGACATTATACTGAGATTGCTGAAAGTTCAGCAACAGGAGAGGCCATATTTACAGTTTCTATGTGTTTAACAATACCAGAGAGATGATTCAATGTACCTTGGCTGTCTAAGATTCAATGACCCTTTGATCTGTGTGGTCATGCTGTATTTTATTATATTTCATCACAAAATAAAGAATCAAACACTTACTGCTCAAACTTTATAGTCAGTTTCAAATCTTCATACTTGGGCACATAAATCTGGTTCAGGTTTTCAAAAAGGCTCACTCTGTCTGGAAGCTGAATATTTTTGAAAGCCAATCAGTTAATCTGGCAATAAAAGTGAGTTGAACAGAGTTTTATTGATAAATTAAGACCTACTTATTACTGATTGAATCAGAAAAAGAAAAATGAGAGCATATATGGAAAATTATATCTAAAGAAATGGTAGTCTAGAGGTATATAATGTTCAAAATAATGTGTCCTTCCACCAGAATACTATAGTAGAAAAGGTGGCTAATTACATAGAAATGCTGAAATTAGTCTATTGCTCCAGAATAGTAGTAACTTGGAAAAATAAAGAGGATGAAAACATTAATCCTCTCTTAGAACTGAAGAACAATTACACCCTGTACAAACTTTCCAAAAAACAAAATAAGCGTGTGTCGGCTGGAAGCAGGTAAAATTTTAAGAATCTGTAGTTCAGCCCCACCAGATAACAAAACAATTTACACTGTGTCTAGATTTAAAGAGAAAAAATGGTCATTCTAAATATAGTTATAATGCATAATTAGATACTCTTTTTTTTAACTTTCTCTGATGCCTTCTTAAGGATGCTTGACAAGATTTGAGCCTATTTTCATTGGCTAGCCTACAGCAATTCTTTGGGGACTTGTGAAACAGAGCCTAGGAAAAATATTTGAAAATCTCATCTCCCAAAGTTATAGTCAAGGAGATTCATTTTCTGTTACTCTTATTTGCAGCTCCTTTAAATGTCTATTTGGGCATGTATTTTCCTACTGCTTAACACCTCTGAAATGCTTTGTTTGCTTGGCAGGCTGATCAGATATTTCATGCAAGTACTTTAGCAGAGTAAAGCAAACTGTTTTCCCTACAGCTGTCTGATAGATTTGCCAATGGCAAAGTGTCATGTTATTAGCAATTATTTCCATGTTATCATAACATCTCTAAAGCATTTAGCAAGCCACTGTCTTCATTTAAATTTTTAAATGAAGCATCTAACAGGATTTTAGATGCATGAGTGTTTGATAAAGGTTTTGGGCATTAGTGCAGTCTTAAAAGTGCTTCTATGTTTTTTATGAGACTGTATGGATCTAGAAAATTATTTTGTGAAAGTCAACGTTTGAGCACTTTAATGAAACAGAAAAGCTAGACTTTGTATTTCCCTCTGACAAAGTTAAAAAAGGATGTCCATGCCTCCCTGTTTTATACATGATGACATAAACTGTACATATCAAACCAGGAAAGACTGTCAAAGCAAAAAGTGGGCCTATTTATGCTGTATGTGAGTTGTGGCATATGAAGATCAGCCAAAAGCTCAGTGGACTCTAAAAACTAGAATATTTCAATTGAAGGGTATTTAAATGAGCCAGTACAGACTCTCTCATCCTTTCTGCTGTGATGACAATGGAATTTAAGGCTTTTCTAGAAAGGACTTAGAACATACCTGCTCCTTTTTACTCCTCTGAACATTATGGCAGACAGATTAGAAGAAATCATCACCTGGATCATTTTTTCAGTGATACAAGTGAAATTACACAGTAAGTTTACCATCTGTTGGGAAGGCTCTACATTGTGTTTCTCTGGTTTCAAATACATTGCACCGCTGCAGGAACACACAACAGGTTCATTTGAAAGTCAAGTTTATGTAGATTTGATTGAGTATGAATGTGTGTTTATGGCAATATCTCCTTCCAGGAAAACACATTGGCCTCACCTGACTCACAGCCTCTAATTCCAGTATTTTGATAATAGTGTCTATACAGAATATGTGGCCTTTTCATACCAAATGTATAATTTTTTCTTACATTTCCATGACTCCATGTCTGTTTCAGGATTTCTTTTAGGCTTGTTTCAGACAATGTAATGAACTTTATTTTGATTTTTTGCTGATATTTTCTTTCCAATGATCATAGTTAACTGTCTTCTAACTTCATACCATGATATAAAAGATAAAGAAACATCTCCATAATTAAAAAACTCCAGTTTTTCTTGACATGAGCATACTACAAATCTATAAATAATATGAATATAATATAAATTTAGCACATGAAATTTCATAGATTACATAAGTATTCTATTCATATGATATAGCATTGCTGGAGAGAGGACATCAAATATAATTAGTTTATCTGTTTCATTTTTAATTTATAACCATGGTCATAGGAAATGAATTTAATAGAGCTTCTTCTGGAATGAATCCAGGACTCCACATAATGCCAGGATTGCAGACCTCTATTCCAGTGAGTTCTCTCTAGCTTCCTGGTGTTATCCTGTGTGGAATGTGTTAACATATCAATAGTTTAAAGATCTAAAAAAATCTTTGTACTGACTTCTCCATTCTGGACCATCTGTTGTCCTCAAATCACATATGCAGTTTACTTTTCCCTCCAGCTCTACCTTTTTTTCTACAGTCAGCTTGAGCAACAAATTCAGAAGCAAGGTATGGGGTGCATATACCTAAATATAATTAATTCAACAAAAATAAGATATGGTTGCATTTTGCCAATGATGCAAAGACAATTCTCAGTCAGAATGAAAATCATACTTTAATTCCTTTGTCCAGTGCATCAACTTAGTTTCAGATACAAAGTGTTGACTGTGCTGTATTTGAAACTAAATTGATGCACTGAGTCACAATATGACTCCTCCTTTTTTCCTCTTTTTTCTTTATGCTGTATAATGCTATTGACATAGACCTAAAAAAATGCTTTTAAGCTCTTTAAAGATTTATTACAAATCCATGCATCAGATTTGTTCTTATCCTCCCACAACCATGCAATATACACAATGGCAGTGCATAGGTAAAAGCACGGTCATTATACACTTTGTAACCTTTTCTCAGTTTAGAAAACACAGATTAATAAGTAAAGAAAAGAGGAAAAGAGCAGGCACAGCAGTTTGCTCTTTCGTTCATTTGCTGCCATTACTATGTCAGATTCTTTATTTTTCAAGACTGCTGTTTTCCAGCAAAGTGAAATGCTAAATTGCTCAAACCATGACAAATAATCAGAAAGAACTACATTCATCTTAGAGCACTAAGTCAATTTGCAGTAGAAAGTGACAAAAAGGGGCAATCTGTTCCTTCTCTAATGTAAATAATGTGTCTTTTATCTGTATATTGCTAAGAGAAAGGCTAAGTTCTGCAGAGACTTGCACATCATCAGTTATGTGTCACTTTCCTGGGATCAAGAAGACAAAAATGCAAACATATTTTATTCTTGTATTATTTGAAGAGTAAAGTTGTCTTCATGGTTTGATATGTAGCAATAATCCCAAATGGAAGTATATCTTTAGTTTCTGTGAGAGAAATGTATTAATGTTCTTTTATATGGCAAGCACTTCTATATATCTGGTGGTACAATGTTACTAGTAAGAAGCTTGGTTATTTCTAAGGCTCCACTTTGAAAATGACAAAAGAGAAGTTCAGCAACCCACTTGACAATCAAGCAATGGTTTTTTTCCAGTTTAGCTCACCCAAACTGTGAAAATAAATTTGCCAGGGAAAAAAGGGGTTGTATGGGGAACTTAGAATATGATTATCTTCAAAGTGAAGAGAAAAAAAATTGCATCAATTTAAGAAGAAATTCTGATTCAAAATGTAAACAACAAGAGACCACAGATGTCACATACCATCTACAGCATGTGAAACTAGTTGTAACTAAGATTGTCTGATAAAAGCATTTTCTATTGGTTGACCTATCTCCCAAAAAAAAAAAAATTACCCATCTAAACAGCTCAGGTCCCCAATTTTTAATTTGACTGCTGTAGGAGGAAAACCGCACTGATTTAAAAGGACGCAAAAAGAGAAATTCTCTGAGAAAACTGTATCAAAGCAGAAAACTACAAAGCCACCTCCCATCCCTTCTCAAATTTCTTCTGGCAACAACCTTGCTTTTTTGCTGCTAGGGTGCTTTTTGAAGGCAAGGAACTTTCCCTTTGTTTTTTTGGGTTGTTTTTGTTTTTGATGGATTTGCCTATCATAGGCAAATCAGTTTCTGGACTCCAGCTCTGCCTGTATCTCACAACTCAAGACTTTCCAGCAGGGAAACTGAGCTTCTGCAAAGTAGAAATTGAACATAAATCTATGAAGTGGCAGGGCAAAACACTCAAAACTAAAGACAACACTCAAAATTAAAGCCTTCTTTTCCCCCACTCTAGCAAATTTGCATTTGTTTACAACCTAGTATAAATCAATCTGATTAAATAAGAACATAGCAATGACTCAGATGAGCATAACCTACATAACCTTGTCTGGAACGCTAACATTGTTATTCTTGCAGCTGAAGAATCAACTGCAAAAATTTGACAAATTAAAACCTTAGCTAAAGCTATATGCCTGTGTTGATGAGAACTTTACCATTCTTATTTCTTCTTACTAAAGTGCCTCTATTATCTCATGAGTATACATCAATTAACTATAAGGATGTAATTCAGAATAAAATCTTCTTGACAGTGAGTGCAATGCTGCCTTAATATCAATTCTCCTCTTGGTTGAAGTTATTTCCTGTCCTGGACTTGCCACTGTGCAAACAATCCTAATCAATACCAAAAGAAATCTTAGCCAGAGAGGTCAACCTGCCACAGAAATAAACCACAGCACTAATTACTGCTAAGAATGATGTTCATTTAAATGTTTTATTTCCAGACAACCTTGAAAATAATCTGATCCAGAATTAATCTAGAAAAACAGTTGCTTACATCACAAAAACATTATTTATTTGTAAATTCTATCATCAGAAAAAAATTATAAACTGAAAATCCTTTAATGTTGATGGAAGTGGGATATCCTTGCCTTTGGATCAAGATAAATGTCAAGAAGATCTGCAAGTGAAATACTGTATCACTGCACAGTGGTTCTCCTTAACTCCTAATAGTCAAACTGCTGATGTCACCATACATCATAAAACGTATATTCTTTAAACATTCATTCTTAACAAGAAAACTTCAAAGCATTTTAGACAGTAGTCATGGCCTAGTATTTGTACTCTGCAGGTAGGACCTCACACTGATATTACTCCTGATGGTTTGAAAATGAGATGTTTTGGTTTCTTTGTTCACAGTTTCAAGGTACAGCTTGGATGCTGAACACAGCTTATCTTTAAGGCCACCCAAATTACAAATGAACTCTGCAGTTTCAACTGGTACATCTACAGTGAAAGAAGGGTGGGTGAACCAGAAGTGTTTCTTTCAATCTGCCTAACCATAAGAATTATTCCCACATATAGTGCCACTATCCCTCTTGATTTCATTCCTTTAAGTAAAATTAATATGGAGAGTAAGAGCTCTTGTTCACTTACTTAGTTTCAGTGTCCATAATTACTATTTGAAGAAAGTTTTGCCCAGCCTCTGGAAAGCATACTGTCATTACATATAACTGCTGGCTATGTCTTCCTTACTTCTTACAGTGGATTATGTTGATGCCACTCTCCTCCAAGCAGCCCTATTCACTTGGTTTCCTCAGGTAGCCTTTTTTCTCTCTAGCAGTAAAGGGACAGGAGAATATCACCTTCAAGATATTGCAGATCATCTGCTTAACATATTCAATGTGCACTAGTGTAGCTGGTGAAAATAGGGAGCAAGTAGGTACCTCCCTGAGTAAACAAATTCAGTAATGGTGTCCTGTTTGGTGTTAGATCCAACGGATTGACACAAACGAGCAGAAGAACTTTTTTTAAAAAATATAATAATATAACCATTAGTTTCACTAAGGAACAATCAATTCTTGAATTGCCCATAAATCTCCAGACAATAATATGCAAGTTTTTCAGTATTTCACAGCTGTATTCTGCCCTCAGAGTATGTGGGCAGCTCTATTCAATTACAAAGGATGCAGATGAAGGGTATGATATGTCCTGAAGTGATGACAATTTGATGATTATTGGGTTTGATTTGAAACTCTACCCTTACCATTGAACTTACATTTTTTTATAAGGCCTATTTTAATATGGTTACAGAAACCTTTGTCTCATTTCACCCAAGGCACAAAACAGCATGTAAGCCTAAAAGCAGTATTTTCCTTTTTTCCACCAAAATTAGAGAAAGAACATAAGAAAAAAACCAGACATGTCTACTCTGTCCTCCATTTTCTATTAAGGCCTTGGTTTCTGAGATATTGAGCCTTCAGTTTAATAAATCAGGAAATAAATAGCCTGATGTGATCCTTTTCAGCCTTAAAAGATGTTTCATGAAGGTAGCTAATTTTTCACAAAAAATATTTTTTCAGTAGTATATTTTGAGTTCAGCTATGAAGGATTCACAAATCAGTTTGCAGAAACTCTCTTCATTTGAGAAAGGAGAGAAACATCCTTCCATGTTCCTCCAAATCTGAAAGTCTCAGTTTCATCTTTGAAGCCAAAAGTTTGGTTCCTCCAGTTAGCAACAGCATTTCATTTCAAATTTCACATTGTTTTAACTTTACCACATGAAATAACCCCAAAATATTTTCTTAGATTCAATAACAATTTATGTTCCATCATTAAGACAATCTTTTTCTTTTTGACTCTTCAATATTTGTTGTGATTGAATTCCCCTTTTTCTCAAAATTTCTACAAGGAGTCAGGATTTATCCATAAAATCCTAAAATGGGAATGTTCTAAAAAGATATTTGGCTTGCTGTTTGCAAACCTACCTTTTCGGGGTTTATTTTTTAAAAAAACATCTACATCGGTAACCACATTAAATACTTCCTAACCTTAAATACTCTCTTCTGGGTTGAAAAATAAATTTTCATTTGCCCAAGCTTTTAGTTGTTGTCACCATACATCCAGCAAGAGAACCCCATATCAAAAAAAAACCAAGATATACCATGTCAGTGAAATATGACTGTCTCTGGTCAGTGGCCCTGACTTTCAATTTAATATGTATTTTCTAGCCATAAAGAGAGAGCTTAATTGTTCTCACCATGCATGAGAACAATTTACATAACATTTACTGCCTATCCTGTCTAACCAGTGGTTTAAAGGAGGACATGTTCATGTCTGCTATATGAGGCAATAATTCCTGTCTGAATAATTTAATAGGATATAGAAAAATTGAGACATCATGCAAAACAATAAATTGACAATTCCCATCAAAATAAAATGTAATTGAAACTAAATCAGAAGCTATAGCTGATTTCCTGGCATGAATAGAGTGGTCTTCTTTAAAAATAAAACAAAACACAGCAACATAACTGTAATTTTCAATCTTATCAGCACACAGTTATCTAATTAATTTATTTCTTTAAATTATAAGGTAAATTCTGTATAATCGGACTTTGGTAGTTTTGTAAAGAAAAAGTTTCCACTAAAAATAGAAAAGCTAGATATTAAAGAGGGAAATATTGATATATTGCATTTCATTGGGAAACAAAAAATATATATGACTGAGAAGTAGCATTAGGCTGCATACAAAAATAGTTCTGGACCTGTTTTTAATTTCTTTCTAAAAACCTTACTTCTTGCTTTACAGTAAATTTCTGATTTAATTACAAATTCTGTGTCTTTTTCTTTTTATGTATGACATTTAGTTATGTTGCATCCAACAGACATGAGATTTTTGGATGTATACAAACAAAAAAAATAGAGCAGACAGTGCAATTCAAGCATTGCTTGCTAAACCTCATTATAAGCTGGTTTTGTTTACTCAGCAAAATTGCACATAGTATTGAAGCCTAAAAACTTCCATCTTCCCTTTGGGAAAGAAGTAACATTCATAGGTAATCAGTATTTTTTTATGAAAATTCACCATTCAATGAGGGGTTTACCAGGAAAATTACATAAAATAGTAAACCTCTATGGGCTTATGTAGGAAGTGTTGAAAGGAGAACCCTCTTCTTCACATATTTACAAACTCAAGGCCAAGAACTTGCCAGTTTAGAATGTTTTCTAAACGAACTAGCAGCTTGGGATCTTCCATTTTTTCGATGTCCAATTTTAGAAACTTATGGGCTCATTGAATCCCACAGTAGTAAGTACTTATCTCAGGAAAATCCTTTGCTGAGGTACTCATAATTGCATGTCCTTATAAGAATTAGTTGTTTATAAATGTTAAATGATAAATTATAAAACATTCCCCAGTAAAAATCAGATGTTTGAGTATGAACACTCATTCTTTTCTTCTCAAATCACAGGTTTTTTTGTATGCATATACAAATCACTATCCAGTGGTTATTAAGTATCATTAAGAATACAGAGAATCAGGAATTCTAAATCTTGAATAACACAGCAAAGTATTGGGATGACTGAGGATTTTTTTTAATTTAGCTTGGCTTTAGCAGCTGAAGTACTCTCAGATTTTTTTTCAGGTCTTTCCTCCTGCATATGTTTGCATAATTATAGGAAAATTGTCAGTTGGTTCATTGACAATTTTCTGTTTAACTGCAGAACAGAAAATTGCTTGGGTTTCTTTAACTTTATTTGCTTGAGCATTGATTTGACATTATTTTCTGGTCCCTAGCATCTGTTTTGATTTTCTTTAATGCACAAAATATTTCTGTTTCCACATGTCTTCCTTTGTTCAGTGGGTTCTCTGACAGATACGTATCATAATGTTCTTTTCATTTTCTTCAAATTTATATTCTGGAAATTGGTCTTTTAATAGCCTTCAAGATTTGCCAAGCTGTGCCAATAATTTACTTCTTAACAGTGGAAGTGCAGCAACTGATCTTTTATCGTTCTCCTCTAAAGGAATGACTTTTGATAGTCAAATCTGCCTTTAAGTTATCAGCAACTAAAATTGTGATATGCATTCAGAGACATGGGAATAAAGAATTGCAGAATAAACGAGTGTTAAATTCCAGCTTGATGAGTCATTTAGAAACAATACATCATTCCCAAATAATCAGCAATTGTCCCTGTCAAAACAGAACTTCGCCAGACTTTTCATCTGGCATGCTGTTAGAGAGACAGAAATCTTACAGTCTAATTTTCTAGTTCTTTTGAAAACTTCTCATTTTACAAAGAGAAAATAATTCATTCACAATAAGTGCTTGGAGAAGTAAAAATGAAAGTAGAAACTGAGTATGTTGCTTTATTACAGCAAACACCAAGTACTTCAGGAAGCTGCTAAGTAGACACTCTCCTGTTTTCCCTTGATGCATACATTGTTTGATGTAACAGAGCAGACCATTCCTGCAGTCACCTTCTTTATAAACTGAAGCCAATCGCATTAAAAGTACACTTAACATTATTTTGGTTTGTATCACCTTTTTTTCTTGAATAGGTAACTCAGCCTATTAAACTCAGAATTCAGCTTTTCCATAAGCAGTTAAGGTTAACTAAGAGGCTGAAAATAACCAAATTTTTTAAGCAAAAATACTAATTTCCACAAAGAGTACACAGGCTAGCTCAATTATAAGTCATGTTCCTTGAGCAGTTACTATGTTTTCCTGAACATGAGTGCTCTGTTTACTCAACAGTGATAGTATCTTTCTCCTAGTGTGGCTTGAGTATACAGTTCTCCCCACTTTCCTTCAGTAGAAGTACTGAAAAGAGCCAACACATTTCTTCTAAGATAGACTCAGAGAAGCATGGATCGGGGCTAAATCCAGAGTAGAACACATTTGATGAATGACTACCTTGCTTTGCTAAGTCACATCAACATACTAACAATGCATAACATACAATGATGAAATGGGAGAAGAAGCAGGATAATTCACATCCAGCCAAATCACCTAAAATTTCCCCATTGACTTCAGATGTGACTATGGTCATGAAATGTCTGATGCTTACCATTTTCCAGACAATAGAAGAGATGTGAGATAAAGACAACCTTCTAGCACCCCAAAATAATCTTACAATGAGTAGTGTTATTGAGAAAATTGAATAGTGGATGTACATTTATGAATGTTAGGTGGGATTGTATTACTAAATATAAGTCTTTACCTGCTTGGCAAATAGGGATTTGATTTTTGCAGTTAAAGATATAAGACCAGAGATCTCTGCCACATTTATTAATCACAACTTCAAGTTTATCTTATCAATTCATTATAGCACTCATATCAGAAAACTTCAACATGTTCCCAGCTCGTTTCATGATAAAATTGAAAACTATCTAAAGATTACACTGGAGTTCTTCAAAAAGACAAAGTGTCATGGTTTAACCCCAGCTGACAACTATGCACCATACAGCTGCTCTCTCTCTCTCCTCAGCAGCAGGATAGGGGGAAGAGAACTGGAAGGGTAAAAGGGAGAAAATTATTGGGATAAGATATGAATAGATAAATAACTGAAATAAAATAATAGTAAAAACAATAATAAATGGAAATGAGAAGGAAAGTAACAAAGAAAAAGAAATAAAACCCAAGAAAGGCAAGTCATGCAAATGAAAATTTCTCACCACCATCCAATTGATGCCCAGCCTGTCCCTGAGCAGTTGCCCTCTGGAAAAACTGCCCCCTTTATTGCTGAGCCTGCTGCCACATGGTGTCAAACACCCCTGTGATCAGTTGTAGCAGATATGTCTCCTGCCAGCTCCTTGGGCACCCCCAGCCTCCTCACTGGTAGGGCCACCTGAGGCACAGAAAAGGCCTGGATGCTCTGTAAATCCTGCTCAGGAATAACAAAAATATCCCTGCACTGTTAGCACAGTTTCCAGCACAAATCCAAAACATAGCACTGCACTAGCTACTATGGAGAAAAGCAGAGACAGTTCCAACTGAACTATTTGATTAATGCTACAATAGAGGGCAATCCTAAAATGGAAGTCCTATCCCTGTTACTTCCAGCTGAAAAGATCCTCAATGTGACTGGTGAGGTTCTGCAAATGTAGCTCTCCATCTGTCACCACTCACATTTTTTAGCAACTGCACAGATAACTCAAAAGGTTTTTGCAGTTACAGGATTTCCCGCTCTTTTATATGAACATTTAACCCCTTAGCCCACAAAGTCCAAAAAAAATAGAATCCTGCAGGACAAGAGCAAATGTATGAGCAGAATTTTCACAGCATAGGTCTCAGTTGAGACAGCCACCATACAGAGTATCATCAAACAATTTCAGAAAGTTTCAACTCAAACAGAGCAACACCACACGCCATCAGAAGGCTTCAGGCACCTGTCCTTCTTGTTCTTTAGCCCAGCCTTTTATACCCCCCATGTTCATGCACTGTACTTGTGTGTCCTCTCTACCATTTTGTGATTGGTCAGCACAACTTGGCAATCCATGGCTCATTACCTTCCATACTGGTGACCCGCTTTTCACAGCTGTAGCCTATTAGGGATGAGGCTTGGCTGCAGCCCAACTGTGTACCTGCGCAGAACTGTTCAGTTCCTCATCCCAAATCAATCTATGCCTAGTTCTAGTTGACGTAGCTGGTTCCACTGGTTTCTACTAGTTTCAGTCAATCATTTTTTTAAGGAGAGAGGGAGAGGAAAGAAAGGTCACCAAGGAAATTTATCTATTGACATAAGCATATGATCAGTTTGTCAGAGAAGGAACAGCAAACTGAACATTTCTTTTCCCATCTATGGCTTTTTTTCTAGATTGCCTGTTAAAACTCTATTCCCAAATAGCAACAGTCTCAGTAGTATTAGTGACCTTTGGCAACAGCCTTTCTGTCTTTTGGGACTACACTGATTTTTTTCCCCCCTCTGGCTTCCATATAGCAATTTGGCATCTTATTGACCCAGATCTACAAAGTGGCCAGTATCACTAGCAGCAAGGGAGTTTGAGAGGTTTTTTTAGTACAACAAATTAGAACATGAGCTGGCACAGGCTGCAGTGAAAAAAGCATTGATAGTACTCTAGAGTCAGACTGCTCTAGTGGACTGACAGTCATGTTTGGCAGATGTGGCATTGTCTGGTTTTTTTCAATATTAATTTCTTAGCCGCACAGAGTACTTGGTAGCCACAGACAGTACTTAGCTTGCTGGTCTTCCAGAGTGTGTCTAGGCCCCAAAGGCTTCAGTTTCAGTTTCCAAAATTCCAAGTGGGTAAAGGTTTATGTGCTTGTAGAGTGTATTAACATATTAACACATTAAGAAAACAGAAATTATGTGAACCCTCTCAACTTCTCTTGTTTTCTTGTAAATCCTAGGGATTTCTTGTATAGACAATGGGGCTGGTACATACTATATATTTTTCAGGGTTTTTTTAGTAAAGGTTAATGCATATTCCATTTCCCTGTAGAATACAATAATCTTTTCAGCAGTAAATATTTGGAATTCTTGTATGGATTTATTCTCATAGTGAAATTATACTGTATTTCTATTTAAACTCTGTGCAATGTATTGGCTTACTAAAGGATTTAAATGGATTGCTTTGAACTACATCCTGTGGAGGATAGTCTGCAGCTATCCAGCCTAGTTGATTTTAATCCTACTCAACCCTATTACTCAGTAATTACAAATTAGGTTGGTCTAAAACTGAATGGTTCTATTGCCTTCTAAAGACCCACACTGATGCTTCCCAAGAGAATACTCTTCCTAGAGTACTGTCTGAAAGTTCTCTTATTATTCTGTTAGGGGAAGTCAAAGCTGTTTTGTAGACTATTTATGAGAAAACTTTCTATGTTTTTAGCTTTATGGTGTTGTAAAGAAGAGCATGGTTCATGTGCAAATCACAGCCTTGAGATTAGGTTCTCACTGTAAGCAATGGGTTCAATCTTACAGCAACCCTTCTTTCTTTCATAGCTGTTTTCTTTATAGTTATATCAGCTATACAGTTATCTCTCTATATATTCAAACAAGTACTACAGCAAAAACCCACAGAAAGAACCAAAAACCTGAAAATTAAGAAACAGAAAGACAATCTTTGATGAGAAAATAACTTGGAACAATGTGAGCTCTCTTTCAAAGTAGTGAGTTATCCCAGATAAAAATGTGTAGGTTTATATACTTCAGTTGAGAATAGATTTTTTAGTCAGAACAAGGCTCAGACTGTGTATGGACCCAGATAAAGAAAAACAGAAAGTAAAGGACGTAGGTTCTGTGTATTACACAGAAAATATCTGAAACTTTTACGTTTGTGGTAATTCTCCTTTCAATTAGGCAGATAAATTGCTAGAACACCCACTACCAGAGACTGATATATTTTTAAAACCCCCAACTTTACACTCTTTACTCAGTTTCAATTTTTCCAGATGTCTGCCTGAGGGTTTAAGAATTTGCTACTCCTTGCTATCCATTTTGCAACTCTTTTTAATATGTTTAATACAGTTTTTTATTTCTTTGACATCAGTTCATTCCTGAAAAGCATAAGCATCTGACACAGAATTTTAGTGAGGTACTCTAGGAAATCCCCTTGGCACAAAAGGGATATAATACCTCTTATTTCCAAATCTGCTCATGCATAACCAGGGTTAGCATACACTTCCTCAGAGTATATTTATCTTCAGTAAGACAAGAAAGGAAAAGACTCCAGTGAATTTATTTAATAATTGATAGTGGAAATAGACTCTAATGAAATTTCCATCATCCAGAAACATGAACTCTACTTCATATATACTGTCATTCATTTGTTGGCTAATAGCTGACTTGGCAGCTTCCTTGAATTCCCTACTTGGATACAAACAGCCAACCCACTTCTCCTATGATAAAGCTCTTCAAATCTCAAGGGAACTGGTGAACTCTTAGGGCTGTATCTTTAGAGGCTGTGCACCCCCACAGAAGCACAAAGCTGCAAGAAAAGCCACATTATAGAGATGAACCTGAATGTTTCAAAGTTTATTTATCTATTTCTTTGTAAAGACTTTATGGGTTGGAGCTAACAGAGGACTCTCCAGACAAACACTGAACCCAGTCCTTTTTCCAGTCCAGATTTCAAGTCCTTTTAGCCCCTATTATTTACACATGGAAGATTTGTGGGCTGGAAAGTGGATATATTGAGAAACTCCTTACTTATGATGGCAAAACAATTTCTCCATAGTACCCATACTTTAGTCTTTTTGTATCAGATGCAAAGTCTGTAGCTGCTGTGACTTCTTAAGACACCAACAAGCACTGTGTAGGTATTAAGTGCTGTATTTTCATATAGCTTTAATATTTATATAACTTCCAGTGAATAAAAGTGCACATATTATATATATGCCATGAGAAAGATGAAAAATATATGCTTCTGACTGTAAAGAGCCAAAATATTTGGAGACAATGATACTTAATGGCTGCCTACTGAAACATATTTTACAAATTAAATTTCCTATTTGACTATGTTTAAAATTCTAAGACTTCCATTCTTTCCACAATTAAAAGAGATGAAAATTGCACAAAAGACAATATTTTGCTAAAATAATAATAAAAAAAATTATTACTGCTAGTTTTTCTTTTAATCAAATATTTCTTATCTCAGCATTTCATGACTGTCCTATCTTATTGTAAATAGTTTAACAAAAATGTACAAAGTAGAAAAACAAATCTATTGTTTTCTTATAAAGTATTTTTCATCTAATTTCAGGCCTCAAACATGTCATCTTCTTACTACTTATACAGATTTCCTCTTTGGTTTCAGTAGAACTAAACTTCTGTAGGTGTCTCCAGAACCAGGTCTTACAAAGCAGTCACATTAAATACCTGCAAAAGACTGTCTAACAATAAATTTGTATCAGCTTTGTCATACAATAAGTAATTTTATGAGGCTTAAAACATGCATCTGTGACTACAAATACCCAATTTATGGTGAATATTTCATTCTCTGCCAGCAGGTGTTCAATCCAAGCTTTATACATCTCCTTAGTCATAGAGGTTTCAGGGCTTAGTTTAATTTTCCATGACAGCAAAGCTCTTCATGGCCGACTGCACAAGGTTGCTATTAAAATACTTCTTCACCTATTACACTCAGTAATCAATAGTCTACTCTAATATTTATACTGTCAAATACCTCAGCCCGTTACTGTAACTTTTATATGTCTAGTTGACATATAAAAGTTACAGTATATCAGCAAATTGTACATGTGCATGTACAAACTCATAAAATTATACTTTTGTTAATCTGTAATCATTCAGTCTATTTAAATAATGCTTTGGAAGCACTTTTAAGAGCTCCTAAGTTCAGAGGGTTCTGGGGAATATAAAAAATTCTTAAACTATAATTAGGAACCCTAGAGGAGCATTCCATGCAAAAAATACACTTTGCATACACTGCAATATATCAGATTGATAGCAAGCACCTTGAGCTCAGAAGCAAAGTGGGCAAACTGAAAATTTGAGTATTATGAACACCAAAGAAAAGTAAAAAACTTAGTAATGCATTAAAGAAATAGAACTAAAGTCAAAACAAAAATAATTTCATAATCTCTATATATTTTTAAAAAAAGTTGTTGATCTGATTGTCTTCCTTTAAAAACCTTTAAGGAATGTTTTAATTATTAAAAAATGTTACAGACTGAAGACAGAAATATCTCATTTTTTCCTTGTACATACCAATTTCGAATATTTTCAAATAAGATGTGATAAGAACAATTATTCTGATCTACAAGGAATAAAATTATGAAACCTATTAGCACTGATTTCACAGAGTAAAAGTGGGAGAGGACATGAAAAAGTGAGCACTCCTCTAAGGGTATTATGCTTTTTCTCTAAAGCGAAGAGAAACTTAGCTGTATAGAAATTTTTGTCTACTTCTCTTCAACGTTGTAGTATCCTAGATATCAAGATAATTACAAACTTTTGTCATATATGCAACAGCTCTGATACACTTTATTACTCTTTGAAAGTTGTATAATTTAGATACAATACTGAAAGTTAAAGATGTGTAAAGATGTGCTTTGTTTGCTTTGCACACAAAGCAAACATGGATGAGCTAGACATTATGAAGGTGCAATGCAAGGCTCATCAAAGCATGGTATCATGAAGATCAGGAAAAATAACTGAAGGTTGAGCAAACAGAGTGTTTGATTGACAGAGGAGACAGCAGCCTTCAATGTACAAGTGGATTTGCAAGTGACAGACACCTAGCAGCAGATGCAACAGATATCCTACAAGCTGAGAGTATGAGCCAGATGAAATTTTCCACACTTAAATGGAGCATTTAATTCAGGCAATCCTCTCAGCAAAACAGAAGAAGAAAATCAGAAGGGAACTAAAATACAGGAAACTTAAGCACAAATAGAAGTGTTAACGAACTTATTTTCAGTGAATATTTTAGAATTATACTGTAGCCAATGGCAAATGAGGTTCAGAATGCGCAGCATAAACATTTTATTTTCACACTAGGCAAATACATTTTGGAGTCACTGAATCTTCACTAAGTACAAGATAAGAGGACTTCAGGCATAGAAAAGTTCTGTCCCTTATTGTCACTACTAATTGGAAATCTTTATTTAATCAGGAGTTCTGCCAGTATAAGCCAGATAACCTCCACTGATAATAATGGCATTATAATGATTTAATTATCAAGAGACTGATGCTTTGAATATTTGAAAATACTAGAAAAATAATCTGTTTCCTTGGAAATAAGCATGACTGAGTGGTTCCAGGACTTCCAGATCCCACATGTGAAACTATCTGTATGTCTGCAGATGCTCTGAGATTCTCTGTGCAATGTAACAGGAGTGAGGAATTAAAGAGTGAAGAACACAGAAGTAGTAGTTACATACCTCTGGTTGGTGCATATCCATTTTCAGGACTATATTTATTCCTCTTTTCAAATCATAACCAAATCAGCTGACAAGCCAGCTATCTGTCAAGAATACATACAGAGAGTGGTGAACACTGTGACATGCTTTTATGGAAATAGGATTAAGTTTCTGAACAGTCTGTAAGGCACACTCATTGTGGATTTTGCCAGCCAGGGCTCTCCACTTGGCATTGACTGCCTCTGTGTAGCTGGATTTTGTCTCGTAGCATGACAGCCAAGCTCTGAGTGTTACTGAGCATAAGGGAACCATTGCAAATACCTTCAATTTGTTGGTAAAGTCACAGAAGTCTGTACACTTCTGAAATAGTTAGGCACAGGACAGGATCTGCAGCCTCAGAAACAAGGCAGAACTGCAATACAACAGGAGTGGACCAAATGTTCATAAGCTGATAAAACCAGACAGCCTTTTGGCCAAATGTATAGGCAAGCAGAATATGTTTGTCAATATCTAGTAGCAGCTAAAAGGCCAGACAGGATGAATAGGAAACAATTCCCTCCCCAAAAGGAAGGAAAAGAAAGTAGATACATTTTTCTCAAATAAAAACAAGCAGAACAAACCTAGGCTTAACTCACAGCACCCACTGATGATATCATGATAAAGAAAAAGGCAGAGCCAGGAACCTATTCAGGAGCTATATGGTTGCATTTCACTAGATCAGGAAAGGTGATGCTAAAAATAAAGTATCAGCTCAATATAGATGTATCTTAATATCCAAGAAAGTGTGAATCACATTCAGATGCTTGAATGAACTGGTAGGAATTGGAGTTAACAGTTGCCAAACTGATTGAGGTTAAATGAAGGTCTAAAAATGGCAATAGAATCTACAGAGATTTGAAGTTATCCAGGGAAGAAATTTCAGCTCAGAATTCTAGTTAAAACAGCATGAAGATTAAGCAGTTTATGCTTGTATGAAACTTAAAAGAAATAATAAACAATCTACTGTTTTATGTGATTCTTATAGAAGGTGTAACAATGGATATACAATCTTACTATAACATCATTTAAATCAAATTTTCAAAACCACATTTTTTTATATTTAGCCAAAAATTATAAAAAATTTACATAGATAAAAACCTACTAATAGTTTAAATTATATGCATTTATTTTTACTTTATAGCACTCAGATCAATCATACATTCCTAATCTTAATCCTCTGTTTATATCCTGAGCAAGGATAATTTCCTGGTCTCAGATTATGTGAATAAACACTAATTTCACCACCAAAACCATTAGTTTCCTAGCACTTCTTAGAGAGAACTGTACTAGAAAAAAATATGGGTAGCCCTTTATAAACACTGTTTTAACATCTGATTTGTTAGCAATGGCACTCTAAATATAGGTTTGCACCTTAATATAGGTATTTTGTTAGTTTAGCCCCTAAAATTCAAGGTATGGAGAAGAAATCAGAAAACATAGTGGAAAACTCAAAATTCCTCACTGAAAACAACTCTATGAGAAATATTTTTATTATTTCCCTTACCAAGTTCTGTGAAATTTCAAAATAATATCTTTTATATGGAAGTTAAATAAAAAGGAGTTATAAATGTTTAAAGTGCAAAATTCCAGTCTTGTATTTAAAAGGAATTTTAACGGTATATTTGAAGTTCACAGAATGTGAAGTACGGCAGAATAAAATCAAAACTGACATTTTTTGCAATTTGAAAGTTATTTTTAAAGTAATTTGTCACTTTATTCTCCTTATCCATTTAAATAGTATGGCAGAGGGAATATATTTATGATACTATGTGGTTCAGAAAAGATTGCTATTTGTACAGAAGTACAAATATCTGGCTGAGTAGCTAAACATCTGAAACACTGCTGTGTTTATTATTTATTTATTTATTATAATCCTTTAAGGATGATCATAATCATTCTTCAAAGGGAGTGATTAAGCAGAAGTACCATTCAAATATACAGGGAGTCTTAAGAGTAGGTTTTTTATTTCCTAGTAATAAGCAAAGTTGCTTTATTCTCAACTAACATTTGGAAAAATTATGTTTTCTACAAATAATTGCACTAATATAAGCCAGTACTGATATTTGGTTTCAGATAAGAACACAATATTATTCATTGTCCATTAATCTTTATTTGCTCTTTGAAATTCATTATTCTCTAAAGCTGATTATTTTCATTTAAGCGGGAAGGGAAAATGTAATACTATACAACATCATTCACTCGTGAGAAATAAGAATTATTCAATAGGTTAAACAAGCAGTTCATCATCTATTAATTTAGAGATAATTTACCTGTCAATAATAAACAGTTAAACATGCATCTTCCAAAAAATAAAACTGAAATAAAAGTAAAATCAGAAGTTCATGCACTAAAAAAAAAGGGAATTGATTCTTCTTCCTAGATCTGCTGTGATACCAACTGAGATGACAAACTGAGAAAGAGGTTTCTCTTCAAATTCCAAAATCTAGATAGCAGAAAAATAAACAGGAAGTGTTTAAAAAAAGGTAAACTTTTGAGGCAGAAATAAATGTAAGAAGTTCAACAATTTTTTGAATTTGTTTTGAATAAAGATTCCACATGGGTTAAAAAAAAGTTAGAGAAAAAAAGGCAGGTTATTTAATTTGATGGTTTCATTTTCGGATGTTGATCAAGACCTAGCATTTAAGTGTTTTAAATAACTATATTTTTAAGTTCTTTTCCCATTCAACAATCCTTTTATAGTTTATGCATACATTTGTCTATACCAAGTCCTTTTCAGCAAACCAAACTGGAAGCCAGAAGAAACAAACACAAAAAATAAATTGTCTACTCAGAACTTCTCTGAGCCCTGCTACTCCCTCCACTCCTACTAAATATTTTTACCTTACCTTCCCTGGTATTCAGAAGTTACTCAGCCAGTGTTGTCTGGCCTCCATGGATCTTTTTGCCTATGAATTAATAGCAAAGAGACTCCCTATGTGGAGACATGACTGACTCTACATAAGAATTCCATAAGCAGCTATAAATTAGACAATGACATTGGTTTGCTTTTCTCCATGCTCCATCTGTTTGGGTCAGTTTATTTAGCCGAAAGCAAAAAGCAATTTCCACCAGCTAAAGTGCTGTAACTTTGACAAACAAATCGGAAGCCTGCAGTGAAAGCAGAGCATTCAACTGGCTCTGCAGGCCACTTGCCCAGTCTCCATATTCATCAGCTCTGAAGCTTCTGCTATACAAACACAATCTCTCATTGTTGAATTTATTAAGGGGTTTTTTGTGAGCTCTAGATCCTTAGCAAAAACACTTTTCTTCAATGTTTCAACAAGACTGGTGAGAGTTTTACACTGCAGCACATCTTTTCTTTCATGTATTTCCCCACTGGAGCAAGGGTCTTCCTGACTTCTAATGAGAACTACATTTCAGAGTTAATCCATTTTATTTAGGATAACTCTGGACAACAAAAAGACTTCTTGTGGTTCCCATGACAACAACCTTTCAGTTACTAATTCTGAACATATGGCTGGAGTAAAAGAATATTTCAGGGAGCTGCACCACTACTTACAGGAAATCAAGTTAACCTTAGGGATGGCTTACAAAGCCCCTTCAATCAGTGGAATGACCCTTAGTCTGAGGGAAATTCAAGCAATTAGTGCAAAAACTTCTCCCATTTTGTCTAGTTGAGAGTTTTCAAAACTATTTTCTACATGCAAGAAATTTATGTTGGTTCAGTTGACTCCCTTAAGGAATAGAGCAGAAAGTAAAGTGCTAGGAATTTTTGCAAAAAGGTTGGGCAAAAATGTTTCATGAACAACTAATACAATTTCTGTCCCAGAAACTTCACCTAAAGATACAAGCAAATAATGCTTTGCAAAGAAAGGATATCCCATGTGTTAGAATAACTACTGTAGCTGGAGAAAAAAAAAAAAAAAAAAAAAATACTTTTGTGCACAAAATCTTTTAGAAGATGTAACTGATTCTGTTCTAAGTATGCAACAGGTCCTGGCCTTGTGATTCACTGGTTCATGAACTATGACTGCAGTCCTTATGCCTAAAGAAAATATTTCCTAAAGTTACTCCTTTCTCATTATCAATATTCCAGCTGCACATGGACTGCAAGGCTGAACTAGGCCCTTAAAATACAACTTGTTAAGCTTGAAATAAAATATCTTGGGTTTTAGCCAAGAATTTTAGCAGACCAGTAACCTCAGTGATTCAGGCAACTAACAGTGATCATCCAGTGTTGATACACTTACATAAGCTTATCTTTATCTAGAGGATTTGATGATTTAATGTGTGGGTGAAAGGTGACCTGAAGCTGAATTTTCAAAAAAACCCAGTAATCTTAAGAAAACATTTTTTGAAATTTTAAATGTGTATCAAGGGAATATAAAAACAATTATAGATTAATTTCTAATTAATGATAAGCACTTTTAATTCACAGTGATATTCCTGTCAATAAAAATGTTTAGCATCTCAGACTTGGCTCTGAAGCAGTGCAAGCTCTGAAATGTTATTGAATTAAATTATTCTCCTGAATTTCTCATGATCATCCAAACTTCCATTGTGATGAAATACCTGAATACACAGCACATTCCTGCAATCAACATTGAATTAAATCTTTCAAATAATGGACACAAAGGAACTGCATATAGAAAACTTTGACCAAGAATACAGTTAATTGGGCTAATTAATTTATGCTCCTTTTATTCTTTTTTTCCTAATTTAAGAGGGAGTAGGCATAGAGAATAATATCCTTAGTCTACTTTTTGTTGCAGAAATAAAACTTCAACCCATTTTATTAAATAGGTCTGGAACCCCATTTGCAAAGGTGAACATAAGCAATAAAAAGAATCATAGCACATGACTTCCTGCAGAGCCAGAAAGTAGCAATGGTGATGCAAGAGGCCCTTCCAAATCTGTCTTAAATGTGTTTATCTTGAATATCTTAATTGCAGAAAACTATCTTTATTTCATTCAAAATAGTTAATAATGTGTAGTTATCAATATTAGTGTATATACATATAAAACATTAAATACTTTCTCTTCCTGCTCTAATTTGCACATTGGTTAAAGAAAATGGAGGCTTCTTTTATTGTCTTTGAATGTGGTATATCCACCCTTCACATATAAAGGAGTGGTGCCAATGGTACAGAGTCAACAGGGGCCTAGTAAGTTGTATGTGCCTATTGCAGAATATTATCACATTGAATTTCTTTTATGCCTATGGATTAATCTATTCCAACATTTGTATTTAATCATCTCCAGCTCCAGACAGGATAGGTGCTATGGATTATCCTTATGATTTAAGTAAAACAGAACTAATGACAGAAGGTCTCTTAGTATTCAAGAGACAGCCAGCACATGCCTCACATGTCAGTATCAGTTGCTTTTGCCTAACTTTCAACACAAACCCACCTTTAGCTGAACTCTGACAAGCTATCTGATACAGCCCCTGTTGAATGGATCCCTCATTTACAAAGCATTCATAGGATTTAATAATTAGAAAATTCTTTTAGTTTTATATGAGCCCTTTAAAACTAATTTATCAATGAGAAAATTTTGAAAACTTTTTCCTATCCAATGTCAATTCCAAGGTTTGAAGAACAGAGATCTATACAATTGAGTAGAATTGAAAAGAATGGTTGATCCTCTGGACTGTAAATTATGTGGCTATATCTTCCTAAATCCAGAGAGTATAAAGTAACAGCCAAGAGAGTAAACTACTCGCAATTACTTCAGCAAGTACTGATGCAGAGGCCAGAGATAATTTAGATGTCATTAATCATCCAAGAACATATTGCAAAAAAGAGAAAATATTGCAGTGAACTACACAAAAGCTAAAGATCATCCTAGATGAAAACACAGAAAACACCAGATTTGTCAGCCTGAATATTGATTAATCATTTTCCAACATGTTAAGCTAATTCAAATGAGCTATGATTGAAAAATACATCCAGTGTTGACTATTAATATTAAAAAAATACAGATAAATCAATTTTGAGCATTAATTTTGAGCAGTTTTTTAATATAATCTAATTTATCACACATGTAGTAAAATGGCATAATGGGTTTGTTTTCCTGAAGGACAAAGCAGGTTGCCAGATTTGGGGCAGTAGAGCTGAACAGAAATGAACAAATGAAATCTGGTATTTATTACTGCAATTGCCTTTGGCAGAGTAGGGTTTTTTTCTGGAATAAAATTTTGAAGAATTTACATTATATTCAATTTGAACACAGTGCCAAAATGGCTTTGCATTCAATTACCATAAAGTGCATATAGAGACAAGATTTGTCAAAACATTTTGAAATCTGTGGTGATGTCTTTAATGCATGTCAAAGAGGTATTGAACTATGATAAGAAAAGTTAAAAAACGAGCTCTGTTTAATGTGCTAAAATGCTGCATACATATCTAAATAGATCTTAGTATTGAACTGATTCTCTGCGACTTTCACAATCAAATATAATGTAAATACCAATTATAAAAATGTCTTCAAAAATAACATCAGAGCACTGGGATTTAAAAGTATCTTCTCTTTTTCTTCAGTCACAAATTTCCCCATTTAAGAAGACTAAAGTGAATTGAAGTTTTAGTTTGCTGAGCTAACTTGGAAACTGAGGGCATCATCTTTGTAATTTAATGTCCCCCTGCTCATAGTGTTGTCTTTTTAAGGTGACAAGATGTAGTACCAGTGTCTGAATGCCTTGTCTTTTTCATCTAGTCTTGAGACACAATTATGGATAGTATCCTGTAACCATTTTTAGAATGTGCATTTGTCATTTTTGACTAATCCTTTTTATTCTCTTTTGTGGTCAGAGAGGTCACTACTGTGTAATGGTATCTTTTTTTACCATCTAGATAAAATACAGCTGGAAGACACATAGCTTTTTTGGGTTTTTTTCTGGGACTAAAAAAGCGCATCCAATTGCAAAGGTCTTTCTAAGATGAAGAATTTAGACTGTTTACTACATACAAACAGTGAACCAAGAATATCAATACATCACATGGCAGGAGAAAGGTTTATGTTTTATGTATTTGCAAAAAAAAAATTAAGTCTATAGAGGATTAGAGCCTTTGAGAATATCATTCTTTTTTTTCAATGGAAAAAGTAGAAAAAGAAAATTTTACTCAAGACTGACTCGCATATGAAGACTGATGATCAGAGTAGGAATGTATTTATAAAGAGACAGCAAAATAATCTTCAGCCAAAAACATACTGAGGTTACATTCCTAAAGAGACCCTCCAGGAGAAATTGTACCTCTGATATTTTCATGTCAGTCTCCAGAACCAAAGGGGTCTGCTTGCTTTGCCTCAATATGATAAAAGCATGATATAAACTACTATATTCCTGAAGACTATGACTCTTGATTAGCATAAACCAGGATAGACTGAGCTGTGGACTGCTGTTTCATCACTATTTCAGAATATTTTCATCATGCTCTCTATTTCTGCATTTCTCTTGTATCCATCTTGGTGTAGTATTAAATCATGAGTTCTTGGGGGCAGTCCTCAGCCACAAAATGAATTTTTGGGCTCTTGTCGCTGGCAGAAAATGAATCAGATTAGCAAGGAAGCTATAGCTTTCCTCTTGGACAAGGAATTTTTGAGTATCATAAAAGCCAGGTGAGTACTCAGCCTACTTGAATTCAGAATAAAACAGATTAATACACCATTCCAAGAGCAAATATTACTGATTGCACATTCGACTTTGAACACTCAGCTGGTTTTCCACAGAATGCAGATGATAAATGCTGTTTTGAAGTTTTAAGAAGAAATTTAGTTCTGAATGTATCTTTTGTGCTGGGATGTTGTTTGAATTTCTGTAGTAATTCTGAATTTCTGACTTGTAGTTCATTTTGGATCAGTCACTTCACTGGAGCCAGATTTCACAGATAATAGACACAAGACTTTCTTTTAAATTCAGATACTTCTTAATAATTGTTAGCATGAAAATTTTAATTGAAGAAAACCTTAATTCAAAATTTCATTTCATTATACTTTTCATTTAATTTTACTGACATTTCGTTATATTTTACTTTACTAAACCACCAGATATTTGTTTCTTACACACTCATCAATTTTTCAAAGACTACCAGAAGGCATTTAGTTCTGGATCTTTTTTAATTCTGCCACTTTAGCCAAAAATAAGAGAATGACATCAGAAACCAGGATGAATTCTTTCAAAAATCAAATATTTAAAAAAGCCTAGCAGTATTGTAAAGAGAAGTCTGATAGAAGCATCAAAATTTCTCCTTACCCAAATGAAACCAGAATTTTGTGTTTTCTATCCTGTATACTCTATTTTTTACCTCATTGGTCAAATACGTATAAAGCATAACTGGTTCTCTATTAATGTCTTTTCAAGATATAAATGGGAATGCAACAGATAATTGTGTATCCAAAAAACTTAAACACCTGATTTCTTAATGAACAATATTTACTCAACCTTTCTAGGATAAATATTTCCTTCACAATTTGTATTGATTTCGCATAAAGTTAGTCGGAATCATGAAAAATTTGGGCAGAATTATTTGCTCAAGCTTGTCTACAGCATCTGGATAATCTGTAACTAAAACAAAGTATCCTGTTTAGTCCTTGATGTATCCTTCAGGAATCTTGGGAAAACTTACATGCAAATCTCATTTTAAAAATAAGATTCTTTAGGGAAGTGTGTAACTGATTATTACTATCAATTAGAAGAGTAGTCAGACTTATCTCTACTGATCTTCAGGAAACAGACATTTTTGATTAAGATATCACTGTCTCCTGGAGAAGCTGGGGTCTGGATCCTGCCACAAAGCATGCTTTATGTTAGTTCAATTGTTTAAATAGTGCTTTCACACATATTAATATTAATTTGCCATGGAACTTTCAAGATGATTAGACAGAAATTTCTTTCCAAATCTGCATGTGGTTAGATCATGAAAATATTTAATCATCTCTAAGTGTTTTAATTTCAAACTGTGCTAGAATCTGGCTATAATTGTTACATGATTCTCCTTAAGGTATAATTGGAACTCTGTACTGAGGCTGACTGAAACTATTTGAGAACTACTGTAAATTATTAACAAAGGAAGGAGCTGCCAAAGAACACACAAACCAGGTTGGCCATAGAGGCAAATCCTCAGGCTTTGAAGATGGCCATGCTTGTCAGCTGAGTCCCACGAGTCATATATTTTTAACGGAAATGCAAAATTCTTTTATGTACAGGGTCAGGACAGTGTAGTGTCTGCCTATCTTATATTCAAGTAAAATCTTTTCCAATGAAAGATGCTTTGACTAGAGAAGCATTTTCAGAAGACAGAGCAAATCTTTTTTGTAGTCAAGCTTGTATTTTCATTTTCTGTTTCCTTATCTTTTTCACAGGTAAATATATGTGAGCCACTCTGTGTATTGCAAAAATGGTTTTATTCTTATAAAATATCCAATCACAACAAAATTCAGATTTTTAATCTGGTTTTGAGCCTGTGAAAGACATCAAGAGTTTATTCCTAATTTGTAATTAGTTAAATAATCTTATAATTTATTTTTTCTAAATTTATAACTCTGAATCCAGAACCTGGCTCGGGACTATCTTCAACTTATTTTCTATCAAATTACAGTCAAAATTCTGCATGAAACGGCTATGATTTAAGATAGGTGATTTTACCCAGAAAATTTTGCAATCATTTTAAAGCAAGTACATTCTGTACTGACTCACTGTTAAAAGTTTTAAAGATTGTCACAAAATTATAACCATGTGATGAAGCTACTGATAGGAAAGTGATAATTTGTATTCAACTCTTCCCATAGATTTTTTTTCTCTTCCTTCTAAAGTTTTAAACAGTTATGGAAATATGACACATATACAGCGAGCAAGCTTGGCACATAGGTCAAGTCAGCCCTAGAGGCAAGTATATGTTGCTGCTTATAATGTACTAAATCTAAGCAAATATGTTTGGAGCCTTTTTGATGATTAATGCTTCTTGCCTTTCTCAATTAGAACAATGCTGCATAGCTGAAGGAGAGTGATATTCATTTACTGTAGAGAATATGCAAAAAATTATACACCCAAGCAGGCAAATACCATTTGGGGAGAAGCAGCAAAATAGGTGCTTACGTGAAAATGCCCTCTTCTTAAATCCAAGAAGTGTATGGAATCTGAGATGAGGAGCATATTCCTTTTAGAAAGACATTTACCACATATACTTGATAGCAAAGTAACCTTTTCCATAGTTGCAACCTTTTTGTTTAATGAGCAGAATAGAGAGACCAAGGACCTGAAGGTCTTTTATGAAGGCATGTCCAGTAAAACACTATATATAGGTCTGATTATTGAGGAGTAAAGGTCAGGCTTTGAACTACCTTCTGGCTTTCCTCCCAAAGCTAAAAATACAACCAACCCCAAGTGACAGAATAGATTTTCAATCATGATACTCATTTATGTCTTGTGAACCTTTGATTTTTCCTCCGAATCAATAAATCTTTATTTAGTATCCTAACATTAGAGAAAAAAATGTGTGTATACTGGAAAATAGTTGTGTTCAAATGCTTACCTAAAAGTGTCAATCAGATACATTCAAATTAGCATCAAGTTAACACACATACAGGTGTATGAGTCTATTTCTCTGCAGAATGACCTTCTTAGATTCACTTAACATTACTGGTAATTTAGGATATGTCAGAATTACTCCAATGACACATAGGTACTGTTACAGTTCTTGACAAGTTTTCAGTAGAGGACACAGCTAATGGTTGATGACTCTATCTCTTGCCCACTAGCAACTTCTTCTAGCCAATATTCTTAATGTATAACGCAAAATTCTACAGAAACTTTTTTTTTTTTTAATTTGACAGTACTATTTGTGAATGATTTGTTAATAATTTTGACTGCAGAAGTTCTCAAGTACTCAATTATCCACTTTTTCAAAGTGGATTATTTTATGCAATTATTCCATATTCCATAGGTATGATTATGTGACCAAGAAACCATTTTTTAACTTAAAAAGGCATTTCAAATTTGTAAAGATGTGACTAGAAATTCAATATTATCTATTCTGCAGAAAAATAGATCTAAAACCATTAAATAATTTTACATATTTCAAAATTTCTAATCAATATCTAATCATTCTGTGATCCCACTAATCAGGACCCTCATACCATATTATCTTACAGTTCCACAGGTGAAGACAGGACCAGCTTACATCTCTTTATTCTCTTCTAAATGGTTCCATGGTTTTAGCTACTCTTATGCCTTTATTTATATAAAGGGAATTTGTGGACTTAGAGAGGCTGCTCTTCTAATAATGTATAACCTGAAGCTTCTAAATAACAGCAGATTTTTCCACCATATTCCCAAAGATGGTACACATGGAAAGAACTTACTTCTCAATTTTTCAACTATTTTCATTTTTAGTCAAATTGTTGCAGCAGGAAAGAATACTCCAGTCTGAGCAGTAATGACAGATATAATGTAATGCAGATATATTAATTATTATTGAGACATTGATGAGGCGGTAGAAGGAAATAACCATTGACTTGGTATTAATACTATTGAAAAGGATAAAAGCAATCCTGTTACTTTATAAAAAGTGTTTGAAGGGATGGGAAAGCTAACTCAAAAGCAGATTTTAGAAGGCATTTCAGTTGCAACAGGAATGTTAAGGCTGAAAGAACTTTATAGCACCAGTGGCAGGACTCAAGGAATGGAGGAAGCTGTCAGAGTAGGTTTAGGTTGGGTATCAGGAAAAGATTTCTCACCAGAGGGTGGCTGGGCACTGGAATAGTCTCCCCAGGGAAGTGGTCACAGTGCCTAGCCTGACAGAGTTCAAGAAGCCTTTGGACAATGTTCTTGGGGCACATGGTGTGAGTCTTGGTGCAGCCTGCACAGGGCCAGGAGTTGAACTCCATGATCCTGATGGCCCCCTTCCAACTTCCTTCCTTATTCTGTGATTCTATGATTCTATGAAGTCCAACCTGCTTCTATTGCGGAGAATCACACTAAATAAGGTGTTTACTAAACTTTCATAATTTCAGTTTAAACAAAATTAGGGGTTTTGAATCAACTGCTTGAAAGGCTGTTTCAGAATTTGATTGTTGCTATGATTAAGTACATTTATTTAATTTTCAGATGAGGTGTGTACTATCCCTTTTGCTGTTGATGATGACTTTGACTCAAATATTTCTTATCGCATGACCATTGTGCTTCCATATAGGACCAATGTAGGCTAAGGCTACATAACACCTTTTCTTAACAAGATAAGCCTCTCATTCTCTTGCCTACCTTTCACTGCATCTGTACTGATTTCTGTTTCATTTTCCTGAACTAGAATGTCCAGAATGGTATTTAGCATTTCATAGTAAGTGTCAGGAGTGCTTTTTAAGTGAAACACATTTTAGGATCTCATTTGTCTATTATACAGCTTGTTTCCTAGTTAGCTGCTAGATTTGCATATCACCATCTTTAGTTATGTTGGAGGATATTACACATACTGGACAACTTGAGCAAAACTACTTTATGGAACTAGAAGCTGTTCCAAGGTTACAAAATCATTTCCGAACACCACTTATTCCACAAAATAGTATTGCACCAGTATGCATTTGTGAATAGTTCTCCAGTGCCATTTAGATATCTACTTGACTGAGGTTTTAGCAATCATAGTACTCCTCTTTACTGTCATATCTACTTCATTGATCAATGCAGGAAGCTTCATAAATGTAGATAACATATTTTCCAGACATTTTGTAATTAGCATTGCAAGATGAGCTATCATAATTGCTTCCTTGACAGTAGTTTCTCATAACTTATGATGTCTTGATATATAATGCATATCCTGTAATGCATTTCAACTAATCTGTAACTATTACAGTCAATCATCTTGAAACCGTGTCACAGTGTGAGCTGCTTTTAAGTCTAAAATAAGTGTTCTGTTTGAAAATTGTGTTGTATTACAGTAGGCAGTATTGTTTTACAACCAGGCCTGCATAAACCCTGTGGGTATCAATGAAAGCAATCAGACTAATTCAAAATTTACGCTTTTCTGCTGTTAGTGGAATATGACTGATGTCAACAACTGTGTTACAAAATGAAAGTTTCACATATGCCTAGAAAGCAGTTGAGTTCTGACACGTGTTAATATTATCATTTAAGGAATAATCCACACTGCCTTCACAAACAAAAATATAGGAACAACAGATACACAGCTGAGGCAAAACTTAAGCTGGAGTTTCTGATATTGTCAAAGAAATGCTCAGTTCTGGCAAAAGAAATTGACCCTGTATAATCTATTTAATAAGGTAATTAGGACTAGCTGTTTCTGAAAATGTATCTTTAACCATAAATAGCTTTTCAGCCATACTGAGACAAAGAGCCTTGTACTCAGTCTGCTTCAAGTGCTTATTCTTGACCCCAGGTTTCCCACTTACACAGTGGGATGCACATCTCTCTAAGGATCTGGAATAGGGAGGAGATCTGAGCAAATACTAGCCAGGCAAAAACCAGTTTAATTTTAGTTCACTATGGTTTCACAGTCACACAATCATCTGTATTTGCATAAAGAAAGGAGCTGAATGAAGTGAAAATGAGCAGCCCAAGACTGGCCAGGACTGCTTCTGTTCGCAGAAACACTGGCTTACATTGATATTAAACTTATGCAAAATTTAGCCTTTAGCTGCACTGCCCAAAACTTCTGTTCACGTAGATGGTGACTAATCCTTGAAATTGCTAACTCTGTAAACATATGCCAAAAAATATTTATGGAAAATCCATAATAAAGAAGATACTTCTAAAGATGAGCAATGATTACATACCAGTAATTTGTAAACACATACTCATGTATAATGATTGTATACATTTGTGAGTAAATTTGACCCCTGGGTATTCCTATGCTTTGTCGGTATAAAAGAATAATAGCTTGTGGATAGAAGCCACCTGAAGCTTCTGTCATCCTTCTTTCACTGTCACCAGTCTGCCTACTCTTGAATGACTGCAATTTATACTGGCTGATGCTGGGTACTGGTTTCATTCATCTGTATTTAGAATCCTTCCTCCACTATCAAATGTAGTAGAGACAAACAGAATATCTGAGTGGCCCTGATGTCTTGTAGTTCAAAACCGAGATGAAAGAATATTTTAAAGAAAGCACATTTTAAAGAAAGCACAAAGTACACTGGATTGAAAAAAATGCACATCTAGGCTAAGATGTGGAGGCAACAGCATGAAATAAAAATGTTAACTAGGGAACAAAATCTTGATTAAAAAAAAATGCTTACAATCTCCTTTTGTGTATGTCCACACATCTGTCTTACAGACACCTCTCTCCCTCTTAGTCCTGCAGCATCAGCTTCATCAGTGGCTTCCTCAATCATAATTTTTTCTCTGAAAATTCCCACCAACCTAGCAACTTATCAGCTTTAGCTGGTGTTGCAATTGTAGCCATGAGGTTTCTCAATTTGCTATATAGAGTAGTTCTGAGCACTGAGATAAATCACAGTGATAAGATGCAGGCTACTGCTGTTCTGTAGTATCTCATTGATGGAGATGCTCCAGCACTAGAGCAAAGGTTAAATAGTTAGAAAAAATGTTAAAGAAATATCTTTCTCCCAACTATGTGATTTGGCTTATTTTTAGGTTTGGGAAGAAAAATAATTCGTTTCAATTCCAGATAGAATATTACATAACTTCATATTAGAATCACAACAACAACGTTACAACTACTTTCAATGACTTTATTCTTTCTTGCACAATATCTGCTGTGTTTATTTTGAAATAAAAATTAATATATTTGAATTGGGTAGTTATTTTTTGTTATCCTTCATTTGATGAGAAAATAATTGCTCTTACCATGTTTTTGTACAACACTGAAATAAAAAAAAGCCCATTTACATTAATTTTCTTGTGGCAAGAATTTAATTTTTTTGTTCAGTGTTGTGCTGAATTTTGTAAACCTCCTTCCCCCAAGCATCTCTCTAATTGCTTTCTGTTGAAAATATGTTTAGTTTTATTTGAAGATGTTCTCACCAATAGTCTGTATATAGAATTAAGTAATCTTTTGATTAATAATACCATATTACAATAGCTCATTAACACTAGTATATATTAAAAGAAGTCTGGCATTTAATTTGTTAGCATGATTGAGCATGTGTTTTTACTGAGTATACTAATCAGCAGGAAAATTTGTAAATATATAGTAGTTTGGTATCTAATTTTTTCAGCTTCTGTAGCAAAATAATTGAAGTTCAGACATCTAATTTCCATTTTTGAAATTTAGTTCCTCCTTCAATATGCTTTTGGAGTTGGATATTTAGGTATCAGGTTAGGTGTGAAGGTGTGACAGTGACAGGTAGATGCAAAATGAGATTTTCTTCCATCATGCAGATCCAAAGGTTTCTGAGTAGATATATGGATAGCCTAAAAGGATTATAAATGCCTTTTAATGTACTAACACTACTAGAATGGGTTTTTAAAATCTTGTAGTGTTGTTATCTTTCTTTACAGGCTTTTAAAGAAATAAACTATGTAAACTGAGTCAGATATAGTCCATAAAAGTGCAAAGTGTTATTTCGAAGCAGCAGCTACCAGATGCAAGCACCTAATGATGATTAAAAATCTTTCCTGCTGAAAAAAACATAGCTGTTTAGCTAGACTTCATCCATGATCTGTGCTTTAGGGACTAAAGGCAATTGCTTTGGTAAAAACTACTTGTATATTTTAACAATATTACAAAACAAGTATTTAGCAAGTGCTTATTACTTTCTCAAATATTGTAACCAAAACAAGGTAATGCAGAGATATATTTACAGGAAAACATACATTGGGAGGCAATTCCAATATGTACAAAACTGAACTGAAAAGATTGCTACATATGCCATACAAAGTCTTTGTGCAATGCAACTCTTCCAGAGTTACTGCAAGTCTGAGGTGTTGCAGGTGTAGACAGAACTAACAGTGGAAATTTTTTCACAAAAAACTACACTTTTATTTTATTCTTACTACATCAGTAGCTATTTAGATTTAGGCTCTAATTGAGGCAGTCAGTCAGGGCACTACCAGTCATGGGTCAAAAGTAGCATGGTCTCCTTCTTGATCTGTGGAAGTCAAAGTGTTGATACAGAGGTAAAACATGATACTGTATAGCTGTGTCTCATCCCAAAATACAGGAAAAAGTTTCAGTCAAGTTAAGTATCTGCCTAGAAAGTCAGCAGTAATAGCAAATAAATTTTAGAAATGTTTTTAAGCCAAGTTCTGCTGTGGGTTAAACATGTAGAGTTCAAAAAGAGGAGTCAAACTGCACATTCCAGTTTACACTGTAGTTACAGAGATTCTAAGCTGTCGTGAGCCTGTACCACATCCCACATTCCATGGGAATGCTGCTTTTGGCACGCCAGCCACTGAAGCAACACAAGGCTACCAGGCAACTCCTTTTGGCCATGCCAGTGTCTTTTGGATATATACTCAGATTTCTGTTGCTAAGCACGCAGCATAGCTCATATACAAGTCATGACTGTGTGATTCTGACATTTTAAATAGTCACCTGAGACATGAAGCTATGTCAAAACCATCCAACATAAGTATTTTGATAAGAAGAATGTAGAGCACTTCTATATTTCTATGTAAAATGACTATGCATTAAAAAAATGCTAGTCTATCAACAACCAGAGCAGTAGGCTTTTCTGTTATTGCATAAAACAGAAAGAGAAAATAATAACAAAGTAAAGTGGGGCAGAATCCTAAAATTTAATGAAATTATTGTTGATAGTAGTGTCTGGAAACACTGTCTTGCAAGCTATGTGTTGTGGCTTTTACCATACTGTGCTTTCCCATCTGGGTGATGTTAAACACAGTCACAATGTAAGCACGTGGAATTAAAACAGACTTTCATATCTACTGAACAGTTCAACAAAGTATTCTTAGGTAGCACAATAATAAAGAAAAACCCCTCAACCACTAGTGTAAGCAGGAAAAATATTAATGTTTTCACAGTCTGAATTCCTTCCCATTTCAAAACAAGACTGTTAAACGGCAAAGGCGAAGAGCTGCTGAAGGGTTAAACAGAGCTAAAGGCTGGAAACATGCAGTCACACATGTTTATGTGTATTCAGCTCCAACCATCTGTTGTTCATATGTGGAAGTTAGTCAATATGATATTGCATCATAGCAGAAGTTCTTGGGGGCAGGATAATGACTGTTCAAGATCAACCTGTTAGAAGAGGACCACACTGTATAGCAGATAAAGAAGAAATAATCCACAGTAAATTTAGGAATCTGAGACAACAGAAAGATACAAGAGCAGACGGGTGAATTTCCCAGTTAACTTCCATTCACTGAACTGTCATTTAATTGTAATGAGATATTCAGGCAGACTCTTAGCATCATTTGTGAAAATATCACTTCAAAAGCGCATCTGAGTTTTAGGCACTGTATTCTGAGTCCTTTACTCTGAGGAACTAATTTTTAACTTTTAAAACTATCTATAAAGGTAACAGGGAAGTAATTTTAAAGTTTTAGCTAGTACCTTATACTTCGTACCAGCATACATTGGTTATGAGAGGATAAATGTTGTTATTAATATGAATATTTTATTTCCTAACATGGCCCCAACTTTTCTAGGAGAAGAACCAATATATGCTTTTGTTTTAAGATTCTTCTTCCAGCCAAAGTTTAGGACATAGTCTGGCACCTAGAAAATTATCAAGGAAATTATTTCTTACTCCATCTTATCAAACAGATGAGAAACTTTATTAGTGAAAGCTGATTTGCAAGATAATTTTCATTTCTTTTTTTCAGCGGAAGGAAAAACGTTGGTGGACAAGGTACATTGCAGGTGCCACCACCATTGCTTTTCAGTGGCATGACCAGTTTTCTCACATTGGCAGAAAGCACAGATGTTATGCTGCCCCTTAGGGAATATTCTGTCTGTGGCAGAGGCAAAATTTCAATATATCTTGACTGTGTAGAAGATTCTCCTTGTGTTTCCTGAGGGTGTGAATAAAGCTGAATATTTCTGGCAGATGAAGTTGCAAAGGGAAAATTATAAATAATGATGTATTAAATAGTGCTGGACAACTTAAAACAACCCTGTGTGAGTCAGAAAAATAATGTAGACAGTTATTCACATTTTGTATCTTAGTGCATGACAATTGCAGATGTTCAATATTGTGCTCCAATGCAGGCACAACAGTATGAAGAGTTCAGGACTAGAAGGAATTAGACATAATTGAATGTTTATTATAAAATATAAATTTGTCCTTCTCTGCATTAAATACCATGTCAGCTTATAAAATTAGGAGCAAGCCATTTGAAGGGCACATTTTGACTTCCCACCCACAGCATTCTAAGAAACTAGGAAGAATTCTTCCTCTGCCATGTGAAAATAAATAGGTATTGGATGATACTAGTCCAGGGCATCCTAGCTGCAAACTGGAACAGAGCCCATACACTGGACTGGACTGGTGCTCTGACAGTAGCACTTTATTTACAGCGGATAAAACAGCGTTGTTAACTCTTCATGTGGATGGGAAATAGAGAAAACAGCAAAACAGAAAAAAAACTTATTAATTTTGCTTCAGGCAAAAGGATAGGATTAGTGAAATAGAAAGAATACAAACACCCTTTAGCGAAGTATTTTATTCCTACCTTAATTTCCCTGCCTTCTGAGTTTTGAGTCAAGATATAACCCACATGATATTTCTGTAGGAACAGGTCTGAAGATCAGTATAGTAAAAAATTAGTCCTCAACTGTACTAGTCCTAGTCTTTGCATTTCTGATGTAGCAAACCATTACATAAAGTTATCTCTATCATATTTCATAAGGTATTTATAAATATTCCCTTTATTTTAATTTTAATAGATCTTCAAAATTTCCACCAACAATATATGCACATATGTTACTTTAGACTACATATGTTAATTTAGGCTATTCAAGTAATCCAGCTTCTCATTTTCTAATGTATACACTTCTAGTGCTAGTCTTTGGCTTCTGACAACTTTTACACCAACTTAAAGATTTTATAGTACCCTTTCAACTGCAAACATATTCCAAAAGCTTAGTTCGTACAGACAACAAATGGAAATAAAGATCCATTCCACACATCCACATCATCTCCCTCATTAGTGTAACTTTAGTCTACACTTTGGGCAGCATTTACTGCTTTTGGTCTTCTGATGTACTTTGACTTTAAATGTTATATACCACTGTCATTAAAAGACATATTTATGTATTTTATGAATTTTTATATTAACAAATGAATATGAGTTTTCATGTTACCAAAAAGTCAGATAGAAGGTGAAAAGAATGAAGCTTTCTTGCATGCCAGTATCTATTTGAGGGCTTATGCTACTCAAGGAGTTGCATAGTTCTGCTACTTAAAGCCTCCTGTTTTAGGAAAGCATTACAGGCAAAATTCAATTGTAATTCCACATCTGTAGTATCACTGAAAGGAGCAGAACTTCAGTCTTTGTCAAAACTTGACACAGAATATCACTTCAGATATCATTTGTGGTGGTAACAAATTAAAACAAGGCTCATATTTTACATTGCAACAAAACTCATGCACTGAATTTTCTATACTATCACTGGTGTCATCCAATGACAGAAATTTTTAAGACTAAAATGTATATAACATAGTCTAAAATACTGCTGATTAAAACCTTGCCATGACAATTATTATTTTAAAATAAAATTTAGCAACAAGGGAATGCCAGCAAATGCCTAAATAGGATTTTTGCTGCATGCATTTTACTACCACTTAAAGGAAGCCTCATGGGCAAATAATATCACTTTTAGATTCTTTGGGGAGGAATTACCATAAAAGTGTTTCTATGGTCTGTTGCACCACCCCTCAAATATTTATTTAATGGGAATTTAAACAAGGTAAAATAATAACCTACAAAGTTTTTTTGTTAAATTAATATCAATCTGTAATAGCGCATTCCAGCAAAGCATAAAAATTGAGTTGGGCTTGCTAGTGTGCTAACATGAGTAATGGATGGATTAGCAGAATATATTTTGAGTTGGATCTGAACTGACTTTTTACTTTGCAGACTTTAATTTTGATTAATGCTTACCTTGGTTTAGGCAATAGGCTTTGGCAAGGAAGAGAGAGGATTTTCTTTTCTTTTCCATTGACTTTTCCAGACAACTCAATCTGTAATGCTTGCTAGACTTCCCTTTGAGCCTGAGAACTGCTGGCTTGCAGAACCTGCAGTGTTCCTACTCTTTTTTCTTATGTAAGATTGATTTCTACTTTCATCCATGTCTTTGGTTCCCTTACTAGTTATGATTTAGTGAAATTATTCTCTCTGCTCTTCTTGGGTGTCAAATGTTAGCACAGGGTTGAAAGAGAATTTTAGAAGTCCATTGCAGTAGCAGCACTAGATTAGCCAGACCACACAATAAACTTGAATATGGGAAGAGTAATGATGTACTACTCCAAAAGTACATAGACTTGCATTTTCTGATGTAAAATAATGCTTCTTCAAAAGAGTATGTATACTTATTCTAGAGTCATCCTGCACTTGAGCCTTCTTACTTCAGAGTTGCTCAAGAAAAGAAAACACCCTGAGTTTTGCAGTGAGAGAATTTTCACCCCAACTAGAACTTTTGCCCTGGTTGAGGGATGCAAATTTGGACATTATTTACAACTGTACAGCACAGGTACAATCTACTAAAATCAGTATTTTGCTGTTAGTCTCAGGTACACAAACATAATAAAACCAAAGGAAGCCCAAACATACACAAATAGATTTATATATACAAAATACATATATACTATATATATATCTATATCTATATATATATATATAGATATATAGCCTGTCTAAAAGAAGCTAATGTAAAATTTCTTGGAAAGGAGAAAATTAATGGAAAAAATTTAATGTTTAACAAAGACAGTCCAAATTTATACTTTCCCATTCAAAAGAAATGGAAACATTTATTTAGATCTGTATTAAAACAATGCATAAGAACTATTTAGTTTCCTCAGCCATAGTAAGTTTGGATGGTTTAGGTTTCTTTGAAACATTTGTACAGTACTTTGCCAAGTCACTGAATTACTGCATTATAAGGTATTATGAGAGATGAAGCACAAACAAAGAATCTAGCAAATACAAGGAAGGGATAAACAAAGTACAACTTATGCCTCGCCCTGTAGCAGTTTAGTAGTTCCCATTTAAAAGAGTCGTCCCCTCCCCCTGCAAAAAATATTATTTGTTACTTTCATTTCGTTCTATTTCCAAGAAAAAGAAGTTCTCCTTAGATAATATAATGAAATTTCTACATTAATCAAAAATGAAGATGAATGAAATTTCATTTCTCTCAAATGAAAATATTTCTGTAGTAACTTTCAGCCAGTCTTTAGCTTGGTTTAGAATCTTGAGAGAGGCACAAAGCAATTGTGACATTGCTGTTGAAAATGCACAGCATGGGTATGAAGTCCTGTCTCACATTTGCACAGACCAAGAGCAACTCATTCAAGATCTGTCATAACAAAAAGAAAATCAAGCTCATCATTTGGATACTGAAATTGATTTCAAAAAACCTTGAACTGAATTAAATTTTCTGCTGCATGGACACCAGTAGACTTGATTTGATATCACTTTGCCTGGGGCACAAAGCATGACTTTCTTCTGAGTTAAGGGATTACTACAGTTTCCTCATACCCAGATTTATAGGGACATATGGAATGAGCTGTAAAGAGAAGCAAAGAGACTGGAGTAAGCACGGAGAGCTGTGTGCCGAAGCGCAGATATTCTGCTGATCAACATGGCACAGCAGCATTCGGGGAGGGCACGGCCACGATCCTGCCTCAGAGACTGAGCCCCACCGGGCTCTGGGGCTGCACTGAAAACAGGGAGAGCTTCACCCAAATCTCTCTGCCTTTCCTGAAGTCAACGCCTGATGAAAGTAAAAAATATGAGGAGCAAACTCCTAACTACAAGTTTTTCAACAGTAGAAAAAAGCCACGGCAGGAATACAAATTTGACTTCAAATTACATGTTTATATGGATGGATTTTTTTCCTAAATATTTTTTTAAAATCTTCATTAATTTCTCATATTCACAAGGGGTTTAGTAAATACTTCAGTTCTGCCACTGTCATTTCAGATATATGCACAAAGTTAAGATTTTAATTGTAATATTTAAATAATATAAAGATAAACAAAGTATTGCACAAAGTCCAAATTGCTGACATATTCAGCAGGACGCTTAAGTCAATGGGACTTCTCACAAGCTAAAAAATTGTCATCCGCTTAAGTCATCTGCTGAATTGTCATCCGCTTAAGTGTCCAGCTGAATCACAGCCAATGGGCTTCATTATACCCTTTATTGGTTTTATCATTTTGACCTTTACTGCACAGTAAATTTTGCCCTTCTTGTGGTATTTATAACATGTTCTATGGCATACTTGCAAAGGAGATTACCACAGATTTATCTACTGCAATTTGAAGAGGATGAGCTTACAATAGACTGTAAAGGTTTCACCCCACAGAAAAATGCATATTGTGTATATTAAAAAATTATTACCCTAAAATAAATAGACCATTTAAAAATTGACAGAAATTTCATGAATAGAATGTAATTTACACATTTTAATTTCTTGTGGTAAAGGTGACTCAATCAGGACATAAAATCTGTGCAACTCATTAAATCTTAAAAAAAATAATGTAATCTCAGGTATTTAAGAAAATAAATCTGGAGTTAGTCTACCAAACTTCAATGTTATGATGAAGCTATAATGTGAAGTTTTGACTGTTATTTTCTGCACTCATGTTTCTTATTATTATTTTATTATTCTTTTCTTTTTAACTGCTCGGTCTTGCATATAATGAATAAATTATTCAGTAATTCATATAGGGTATTTAATTATTGCCTATTAGGACCAGTTTCCCTGCAATACATCCATAACCTGTAGAAGATAATTCAGAATACCTGAAGTTAAGTTTTGTTTCCAGTACCTCATCATAAATGCCCTCTTTTCTTATTATGATTAATAACTTACTGATTCTACACAACACTCCCATAAAGGTAGAGCTTTGGAAGAAAAAAATCAATCTAAAAATTTGAGCTGAACAATGCAGCTGAAAACAGGACAGTTACACAATAAAAGGCATCAGATAATCTTGACCTTACAGTGCTTTGTTTATAGTATGTGTGCTGTGCATATACTTCAATATGTGTAAGTTCAAGGGCACTGTACTGGTAAAACACTGAAGTCCTTAAAATTGCCAGGCACCAATTTACATGAGTTAAGTAGTTCCATGTAAGTCACACATCCCTACTTTTTATGAAGTTCAACAGAAGCAACAAATTTAAAGTGGAGATGCTTGGAAAATACTAGTAAGCATTGCTCAGTTGCTAGGGGTCGTCATTTCAACAAGCTGAAAGATAACCAATGTCTACAGTTATTAAACTTCCAAATCAACAAGGTTTAAATTCTATTATGAGATAAATATGCTTTGACTTATATTTGACATGTTTCTGCTAAAAGGCTATTATCAAGACTGGATACATGATGACTTAGCATCAACTTTTTTTATTCTTGATTATTAGCGAGGATTTCATTACAATTTAGCCCATTAAAAAAATAACAAAATTATAAGCAGAATTGATTCCTCATACAGATACCTAAACAAACTATTAAAGTTGTTTTAAGAACCAGCACATGGAACATGCAGTTTGACAACTGTGGGCTGTGGTTGTGAACACTGCATTATTTAGGATTATGAATTCCACTTTGCACTGTACCTGAAGCATGTTATGTCTTAAGCAAGTTACTGTAAGGCATTTGAAACAGATGTCCAGGGAAAGCTGATGGACTGTTACAGGAAACTGAAAGTCAAGATGACAAACAAAAGACCTTAAACTCTGAGTCTTATTCATTCATTTTCCCACAGAAAGGTTTGTGAGTGGGGTGAATGTGCCATAGCCTCACACGAGAGTTTATGAGACAGAGCACAGTCTTTCTGTTAGCAGTAACCAAAGTTTCATCTTCCAGGAAACATTAGAAAATATATCTCAGGGAAAATTGTATTCATTTGCAAAAATATTCATTTGGGTTTTAAGTGATTTTGCCCCAGAAAATCCTCTACAGCATCTATATTTTTCCTTTCCTCTGTTGTCCCAGTGGTAAATCAGAAGTCACAACTGTGTGTGCTGTGTAGTAAATTTGACAAGAGATGCTAAGGGATCTGCAGCCTAATAGGATCTCTGAGGAGGCAGGCATGTGTGATAGAAAGGAAATACAGCAGGCAGAATACCTCCTGGAGGAGAGCCTGAGTCAATAGCTCTAGGGTTTGCAGAGACAGGACTTTGGAATTGCATATTTTCTTTATGTGGATTGAGCCTGGATGTGTGCTGTGAACTTGATGCCTCCCAGAAGCAGTTGATAAGAAAAGCACAATTTTTCAACGTGTAAAACAAAGCTAGCAAAGTAAAATTGTGATAAGCAAGATGAAACACTATGTGAAAACTTTCAAAATTCTGGCCCTTTCAGGAAGGATACCTTTCTAAACCCACCTCCATTTAGTGTTTAGCACATGAAAACTCCATTCTTGTTTCTGTTAATGGTCTGTCTCAAAATTACTACTTACCACTGACATTTTTTTTCCCCTCTGTAGGATTTGCATTTCTTCCTAAGAAAAACTAATGCTTTGCTAGTAAACTGTTTAGCTTTACATACCCAGCCTGGAAAATCCAACTCACTCCATGGAATTGCTTACCATTTTTCTATCAAAAACATCCCTATCTAAAGTCCTTCTGGGTTACATTTAGACTGTTTTGCCTGAAGCAAATTAGGTAAATGCCTCCCATCCTGTCCATTAGAAGCATGAGGGTTACAGCGCACACACACACACGCACGCCCACGCAGACAGGAAGTCACATAAGTATTTAAGTAAGCATTGAGTCCTCAGCCGTGTCCTAGGGCCAAAGTCCAGCAACTTGTGGGAGGGCACCATGCCAGCCTAACAGATGGACATACATATGGGTAGTCAGGACATCATGTGAAGCCATCAAGTATGGATACTAAGGGCACGATTCCAACCTAAGAACATGAGCTTTCTGTGAAGGTTAGGGGATGTTAAGCTGGATTTACTTTCAAAAATAAAGAATAAATTCCACTGTCATGTCCAGGAACAGTTACGCTCACAGTTAATCAGGTGGAGTTGCTAGTAGATAAAAAGAGCTTTTATTGTAAAAGAATTATTGCAAAGGAAAGTTCTAACATTTCACAAGGAAGATTTCATTTTCACAGATAAATATGTATTATTTGTGGGGAGACGTATTTAATGATAATGATTTTGCACTGGCAGTGCTTTCACCCTGCATCACCATCTGTCCTGTGCCTTTTTCCTAAAGGAGACAGGAAACTGCTATTTGAGCAATGAATGCAGCCCAGACAGTCAAACACATTCTCCAGCAACCGTTATTGGGAGGGTCAGTGCTGGGAGCTGCTGCCCTTTGCTGATGAGGAGAAAATGAGAAAAACAGGCACAGCACCTCCACACACATTGCCCTGGAGAGGACTGACTTAGCACTGCTAATGTATCTGAGTGAAAAACAGGCATGTGCATCCACAGCCATCTGCTGCTATGTCCATCAGCAGGAGAAAGGAAGAGATTAGGAATCATGCTTTGTGAATTTAATCCACTGCTACACCACAATTACAAATGGATGTGCCAAACCATGCTCAAATGGGATCCCATGGAATCATTGAATCATAGAATGCTGCCTAGGAAGGGAGCTATTAGGACTGGTCAAACCTCCAGTTGAGGTTTGACCACACAAAATGTCTCCCTACAGTGCCAAGTGTATTCTCTGTATTCTTCCCATGTCTCTTGGCCTTGGTTCCACCGGGATTCCACATCTTACTTAGATCAGAACACCGAAATCTGACAAAATCATGAACAGCTTTTGAAATTTTACCAATTGAAATATGAAATTTTAATTCCAAGTACCGGAAGGACAGAAGCAGCATCTTGGTTTGTGGAGCACTGCGTATTCAGAGCAAAATTGAGACAGGAAGCATTAAATTCCTCCTTGATTGAAATGAGATATTGAGAAGAAACATTAGAATTTTATGAAGATGAATGAATGAAAATCACATAGGTGATTTTGTTAAATAAAAGGACTTTTCTGTTTCTTCCAGTCTTGATTTTAAAATACAAAGAGAGGGATAACCACTGCTTCCTCTGACCTTCTGTATCCAGAGGATACAGCTTGAACTATCTGCTTTAACTTCTAGACATTCAGGTTCTTTCTGCTAGACTCAACATCTCTTTAGCATTCAGCACTCCTTCCATGAAGCTACTGATTGTAATGCAAGTCACTTCTCAAACCACTTTTCACTAAACAACCCAGATTGACATCTCAAAGATGTCAGTGGTACCATTCTGAAGAATGCTATTCCTCTGGTCATTTTTATGCCCCCTTCCATTTTTCAATGGACTTTTAGAATTCAGATGCCAGAAAATGTATGCAGCAATCCAGTTTTAGTCCCCTACGTGCCATATATATAGGGAAAGGTTGACTTCTTATTCTATTTCTTTATTCTGGCTCTGTTCACCATTCTTACATATTATCCTATTATTTCTTTTTGAGACAGTACATTCCAGGCTATAGCTATCTTTTTACGTTTCAGCCTACATGCCCTAGTTCTTTAACTGTCTGACTAAATCTACCATTTCATATTGCATTTTTTGCATTTTATGTGGCAATTACAGAATAATTTAAATGCTTCTATTTTGACTCATTAGCACATCATTAGCCACTTCACAACTGGTTTATGAAGCATCCATGCTTTTCATAGAAGGGCTTTATATTTTCTTCAGATCTTTACAAAGCAAATTAATGCTACTGTGGTCATTTCTGTGGACTTCCACTAGAAACTGGCACTGAGTTGTCATTCTCCATTAATGACAATTCAGAAGCTCTCAGACAATTTGTAAACCATGTAATGAGCTTTTTTACAATTATAGTTCTATTACTTTATTAGAATATTGTGTAAAAATCAGTAGACTACCTTACAAACGCATATGTCTGTAATGACTACTTGGTTGGAGAGTTTTTATACAAAGAATATAAATATGAGGTTTCTTGTCCATTAAGACTGTCTGCATTACCACACAGGGTGACATTAATTACATTCCTGTCAGGTATTCTTTCTTAAATTAATCTAACATCCCATGTTTCCTTCCTTATTTTGCTTACAACTGATGCCAGTCTCACTACCATGCAGTCATTTCATTGCCACAGTATCCCTTTTATGGATGTTGGCGCAATCATAGATCCATAGAAAGGCTTGGGTTGGAAAGGACCTTAGAGAGCTTCTCCTTCCAATCCCCCTGACATGGGCAGGGGCACCTTCCACTAGAACAGGTTACTCAGAGCCCCACCCAGCCTGGCCTTGAACACCTCAGGGATGGGGCATCCATGGCTTCTCTGGGCAACCTGTTAGAGAACCTCAGTACATTCACAGTAAAGAATTTCTTCCCATTACTGAAGCTATTTTTTTGCTTCTTGTATTCACTAATGAGAGTATCCACTTACTCTCATTAGTCTCCTTAGTTATCACATTCCTCTGTCCACTTGAGATATTCCATACCTCTCAGTTTCCACAGATGTGTCTTTACTTCCTCTATTCTCCATTCACTATATGGCTTTTAATCCCTATTTGTTACCCTTACTTTTGCACTCAGTGCAGATGGATCTTTTGCTAAGATCTTCAGCACTTTTGAACTGCTACTCTTTAGTTATTTAACATTCTCATTAAGAATTGCAGTTTTTCATTCATGTATTTGTCTGACTTCTCCCAATTATTTCTGCTTACATTTTTCTCAACCATAGAAAATTACCCATTTAGAAGGACCACTATTTTGCTGCTTGGGATTGTTCTTTGTTTGTCTAAACTGATTGCAATCAGGTCATGAAAACCACCCCTAGGGCAGCCGTGAATTTCTAGTCCAGTAAGTTATTCGTATTTATCAGTTCTAATGAGAACTTGAATTAAAAATACATTATGTTTGGCTTGGAAATTTTGCACCAGGACACAAGTTCTTTTTCTCTTTACAAGAAGTTTAATATTTTGCTAGTGTGTTTCACAAATCTTCTGTACATAGACCTCCCACCACATTTATTAATATGCATTCAAAATCCCATGATTTTGTGTTGAAAAAACTCCCAAATACCACTACTTTTTTGTCCTGGGAGGTTATATCCATTTGTTTTATGATCCAAGTAGCTTGACTACTTCCACCAGATTTCCAGGTTGACTTTCCCACTGAAGAGAGTTTCTACATTGTCCCTGTTATCATGACCTTATAATAGCTACTGCATGCAACAAGAATCCCACATTTTGTGTCTGGCCATTCTTCCCCTTTAGATACATTTTTCTGGATTACAGTAAAGCACTGTAAGGCACACAATGACTTTTAATCTAGCCCTGTATACAATGACTTTTTTTTTTTTTTCTACAAGCTTGGGGTTGTGTATTTCAGGCTACTCATGATCAATTCACTTTGAAAATATCAGGAAAGATATGTTTCCATGAGTATGATTTTCCAGGGGTATGATTTCAATAAGTAAAGCGCCTATATTTAGGTACTCCTTCCACCTGGCCAATGGAACCGAATGTACATTGCACTTGTGAAAATTTGCAGAAATGACAGCATTTCCCTTTTGCCTCAGGGGACCTGCTGTTGATCTGTTTTTCTGTATCACCCTTCATATTGTATGGCCATTTAGTGACTTTTTCTTTTTGATATATTTTAATAACTGTATCACAAAAAAAAAACCCATACTCTCCCTGAAATGGCAGAGTGTCAGTGAGGACAGAATCTGGATCACTCTTTTACTTCATATTGTATTCTGGACCAATACCTTGAATAAATGAAACATATTACAAAAATGGAGTGGGGGGGGGGGTGGTTTGTGGGTTTCATTTTGTGGTTTGGTGTTGGTTTTTTTGGTTTTTTCTGTTCCATTCTGCTTTTCAACATCATTCAGTTAGTTCTTAAAATAGTTTATGTAGTTTAATTTGGGAAAATAAATGAGGTTACTTTAACAAAAAAAGTCTTATTCTGCACATTTTCTGCAAGATGGGCAATATTCAACAAACCTGAGATCCCTTTTCTCATGAACATAATAAGACATTTCTCAGTTGAATGCCCAGAGGTGCATAGCTTTTAATGAGGGTTTAGAAAAGAATATCTAGGAGGAAAAAAAAGAACTAGAGAGGTGGAAATATAGGAAGATTGAGGGGGAAAAGTAAAGAAAAAAGACATCTATAATTTTAGCACATGTAATTAAATATTTGCTAACTCTTGCCCAACTAACTAAAAATAAGATATTAGAGCTATTATTTCTCACCTCATCGTTTTTGCAAAGATTTATGTTTAAGGTATATTTCAATTTGAAATTTTCACAAAAGGTATTTAAACAGGTATTGGGATTCTGCAATTCTTTATTTTTCTGTTGAAAAATGTGAGAGAAAATGTGTCCTACCAATGTTTTTCACCTTGAAGTATACCTCTGGTATTTGTTCAGTGCAATGCTTTAAATAAGCTTACTGAAAATGTAAATGAAAAAAAAATCAAAGCATTTTCATAATGAAATCCAGTTGTTTTCAAACCTATTCTAATTGCACATAATTCTGCTGAATAATGCAATTCCTACTATGACCTTCCCTAAATAAAATTCTCTGTCTTGACAAAGACTGAAAAATTATTGAAAATTGCGTAAACTAATACAAATGCCTATTGGTACCATTAAAAACATAGTGCTGCATTATTATTATTTGAGCCAAGTTATTATGTTTTTTTCAACCTCTTCAATTTTAGAGATGAATCTGATCTTTCATCACTGACCCTTCTCACTTGGTACTGACCAAAGTCCAGGGACATTGGACTTTGGTAATTTTTTATTCCTGTCCTACATTGGGATGATTTATGTTTTAAGATATTACATTCTGAGTTATCTTTTGTTAATAGACAGAAAACACTAGTCAAGTATATCCACACTGTGGTATCTAAAAAAAAAATCTTCTTTTAAAAAGACCTCAGTTCAAGTGCATCGAGAAAATGGGATTTGCTATTCACTGTTAATCCTGAATATTACTTCTTAATATATTTTCAGTAAAAACACACATTTTAAAAAAAATTCTCTGACAGGAATCATGTGCGAGAAAAAAATCACTTTTTAATATAGTCTTTTAAAAAGAATAAATAATTAATTTTGAAAATTTCTCAGTGAAATACTTCAGTTTCTTTCTTTCTAAAATAGCACTGTTTGCAATGTTTCCCTGTTAAAATCTTCAGTTGTGAAATTCATTAAGTTGTCTGCAAAAGAAACATTTATACTAAGCAAATAAGACATGAAGCCTTGGATTTGCTTCTTTCACATAGTCTGCAACATATACAACACAAAAAAATGAAAAATATTCCTCAGTTATTTGACAATTGATTGACAAAGGGTTTACAGGCTTAATAATTAAGTTCTTTTTATAGATGTACCCCTTTGTGCAATCTGCCCTGACCTTCCGTGCCTGACTCCTTAGTATCAGGTAATACAGTGTGCAATGCACTCAGAAACATTACACAGGTGCAAGGATCTGGGCCCAAAATGTTCAACTGCATATGCAGAGACAGAAATATCCCCATTAACAACTCAGAGACATTGCTTTTCAGAAGTAACATTATTTGCTACAGACTTTTGGAAGAAAATGACAATATGTAAGAGATTTTACATTAAGTTTAGGGCCTGGAAAATTCCAAGTAACACTCATGTTTTTGCATACCCTCTTTCCAAACTTCCAGTAATGAGAACTCATCCAGAAAACTATTTCAGATCCAGCTTTCCCCCCAGTATGTATGTACAAAAAGTGCACCTCTGAGAAAGAACAGCTTGAGTGTTGAAGACTGACTGTCAGAACAACCAGGCCTCCTGACTTCATTCTATGCTCCTGACAAAACCCCTCTGACAAAACTCAAATGTAGTTTTTAAGGTGAGCATAGTCAGAAAGAAGAAAGCCTATCTTGCAATTTCTGTCCCAGCTGTGATTTTAATAGAATTATTCTGCAGGCAGCCTGGAATCTCAACAAATCTTTACCCTCCATGTTCAGTTTTCAACATTTTTAACTCCATGCTTTTTTTGTTTGTCTTTTCTTTATGCATATGTCACTGCTTGTGTATTTTTCACTTAATTTCATTTTTTCTTTCCTTACCAAATATTTAACTGCTCTGTATTTTCTGTACATGTTTATGGATAAGCTTAAACAACAAAGCAGGAAATTTTCCTCCCATACAAAATGTTTTCAACACTTCAATTAATCATCATAGCTTATTAGTGTAGGTGTAGATATTATAATTAGGATGTTAGCAACAATTTTAGCAAATTTCAGCCTAAGTAAGGCTGGAATGAGCATTTGTACAGTATTTATCTGTCAATTTAATTATATTACAAATGCGATTAAAAAGAAAGCAAATAAGATACTCATATTTGCCAGTCCAGTAATGAACATGTCCACAGTTTCCAGAGGTCAATTTTTTTCTTAGTTTGTTACTTTAACAATTCTTCCCTCACCTTTCAACAGTGTAAGTTAATACCTTACAAAACCTAAATGGTCCTATAAATCAAATCTTAGTATTGGCAACAATTTCAGTGACAGAATGAATATTTGCTAAGGAGGGTGGAGTGAAATGTCAAAGGAAGTAGGTCTCATTTAATCACTGTAAGGTCCCTAATAAATGTCAGCCAAATACATTCTTCTTGTCTCTACCCATCCCCCTTAAACATAGCTATTCAATTGAGAAGGGATATAATACATTTCAATCTAACATCTATTTTTAATTGTTCTCTGCACTGAGTCTTTCAGAATAGACAATCGCACAGATATAGGAAGCATGTGAATTTCCCATCCTTGCCACTCACAGTGGCTCATTTTCAGTCAGATGGAATTGGAAAATGGTGACATACAGCTCAGAAGATACAGGTGGAACATAAAGAAAATTGTATAACCCATTGCCCAAAGTTCTGTATGGAAATTTATGAGACACAGTTTAATATTATGGGGCTGCTATCTACTAATTCAATTGTGAAAATGGGATCAAGAGTTTCTTTGAGTTATCCTTAATTTCTTCATTCATTTTTAATGCTGGTTTGATTAAAATCCTTTTCATGTCTCCGTCTTAACACCTTTAGAAGAAAATAAAATTATACCAGTACCACCAATTACCAGTATATATATATATATACACACCAGTAATATATATATATATATATATATATATATATATATATATATATATATATATATATATATATATATACACCAGTACCACCATTACACCAGTACTACCAATTGAAGGGCAGCAGCAGGCAACAATTGCAATGCAAACTGGGATTCCCAGAATAGATGTTTTTTGGCTACCAATATAATCATCTTTAATCTTAGCATCAAGTTTTCTCCTATTCCTTATGCGTGCAGCTACATAACAAATGCAGGGCAAGAAAGAAAGGAACATCCAAAGGTAATTCTTTCCTATAAGCCAAAGTTGTGACAAAATTTAAATAGGGTATTTACAAATCAGATGTCTCCAAAGGTCTAAATAAATTACACCAATTGCAAAGATGCAAAAAGCTGCAGGTACAAACAGACAAAAGCATTTGTCCAATATCTTTCTCATGGGTTTGTTACTGAATTGAACAAGTAATTATGTGGTATCTGCCTCCAGAGACGTAGTTCTACATCACAAAGTGCTGGGAAATATTCTCAGGGCAGATTCAATCCTTCTTCCACTCATTTGTATTGTATAAATAAGAAGACTAAGCTGTGAAAATCTATTAATAAATCTTTGTTTTAGTTAACAGAAAAATAGATTTGCAAAGGTATTTGCTGTTAAAGGAGTCCTTTAGCATAAAACCATGTGAAATTTTGCATGACTCTTTCCAACACAGCATTACAGGAATAGACTTAGCATAATTTTAGAAAGAACATAAAACTTTGCATTGTTTAAAACAATATTCCTTATGACATACTGCATTGTTCCTGGCTTATGCTTGAATAGAAACAGAAAGAATTGGATTTTCAGTCCTTGATTGGTCATGTTGAGTCCCCACATCACAACACACATCATGCCTCATTATTTGACAAACTGGCTTTGCTTGAATATTCAATAGACATCCCCAGTGCAATTGTCCTTAAATGCCAACTAAACATTACCTAACACAGTGTTTGCTTAGAGTGGACTTCAAAGTGGGGCTAAATAGGCTTCTGAATTTTAAGCATAAAAGAAAGGACTTTCTTCACGGATAAGTCACAAAAACCACACAAAGCAGAGCAAATATTCCCTGGGCACTGTTTTTCTTCCAATTTCTTTTTCTTTGTCTGTAATCTTTCAAGAATACAAAACACTTTGCTATACTGGTCTCATTAATAAATTACAACCAGTCAATTTCAGGTGCATTCTTCTCTACCATTCACAGTATTTATTTTCTAAAACAAGTTTTCAAAATTTTACTAGAACCTTGAACATTGGAAAAACAAAGGTTTTGGCTTCTATTAATTTTTTTAAAGTTTGGCTGAAAGTAGCTATGGAACAGCAGGAAATAAAGCCAGAATTACATCTCACACAAAGCTGTATAAAATATGAATATTCTCCCAATTCTTAGGGCATTTCAGGAATGTGAAAATCTTAGCAGCTCTGTGCAAGCAGCAGCTTTATTTCACAAGATATTGTATCCCCCTTCCCACCTTGCCTTCCAAGTAATTCCTCTACATCACAGTTCCTGTAACTCTTCCTCACTCCATATTAAAAGCTTGTCTATGTCCTTTATCTGCCAGCATTTAGTGACAAAATGGATTATAAACACCAGTTTAGGCTACAGAACAAGACTTTCATTAACTGCATTTTATATGGTCCTAAGGGGCTTGTTACTACTTGTATGCTGAGCACGGTGGATAAAGCTCCCCATCTCAGCCTTCCTGAATGTCTGCACAAAGCAGGACAGTATCTCCTTTTCCAAGACTAGCACATAAATTTAATTTCATTAAATTCCCTTTATGTTCTGCCTAGAAAAGTATTACACCTTTCAAAGACCATTCCCATGCTGAAAGAAGTAGAAAGTGATGGGGTTTTTTGGCCATTAGGAAGGAAGAAGATATTGAATTTGTGAAGTTTAGGCGTCAGTAGAAAGCCATGCTTTGGCTCCTTATCCCAAAGATGAAGACTACATTATGAACAGGCAAAGATAGAGAAGGTTTTTTGATCTTCCACATTAATTCTACCTCAGATTATCTCTCTTTTCTTTCCCCAGAGTAGTTCTTATTAACACTGGGCAAAACCCAAAAGCCATGCTATGATGAAAGGACAAAGAAGGCTATAAACATGGACATAGGATAGCAAAATAAGATTGGTTATGTTTTGGAATGCATAGCATTCTTTGCATTTACAGAAGTCAACTTTTGCTTAACAGAGCAATATTAAGTTTTTATGTATTATAATAGCCATCACACTCTAATAATTTCACATTAACTAGTCAAAAAAGAATCTATGAAAACAACATTTCACTGCATTACTAACAAAACAGGAACTATGTGGACTTTTCTGTGCTCCGTTTCAGTAAAATGGTGATAGAATTAAGACAAAGCTGAGTACACAATTGAATATGAAATATATTTAATTGCATTTCTACTATAATTGGTAGTTTTAAGTTTATGCCTCTGAGAGAAGGCATTTTGAGCATTTGTTTTGATGACAAAGTGAGAATCCTATTGAGGGAACTGGAGGGTATTTATTTCCAAAATAAAAATAGTGATTATTTTATAAAAGTGCAAAGAATATCCAGCATCTTTCTCTTGTCCCTGTATTACCATAAAATTGTGGTCTGCAGACATGTTTAATTCAGAGCTGTCTGGCAAACAGCAAACAGGATGGTCGAGATCTGGAAATGCAGAGTATCTCTGCCTCTATTTTTTGACTGTATTTGGTCTTATTCTAGTAGGCAAGCTGTTGTTGGCTCTTTCTTTGTTATGTTTTGATTTATTCTTTGTTATCTTCAGTTTTAAATGAGCAGAAGTGGCTATGGATTGTAGAGATACCTACACTGGCCTACCTGTAGGTCGTAGAAGTAAAAAATTATCACAATCCCAGGAAACTTGAGTATGAGATCACTCTGCCCAGAAATTTCTACATGCATTCAGAGGACATGTTCAATATTTTTCTTTCTATAGCCCTAGTCAGTTGTCTACAGCAGCTCTAGTAACAAAAAATATCTGAGAAGTCATAAATTCTTTGGCACATGGAGCGAAGATTGGTTCCAAAATATATTGAAACCAGTCTCCGCCTTCTGGAGGCTGTCCTCAAATTTGTACTGAGTGCAGGAGTCTAAATTTTTATATGGTGAAACGCAGATAGCACCTGTAAAACCCATTCAAGGCAAGAGGATTCCAGAGCCATCCTGTAGAACCACGATAAATTTTGAAAGGTTCTTGTTGTGTGAACCATGGCAATTTTGCAGAATTAGGACAATTACCTAAATGCCTCATTTTTTAGAGATCCTTTGAGCTTGGCATATAAAATGGCCTGTGAAGATTTTGTTCCCAGGAAGGCTGAATCAAATTAGTTGTTTGGATTTGTCATTTTTCAAAGTTTACTTGTCAGAGTTTTTTCACATGAGAATTTGGAGTGTCTTCACTGTTGTATTAGCTGCATTGTCTTCTCCAAATTGTTTATAAGTGGAAATACCACAATTCTAATAAATGAATGCAGTTGTGTCTAGAAGATGCATTCTGATAAAAATCTTCCCAAAATTCTTCCATACAAGATCACTGAAAATGTAAAAAATGTTTATGAACCAGATTAACTGACTTGATGTGCCTGCCTTGTACTGATCTTTTGAAGCAAGTCCGCTTTAAACACTATGCAGACAGATAGATATATAGGTTTTCCTTCATCAGAATTGCTCAAATGGTGTAATAGATCCTTGTATAACCCTGCTATACTCTACATCATTATTTCTGAAATACTTATTGTCACTTGTGTATGTATTTTAGCAGTTACTTGTTTCACACAAGGCTGTGTGGTCTTGTGAAATCATACTATTGAATACATAACCATGGAATCATACATCATATCCACCCAGCAAATAGGGGAGTGAAATCTGTTCTTCCCATATGATTATTTTTCCACTAATTTAACTAGGTGAAACAGTGGGCTTTACAATGTCTTAAATAAAAGTATACAAGTCCCTATAACCATGGAAGTCAAGCTGATAAAAAATGTCATGATTACTCCTCAGGAGTAATCATGAGAAAATTCAGATATATTGCTGGCTATTGAATTTATTAAATATGAAGGTATTATTTTCTTAGTTGTTCTCATTAAATCATCCACTTGCCCGGTCTGTTAGATAAGAAATGCAAATTCCAAAAACAACATTACCATTTTTATTGCTCATTGGAAGCATGTCTTACTTTTGAAATATTCAGCATAGAGACAAAACAGGGAAAACATGCTGAGTGCAATGAAGAACAGTGGGATGCCAGAGTGCAAATAGAATAAGAATGTTTGTAAACAAGCTTCTTCTTATTATTTCTTTATTGCTATAAACTCTAGCAACTCAAAGCTTATCTTTTGAGTTTGTCAATGTTATTTCTTTGTACCCATCTCTTCTTTTTAAATCATATTAGAATATTCCTTGCTATTTTGAATTTTGTATTTCCTTATTGTCCATTCAATAGAATTAGATACTGAGAAGTGTATAGCAGATAGCAGTGTCTGTACTAAAGAAAAACACTAACAATGTCAGGAACAGTGACTGCGACTGTCATTATATTTTGGTTAACTTCAGCATTCCACTTTCAGTATTACAAAAAACGTAAATATTCCTTTCCTCTTAAAAAGCCTGGGTTTCTTGGAAAAATTCAGACTAATGAACTACAGTGGACTTGACTAGTCTGTGGTGTATTTGGTCTTCAAAGGAACCATGCTAAATTAAACCACACATGAACCTTTCCTGGTTTTTGTTCCTGAAATATACCTACATACAGCTTAAACTTTCAATCATCTGCTCTTTTTGCCATGTTCTTAAGCTGTGGACTGTTAAACAACTCCTGCATCTCCCCAGAGATGCAAATCCCTAGATACAGTACAAATGAGGTTTGTAAATTCTTTAGGGAGGAATGTTCTACACAAATGGGAAATAGTGTCATTACTTAGCACTGTGGGAAGCATTTCAAAAGCTGAAACACCCTTGCCTTCAAAAGCAGAAAAGTTTTTAAAGTGTCCTCATCATTATCCTTTGCAAATACTGACAAACCTTTGATCCACTGCAGTGTTATTCAAAGCCATGCACGCCTCAGCCAAGCCCCACCTTCAGATATTGGGGGATACCTGCTCAGCCTATAAATTTTCATGTCAAAACCATACATATCATTTCCTTCCAAGCAAATCAATAAATATAATTTTGACTTTTTGAACTCAGTATGTATTTTATTTGTTAGCTAAAACCACAAAGATTATTCTGAATTCTCTCCAGCCCCTCTGTTTAACCAGTCTATGTTGCAATGGTTGGCCTGCAGCACTTCTATTTTTAGCTCTAATGGAACAGTCTTAAATTGCTTATTTTCTGTTTACTAAAGACATTGAGCTTGTTACCATGGAAACTGTGGCAAGTGCCACAGCTTAACTGTTTTATTAAATGGATGGAAGTTATAGCTGCAAAACTTGAAAGGCCAGTATGTCAATTTTATACATAACTCGAATTGCCACATATACCACATTATAGCAAGTACTGCATTAAATATTAGAGGCCAGAATCTGGTCTTGGTTGTAATGATATAAATTGTGCTATCTCTCTCCTCAATGGAAACAAACAAACAAAAAAAAAAACACTCGTGTACAATCTAGATCAAGATCTGTTTTTGTCAAACTGCACAGGCTGTCAAGTTTCAGTGATTACTACATTTGAGTGCCTAAATTGCAGATGATGTACATTAAACCAGTCCCTAGTTATCATAGAAAGACCCTGTTGTGTCTGCACCATGCACAGTTGTGTCTGCATGAAGTTTTTAGCAAATTATTGTATTACTTACAGCAATCGCATTATTTTTGGAACCACTATGTTCTGTAACATTAATAGAAAGAATCAAAACTAATCACCTTGTCAAGTGAAACTTCTAAAGCCATAGTGGAAGAATTAACACAAAGAACTCCTTAAATCTGTAATTAGGTTCTTAAACAAGAACATTCTGGGCACCAGAGGTATTGAAAATTTACACTCTCTATTACTTTTAGTATAGGCAGAGTATGCTTCACACATGTGAAAGCTAGGATACTTTAAATTGTATATAACACTTAATTCAAACCCTTCTGAAAATTATTGAAAATTATTAGCACAGTTTAGAAGATTTTTGTGATGAAGTATAAAACAACTAACAAATAAAATTTTTAACACAAACCTAAACATTTCCCCAACGTCCCCAGAAGACTGAGAGCTAAAATAAGAATACTGGTATATTTACATCCATAAATACTTAATGCATGACTCATCCTGTGTAATAGAACCAAATGCTTGAAGAATGTTCAACATTTAGAAGAATCAGGATCTGCTTTCTTCGCAAGGACTGTGGTTGGAACAGTGTTTAGTTTTCTACTTTTGGTGTTAAATGTCTCCATATTACTAGTCCATCTATATAGGCACTTACAGTGAACAAAAGAAACCAAAAAGTAAAATTGGCATTTCAAAGGAGATGCTTTTTGGTAAAGGTAAGGCTCCAAGAAATTATGAACAGTGGTATTTCTTTCTATGAAAACATTACTGTTTAAATCAAAGAATAATATGTTTGATGCTCAATTATTGAATTCAAATAAATACTCGTCACTGTCTGTTGGTGTAACTAGACTTACTGAAGTGAAAAAAAAAAATGTTTCCTTCCATTTATATATTTCTTTATTTTTTTTTAATCCATCTGCAGGATCTACCTTCATTTGCAACACCCACATAATTCCAGTGAAAAATCAAGAGGGAGTAGCAATGATGTTTATTATTAATTTTGAGTATGTAACAGATGAAGAGAATGTGACATCTCCTGAGAAGTGCAAGCCAATATTACCATCTAAACTTGTAAATCGTAAGTTACACAATGAAATTTTTTTGCTTACCTCTACTTTTATCTGGCAAAATAATCAACATGGGCAATAGGTTAGCAAAGGATGCAATCCCACTGACTGACTCAATAATCCGAAATCATAAGAAGCTAAATGTAGCAAACCTACTGCAAGATGATAGTAAAATAATCTATCAGATCTTTGGTAGTACTAACAGCCTAGATCTTGTGAATAGTACTAGAACATATAACTTCATAAAAACTGGAATCTTTCACCCTTGACAAAAATCAATTACAAATGGAAAACTTAAAAAAGCATTGTGATATAGCCCAGATATTTCATCTTAGCTTATTTGAAATTGAATAGTTATATTTTATTTTTTTAAAATGGTGTCATTTGATTAATAGTTGGTGAAATGTGATTAAATTAAAAATATAGCAATCAGTTAAAACATAATTAAATATCCTGATTTTATCAAATTGAAGTATTTAGATTGACTTAGAGGATGGAGGGTAGATGGGTGGATGCACAGGAAATGCTTTTGCTTTCCTTCCACTCTGGAGCATAAGTATTGTCAAAATCAGACAACTCAACACAAATGTCCACTTCTTATACAACTGCACTGTGTAGCTTTCTGTCCCACTATCTGCAGAACGTGCGCTCTTTTGCTGACCTTCACTGTGTGCAGAAACACCACACAATCCTTCTGCTTTATGTTTCCACTCACGTAATCTACTCTTACTACAAGAGTTCCTAGAACACATCTGTACACAGAGCATGTACAAGCTCTTAGTCAAGCACAGCATGGTCTAAGAGTGAGCATTAACACTTGGAAAATACCTTTTCACAGTGAGATAATCTTTAACATTAGTACAATAAAGGAACATAAGTATTCCAATTGTTAAATCAACACTTCAGAATTCTCTATTTAAGAAATAAAGACTGGTACAATTCTCACTGTGAGAAGCAAGGAGAGAACTTTCTTGATGCAAACACTGCACAGTGTCTGAAGCATCCATAGAAACCTACAATGACAGGGTGTATAAGAATGTAGCAAAGGAAATTTCCATTACTGGAACCTTGCAGTCTGCAAATAATTATTGTTCCCCAAATATTACATTTTTTAAAAAGCCTTTGTAAATAGTCTTTACAGTACATATTTAAAACCTTGTGCTTCTATGCTTCCTTTGCTTATTCTGTTTTGCATTGGGTTGAGGGTTTTTTAATAACCAATACAGCAGCTTTTGTTGGGATTTTTTTGGGATACCAAGATAACACTTTTTTCTGCTAATGATACTGTTAAAATCCTATTAAGGAGTATCAGAAAAATTTAAAAATTACATCAGAAAAAGTTTATTATAAGTACATCAGGTGAACCCTAACCATATTCTGGTTTTGTTTTAGTATACTATGGTTTTTTGATTGAAACATCTTCCTTGCTTCGTTTAAAAGGCAATTTTATAACATAGATAAAATTGTTCAGCTTGGCCATGCTTACTGTGGTTTTATGGACAAAATAGAAGGTAAAATACCAATTGGGTAGAAAAAACAGAGCTTCATGTCTTGAAAAAGAACATTTTGTTCTCATTTCTGTGACACATCACTGTACCCTTTCAAGTGTTATCACTTGACGCATTTTAAAGTGAAAAGCCACTAAAGAGGAAATCTGCAAAAAATACCCTCACTTCGTCAAAACATCCTTCTCTTGTTTTATGGTATTTACACCTGATGTACACAGGGGATTTCCTTGCTGAGAGTTCTTGAAAAATTAATAAGCGGACCTCCAAGATCAGTACATAACTGATCTCTCTCAGACAGAGATCAAGGTGCAAAAGGAGAGAGGGAAAGGTGACTTGAACCATTTTCCTGCTAGTGGGTACAGCCAGATGCCAGAAACTGGCAGAAACTAGAGCAGGCACATGGCTGCTTCATCTTCTGAGTTGCTTATGGTTTCAGAGCAGACTGTTATGTGGGCCGGATGGGATGGATGGGGATACAAAATATGCTACATAGCCAAAAATTCCTCTTGGCAAGAAAGAGGCCAAGCTATGCAAAACATCCAGAAATAACTGCAAGATATTGTGTACAGTTCAATAGCTGTTTTAAACTAAAACAGAAAAAAGCCTTGAAATACAGAAAAGGCAGAGAGAGACCAATAAGCCAGAAAAAAAAGTCAAAAAAGGTGGATTGTTTACCAGTGAAAACATTTTTAAAGTCATGTTCCCAGCATAAGAAAGGTACACAGCAGATTCTCCAGCAGATAGTTTTTCATCATCATACTCTATTTAGAATAGGTAGATCAGGTGATCTCTTTTCACAGGATCACACACAAAATGGACAGTAATAGGTACTGGTTCGGGGGTGGGGGGGGAAAGCAACAAAATCCCTTTGAATGCAGCAACCAATTTAGAGAATAAAAATAGAGAGGGAACCAGACACATAACAAGTGCAATGCATCTCTGACAACCAGGAAAAGCAACAGCTAATGACAAAAGACAAAATATTTCAGATTACATTAACATCTACTACCCAGAAGCACACATATCATGAGAGATTTCTTTCCAGAGTTCCTTAGATTGAGATTTCTCAAATTAGAATGCCTTGTCAACATGAGAGGGAAGGAAAAAAAAAAAGAAAAAAAAAAAGACCGAGTCAGGTTGCAGGAGAGAATTAAAAGTTATTAGGAAGCAAATAGATTGCAGCTATTTTCCAGTCCCTAGAAAATAAGATAACTTTTCATATTCTCATCCTTCCTCTAATGGATTTATCAAGAGTTGATGAAATTTATCACGTGTAACTTCGAAAAGCCTTTCCTTTTTTCTAAAAGCATCTATTCTGCAAGCTGCAGCCAACAGTTTTGAACACTACCACTTACCATAGGGTTCCTCATGACAGAAATTGCCACTGAGGTGAGCTCGGTTGATTGCAGCAGAGTGCTAATAACATTGAGGCTGTGGATGGTTGTTGATCCCTGTATGGGTCATTCACTTAAGAATTGGACTCAGTGATACTTCCATTTCAGAACATTCTGTGATTCTGTAAAATCTAATGCAATGTAATAAAAAAGCATTTCCTGCTGTGAAGAAAAGAGGGATTTTAATCTGTTAAAGGGTCTGAGGGCCCTCTGAAAAAATTAAGACCTATGGAAGACAAGTAGCATTTTTTAGGTTTAGCTCAATGACTGCATTTAGCTCTAGACAGGCAAAAATTTAAAGATTTATCAGCTGAATACTGACGGATATTTCCAACAGTGTTTGTAAGCTCTCTAGTACAAGGATCCTGTCTTTTGTTATGTGCCAGGATGATGGCTAACACAGCTAGGTTCTGATTCAGCACTGGGCTTGGCAGATGATAATAATAGATTAAAAAGAAAAGGGATATTGCAGGAGTTTGATGAGCACATTTGAGTATAAATAGAATCCTTTCTCATCTGGTGCTCGAGAGTTCCTATCTTATACGCAGCAAATGTCTGAATAGGCAGGAATGTGAAAAGCAAAGATAGTGGCTTCACAATAGCAGTGTAAAAGTTCTTTCAGTTGGTCCTTTTCTTCCCCTTATATTTTCTGGCAAGAATTTATCACCAGTTCTCACTGGCAGCTGGAACAGTTTTTGCATAACCAAATAGTGAAATTTCAGAAGATCTTAGCATGCACTTCCCCTGTAAAAAAAATCACAGCCAACTGATTTTTCACTCTTTTCTGTTTTGTTGTTTTTGTAGTTGGCAGCAATTCTATTTTCCAGTGTATGCCAGCTCCCTAGCAAAACTAAGGAAGCCCTTGTTCATATATAATTCTTCTCTTTTTTGAGGAAAAAAGGGTATAGCCCAAAACTTTTGCCACATCTTTTCTTTTAAACTTCTAATCAAACATAATTTAATCCTACCCCTGTTCCATCTTTGTGTTCAGAGACATGCAGAAATTTCCTCTGTTCTTACTTTTCCCACAACTGGATAACATCCTCTTCTCCAGTAAGAATATATTTGTACAACGTGCACTTAAAGAGAAACTTAGAGAAACTGATTTCTGCTAGAGATGCCCATTCATCATTCAATGTTTCTAAGCTTTGTCTCATTTCCATATTTGAGAATTCTACTTATTATTACTTCAATTATTTTCTAATAAGTTTGCTTGGCTTTTGTGTTGCCTTTTCTAAAATGTTTCATGTAAACATTTAGAATTCCAGAAATTAACATCTATACCCAAGATAAAAGCACTTAATAACTTTACTCCCCTTCATGTGGAACATTTGAAGACATAAATACCTGCTTTGTAAATGAAGCAATATTTGTGTAGTGCATTGAAGTGTTAAGACTGATAGTTTTGAGCTACATAAGCCCTAAAAATGGATTTTACTCATCTCTAACTGTTCTTATGGATTGTTCTCTCTTACACCTTCTAAGACACTAACAGTTGCTTGATTGTCACTATAATGATAAAAAATTATTCCCAAAAATGTACTTCATAAATTTTCATGAATCTACCCATTTGCAAAGCTGTACAAAATTTTAAACTCCAACTGAAATAATGCATAAATAATGTATATTTAGCAAGATACTTGTGGTAAAAGAGAAATCCTTCCTGTTAGATTCACTGTAAAAATGGGCACAGAGCTTTGAGTAGATTTTCTACAATGAACTAAATTAAGAAGAGATGTGATTTTATACCACCTTAGCAAAAAACTTCTTTGAACACTAGCAAATTATAATTTAAATTTATCAACTAGTAACAGTTGTTAACCAAAATAACATATGAATTCCCATTCAGTGTGTGGTACAAACTTCATTGAAATCCTTATTATGAAGTGTTTAGCTATAACTTCTGGGTGTAAATGTGTCTTTTATATGTATGATTGAGGAAAGAGACCCTTAGTGTCTGATTTTATTCCCAAATCTCTCAAACATTCCACTGTGGCATGTCCATCCACTCCATTATTTTATGAGGAGTTTTTACAGCAATTTACAGAAGTAGTGGCATAAGTTACTATTTGCTCATGGCATCTGATTCTATTCCTCAAAGCTGTGAAATACTTCTTGTCTGTAAAACTAATGACTACAAGATATCAAAATCAACCATGACATAGACTGAACTCAGAAAAACAACAGCCAGTTCAAACTGAAGAAATCCATAGTTTGAGGATCCTGAATTCAATATGAAGAATGTTGCTACAATTTTCTGCTCAAAAGAGACCATTTGTGGGATTGCAATGAGAAAAACCTTTCAGAAATTAATTCTGAGTTGTCTTCATTTTCTGCTCCACCTAGAGCATTCTACCTTTTTACTAACCTATAATGCTTTTTCCAGCATTTAATCCAGTCCTGTCTAGATCACAACTTCTATTAATCAGTAGGCTAAAATAGCTAGTCAGATGAGGTAACTTTATCACAAGTTTAATTCTTTTAATTTCAAAACAGTTTGACTAGCTAGAAGTACTAACTTATAAGCTAAATATTGGTTCCCAAACACCATGTTTATTACCTCATGGGAGAAAGCCCTAAAAGTTATTTGATTAAACATGTAATTGCATTCTGCCAAAGAGAGATATTTCAGGATTTTCCTATCATTTCAAAATCTATAAGCCTAATAAAGACACTCTAGAATAATTTCTTGGATTTCTTTCTGTGAAGGAAATGAGAGGATCTGTTATGCATCCAATAAATGGAAAATAACTTTTTTTGGATAAGGTTCAAATAAAATGAAGAGGCTAATAGTATACTTAAAACAGCCACAACTATAATCAGAAAACCTTTGAAACAACCTTCAAGGTGCTTACGCTTCTGCAAGTTTTCCTCTTTCCTGGCCCTAGCCATGGAATTACATCTGAGAAGCAGAGAACACTCTATACACTGATGTAAACAAACACAATTGCAATTTAAATTTTCCTACCAGTAAAAGAGCTAGCTTAAAAACACAGTATTTGCTTTCCTCTATGCAGAGCACTTTGCTATATAAGTAAATACTGCTGTTTAGTGAAAGGCAAGCACATATTTTTAGTCCTAGAAATATTAGTACTGCCATATTGTCATGAAATACTGCATACTGCTTGAAGCATGCAATTTTGCCTTGTAGAATATGGCATGTATAAGTAAGAGTAAACCTCTGACTTTGCCCAAAATGTAATGAGAAATTTGTCCAGGATCTTATTTTTAGCTGCACCACTGGAAACAAATTCATCTTCAGTGAGGGCCAGTCAAGAAAAATTGTGTTCAGGAGGACAAAGGTTTCTATTTAGCCAACCAGCAACATGGTTCTGAAAACCCCAGTGCCAATTATGTGTATTTGTCTCCAAGGTAAGTTACAGTAAATATTAGGCAAACTGAAACAGTGTTGAACTCTTAGCAAAGGAATATGGCCAAACGCCAATCACCAGCAAAAGACAGAAGAATCTCTGCTACTGCCACCTTCAGTGCTCCACAAATGCCTAGCTGCCTAAATTAATAGAACAGCCACTGAGATAAATAATTTTTTTAGTCTTCTTCTGCAGAGAATTATGAGTGGGGTAGCTCTACTTCTGTTTCCTCATGATGGCTGCTGTTGGGGCTCAGCTCAGAAAGGAAGCCTCCCTGGATTCCATGTACTGTAATTAGCTGCTTAAATTACAGCCTCACCCAGCTACAATCACAGAGCTATTTTACTATGTCTTGTACAAACATTCAGTAAAAAAAAACCCTATCTCTGCTTAAAGAGATTGAAAATGAGAGAGTGACACAACTTTCAGTAGCTTTCAGTGGAGGCAACTTATGCATACCACACAGGTCTTCCAATGATATATTTTTATTAATTTTTAACAGGTCTCCTATCTAGCTGTTCCTTTCAGGACATTTAAAACAGGGGGGTTCTGTGAGGTAATTTGAAGGCTAAGATAATGATTTTCTGAAGTCATCCCACATTATAATACATACCCTCAGGAAAGTATAAAGGTAGTGAGTTTTGCTTCATTCTCTGATGGAAGAAAGAGACACATCTCTATTATTCATAATAAGAATTAGCACAGAGAACTTAACACATCTGTGCGCTTGCCAAATTGAATTATAGTTTTTGACCTTGAAGAGGAAAAAAATCAGAACTATCAACGTATCTCAAGCTTAGACAAAAATGACTCTACTAGAAAGCAGGAAAGATTTCCAATGGATTTGAGAAGATTTTAGATGGAGGTTTACAAGAAATATGCTTTTTTATTTATAGCCTTCAACCTGAAAAGCCTTGCTTTAGAATAAGAAAACAAAGTAGATCCATAGATAAAAATAAGGGAGTTTACCTCCACCATGTCTTACTTCTCAAGCATAGAATCCTATCATTATTACTTGATTGTTTAAGCATCCAGGCAAGTGTGGCATTTCAAAAACCTGACAGCAACTGGCAAGGACACATAGTCTGAAGAGCTCTTGCCATGAAGAGATGAAATAAGTGAGGCCTATCAGGAAAATGAAACTAAGCTCATATTCTGAGCAAGTGTCAGTGAATAAAGTCTATTCTTCTGATGAAAAATACTTCAACTTTCAGTAAGTTTCATCCAAATAAAATTGCCATTGTCAAGCAAAAATTTTACCATTAATTAGAAGTTCCATTTCATGAAAAAAAGCATATTAGTGCACCTACTTTAGTTTTCTGTCTGGAACCTTAGCCAACTTCAAAACTTGGTAATTGCAAACATATATTGATTTAGTAATTATTAAATATTTCTTAATTGAATAATTCTTAAATTTTCTAATTCAAAAGTCAGTGGACATTCAGAACAATTATTCTGCATATTACATATATTGTCTTTGAATTTAAGCTACGTGAATTTGCTTCTAAAATATGTGGAAATTTGATATTCTGCCTTCTTTTCTTAATAGTCTGTTTATTTTTTGAATCTGTTTCAAGCAAAAGCTTTTTGTAAATTTAGTTTAATTGTATTTCAGATGGTAACAACCTTTCAAGTGGCTCTTCTTCAGGTAAATCTATCTTCTAAAATTCTGTCTACAAAAGTCTTTTTATTGCTTTGTTCTGGCTATATTATTTCAAGATCTCATTACATTTTATATATTTCTAGAAGAGTGCAAGTCATAATATGGCTCTTGCTCTCACTGTCTGAATATTTATTTCTGCAAAAATATAGATATAAAAGGTAAACTATTAAATTTAGTATAATTATATGACATATAAAATCCAAATTTAATGATACTTCTCATCCTATTATTACTGAAAGTTGCAGTATGCAGAGCATAAAAAACTTCAATCAATATATGAGACAAAACACATTGCAGAAATGGATAGTGGTTTATGAATTCAGTGTTAAAACATAGCAAACATCTTCAGGCTTCCTGTCTCAGAGAAAAGCAATATTTTTTATCCTATGAAGCCTGGCAGCCAAGGTGATGAAGGGCTGAGAACTTCTTGAGAGTTTGGTTTAATAGACAGAATAAATTATTTTTCCCAGCTGCCAAAAAAACCACCATAGTCATACCAAGACAGCTAAATATTGTGCTAGGTAATAAATAATTTAGATATAAAATTTTCTGTGATGCTTGCTCTTTTATTTCATTGCAGTTATTTACTTATTTTTTTCTGTCATACTTCTAATCATATTTAAGAAATAAAAATGCAAGAAGTAAAATCTCTTTCTGAGAGGACAAAAAATTCTTCTTTCATACATCTTTTTTACAAAAGCACTTCCTGTAAGTTAATGAATAAGATAAAGTAAAATGACATTTCTATCGACAAGTGGAAGAAAAACATGTAAATGTACCAATTGGTATTAACATTCAAGGATATCAAGATTATGACTTTTGAGGGACATCCTGTTTCCATTGGTCTGACTAAATTCACTCATCAACCACACACAGCAGAGCCTCACAAGCAGTCAGAGACTTCATTCCGTTCCTTTCATATTCTGATAGATTCCTATGTGCAGATATCAAAGTAAAATCTTTCTCACTTACAAGAGAACATAAAGATTGCTGGTTTCTTATACTTGTAGAAGACACATGCAACCTTAAATTTTACAGAAAACTAAAAGTGCCAAAATTAAAGGAGACCACACCAGAGGATAAAAAATATAAGGGTATTCAGTGTCTGAGAATTATGAGTTCTAGCTTCTAATGTTAATAATTGCATATGCCTTGTTTTTTCCCTTCTGAAAATAAATTATTTAATGAGCAGAGCAAGAAAATTATCCACTTAAGTATGCTTCAATACGTTTTGGGAAAAAGAACTGAAAAAAACCATAATTGTCTCTTTCTGTAATTCTTTGTCCCAAGGCCTGCTGTGCCCAGACAGAAAATAAGGCATTATCACATGAGTTGCTAGATGGTATTTCCAAGCCTTTGAGCAGCAATTCAATAACTATCTGTGACATATTTCTGATAACCTAAATCCTGGAATTCTGTGACATTCAATTATGAGAAAATATTTCAGTGAAGGTCTGACTTGCGCTACTATTGTGAAAGCAATTTTGCTTATTCTTTGGGGAAGGTTTCAGAATAAAGGTATTATGGAATTAGCCCATGCTCTGGAGGACAATCTGTCATAATTGCCCTATCTTACCTGCCCTTGTCAAGAAATCTGTTTAAAATAGGTTGATCATTGTGGATATGTATGTTCTATTCTTTAATCCTAGATATTGAAAAAGTAACATATGTTTCATATTAGACCAGTCATTCAGTATTGTAAAACTATCCAAGACCTGATTTTCTTCAACACCCTACCACAGACAACAGGTTGTACAGAAACATGAGCAGCTCACTTTGGTTCAGCTCTCAGCCTAGGAGAAGTGGCATATCACATCAGAAAACAGTTCTGACAGTTTCTACACCTCACATAGACAACCTTCTGTAAACTCCTTGTATATCTGAGCTCCTTTGATTTGATTTTGGAAAGTCTAAATCTAGAGAAAGTTGAAACAAATACACTAAATCTAGCTGCCAGCTAGACCAGCCAATATTTTTCCTTTTGCTTTCACATTCTGGGGTTTGGATAACTGCTTTGCATCAGCATGAAAATAACAATACTACTAGTGGTGCTACAAAAGCTGGCTGAGCAATTCTTTGAGGAGCGATCACAATTTCTCAGCAGCCATCTCTTAGGATTACCCTTCTTCAGTGCTTGGGATGGTATTGCAGGAATCCCATTGACATGGCCTAAACAAACTTTGGGACATAACACACCATCTACCACTACCCAGAGACCACTAAAAAATTACAGAGAAGGTAAAACTCTCTCAGCTGCAGGCATTTCTCTGACTTAGCCACTGTGTCTTGTATGTAAATATACATTTTCATCACTAGAAATTTGGGGAATACCTTCACTATATCAAGGCAACGATCAGGCCAAATATAATTTCCCTTTCTTTTATGAAATATTTTCACAGAACAGACACAAGAATCACTAGCCATGCAAGTGTATTGGGTTACAAAAGAAATTCTTGTTCAGATATTTTTGCTGGAATCGTCTTGTATTGATGGGGCAGAAAATTTGCAATCATGATTGTAGCTGTTGATAAGGTCTTTTGGGAATTAATTTTCATTTTTCCTTTTTTTTTTCCTGACACAAAATCCCATATGGTTGTATTCAGTGTCTAAGAATAACAATTTTCTATAATGTTAGCACTTCTTATTGCAATACATATGGAAAAACAAGGATATTAATTTTTCTTATCAAGATAGGGTTTTTCCCTGCATTTCTTCCCCAAAACTATTAATCTAAACATTTTCTTTCCATGAATACTAAGTCTTCTCCTTTGATCTCCCAAAATATGAGACAGAATTAAAAAAAGGTTCCCGAACACAAAAAAAGTTGATTTGCATTTGAGACTTTGGAGACAATTCTATCTGCAAACAGTTTAGAAGAGTCCCATATCATCTACAGTGATATTTTTGGACTGAGTTCTACTATTTAGAAACTTTAACAGCTGTGCAACCAACAGATTAACTCATTTGCAAATAACTTATTCAGTAAAGTTAGCTATAAAGGAGGAGGTGGAATGTACGCCTGGAATTGTGACTCAGGCTCAACTGCTTTCCTCAACTGATCTTAGGAAGACACAATCATACAAATCTCTGACTCAGCATTAAGAAGAATTTGGCAATCTAGTCTTTAATAAACATAAGGATTTTAATGTAATATTATTTCTGAATTCATAGTAAATAGCCAGTTGCATCTGAAACGTGTTTGAGAATTCTAACGCGAGATTCATCAGCTCTGACATCATACTTAGACAAAGCAGGGGCTGTCAATTACAAAACAAAAGATTTCACCCCATAGGCAGAAGGCCAGGAGAGCTTCCACTGGCACTTTTATTTTATACTGGGACAGCAGGCGTGAGGCCTGAATGAATTTTGCTGCATGACAAATTGTGCTATTACACTTCCTTGCTCAGCTCAGATCAGTAAACTACACAAATTCTGAATGGGCCCCCTGATAACTTTAGCTACAGGAGAGAGATGAAAGTTCAACACACCATGTAGCTCATTACCTGTTCACTGAAGAATAGCAATACCCCTTCTCTTAGGAATATTCAAATTAGAAAGCAGGAAATAGGGTTTGAGACTATTTATTACAGTATATAGAAGAAAAGCAAAAAGCTGCTCATCTAAGTTTTCTATTTTACGCCCAAAAGTCTTAACAAGAAGCAAAATTCTCGCTGAGTATTCTTTCCAGCTGAACTGCAGTTAGACAGCTAAATCAGTAATGCAGTATAACGTGGTCATATTAACGTGGTGAGGCAGAAAAGACCATCTGCAGCACCATGAATATGACTAAAATAGAGTGCCAACAAAAAGCCTTGAATAGTGTCTAATGCCAGAAATCCTTATGAATGGTGTTTTTAAGAATTTCAGCGTAATTGATAAAAAAGAGCATTATAGGGTTTTTTTTCACTTTGGACGCAATAAGCTTTCAAAATTTATTTAAAAGCACCTTTACAGCTCAATTCTGCGTGGATTAAAAAATAGTATTTTTTTAACTTTCTTCACCAATTTTAACTGTGAGCAGTTGTAGTGTTCAAGCTTACTTAGTAAGTTAGAAGAAATCTACACACTCCCAAGATTCACTCTGAATATCACTGTGAATATACTGTGTAGACTGAAAATTGGCACTTTTAATTGCTGTTTTAAAGATGCATGACTCTGGTTTATGTAACAGAGGCTTCTGTCTATTTTATTGTTGGGTGTATATGCTTGGAGTGATAAATTCAATGCTAAATATTTGGAATTCAACAAACTTTTTCAAAAATTGTCAAGGACAAAAAAGTACTATCACTACATGGATTTATATTTTAAAGTAGGGAAAAAGGTGGAAATAAATCACCATATTTCTAAACACTTGGATGTTATCAACAGTCTCACAGGTTTTTTATTTTGTAGTACATCTTCAATTACTTTGATAAAAAGGGTTCTAATAATGAGGTGAGAATGCAAAAAAATTATTCAGACTATTACATGAGATTCAAAGACTTATGCAAGGATGCTGAGTGGCCAAGTGATAAAACAGCAAAAGCAATTTTTTTGCAGACACAATATTAGAGACTAAATTATCTATTACCAAACAACAAAAAAAAATTCTCAGCTGCTGCAAAAATATTGTAAATTAGCACAGTTAGAAAAATAATTCAAAAATGCAATTAAATATTGGTAATTGTAAGGAAGTGAACTAAGGTCAAAACAAAAAGCCATTCTATCACTGCATTGATCCCTAAGTCTGGGAGTAGCTCAGGCCATTGTCATGAAGGATTACATTAGAAATAAAAAGTAACTGAGAAGAGTGAGAAGGATGTTCAGAGGTACACAATACAGTTACACAGGAGTTCTTCAGCTTGCAGGTATACAGGTATACAGGGAGCAATTCAGCAGATGCATGAAAAGCTGTAAATATATTAAGACTATATTGAGACTATAAAAAGGGAATAATTATTAGCTGGTTTCTATAGGAACTAGAACCCTCCCAAAGGCATCAAGAGTATAGCAAGTAAGGGGAAGTATTTTTTACAAACATATGCTAAAATTATGGAGTTCTATTGTATAGAATGTTTTGCAGATCAAACTACAACCATTTTTTAAAAACACTGAGACAAATTCATAGAAGAAAGGTACACCAAACATTCAGTTTGTGGTTTGAGCAAACAACCTCTAGCACAGGAATTTTCTGAAATTCAGATAGCTAGAAACTGAGTAAATTTATTGAGAGAAATAACACAATGTAATGACTCTAAATTTCTTTCTTCATGTATCCACCACTGGAAAGTATCAAGGTCCAACAGTGTGCTAGATGGACCTTTGGTGTCATCCAGTACAGCAGCTTTAGGTCTTTGATACGTTTTCCTGAGCAGGGTACTCTCACCTTCATTCATTTAGAATTCAAAATACAATTCTGTATTCAATACTAAATATATAGGACATCCATTTTAAAACATTAAGTGATTAAGCTGGGGCATCTATTGTTCTCCAATTACTGTCTGCCGTGGGCATAAAAGAAAGACTATTTCAAAACATATCAGTATCAAATAATAGATTACAGTGGTAAATATTAATAAATGTTAGGTAGCTACAAATTCTGGCAATTTAAACAGACTGAAAACAAAATCTTATCCCAAACTGAACTTCCTATCCCAGAAAGAGACAATAAGAATATACTTTGAAATATTCTCCAAGAAATCATTTCACATTGATTCACTGTTGAAAACATTTATATAGCGAAGCAATGAGATGCAAAAGTTATTTAATAAGTCAAACTGTTTATACAATCATACCTGATCATTTCAAATTTTAAATTATTTTATTTTGTTAAACTTTCTTTAGCATTGCTTTTTCTAAACAGTTTAATACCTTTTCTGTACATCTGAAGTCCCCACGCCTCCATCTGTGATTTGTATTACACAAAACCTTACAGTATTTGTTATTTAGGTTTGGTTTTTTAGAAGGGTATTCTGTAAATTCTGCAATTCTTCCTCTATAGTTTCTTTCTATGCACCATGTTATACTCTTCCTCTCAGCTGCTGACATTTCTTACCATTACACAAAGTGTTAATTTTCCACACACTCAGGATAGTCTCCCCTGCCATTCAACATATCAAACCTAACTCAGCCCATCCCATGTAAATGTAAACAATAATTGTATAGGTGCAACTGAAGCTTGAGAGCTGTGTCACTCTTTTTTCCTTGCTTTGCTCCTTTACTTTTCATTTTAAACTTGTTAAAACTGTTTCACCTAATCATCAGATGTAAGTATTGGAGAGAATTGTAGCAAAACGGATATACAGCTTATTTCTCTATCCTAAGCAATTAGCCTTGGTATCTTCCTGTTTAACCTGTAGCCAATAAATGCAAATATCAGCAGTACATTTATAAGCCCACAGAGTTCCACTAGTATTAGAATACACAAATACCTATTTCAGGATAACTACCAAGCAAAGTGTTAGACATATTCTGGCAGTCTTTTATAGATTATAGATTTTTAATTTAGAAAGGATCATCTGAACCTCATAGCTTTTAAAATAGACTGTAGAATTAATGCTGCTATTCCCATTCTAAGCTCAAAAACTTAGGTCTAATTGAATTATGAAATCTTTTAACATCCCAGCTCTAACAAACTTGGAGTTCTATTGTATTTGTATATTTACACATTTCATTAGTAAGCATTTTAATTTATTAGGAATAGCTACTATCATTTATTGTAAGTGAAAAAAAGATTATTTTAATGACCAGACACCAATGTGTAACATTTTCTTCTGTTTCTGTGTATTTACACGTAGGCAGACTTTTTGGGTTCCGGCTACCTGGATTGAGACTTCTGACCTACAGAAAGCAGTCCTTACCCCAGGAAGATCCCGATGCAGTCATAATCGATTCATCCAAGCACAGCGACGACTCAGTGGCAATGAAGCACTTTAAATCACCTACGAAAGAAAGCTGTAGTCCCTCAGAAGTGGATGATACAAAAGCACTGATTCAACACAGTAAATGTTCACCTTTGGTTAATATATCTGGACCTCTTGACCACTCATCACCTAAGCAGCAGTGGGACAGACTTTACCCTGACATGATACAGACAAGCAATCCACTAACCCATTCCAGATCAAAGGAAAGTATTTGTAGTATACGGAGAGCCTCTTCGGTACATGACATAGAAGGCTTTAATGTCCATCCCAAGAACATTTTTAGGGACCGTCACGCAAGTGAAGGTATGGTAGAAAGTCAATCACTATTCTCTGATGTACTAAAAAAGGAATATTTTCAATATTTCACAGTAATAATCATCACTTTGTAAACAAAGCTAAATATAATGACTCAATGGTGCATTGAAAATATTAAGGGCCCAAATATGCCAGGCTTATTGTTTTCCATTTTCAAGGAGACTAATGGAATCATGGTGTTGATCTTCTCTATAGGGATATAGCAAATATTGGGGGCAGCATTCCTAAAGGGGTTTGGGGAGAAAAAAAATCAGGTGATCAAATTATAATTGCATGTACTGTTCTCTCCTATACTTACAGATATTAGATTGTTGTTGATTGTATGAAATCTTACTTCAGAGACTGATAGTTTATTTCTCTTAAATCTGTAATGTGCAGATTTTGCATTCACTGATCCAACACTGAGACATGCTTTTTCTCTCATGCTGAAGAAAATATCCTCAGCAACTCCATGCTTTGTGTAATGAATAGTGAAATACTTAGTGAAATGGTGAATTGCTCAGTGTAAACTTAATTTAAGTGTGATTTTCTCCTTGTGCTATTATATTAATTTTTCATTGTAGTAGTTCCCAAATGGTCATTCTTCATCCAGTTATACATCTATGAAAATGTGTAAAAATCAGTTTGAATATTAAGTATCTTTGATTACAATGGTAGAAAGCTAACACAAAAATTACCACATAATTTTAATACTTGCTGAATGGAGGAGCAAAATTTTCTATCTCCATTTTATGGAAAAACTTTTTTCAAATGTTCAGTACTAATGAAAATAATTTCTACTATGAGGAGTCAATAATCCAATTGAAATTCTAAGGCCTCTCCCGTGATGTGATCATTTACAGTGTAAATAGACAAAACACCCTCACTCTGTTTTCACTGTGCATAAACTACAAAATAGTAGAGAACCAGGCCCTAATTTATGACATACATAGTCATTCTAGAAAAATTCAGCAGAAGAGAGGATGGCTCTCAGAAAGGCATTAGGATTAGTAACCATCCTTGATGCCATCTGCTTACAATCATGTTCGAATTGGACACCTTATGCTGAAAAGATGTTTACATTTATCCAGCAAGTCCTAATTGCCTAACTCAATGGTGAGCCATAAAACTCTATTATTGCTATAAAATTATCCATGCAAGTTAGGCAACCAAGATTCTGCTTAAATCATCTGCTCCAGCCTTGCAGTTTCTGAACAGGTAGAATGCAATATTAAGTACAACAAGTAAAAGTAAACTGCAATCCCAAAGGGCTCAACTCTTACCAAAGGAAACATACAGTTAACATATTTTCCCATTCCATTTTTATTTTGAGTTTTCCCAAATCATTCAAAAACTACTACTCTATTTGAAAATGCAAGTCAGGATTCAATTTTTTCCTACCCTTTCTAGTTCAAAAAATATTAATTGAATCAGTAAAGCAGAATTCTGAAACAAGAGAATAACATTACTTAGTTTAATACTAACTACAGTAATTTACCTTCAGTCAAATTTTAAGATAATGCAATTTAGAATAGAAATTATTTCATGTGTTAAATTAATTTATGTAGCCTTGTTGTCTATCACTTTAAAATTATCTTCACTATGCCCATTATATGTCAAAAGATATTACAGTAAAAATGACAGCTTAGCACTTTACATTCATTTAAGTGTACTGGATCAAATTCCATTATAAATTTGCCTATATGACAGCAAAAGCAACAGGGCAGGAACTGTTTCCTACACTCACCATCCAAAATGCTCTCAAGCCAGCCTCATCTGTATCACCAGCAATCCAGATTCTACAGGCAGGTACAAGTTCAGAAATGTTATTGTCTTCAGAAAGTGGACACAGCAAGATCACTGCAGCCTTCTGAAACAGCAGCAGGCTTTTGACCCCAGCTTAGCCTGATCTCCAGTACTGCTACAGATGCCTGTCCCAGGAAGGCACTGGGCTGGGAGGAAGTAAACAGCTGAGGTCGAGGGCCCAGGCTGATGTGCCATGCTCGGGAAGCTGAGGAGAAGCCAGCGAGGCCGCAGGCCTGGCAAGGCCCAGCGCCATGTCCAATGCCCCCCTGCAGGCCACAGCCTCTGCCCAGAGCAGGGCTGACCACTCCCCACAGGCTGCTGTGGCACAGCCTTAGCCTCAGAGGCGGCCTGTGAGCCCAGCCAAAGCAGGTGAATGTCTGTGTGAGCCCAAAGCACATCTGAGAGCTGGTAACCTGGGCACAGCAGGTACCTGCACCAGGAGGAAGGCTCCATTCCCTGCCAGACCCGCCTCACACCCTCAGAGCCGCAGGACACGACACAAGGGGACAGTGCCTTGCAGATCACATTATCATCACAGGAACCAGCGTGGCATCTACCTCTGCACCTGTGTGGCTTCTTTAAAATAGTGATAACAGCAGCAATAATAATATTTTCCCTGAAAAGGTTTGATATCACGAGAGGATTTAGGGCTATGTAAGCCTGTGAGGACAGAAAGCTTTGCCAGTGTCTTGTTGTGGAAAGGCAACTAAGAGCTGAAGAAAGGTTTTAAGGTGTATCTTTCTCCAGCACTTGCTCAGAAGGGCGTGGCTTAGGCTGCTGCCATGGTGAAAGCGTTTCCTCACATGAGTGTGGGCAGGCATGGTGGGGCCTGGGCGTCTGTGCTGGGACTCCTGTGCAGCCCCCCATGCCGTGCACCAACCCTGCACTTCTGCATCAGCTTCTCTCAATTATATGGGACTAATTATTTCTTCTTGGCACTTTTGCCAAGAAGAAATATTTTTTTCCTGCAATCCACTGCCAGACTTGTGGAGAAAGAATTTTATCATGTTTCTATTAAGGCAAGTTAGATAAAGCCAGTCCTCCTGCCTCGTGATCCACTCCAGACACTTTTACACATTATCTCAATCGCCAGTGATTTCACCTTCACCCAAAATCTTCATAATACAGTCAAGGAGGTGCAACAATATTTAAATTCAAACCATGCACACTTTGAAGCCGTATTTTCTGCTTTTTGTGATGTAGATTTTAGTTGTCTTTTTTTGTCTTTTTCTCCACTTTTATTATGCTGAAAACCAGACAATGGTCGCAATGTCAAAGGTAAAGTATACATCTAGACTATATCTTCCAGTGTTTCAATCGGCCACACTTTTTGGCATGTTACTTTGCTTGCTGTATGAAATGTTCAAATGCAACACTCTCATGTGACCTCTCTAGTGCTAGGTCTATTACATAAGTTATATTTGTTAAACACATAGTTACTCATGTAACTCTTGTCTCAAAAGACTAACTACAAATCACTGGAAAAAGTGAAGGCATAGTTAAACAGCCTTTTGATTTCATTATCTGCTAATTCAAAAAAAGAAAGGGAGGGAGGTAGAACATATCTTAGTTACTTAACTCAGTGCTGTTGTCCTTAAGCAGTCAAAACTTCTGTTGAAGCTACCAGGAGTTTTACTTGTAAAAGGATGTGTGCTTGTATGAGGACATTAGTGTTACAAGGTACTTACTTTTCAGTTAACTCTCTCAAAAACAAATAACTGATAATCAGGACCCTTGTGGCAGTATCTTCACTTATTCCTCTTTTGTCTCTTTAAAACTAGTTTCACGTTCCTGGATGGCAGGGGGTATGGTTTCAAGCTTCCTGTAGCATCAAAATGTGCATGCATGAACTTCATTGCCAATTTCATGTTTAAATAATATTTAGTGCAATTTAAAAACTGTTTCTTTTCACCAGCATTGAGCTATATGTTTTAGAAGCAATTTGAACATAATCTGTAAATTACTTCCTCCATTTCTGAAGATCACTTACTAAAGTGTTCCGTTTAATTGCCATATTTGTATCTGTGGGAAAACCAGTTTGTGACTTCATGCATGATGCAAAAAGTGTGTGTACCTGGACAAATCTCTCCAAACTGCATGCAGTGCATGACATAGGTTCTGTAAAAAAATTTGTGGACTACAAAATCATTGCATTTGTTTCGTGTGTATGTTGGCAAAATCTTGGGGAAAAAAATGCAGTTTCTGTGCTGTGCAATAATTTTTATAAATTTATTTACTGCTGGTGAAAGATGATGAATTGGCAGCTCAGGAGAGTGAAATAATTTCTCAATGCATTGTGTAAGCAAGGACATTGAAATCTTACCATCAAAATGGGGAATTCAAACTTAACCTGATTGTCCTTTTTAGGCTTAGCAGAAACAAGTCATTCTCCTTGCTTATTCAGTTCTCTGCCTGTCTTTTGAAACTGTCAATCAGGGTGCCAATTAGTATCAATTGTGATTGTGTTTGTTATGGTCCCCTTATCCTGTGCCCTGCTATGACATTATAGCAATGGTCTACTGGCTGTCAAGTATCAGCTCAATTTCTGCCAGCCTGGGCTGTAATTAAGCGAATACTGTCTTTCAATCAATTACCATAGCCAATGAGGTGCATTATGCCTTTCACCACTTTCTAGAGCAAAAGAAGGTGGGGAAAAGAAGCAAGGTTCTATTCTCTTGTGCAATTAGTTTAAGCCTAATATCATGCTCTGGGGCATGAGTATTAGGTAGCAAAAGAGAGAGTAATCCCCTTTGGAATGGAAGTGATAAAAGATGTAAATCCCAGAAACCAAAAGTTCAATGCAATTTAAGTATCTAAAAAGTTACTAATAAAACAAATCTTGCCTACTCTCTAATCACAGATTTGCCTAAACTATTTTAGTTTCCTCTTACCTTTGAATTCCTAAAGTATGAAGAATCTTGTTAATCTGACAAATTGATTCAAGGTTTCAACTTGAAATCCTGGTTACATCTAAACTGATTCAATACTCAGAAACTATTGCTCAAGCTAACAGGGAAGCAGGGCTGGAAAACTGCAGTCTGACCACATGTCCATTAGCACACGCCAGCCAAATTAGTCACTTCACTGATTTGTGAGGAGATTGTGAGCCCTGATATATTTTGAGCACTAATTTTTAGTAGACTCATATAGATGATATGAAAGATAGATTCAGGTCCCACCTGGGCAAAAAGGCATTTAAATATAGCATCACAATCCCTTGGTGGTGCCCTCAGTATCAGGCTTTTTTACCATTCCTTGCAAGTGAAAGGTAGTGCTTTCTTCCCTTTTCCTGTGAATCTGTTCCACAAAAATTATACTAGGAGAAAAAGAAGGACTGCTTTGCAGTTTATTAGTTAGAGAACTCAGGCACAAACTATTTTTTGTACCCAAACTTTTAGTCTAGAGCATCATGCCCTCCCTTGTCATCTTAAATTCCTTTCTGCACAGTGGCAAAATTTGAAATGGAATAATAGAGATTTTCTATCTGTGGTCCAGATTAGCATGCAATTATTATGAGTTTCAGAGAAAGAAAACATGTACAGATCCTCATAAGCTTCAAAAGAAAATGAAATGTCTGCTTCTTCAACAAGCATTTGAAGCCAGGTGTGATGGAAAATCAGCCCTCACTTAAATAATTTTGAAAAAAAAGTTCAACACTGCATAAAGCATTTCCCCACAGCCATCCCCAAGCAGCTGGTTGCTTTAAATTTCATTCATTGTCACATTGCAAATAAAATCAACTCTTCCACTGTTGACTTTGCAATTTACCCCATGGGCCTTATCCAACCCATTGATGTCCCTGAATCAACATACACATTCTTGTTTTCCTCTCAGGAAGACAAAAGGAAACCTCAAAAAGAAGAAAAAGAGAAAAGCATCACACTGTTGCCTTTAATAGAATTAAGGCAACCTTAAATAAGGTTCTCATGCGGATCTAAGAAAGACCCTTCAATCTCACACTTTATGTACATTACTACCGACTGCAAGACCTGGATTTTTTCTTAAATACCTAAGAGGATTTAGTTCTCACTGTCTAAACATCTTTATAATACTTTTTCCAATATTGTTCTCAAAAGCAACTTTTCCTTGCAATGAATACTTTTGTCTTCCCAATGAATCTTATGATGACAGTACAAAACAAGTATTCTGATCATTTATATTGCTTTCTTGTTCAAACAACTCTATCTGTAATGAAAAGAATAATTATAAAAAATACGTACCTCATGAAGTATGTAAATTCTATATATTTTTAATGATACACTAAAATAGTATAAGAAGGTTATATATACTCTCTTGATATTCTACCTATAGTTATATAGGTTATATAGGTATGTACAGCATCCTTATAGTTTCCGATATTTTGTTAGCAATGACAATTGAAGAAACATATTTTGAGAGTCTACTCAATTTTCCAGTTTCTTTGAACTATCATGTGAGCATGAGCAAGGTAGAGATGTAATAATAGAGCCTTTGCTAATTCCAGGCACTCTTACATAATCATGTGCCCTATTTCCGCTCTCATAAACAAATGAGCATATAGTCTTTATATTCAGGCAGAACTATAATAAGAGCTCACCAGCATTCCCAGTAACATGAAAACAAGTACAGATAGATGCATTATGCAATTTGGAATCCATCAACTTTATAAAACTTATTGAGGGTTATATGTAAAGGAAATGTCATATTTATAGCCAATACTAGATTTCAATCTTATTATCAAAAGAGTTATTTTTAAAATGTAAATAGTTCAATCTTATTAGCAAAAGAGTTATTTTTAAAATGTAAATAGTTTTTATTATTAACAACTAGTATACAGAAAAATAGTTTTTAATCACCCTTTTAACATATCCCACCTAAACATTAATGATAATTTATTTCTCTTAATTTCCCAGATACTAAATGTGTGTTCTGATTTTTCAGGGCCTTTTAATCATATCAAGTCAAGTCTGTTGGGATCCACATCGGATTCGAATCTCAACAAATACAGTACAATCAACAAAATTCCTCAACTCACACTGAACTTTTCAGATATCAAAAGTGAAAAAAAATCTTCATCTCCTCCTTCTTCAGAGAAAGCAATTATTGCACCTAAGGTGAAAGACCGAACGCACAATGTGACAGAGAAAGTTACACAGGTAAGGCAATACATGTTATTTTAGCCCATTTTCTTTTTTTTTCCAGTGTATTCAATAGATTCTTACTCTTTTAATGAGTGGCTCGGCTATCTCCAGAATAATTTGAAGGCTTTAAAACATTATGTAATTTACCTTCACTTCAGTTGTTTATGAGGTAGTCTACAACATTAGATGATACTGCTAACAAACAAAACTCTTCTGCTCCCTATTTTTTAATGGAAAAGAAATCTAGTTCGCACCATGTGTCCCAAATAAGACCATTAATTTCAGTGATTCCTGTCATTCATAAATGTTAGTTTCATTCTTCATAATTTTTTCTCAGCATTATAAATTGCTGATTAGTGTAGGGTACAACATGATAACAAATGGTAGGTGATTGTGCCACTGTATCATAATTATATCTCATAATTTCTGTTCAAGTTCTTTGGCTTTTCATAATGCTCTTTCTTATGGGTATCTTTTTCCACATCTGTGCTTCCATAAGGCTGTCAAAATGAAAAGCAAATACTTTCGGATTGGATGTACAATATATCTTGTGAACAAGGCATATAATTGAGACAAAACTTAAAATAATTTTAAATAGCTGTTTCTTCACTCTAAAACAGATGCAGTGCCCTCTGAAGTCAAAAGAACTTTTCAGCTAATTTCAATATTATTTCATTTGTGTTACAATCTTATATGGAGAGTGACTGGGACAGGCTAGGAATGTGGAACATACTGAAAAAAATACCAAGAGATGACAGTATCCCAAATAACATTTATAAGGTTAGTAAGCAGAGGGTTGGTCCTTAAATACCTAGACAGACTGAAAGAGGTAAAAAGTGCTTTGCAGTAGAATGCAGACAGATATTCCATAAGGAAGATCTTGCCAAGGGTATATTTAGGCTTAGAATCATAGAATTCAAGACCAGCATGTCCAACCATTAACCCATCACGGACCAGTCCACGACTAAATCATGTCCCCAAGTCCATGACTAAATCATGTCCCCAAGTGCTGACCAGACTGAAGCTTCTCTACATTGGTGCTTTGCCAGACAGGGTCCACGTTCCTACTCCCTTTGACAGATATAAAAAGGGATGTATTGTACACCCTCCTAAAGAAATAGAGATAAAAGTTCTATCCTTTCTATTTTGAGATCAGTTAGTGCCTAAAAAGTAATTGGATTTTTATCTTTCATATATTTTGTCTTTAATAGCTAGCTTGAATCTGCAACCATTGTCCTTTCTTCTGTGGTCAGTTTTGAAAGATATAATCTCTTCTGGATCCATTTTGATATGTTTTAAATTATTCATAGTAGTTATATATAGAAATCTTTTCATAGATAATATGGCAAAAAGTCAAGTTACATAAAAAAGAGTAGTTTTTATAAGTTATATAAGCATGAGACAAGGTAGTTTTTTTAGGGTTTTTATTCTTTGTTTTTGTGGGTTTTGTGTTTTTTGGTTTTTGTTTTTTTGAATTCTGACTGGCTAATTAGTGCCAGGGTGCTGAGCTTCTGCGTACTAGTGATGCTGTTGAGGGCAGAAGGGAGGGCAGAAGTTTTTTTTAAAATCTATGTTTATTCTCCAAATAATTTAGATTTTATGAAAAATCCAATGGAAAATGGCATGGATCAGTTAATCTTTCAATGAAAATTGATACCTACTAAATTCAAAATTAAATTTGAAATGCTCTATAAAATCTTTACACTTCAAAAAAGCCTTCCAATTTAATTTGACATTGGTTTATGTCCTTTTCTAGAACAATCTCAACCACTGTGCAGAGCACAATTTGCATACCAAACTTTGATGCCATATCATTCATTATAATTGGAAGTAGTTCCCTGCAGCTGCTGCTTTTTCTGTTATTACATTCACTTATCAATATTTTTAGTTGCTGCTACATCCTAAATGCTAGAATTTAGGTAGAAGGTAGAAACTCTTAGGAGGTATAAATAAATGTAGGTCTATAGTATTACAGTGGTCAAGGATCTAGTTAACTAGAGATTCATTAATTCAATTACAAATAGATATTTAGAAGATTTAAGTGGCTAGTTTTAGTCCTGTTTATGTTTCTATTCCCAGTGATTTTAATATATTTTGTTAGAGTCAGCTTTTTGAAGCTTCTGCTTCATGTCCGAATATAAATTTATTTGTAAATCTGTTCTTGGGCCATAGATCCATCAGGAATCTATCTGCAGAACAGTGCAAAAATGGGCTTGGAAGATTTGAGCAGAGTGTTGAGAATATAATATGGTGGAAATGTTAAATGAGGTAGTAAAAATATGCTCATGCTGGCACAGTCTCTGATAAGGAAATCTGTCAAACAGCATCAAAAATACACAGAGGGAGATATGACCTATTTAATCTATGGGGCAATATCAGTAAAAGAGCAAATGAGCATAAAACAGCCATGGTAAGTTTAAAGGACACACTTAATCAGAGTTGTGACATTCTGAAACAGTCTTCTAATGAAAGAAGTTAGGGCAGCAATTCTAAGTGTTACTAGAAAGACCCTGAAGATGTAGTGAAGGGGTACATAAGATGCTGTATTTTCTGGGATTGCAGGACTTGATGACATGAAAGGTCACATATTGTACCATTCAAATATACATCCATCCATCTCTCCCTTTGTAGTCCTTATTTTCTATTGCCTTTCTTATTTTCTTTCTCCCTTTCCTCAGTTTTGCTGAGAAATGTGATCCTGGTGTTAAAATCTGACAATTCCACTACTGTGGCTCCTCATGGTGCAACACAAAATATATCAGTGAGCTTTTCTGTTGGATCAGGCAGCCTGGATTCTCTCTCATTCTCTCTCAACAGTAATAAATCAAGTATCAGCATCACAGGATGCAACAAGTTCTTTCCAAAGACAACAGCTGTATAACTTCTTTAATATCCACAAGCTGGAGATGTAATTTGGGTCTTTAAGAGAGTGAAAAAGGTAAGGATGGCACATAGTCACCTTCAGAGGGAAGAGGAAGAATAATGAATAAAGTAAATAAAAGAGTTGTTGGCCACTGTGTTTAGAGGAAGTGTTGCACTTTGAGAAAACATTTAAAGAGGAGTAAGATACTTTAGTAGAAAGATTTTAGTGGAATAAATTAGAAATAGAAAGTAGAATAAAATTTAGAAAATTATTTTAGAAGAAAGAGGAGATGCTGTGGGACAGTAGTTTATACTTTGAGAGAAAAACCTAGATTATGCATTCTACAGCAAGAAACCTTCCAGTACTGTTTTTCTACTTAAAGGAGGGTTCAGAACATTATGTAGAGATGAAAATTGCCTTAAGATATAGCTTGCAGTGAAGTGCTGCACATGTGATGGTCCTGAATAAGTAGATTCCCTGATTGCTTTGCCTGGATTTTCACCTGGGGCTTCACTGATCATAACTCCTTGTGTAATGCCAAGAAGCATAACATCTTCTGGACACTTTCTGCATAACTGACTTTTAGTCAGGGAATTAGTCCAGGTGTAGCTGCCAGATAACCCTGATTGATAAATTGGCATTGTTATATCCTAGTGCAGATATTTGTGACTAACTTATAGTTACATTTCCATTCCGCTTAAGAAAAAATTGTTTTTTAAAATGTTTTTCCTTACAGTTTCCGGAGGTGTTAATGTCACTCTCTTCTAGAAGAATCTCAACTTATTTTTTCCATTATTTCTTTTTTATAGTCTGTTCAGGAGGACAGTGCAATTTCTGCACTCTTTTGTACTGACAGGTTCAGTTGGGGTCCTGACACTGATGGTTAGAAAGAGACAAGTCTTCCTAGAGGCACAAAAGTAGACTTTTATTAAAGAAAGCAGTAGGGCAAAAGTCTGACATCTGTCCCTTAACATTTTTTATTAATTCATAAAGGGGACTTCTGGCCTTAAAGTTTCAAGGTACAAAGACACAACAGGAACTGATTTTATCTTTTCCTTAAATACTGATTTATTTTAAAGCTTTTTAGACATCCAGTTTCCACTGATGTACAGCTGCAAAGTTGTGAACTCCATTGTAAACAGACTCATGAAGACTATAATAGTCAGTGTCTGTGCTTTATTTTTAAAGAAAAGAGAGAATTCCTGAATTCCTATAACTTAATACTGTCTACAAATAATTGTCCCAGTTAATAAAGTGTAAATTACTGGTCTCTTTATCGTGTTGTTTAAGAAAAACTGTTTTGTTGCTTTGGTCACTAGTGTCCAGAGAATATTTATCTCCTTGCAATTCATCAGTCTGAAGGAATACAGAATGTGGTTGAAAGGCCCAATATATATCTGTTGTTCATTATTTATCTCAATAAATGACTTACAGGAAAGTAAAATTCTGTAATATTTTATCTTCTTGTAATAATAGATTTCAGAACAGTTTCATTATCCACCCACCTCTAGAAAACATATATATACCCAAACTGGTCATATGGCTTATGAAATGATAAATATATACCTTGACAGGCTACACAGAATATTGTGATCTGATTTGCAGACATGCTGAACACCCACAAATCTTCCGAAAATAGAGCTGCTGGTGAGGGGGTTTGGGGGGAGGCTGGGGACCATGTATGAAGTGATAGACCTTGTAGTTTCACTGCATGTTTTTGTAATCTGGCCAGACTTTATTTTGTTCCCCAAAAGATTAAGAAATAACAATATCCTCCCAAGGCAAATAAAGCTGTTGATATAAAAAGAACTATTATGTGATCATGACTTCAAACTGACCTTCAGGTTTTCAGGCTAAAAGAAGACTACCAGCATCTAGGACAGAGGGGGGCAATATAAAACCTAAAAATAAACCAAATTATTGATCTATACGTTTTCAGCAGTCTGATTCAGCTGACACACTGTGCTGTTTACATCCTGCAATAATTCACATACACACAACATTTCAAGGCTGTTCATTTTGCATTCTGCATAAGGCAGAAAATTCTGAATAAAGGGGAAACAATTTTGATGCCTTCCAATTATACAGCAAGAGATACATATAATAGTGAAATTAGGGGGTAGACAGGGCCAACATTTCCTAATGTATGGAAAGTTTAAATTTACTCTGAAATGAGATGCTTCTTTTTTCTGTTATTTGTGAATTGACACATCTTGTACAGGAGTATTCCCTTTCTTTACAATAATAGTTAGCACCCTCATGCAATAAATTTTCATCTTTTATTGTCATTACATAATTAGGCTTTGTAATTACTGTAGATGTAATTATAGAAATAGTATAAATGTGAGTAATTTCATTGTAATTTAGAAAGTGTGACATACTGTGAAACCAAGAAAAGCAAAAAGGCCATGGTTAAAACCAGTAAAAATACCTCAGTCCCACTGTGGCCATTTAAACCTGTGCCAAGATGTCACCACAACTGGAAAGTTGTGTCTTTTTCACCAGAGCAAACAGCCATTCCAAGTGTGTGGAAGCAGAAATTAAAGCCCACTGTTTTGATAAGTTTCAGATGAAAGCATAGTATCTTCATTATAATTATTTGCTGTTGCACCAAGTAATAAAAATAATATTCACAACAATTATGAAAGATAAAATATTCCTTCCTTACAGTAGAGCCTCTTCTTTTTGTGACAGCTGAATAGGTTCAGGCGTCTGAACTGCTGCAGTGTTTTGAGAAGATTTCACAACATATGGTAGAAATGGAGCAGTCGGAAAGCCCAGCTGCTTTGCAGCATGTAACCTGGATGCATCCTTAATTAGTCCATGTCCTTCCCCCAAGATCTGCTCTTCTATTACCTGATTTTGCTGAGTTGGGAAAAGTATCCACTATCTTCTATGAATTACAGTTTCGAGTAATCAATGTGTGATCTCTGTGTTTACTGCCGTGATGCTAACATGGAAAAAAGCATATGACCTTTGTTAATATTAACTCATTTGCCAAAACAACATTCCTCTTTTAATGCTAAGGACTGGGAGAAAATACACTTTCAGATGGCATTGTAATTTGTTCTGATAATAAGGAGTTGAGTGTAAGAGCTAATACTCTACAAAGCAAGCAAAGCTTATAGAAACCAAGGTGCTGGCAGCATTTAGACAAGTCTCATTTCTCTGGTCTAGAGCTATAAACACCCAAACTCCCACTTCATGGTGGATTGACCTTGGAAGTTTCTAAACTTGGTAGGCTACTCTGCTGAAACCAACAGTTTTGATGCTCACCAGAACAGTCTCACCATGAACAGCAAGACAAGCCCCACTAAAATCCAAAGAGCTGTGAGATCCTCTGATGCATTTGTCATGCACAGTCTGGAATAATAGCTTTCACACATGCAGCTAGAGTTGCCTTAAAACAGCTGTGAAAGTCATAGTCCCTCTTTCATGTAACCTTAGAACTGTACAGTAATGTAGTGTGGAAGAGACCTCTAGAGGCCATCTAACCCAGCCTCCTATGCAAAACAGCACAACTGCAAAGTTAGATCGGGGTCCAGTAGTTGCCATGTTAACCCGGGACAGTTTCTATCTTTAGGAGAGCATAAGCGTATAATTTCCCAGAGATAGACAGCAATAGCAGCTGACATGGGGAAAGAGGAAGGGAAGAGGGCAGAATGCTGTGGATCTTATGGGTCACAAAAAGCTGCTATTTTTCAAGAACATCACTGGTGTAGCTAACATTCAGGACAACCTCTTAGAAAGAGGCAATCCTGGATTGTAGTTCCAGAGTAATTTGACTGTTACTTATCTTACATAAATGACCATCTGTTAAAAAGGCACGAAAATAACCCTGGGCACCACGGACTCAGACTTAGGACTCCCTCCCTCTCTAAGTGCCCTTACCCTCAAATGGTCTGAATTCTGAACTCTGCTCTAGTGCCAGGCAACTTACATGTACATACTGTGGGACCAATGTTAGATCTAGTCACAAAATGCCATAACCTGGACAGTCAAGGTTTAGCATTTACCTGAAATTGTATAGTCGCACCTCTTAAAAGTAATTTTCCTCAGGACTGATTATAAATGAGGTCCATAAGCATATTAACAAGAAATAGCAATGAGGTTATTATTCTTTTGTCTTTGGCAGAGGGCATGTAAAAAAAGCATGTGGATTAGTTGTTTTTGATGTAGTGGCAACTGAGGAAAATGTTTTCTAGTTAGGGCGTGATAAGGTTTAGCATTTTTTTCAAAGTAGTAGAAATAGTAAGAAAAAGCAAAGACCATTAACCCCAGTCAGCATAGTGTGTCGTTTGATGAATTCTGAATGCCCTCAAAATTAATAAGCCGAATGAGAAGGTAATTTTTCTCATCTATTCCCTGTCATGTATTAGAACTTGGATAATGCTTTCAGCTTGTAACTGGTAACAGGATCAACAGAGAAGGGCAAATCCAGAAAAGTTCAGAGTTAATGCTTTTCCAAAAAGAAAAAAAAAAAAAATAAAAAAGAAGGGAGTAAAAAGGAGGAACACTCCTTAAATTATATTTATGGATGGTGTTGGTGTTACTGAACATAAAATCAATAAGCGTAGCACAACAAAAGTCTCTAGGAAGTATTTATTAAAAGTGGCTAGTTCAAGCCATCTGTTATGAACCAGTTTAAACACAGCAGAGTGGGGGAAATGAAGCGTCTGTGAATAACACAGATCAGACCCAGAGAGGTTTAAAATATACCCAAAAAACATGATTAAAACCAGATGAGGTTAGATGTTGGCACCAAAAATAACGGTATATTTCATTAAATAGTAAAAGAGGCAAAGGGGGAGAGAGAGGGAGAGAAGAGAGAAAGAAAGAGATAAAGAGTTGTACATGGGGAGTGGGGGAACAGGGAGAGAGTGACAGGGTGGAAACCTATCACCCTTCCCCGGGGTCCCAACCATGTCTCGTTGTCCCCCTCCATCTGGTCTTCCTGGCGGTGAGAGTCCCCCCTCTCCGTGCCCCCCACCACTGCACCAAAAAGTGCAGAATGCAGTGGATTGATGTATGTTTGGGCCAGGTGGGAACGCCCAAGGTGCCTCCCCTAAGGGGGCCTGTTTGACACTGTCCCTTGCAACACTTCGGATATGTTGCATCATGTTGCAGTGCTCTGGTGTAGGGTCTGGGGACCCCTTTATGGGGGGCCTTTGATGGGTCATGACACCCTTCTGCTGTCCTTCATGTGGATGCAGCTTTTCCCAGGGTGAAGCGGCCCCACATCTGAGCTCTGCACAGTGGAGGATGGGTGTTCAACACCTCTGACCAGAGGCTTTTTCATCACCGCACCCACAACGCCTCTTTCCCCCCACCCTTCCCTGCGAGGGTCTGTTCAAGCCTGGCAGCTGATATCCCTGAGGCCATGGCCTCCACCCTGAAGGTGCTAAGGATGATTCAGCTGTGAATGTATTTTTCCAGTTCAGGCCTGAGTCACTGTCTTCATCAAGGAGTAGTTCTGTGCCTCAGTCAGAAGGCCTATTCAGGGCATGGTGGTCTTCTCTGCACTTTTTCTAATATAGTTTTGCTGTAATAGGCAAAAGTCCTTAATGAAGATGTTTAAGCCATAAATTATAGCATTCAATCTCCAACACCATTGAAAGTGTAAAAATGTACTATAAAATAAAAATCTATCTGAAATAAAGTACTGAAATTATATGAACATTTACCTGATATTGATACGTAGAAAACCCAGAGTTTCTTGATATTTTATTTACCTTAGGTAAGTCTAGTTTTCTTTTACAACTGAATAAATCTTGCATTGTAACACATGGTGAAATTGTCCTTAAGATACTTTAGGTTTATTTACAAGCACAAAAATTTCTTTTTTTACTCAAAGAATTGCCAGTTTTAAATTAAGGTAGCATCTTTTTAAATATGGAAATTCCAGTAACTACTCAATATCTTGGAAGCTAGCATGAAATGGTAGGCTCAGCTTCAGACAGACTGTGGAGTGCACTACTAATAATAAATGGGAAATATTTATTAAATGTGAAGAAAAGTTCTTCATTTCACAGCTTTGCATTTCTTTTTTCTATTCTAAGTATCCATCTTTGAAAATGTTCTACTTTCTAAATTAATTCTATCAATTATGAAGAAACCTTTCTTTTGAAGCAAAATAACTTCTGAATGATATGGGCTCATATTTGTACCAATTTGTTCTGTTCAAGGAAGTTTAGTTTCACTGGGTTTGTAGATGAGTTACAAATGGAAGACTATAACCAAAGGAGACATTTTGCTACATCTTAGTCTCTGTTGTTGTTAGTTACTGGGTTTGGAATTGAGAAAAAAATCAGAGCCTGTGGCTCATGGTCATTCTGCAGAACTTGTTAGAGGCCAGTTAATTTATTTTGACAAATTTTTGGGAATCCATAAAATTAGAGAGTTTTGGGAAAGCTGCAAAAGGCAGGCCTCAGATACAGCAGAATTGTGAATAGTGCTAAAGCAGCAGTTATGAAATAGGTCAGCAGAAAAATTATTTAAACTGTAGAAAAAGCAAGGGCAGATAGAACAATAGTCTATGTATTAATGCTTGTCTGAATAGCGTTTTTAAGCTGCAGAAAGTTTATCTAGTTTTATATTAGGAAGGTTAAAGCTTAAGAATGGCGCTCTGTGCGTTGTCTCTTACAAACGCGTATTGTATTCGAAATAAGCAAGCATTGTTTTAACCAAAGGTACGTGTGCTTATAGTGATTGGATAGAACTACTGTCAATATGCTTTTGCTTTGTGTGGTTGGTCAAGAAGCTTATAATGTATGTTGTAACATTAAGTTTTCTGGCCTGCTGCCTGGATTGTGAGCTGCTAGCATCTTCCCATTGTCATAATCATGTAATGAGACTGATGCTGAAAAATAAACAGCTCGAGGCACTTTCCCAGCAGCCCCGTCCTGTTCGCGTCTGTAAATAAACCCCCAGCCGGCATCAAAATTTTGTTAGGATAGGATGCAGACTCTAGCCTCCTCACAGATTTTCAAAAAAAGCTTGAAAAATAAGTTTTGTCTAGGATAGTTATTTGCAGTTATATTGTGCTGTCTGTTTTCTCACTTCTTTACACCCACAATACCCAGTAAGGAAAGGAAACTGCAGTTTGCACTGTGTGATGAATTAGTCAATATATCTAGAAAACAATGAGCATTAAGGCTTACAGGCTTCTATTCTAGGCTTTTTTTCCACTGGATTGAGCTTTCAGTGCCTGCAGTAGCACCAAAAAGATCCTTATATCTCCCTGGTTGTCACAGTTTAACCCCAGCTGGCGACAAAGTGTCAGACAGCAACTGCTCAGGCCCTTCCTGCACCCTCAGCGGGATGGAGAGGAAAGTCAGCAGTGATACTAGTACTAATATATAAACAAAAGGAGGGAGGAAGACCAAAAGGGAGAGGCAGAGACACGGGGAAAGACCCAAGAAAAACAAGTTATCAATACAATTGCTCCCAGCCTGCTCACTGATGCCAAACCCATTCCCAAGCCATGATAAGTCTGTCTTCCTGGTGATCCATCTCAGTTTTTAGTCTGGTCATGATGTTCTATGCTATGGACTATGCGCTTGACCTGATCAGGTCGACTGTCCTGGCCATGCTTCCTCCCAGCTTTTTGTGCGCCTGCTCGCTGAGAGAGCCTGGGAAACTGAAAAGTCCCTGACTTAGGGTAAACATCACTTAGCAACCAAGGCATCAGTATGTTTTCAACATTATTCCCATACCAAATCCAAAACAGAGCAGTGTGTCAGCTACTAAGAACAAAACTCTCTCGTAGCCAGAATCAGGACACTGGTTAAATCCATAAATAAAACCTCTTGTCCTCTCCAAAACATGAGCTTCGTTTAGCATAGCACAGGCAAGGTAGAGCTTCTCAAGGACTTACTTTTGTCTCACTGATTCTGTGCTATTTTTGTTTTGTTATTGATTCTGTTGGAATTTCAGAGTATTTAGTGAAGAATCACCATGAAGATCATACCATGTCTTGCCACAATTCTCCAAAACTAAAATAAGTTCTTGCATTGTAAAACAATAAAAGTTTTAAAATGCAAAAATGTAAGATGCAGCTACTGGCTGAGCAAAGGCAAGTTTGTCTGCTCACTTCTCCATGGTCACAAACCCACCCTTTTTCTATGCCTAACCAGCATTAATTGAGTGGGTGGCCCTAAAAATCTGGATCATGCTTTTATGGGTTGGTTTTACTAATTAAATATAATTTGTATCATTAGATTGTCTGTATCTATGTATGCAATCTGTTCCATCTACCCTTGCCAAATGGCTTTTTGGTTAAAATATTGATGGCCAAAATATACAGAAGTTTGGGTAATACACTTAACTTTCCTAAAAGTGGAGTTGAGAGCAGTACTTGGGCAACCTGGGCCAAATGCTAAGACTAAATATCTCCTTTAAGTGAACAAGGCTGAGATGTGCTCATTAGGTACAAACAAGGAGAGCCACAGGGAAGATGGTAATTTTTAAAGTAAGCTTTTCTCCCTACCAGAACAGTTTCTATTGCAGTTCATATATTTTTAAACACTATGGGGTCTAATAACAAAATGCAGATTTTCTAGACACTAAAGTTTGCTTTTTTTTTGCATATTATGGGAAAAATATTTACCATGAAACTGAAAGTTAAACTTAAATGTGAAGATATGCATAAGGAACTTTTCTTCCTTTCTCCTGTACTCCTGACAGTTATATCAGTAAGTATTGTAATCATAGAACCAAACAACGAATACAGCTACTTCATTATGTCTCCATGTACTTCAGAAATTCTTATAGCTTTTATTCTTTTCTTTATCCAATCAAAGTATTTGACAGCCAGCAAACCAGTCAAAATGTATAATAATGAAATATGGTTTTTTCATAAATATTGTAAGAAGGATGAGATAACATCAACAAGCGCAAAATCTCAAAATCTGCTTCTTTTCTTGTCACACTATGAACAGATGATAGAAAATATATTCTTGATTACTAAAACCCACACAATAATTGAAGCCCTTATAAGAAATTTGACCCTTGATATTTTGTTTTCAGACCTATAAATGCTTGTCAGCAGCTTAGTGTTGCCAGAAGAGCAATGAATAACTCACAAACTCACTAGAATGTTGAAGGATAGCATTTGTTGTCTTCTGAAATATTATCTCATAGTGAATTTTAAATAAGAAGGTTACACAATTTCTAATACATATTCTGTCATTAGCTTTTGCTAAAAGAAGTCAATATCTTCTTTGTAAATATCTTCTTTAATAATCTATATATCCCTAATTTCAGTTTTAAAGAGCAGTAAAGTGCTCTTAGTAAATCTATGTGCTTCTAAGTGTTCCTTGACAATGCATTACCCACCAATGTCGAAGTAATTATATACTGACTAGCAGAAAAAGGCTTCTGAGGTTTAAGATTACATACCATTTCTTAAATTTTTTATGGAAAATTAACTATAAAAATACCTCTTCTCTTTTAATATCTAGCTTAATAAAAATAAATTATAGGTTAGAGATATTACATGTATTCAATTTTGGTGAAAGAGTCTTGTAAGTCAATAAGTTTTATTTCCCTGAAGCCCAAACAATTTTACTTAAAAAAACAGGAGAAAAAGGCTGTTCTACTGTTTTGATCACGAGACATGCATGTTTCTTTAACCATTTGAAGATTTTGGGTTGCTGTGTATGTAAATATGTTTAGCTGAATAAGATATATAATTATTTGAGAACTTCATGGAAGTTCAGCCCTTCATGGCCTCAGCAAGGCACTTAGCACTCTGAGGAAGTCCCATTTCTCTCAAATAAACTTCTGTGTGACAGATTGATATCTAGAACAAAAAAAAAAAAAAATACACTCAGATAATCTTTGAATTTTCAGGTTCCACCACTACTAGCAGAAGTTCTGTTTCAATATCTACCTAAAATTACATTTGGTGAATATGAGGATGTAGGAGGAAAACAAATAGAAAAACCTTCTGTATAAGACCTCGTTACTTTACTACAAACTGTCACACAGAGAGTGTTTTAGCATTCAGCATTATATACAAACAGTCACATTCCATGATTTTAAAACCTTTAATAAAGACAAAGAGAGTAAGGCAAGAAGTTTTATTAACATTCGCTACCATTAATATTTCAGGAGATGTTCTTTGGTAGCTGTCCTTTGAAAGACATGTAAAAATATCTTTTACATGTAAAAATACCTTTTACATGTAAAATAAAGGTAAAGCTGGTATGTGAAAGCCTTATGTAATGCTATGTTTGCACCAAATCAAGAGCACTTCAGATTTCTTTCCGTACTGGTGTAATCTTCTTAATTGTTCATGTCTGCATAAGGAAGACAATCATCAAGATGACTGAAATATGAAAATCCATTAAAGTCTTTTGGGGAATTAGGTAATGCCTACTATCAGAAAGTCAATGTTAATTTAAATTCCATTTGTTCATTAATACTTGTGTAGTATTTATTTTTAGTTGGTTTTAGATTCAGAAATCTCCTTAGGAGGTCCAGTCTGTAGATGTCTCATGGTAATGGTATGAATAGAGAGGAAAAGTAAAGAGATGTACTTGCTAGTTATAGCTTGGCAGCTTCAATAGAACTAATACACGGGAGAAAAGAGAGACAGGAGAGGTTACTTCAAGAGAAGAAATTTCCATAAAATCTGTTAAAAACATTTTAAAGGCTGAAGCAATACTGCCTCATTTTGAGTGCTCTATCATTCTGATTTAAGGTCAGGACAAAAACAGTCAATTACAAGAATATGGCCTTCGCTTACAAGTCTAATTCATGTTTCTCATTTCTTTTCCTTTCCGAGTTTTTCCTGTTCAATACTGTTATTAGCCTTGTTGATAAAGATCTGAAAATTAGTTCAAAACTACCTTTAAAAAGGAAGACATTGTATTGTGTATTTGGATAAGTTCTAAAGAGACAGATGTTCCAAATTCTTTCCTTTTTTTTTTTCCACTAGCTACGATAATGGTTACAATACAATTATCGTGGTTCAGTTTCTTCTTTACATTTTCATGTAATTTCACATTTTGATGTTGAATATCCTTTATTCTATGAGTTCCTTAAATCTTAGTAGATATTCAAGTCTCTTAGCAGATGAGGAGCTGGTGTGTTTCTAGATTTGCTACATCCTTCCTGGCTTAAGGGTGCAGAAGTGATCATCCACTCAGTTCTCAGGGCTGTGTGTCTAGCATTGGACTACTGCTGGAATGAGTGCAGCAACACATTGGCAAAATAATATTTTTTCATGTTGTATAGTATTTCCTAGAAATAAATATTTCAACATTATATTTGAACAGGTACCATCTTCCATAGTTTTACACAAGATGTTTTATGGATGAGATAAATGTTTATTTTAAAGTTCCCAAAGTAATTTGGGACTATATTTAGAGTTTGAACTTTATTAAATGTTTATGAATTTCTCTTAACATAAAAGATGCTATGCAGTATCTAACCCTGTCAGTACAAGATTTGCTTTAATTCATCTGTTGCAAAAGCAGCAGTGACAAAACAGTATTTAGTACTGAATATAACTACACCATTTAAATATACATACACTTCATATGAGGCACACTTGGTCATGAGACATAGCAAAGTACCATCTAATTTATTAATGATTGCAACCATCAAACTTCCACATCTACTTTTCACACAGATATCTGTGTCCATCCACCTTAAATCTGTTCAGTTTCACTCAAGCCCTTATACCTTTTTTGATATTTTGTCACCTGTAGACATTGCTCTTTGTTCAAATTTTCTGGATGTTCAGTACTTCTGTCGGAGATGAAAGGTGTTACCTAGATTGTGAATATGTTACATATTCTTTCTGTGAGTGTACATTAGTCACCTATCTTCTATTTGTTTGGAAATACACAGCACAAAAAATATTGTGACCTCTTAGCAGAGGTGAAAAAGGCCCAATATTTTCTGAATAACTTGCATTTTGCGTTTGGTCCATGCAATTGCAATGTGTTTGAGGGATGAGTGCAGTGCTTCTTGAATGCATTGGGAATGGTTCCTGGTTCTTTTCCATGTTCATGTGCTTTACTTAGCTCTATAGTCACTTAAAGAGCCTGGGTGCAGCCCTGTCCTAGACTTGCTCTTATCAAGTGGTAGAATAACCAGGAAACCATACTGTTAATCCATGCAATGGTTTGACAGAAATATTTATTTAACAATTCATGGTGGCATTAATCATTTATTATTTCTGCTATGATTTATTCATATGCTATTATGCTTCTTTGTTTCTAGGTCTTTGGTTTCTACTGTGTGTATTTGCATTCTTTAATAAATTTAGAATGAGAATGCCTCAGAACAAAATTCATGAATATACATGTGATAGCAGTATGGGTCTCTCAGACTGTCTTGAAACTAAAGTTTGAATAGTAGAATCATAGAGTGATAGAATGGTGTGGGTTGGAAGAGAGCTTAAAGATTATCTCATTCCAGTCTCCCTGCCATGGACAGGGCTACCTTCCACTACTCCAGGTTGTTCAGGCCCCATCCAGCCTGGCCTTGAATACTCACTGAAATGAGGGAATACTGCTATTCCCTCATTTTGGTCTCAAATTGTTTGGATTTTTAAACTCCAGTTTTGCCTAACTCAGTTTAAACCAATTTAGGAATAAATGTAACTAGATTTGGAGTCAGATTTCAGGGGAATTAGTCCAATTTACATTCTGCATTGCTCTGAAATGAAGCAGAGTGTCTGGAATTTCCAAGCAACAGAAAGAAACATGTGAAGTAAGCTTTATTGTCCTTGTTGCCTAATCCATTTTCTTCATTGTCTGAAAATCCAGTGGAACAGTGATAGAAATTTTATAAATAGCAGTTCACTTGGCACATATACTCACTGTTCTCAAATGCTAAGAAAACCTTGTCAACTCATCAGGTGGGGGACTAAAAATATTAAGACTTCTTAAGAGACTGAGCAATGCTTCAGCTTGCTGTCAGCTAATGTGTTCAATGCATAAATAAAGTAGCCAGCACCATTAGTTAAGTGCAAGTTACAATACAAAAAATTGATGAACAGCCTATACCTCAGCAGAGTGCTCAGTCCAGTGCCTGGCGGCTGCTTGAAGCTAGTACATATTCTTTTGGATGACTTAATCACTTCTTTCTTCAAGTTCAAAGAAGAGTGGTTATTAACCTTCATGTTCTCACAATATTTTCAGAGTAGAATTTGACTGGGTAAGATTAGTGTCACTTATATTACTAAGGATAGGATCTAAGATTTGTACAACTATTTCTGTTGGAATTTTAAACAGAAAAGACTGTGCTGACCCTTAGAATTTTCTAATATTACGTTTAAGGAGCATGGATTCCCTCAGTCTTGAACAAGCTGAATTCTCAGGTCCCAGAATACTAACTGTAAAAAGAAAGCAAATAAAAACAGGCAATATCACTGAAAAGGTATATCCCCTTCCAATCACCTTTTCATTTGAGTAGAATTATTCATTTTAATAGCTTTTGAAGTAACCTATTTTTTAAATAGAATTGTTTTTAAATAGCAGGAGAATAAGGACTAAGCAGAAGTAATTGGTGGAAAGGGGGTATAAGGTTTCATGAACAATGAATATTGCCCAAATGAGTAATAACTGAAGGTTGTCACCATCTGATGTTTGTTCACCGGCCTGTGTAAAATGAAATGGTGTTCTGAGTCCCATAGGATTTGGAGATCATTTGCAGCACAGAAGGCAATAATTAGCATCATTGCTGACAATCCCAAACACTGAATAAAGACAAAATATAATTTACCTTTTGATCCTTAAAGGTTTTGTTCCTTCATGTCAGAATTCAGTCAGACTGAAAGAGCAGCCAAAGGAAATTTGTTTTATCTGGTGCTCACACAATGCTTGCTCTTTGCAACAAAGCAAACATTTCAGCTTCCAGAGCCAGCAAATTAAACAGTGCTTACAAATAATCCTTCCAAATAAAATTGAAATCCAACTTAGATAACACCAGCAGATAACAAATCCATACTTTTAAAAGAATAATAAGCTTTAGGCATTGACAAAAGTAGAAGTGGAGGAAAAGGCAATAGTCCTGTGGTATCCTTTGTCATACCTTTAGCTGAACTAGAACTGAGCTATAGCCTCAGTGTAATTTGTCTGTGCATGAAGGTTACTAACATCACAAAACTCAAAGTATAGATAGATGTCAAGGACACTAATTTTTTTTCATTTTTGGTTGTGTACACTTTCTAATGAGTGTAAACTCTTTTGTGGGGAATGAAAGCCAATGATAATAGGTTTGCTTTGGGAGAAAAACACATCACTGCAAGAAAAGTCATTCACTGGCCCTGAGAAGGCTGGCAAGGTTATCATGTGGTGGATAAATGAATTTCATGACATGCCTAATAATGCAGATTTTATGGATATAAGATATGCTTCTTAATGTTTGCTACAGGGGACAAGAATCAACTGACTGTGCAAAATTGTCAATGAATTTATTGGACCTGGCAGACACCATGAATTTCACAGAAATCTAGTTTGCCAAAACAGTAAATAATTGAAGTTTAATTCTCTAAACTACAATGAAGTACTTTTTGTCCCATATTTGCTATGTTTACTGGAAGTTGGAGTAGATACACTGTCTGATTATTGATGTGGATATTTCTTATTCTAGGTTCTATCCTTAGGGGCTGATGTTCTACCAGAATATAAACTGCAGACACCTCGCATCAACAAGTTTACTATATTGCACTACAGTCCTTTCAAAGCTGTCTGGGACTGGCTCATTTTGTTGCTGGTCATATACACTGCCATATTCACCCCTTACTCTGCTGCCTTCCTTCTGAATGACAGTGAGGATCGGAAGAGGAGAGAGTGTGGATATTCCTGCAGCCCGCTGAATGTTGTAGACTTAATTGTGGATATTATGTTTATCATTGACATTCTAATAAACTTCAGAACAACATATGTAAACCAGAATGAAGAAGTGGTAAGTGATCCAGCAAAAATAGCAATTCACTACTTCAAAGGCTGGTTCCTAATTGACATGGTTGCTGCAATACCTTTTGACCTGCTGATTTTTGGCTCTGGCTCTGAAGAGGTAAGCTTAAATGAATATGAAATCTTAAATCTTAATTTATTACTTCAAGATAGTATTCTGTGCATCCTAAAGTATTTTTTGCTTGTCATTTATCAGACGCTTAGTATTTCCATCCCATCTTTTGAAGTTAAACTAAAATTAAATCTTCCTTTGTAGAATAAGGCACAATATTAGCTTTCATTGAGAAGAGAAAACATTGGATGATTCAGCTAGTATTTTTCAGTTATACCATATTTGATACTGTCTTTAGAAACAATAAATATATTGTGTATGAAGGACTTGGTCAAATGTTTTTTTGTAAGAACTGCTGCTTTGATCTGTCACTTGCTTTTTAAAAACTGCCTACGATGCATGTAAGTGCTGTGTTGGCATTGCATCATTAAAATAATTTTTCTCTGCTCAAAATGTTTAGGTCAGATGTTTACTTAGCAGAAAACAGATTAGTTGTAGCATAAACTATACTAGTTATCAAAGCGATTTGGCTGTTGTCAATTTTATCAAGAATATGGACTATCAAAAGAAGAAAAAAAATATTACCTTGACAGGTAAGATCTATCTACCCAACAGAGTAAAAACCTGTTCAATATATGCATCCAAAACTGGCCTAAAGGTATATAAAATATATGCTATATTCTGGATTCCTGACCCAGTTCATCCAAACAATTTTATATAATTTAAGAAGGGATAAAATCATAATATTTTCTCTGAAAAGTAGACAATTGGGTTTGACTTTTCTGTGATGCACAGAATGCAGAATTTTTTTAAAAGCAGCAAACTGAGCAAAGCATAAATGAGGAGTCTAGTGAAACATGAGATAAAACCTTGCACTAAAAATAAATGTTACTAAGGAAAGCTATAAGAAGACCAAGAGTAATATAAAGGACAGGGGGAACATATTAATAGTTCTCTTACCAGAAGAGAACTTCTTTATTCAGTAGGTGATTAAAAAGCCCAGAGATTTAAGAGAAAATTTGATCACCTTTTGCATTCATTATATGTGCCAGGTGTCCATCTTTCTGCTGATAACTTTTTCTGTGATTTTGAAAGCACAGATACATGAAAGACCAACATTTTCATAATGGCATTACTTCTAACTCAGACTACAACATTGCCCTCCAGGCATGGTCTGCATTTCTTTCTGATCATTGATCACTTGTCATTGCCAAAAAATTATTTTCAATCATTAGAAGTGAGGAACATAAATTATTTCAACAGGGATCAATTCCAAAGTTCATTGAAGGAGTGCCCCTGAACATCATTGTTCCCCATCTCCCCTGGTACAGGTGTTCTAAGAGTAAAGTGCCAGGTGCTAAAGTCATGCTAAAGGATAACTTTAACATAAAATAACATTACAGATTACAGTAACAAACAAGTGCATTCTTGCAGATGAGTAGACAAATATAAAAATGTGGAAGTTGAAACAGAAATTGTTGGACCATGTAATGACTTTTTCACTATTGCAGATATAAGTAAATTGATTCTTTATTCCCTCAAAATCTAGTAATTGACCAGTTTCTCTAGCTGGAAAAAATGGCTTTGTTTATCTAAGCAGAAATGATGCTATATAGATTATGTTCCATTCACCATGCCATCATAGCTTCTGTCTCTCATTCATGGTATTGAATATGTCAATCACTTTTTTAAGCTGCTACTTACTGCAGTTTTTCTTCCTACACTGCTAACTATAATATTTCACCAATGATCCCTTTACAATAGTTTTTCAAGAAAAGGCAAATGTAAAACTGACAGAATGGAGCATTTTTCATTTAATAGATTTTTTCAGTCTTATGAAAGCTATCTTTTTTGTAAAATAGCTCTTTTTTGTTATCTAGAGATTCTTCAAAGAAGATCCCCAGTGAAAAATTGTATTGAATAGTCTTTTTATTAAACAACATAAGCTCTAAAGAGAGCTCCATGTGTGCTCATACAGTTTTAAAACACCTTGATATCAAGTGGAGTCTTGAAAGGGCAGGAGACAATAATCTGAATACCACATACAGCACTATCCAAATGCTTCTATTTGAGCCATACTTTTCAACCATAAGAAAGCAACAGAGTCAGACCGTTAACTTTCCAATTTCTAAAACAGGGAAATAATGTAATTTTAATTTTTTTCTGCTTAATGAGACTCAAAATGATGATGATCATTGGTAGTAAATAATCCTTTCTTTTTTGTGTGCGTGTTGTGAAAGTTAGGTGGCTTTCTGATATTTGGGAAGATAAAAATAATGAGTAGATGGAGAGGAAAGAAGAGAAAAGAAAAAAAAATCTGATGTGATTATCCAAACACTCTTGAACTTGTAGTCCAGCAGATAGGTATGATGGAAACAGAGAAGCAAGCAATCCAGAAAAGAGAGCAGCATCTATCAGGTTGCTATTTGCAGATATTGATGGCTGGCACCAGATGGAGTAAGGTGACTGACAGAGTAGGCACCCTGCCTCCTTGGGCATCGTGCTGATCAAAGTATTCCAGCCCACCAACAAAATTACATTCCATGAGACATAGTTCTGAAACTAAGAACTTCTGTCCCTGGCCAAGTGACACATGGAGATGTACTGTTACTATGTGAAGGCGACATCTATGCTGAGAAGTGGACAGCATGTAAGGTACATCAAAACTTGTGGACCATGCTTTTCACCTCTCTGTTTTAGCGTTAAAGCCTTTTCACTGTATTAAAGAAAATTGAAACTGAGGATGAGTTTTTTGATGCTTGGAGCATATCTAGTCTCATTCATGCTGTTTTTACTCTTGAAGAGATGAAGTTTTCTTATGTTATATACCTTCCACATACTCCAGAGCTTAAACTGATGTATCTAAGTATAGGATTGACACTGAGTATGAATATTATTAGCAAGTTTTATCTTAAGAATGTGGTGGAACAGTGATGACATATTGTAGATTAACAATCTACCATCTGATCTACTTAAGAGGCACTGTAAGAATATGTGGTCTCTTGCGTGATGTAGAGATATGATTACATCTGTAATAGAATGTTTCAAACACCCCACTAAAAACAAATCTTAGCTTTTCTTAAGGAATCATAAATATATAAACCTGATCTACCTACAAAGAAAAAATAACCTAATCACAATATTTACATGTTTCTGAATCTCCACCTAGGCATAACATTTTGAAGGGTGGTCTTTCAGACTATTGAGGTCACTAACCTTCTTTATGTAAAGTTATTATTTGGGGTATTAAACTGAACTAAGGAATGTTACCATACATTATCCTCTTGCTCATTTACTCAGAAAATACGCACAATTCATTGAGTTGTCCCCTGAGAAATGCAGCCAAGAAAGACTTGTTTTGTTCCAAGAGCTTTGGGGTTGTACTCAGAAACATGGTAAATGCAAGGATTTAATAAAACATGAAAACTAGTCTTGTTGCAAAAAACACTTTGATGTTATGCATACTACTGTCAGAGTGGTTTGTGAGGCTTGGAAAACTTTTCCTGTTAAGTGTCATGTAATACACGTGCATGTTAAAACAAAAACCCAAACCAAATAAACAAACAAACAAGCAAAACATTAAAATGTATGCACTCTTGGCATTTACTGAATATTTTAATATATGTTCAGACTTAATGCAAGGAAAAAAGGTAGCTGAGGATTTTTTTTAATCAAGCTGTTCCTCTTAACAATGCTGTCCATTCCTTCTACAAGGAATTAACAAGTATGAAAATTATTAACTAATTGAAATTTGAAAACTTATATTAATCACCTCTAGATCCCTTTCAAAAGGTCAAAACCTCAAAGAGGCTGCAATGGATAATAGCACATGTTTGCACTAAAAATCTTGAAATACATTCCTTCTTTAAAATTCTCCAATTTACTTTTATAATGGTATAATACTTTTATTACTGACTTTTGCCACTACGCCTACAAGATGCAAAAAGCTTAATCTGGAGGAAGTTTTCCATGATCTTCTGTTCACAGTGCTTTATCTTCTTTCACCTGTATGAATGCTTTTATCATTACGAACAGGAGGAATCTTGTAGATATAATCTTTGAGACACTTCTGCCCTATTACTTCTCTTTTCTAGAATAAGTGTGTCAGGGCATTGCAAGGAGTTTCTAAGTCAGGATCAAATACAGTCACACAGCTTTCTTCAAGGATACTTATTACCTGTGTGTACAGTCATATAATTATGAGTAGTTCCAATAACATACACACTTTATCATGTTAAAAAATCATTAATCTGTTGGATCATTAAATCTGTTATTGTCAACTCAAGAGTCCAGATCAAGTAAAATATTCAACGTGAAAGGGTATTTAGCACATAATGACAACTTCAATATATCTTGATTTTAAATGTACATTTCATATTTTTTCCCTTGTTTTATAATTAAATTGATAGCTTAAAGAAAATGAAAATAAATTTACATTGAAATGGGTTCTTCTACTCTTTGTGTTGATTCCCCAAAAAAATGGAATTTGTAGTGGTTTATTCATGCTTACTACTCATGAGAATACACTTGCTAATAGAGAAAATTAATTCCTATCTTATTTTTACAGACAACTACGTTAATAGGCCTTCTGAAGACAGCTAGACTGCTGCGTTTGGTGAGGGTAGCACGGAAACTGGACAGATACTCTGAATATGGTGCTGCAGTTCTGATGCTCCTCATGTGCATATTTGCACTTATTGCACACTGGCTTGCTTGCATTTGGTATGCCATTGGAAATGTAGAAAGACCTTACTTGGCTCACAAGATTGGTTGGTTGGATTCTTTAGGAGAACAACTAGGAAAGCATTACAATAAGAGTGATGCAAGCTCTGGACCATCTATCAAGGACAAATATGTTACAGCACTTTATTTTACCTTCAGCAGTCTGACAAGTGTAGGATTTGGAAATGTGTCTCCAAACACCAACTCAGAGAAAATCTTTTCCATCTGTGTCATGTTGATTGGCTGTAAGTAATTTTATCATGGATTTTAATCTTTTTTTTCTCTCTGTGTTTGAGCAAATGGCTTAACATTCTAAACTAATAAGATTATAAGCATGCAGCCGGAAGGGCAAGTTCCTAGGGAAAGGAATGTTGTATGCAAAAATATGTTGTGACTCATTCAGTGTCAGGAAGTAATCAATTGCTTGACTACTCAAAATCTGTTATCCAAACTGTCAGAATATCTGTGTTGTATATCAGTGTCTGTAAGCAAATCCTGTATAAGGTAAGAAGGTGAGTTTGGAGTGGATTGAGGAAATGATATCACATCATATTTGTATAATCATAATTATATTTTATTTTTCTATTTAAAACTGAACCCATAAATGTATGCATACCTTTTTAACTCTTCCCTTTGTTCTTAACTTTCGCTTGGCCGTACTCATCTGCAAAGCCCAATGATATGACTTAAGTAAGTTTTGTTTCTCTTTAATCCAGCATTAATGTACGCTAGCATTTTTGGAAACGTATCTGCGATAATCCAAAGACTCTACTCGGGAACTGCACGGTACCACATGCAGATGCTGCGAGTGAAGGAGTTCATCCGCTTTCACCAGATCCCAAACCCTCTGCGGCAGCGACTGGAGGAATACTTCCAGCATGCATGGACATACACCAATGGCATTGACATGAACATGGTATGTTCTTCTGTTTTTCAGGCAGAGATGCTGAGTGAGCAATAGATAAATGCATGAGAAATTAGAAAGACACTTTAAGTCTTTAGTATTTTCTAGTATTTTTATAAGCTGTAAAAGTACAAGCTTAAGAAGGTGCATATATACCTCAGTTGTTTACAATCAAGCCACTACGTGTTTGGCATACAAACATTTCACTGCCTAGGTTATTGCCAGGTACATCAGTAATCTGAATTCTCATTGTGTACAGGAAAACTTGAGAACTGTAGGCAACTCTGTAAGCTTAAACAGAGAAAAAAAATATATAGGTTTCTTCTTTCAGATAGAGGTGTTCCAGAATTTTGTTTGTTCTTCACCCTGATTTTCCACTTCCAGTATCAAACAAGAGAACCTGTGTTCTGTTGATGTCTACAGAGCCACTGTTCTATAAAACCTGTGGAGATTTTTTTTCCAAATCTTTCCATGTAATCTAGACCAGGTATATTGGGAATGGGTTGAAGAGAGGAGCAGGCAGATGTAGCTGCTCTTTTCAAAGAGACATATTTGAATCACACGATAGTCTGAATAATTCGCTTGCATTCACAACCATCTGATTCTGCACAGAAAATCAACACAGTACTACTAACCATTTAGCCGTCCACAGAAACTCATTTCTGACAAGGAATAACACTCATTTTTTCTGGTTTTGATAAAAAAAGCCCCTGTAATCTCTCTTTCTATAAATACATGGCTAGCTAAAAAGGAATAACAATCTGCTAGTGAGCAAAAGTAAGCATCTGTATCTCTCACTTATTTTCTGGAGATAGAAAGATTTTTTCTGAAAAGTCAACATCAGTTTGAAGACACTGAGGGCATTGTACATCTTAAGGACCTGTGAATCTGTCTCTGTAGGGATGCTTTCCAGAGGTATTTAGAGCTGCAGATTAGAAACTGCAGAACTCTCCAGAAAGCTGTCAAGAACAAGAAAATCTGTACACTTTTGTAACAATTTAACTAGAAATCAACTTCCAAAATTTTGACATACGTTCAAACAGCTTTCATGTGATATCTATAACTACATTTCTGAATGACTGTCAGAGTACAACATTTTTATGCAGCAAACAGAAAAAAATGGTCTCGATTAAAATCTTTTATAAAGGTGAATCACTGATAATTTGACTCTATGGTTACCATTAAGTAAAGCAGATCTTAAAAATAAAATAGAAAATTAATATATTTGTCTTCACCTGCCACTTCCATGTGTCCCCTCCAGAGGAATAATATGTCCAGGGCAGGACAAGGACAATTGTATAAACCTCTGCTGGGGATTACTGCAGTGGAAAGCAGCATCAGTAACTTCATTCTGTGTGGCACTGAATAGCCCTAATTCCTTCTGATGGCAATGGAATTGTGGGGTACTCAGCACTTTGCAGGATCAGGCCATTAAGCTGCAGGTGTGTTCAACCTAAGCCTAAAGCAGCTCACTGAATTATTTCTGAAGATATTACAAAATCATATATGCCTTAAGTAATTCATTACCACTAATGGATGTACTAAAACCCCTTGGTTCGCATGAAATAGTAGCTATAACTGGGTGTTGTCACATGAAAAGTTGCATAATTTGGAAACTGGTGTACGGAAATTAGTCTTGGATTTGTCATGAATGTGAAATAACAATTAAATGGATTAAATAGCCCATATTCTGCAATATGATTGTGAGGCAGTATGGAGGATTTGTTTTTAATAAAGTGTGGAAAAACTCTCAAGTTTACTATCTTGTTTCATTGTATTTTATTCCTTATTCTGTTCACAGTTCTATCCCTCAAGTTTTATGTCAATCACCTTATTTCCTTTAAGAGTTTGAATGTATTACATTTAGTACAAGGAAAATATAAGAATTGTGTGATTTACATTGTACTTATGAAAGATTTATCTCTTTCCTGTCTGCTTCACACCTAAATACATGGAATAACACCACCCACTGGTAAGAGCAGGAGGTATTTATATCAAATTTAATTCCAGTATAAAGTGTGAAGAATATCCATGTTATCTGTTGGGTTTAGAGCTTGTTCAGTGCTTTCTAATTTTAATTGTAACTTTTTGCATGATGAAGGGGTAGATAGCAAAGGGAAATAATCCAAGCAGAATCAGATGTGGGGCAAAATGGTTACTACAAATTAGACATTAAAAAATGTTAATCTAACCATGTTTATTAATCACTGTTTTACCCCACAACTCAAGTCATGCTTCTCTGCCCAAAAAAGGTCATGTGCATATTGGTTTGCATCAGATAGTTGCTCTGTAGGAATGTCACTGACAAAGTTGTCATGCTGCTGATCATTCTGCATTTTCCTTTGTGTGAATGCTCTTGTTTTACACCATATATGCATGTTAACACACGCGCCAATGAAGTTTTCTTGGCTATTAGCCATGTGCATATGAGTTGGACTTGCATGTGTTTTTTACTTAATTTTGCATGAAATTTTGCATTTACGGAGTAAAGGACTAATATTGTCCTCAAACAAATGTGTTTGACTCCTGCCCATGTCTACTTGGAGTTTTTTGTGAATTCTGAAGGCAGAATTTCATCTAATATCTTTTTTCTTCATTTCATGACTGAAAGCTGAAAAAAAATCAAAAAGTAGTCCTCTTTCTCCTTTGAAATATGAAGTGCATAATAATTTACATTGTGTATATATATATATATATATATATATGTACATGCAACATATACACACACATACTCATATATATATATATATATATATATATATATATATATATATATATATATATATATATATATATATAATAACATGGAGAATATATTTCAAAAGATGTTTTAAATTATCCTTAGTAATATATTTAAGAATCCAGGTAAAGTAGAAAACAAAATATAAAAAAAGAGATTAAACAGAAACCCTTTTTAATCTCAGAAGTAATTGTGCACTAACACTAAACTTGATTTTCTAAACAAAATTCTACATCTTAGATTGCAAACCAGAACTGTATGCTTACTTGAAATTGTTAAACTTAAAATTAGTTTTAAAGACCTGCAAGTGAAATATGCTGAGACCTTGTTTATTTGTTCATTTGCTCCCTTCTGCTCCATTTCTACATATTTTTGATTCTATTTCATTACATAAAGTATTTTGGTTAAAAACAGTTTCACATAATTATGCATGGACTGGATAAACAGGATTTGGGATTTATTTTAATCTGGATAAAAAATCTTGAGTCTATAGAATAAGCATAATTTAAATCATGTCCCTGTGATATACACCGGCAAAGTCAAATTACAAAAAAATAGTTTACATTGCATGTTGTTTCATGAAAGATGTCACCAGTTCCAAAGATTCTTGTAATAATTTTAACAGTCCTGTTCAAGTTTTTCTAAATTCTTTTTGCCTACTTTTTCCTCTTTCATTCCTATGTTATCAGTCCAGCACTGATAATGGCATGCCTATGATGCTTACCCTAAAAAGATTAGTTATTTAGTGTTTGAGATATTTTTTTAAGTTATGCATGTATTTTTTACAATCCCGTCCCGTCCTTTCTTTCCATGGACCTTCTGTGCATCTGAATAGCTTTATTGGTTTATTTTATATTTGAAAAGAGTTTGAAGAAGTAACTAAGTGGGACAAGCTGAAAAGTGTTTAGCCCAGTGTAAACATTAATTAAAATTTTGGGTGTGGGACAGATGTCTTTTTGGTGTGGGTTTTGTCCAATAGCATGAAAGGGGAGAGCAAGTTAGAATTTTTATGAATGAATGTATGTTTTCTCCTGCAAGCATCCAAGCAATTGGTTCATTTTACTGTTGTGATAACTGTCTTGGCTACTGTGATCATACAAGTACAGTAGAACGCAGACCTATCTTGAACCAGTAATTCTATAGTAGCAAATAAAGGCCAGGTTCACCCTTGCCTTGAACAGGCTTCTTTTGTAAGAAATTGGCCATTGACACCTGGTTTACATCACTCCATTTTTTCATTCTTGCTTTTCCTCCCACTGTGATCACTTCTTACAACAAACCAGTTTTAGCAATAGAACCAGTGCCACTAATATATTTGAAGCAGAGGATTAGAGAAGTAAATCTGAATTTCAAAAACAGCAAGGAGAAATTCTTTGTATCATCAAAAGACTAGTGCCAATTAGATGTCTATGGAACAAAAACTAGCAGTAAATTCTTAAAATGAGAGAATATGTAATCATGTTGGAACTTGGCATTACTATTTGCCTATATGTTAGAACAGAAATCACAACATATAAACCAGCCACAAAGTACCTTATGATTAGCCATAAACCTGTTCTTTCATTTTCTAAAAGAGGAAACTTTAAAAATGTGATCGCCTCTATTGAATTAGAGAATGTAGAAAATAAGACCTCATAAAAAATATTTTCAAGGGTGTCCATCTATTTCTAAATGATCCTTTATCAGTTGCTCAGAGCATTGTATTTTGTGATCTAAAATATCAGAAGAAGAGCAATTAATTTTTCAACTATCATATTTTTTGAAATATCCAGATCTGATCAATCTTCAACTTCTACAGACTTAGAACTTTACTCTAGGTAAAGGAGTCAGCAGTTGAAGAAACTGAAATAATTTTTCATCTGCCTTGTTCATCAATGTATCGTATCACAGAGATCACTTTTCAGATGTACTCAGAAACTGTAATAGGACTGTAGAAGAATGGTCCACTGCAGCTTCACTAATTCCAACATAAAGATGTCACACTTCTCTGTTGTGGTGATGACTGAAAACAAAATGTCCTATTCTTGATAAGATAGTCAGGCTTCAATCTCATTGAAAGGTGAATTAGCTCATTATCACATATTGCTTCTCTCTCTCAACTGTTGAAAGGAAACATACTGAACATTTAAAAAAATCATTCTGTACAAAGACGACTTTTCAGAAATATTCTTTCTTCTATGTGGAGCCCAAGAGCTTCTGGAGCAGTATTATTGCCAGCTGTGACCCTGTTCTTTCTTTTCTAAATGCTGAAAATGCTTGGAAATGTTTCAACCTTCTACAGACAGAAATAATTAATTTCTGTAATTCATTATCACAGAAATATTGAATAGTAAATTCTAAATTCTTTCTAGAAATAAAATTGCTGAATTGCAGAAATGTTTAGCCTGGATGATGTTATTCAATTACAAGAGTCAAATGTTTGTGATGGAACTAAATCCCACACTATTCTCTATCAGAGGAAACAGCTGCTGGAGGACAGAAATCTTAATTCAAAATCTAAGCAGTGCAATTTGTGCAGCTGAAGAGTATCAGGTTAGCCTTAAAATTAGGTGGCTGGCAAAAAGATAAAAATTAAATACATAGGTCTTTTCACCAAATATATGAATTAATATTAATTAATTTTATTAATTCTTTCTGAACAAAGAAAAAAGGTTAATAAAAATAAAAAGTTTTAATATAAAGTTCAACTTTTATTATTCAAATATTTTGAGAACTTTATTCAGCATTTAGTGATGCCAATGTCAACATAGCCTGAGATCTCTCTTATGAAGGTGAGAACCAAATAGATGCCAAGTATGTGTGGTCATGACACAAAGTGAATTTACTCTTGCCTCTTTGTACCTTCAGCTGCTCAAATTTTTTGCTGTGTTAATTTTTTGTATGGATCAGTTTCTCAAACCATTTCACGAGGAGAGATCATGACAAGGCAGGAATAATCAGACAAAGTGGAGAAGGACCAGAATACTCTTTCTACCATCTTAAATTCTCAGAGGAACTTGGGAGTATCCCTTTATCTTTCCCTCTATATGCTGGGCACCTGCCACTCATAAACAAGTCTGACTGGTTCTAGGACAAGAAAGTCTTAGTCACTAGTTTCAGCATATCCCAAACACAGCATAACACACAAGAGCACTCTTGTGCTCTCTTCAGCTGCTGTTTGCTATTTAATGATCCCACCTATATTTCAGCAGAGAAAATGTGTGACAGAAGATTATATGCAGAATTAAAGAGTATCTTTGATTGTAAGGCAACAAGCACTGGAGAATCTCTCATACTAGGAAAGGCTGAAAGAACTGGGACTGCTCAGCCAGATGGAGAAATGAAGGCTCACAGAGGATCACATCAATGTGAGCAAATACCTGAAGGAGGGGTGTAAAAAATGTGGAAAAAGTTTCATTTCAATGGTACCCAGTGACAGGACCAGAGGTAATGATCGCACATTGAAACTGGAGGCTTTGACCAAACACCAGGCAACACATTTTTACTGTGAGGATAAGTAAGCACGGGTAGAAGTTGCCCAGAGAGGTGGTGGCATCTCTGTCCTTGAAGGTATTTGAAAACCATCTTGGCATCACCTGGCTACCAGCTCTAGGTAGACCTCCTTGAGCAGGGAGGATGGACCAGATGATCTTTCCAACAAGATCACTTCCAACCTCAATCATTCTGCGGTTTTGTTGGTACAGGATGTGGTATTTCCATGTTTAATGAAAACTATTGTAGCTAATATCCCAGTTTGCTTCAGGTTAAATACTTCTAAATATTTTCCATGAGTCATATATCAATACCTGTTCCAGAACTGAAGATTAAAAATCTAAAAATTGTCATGAATTTTATAATTTATTCAAAAAACCCCAAGGTTATCTTTGCCCCTAACACTTGCTTGTTGCCTGACATTAAGGCACAAAGATATGTCCAAATCTGTTGTCACAAATGTGCCTGATAAATGTGTGATATCTTGCTGTCATCCTGAAAAAAGAAATTAATGAAGCTGGACTCTCTCTCCTCATAAAAAGATCACATTCTTCAAGGCAGTATGAATCATGTCCCTACTGTCCTCACAAACAATCACTTATTCTATGTAAAATGTTTTACATCTCTCTGGATGGCGTTATCCTCCTCTGTAAGCATGCCATGTAGATAAATCAACGTTATGTGATGTGGAATAAGTTTTATTCCAAACAGGAAGAGATAACTGAACTTGGACTTGATAACTATCAATGACAGACAACTGAAGCCTGTGGTCACAGCATCTTAACTGATTTTCCTTTACTTTTTCTTTGTCAAGGGGGGAGGGCTGAAGCTGATTTTATGTCTTATTACATGTCTTTTTAAAAATATCTGTGTGTATTTCTTGAATTATGCATGGCTTCTGATTCCAAACATTATTCTAACTGTGAGAATCCAAGATTTTTCTCACCAGGGCCCTGTGGAATCACAACTGAGGAAATATTGTGTATAACAATAGAAATATGTTAGGAAAGAATAGAACAATTGAAACTCAAATCTGTATTTAAATGATTTATTAGTTTTGGGGTTTCATTAATAATAATATTATTAAACAGCAGTTCTAATTTTATAATTTTCAATTTTTTATTTTGAAGATTGCATGGATGGTTTTCTAATATTTAGAATAGGCAGAGCATGTACAAATTTGATGTTGATGTTGGTTCTCACTGTATAACATAATTTTCAATAGAATTTCAATCATGAAATCAGAATATGAGAATGAATGTAACAAATATTTGAGAGTTTGGGTTGGCAAACTGTCTGTACTGCACAGCATAAAACTTCATCAGGAAACATCAAATTCTGTATTATGTCACCTACTGGACGTAGATTAAACACCTCACCACACACAATGTGTGCAATATGGTAAGCTCTTTTTGGTACTGTAGGTTTTACCATTGTTTTAACAAATTTATCTTCCAATCAGCTTCTTTCTTGAGTTTCTAAGCTTGTATTAATGGAATAATCTCCATTGGAAACCAATGTTATTTAGTCTTCCTTTTAGGCATTTTAAAACTGTGGTATTAAAGAGTAGAAGTTTTTTGTCTCTGATGTATAAAACTACTTTAGAGTGTAAGCTCCATGGAGCAGGGACTTTTTAGTCACAGATGCTTGAAAAGAGGCTGGTATCTTTCAGATGTCATTGACATTTAAATAACTATCGACTGATATACAGTGATTTTAGAACAGTTTCTAAAAATGACAAATATAAATTAATTATAAAAATAATTGTTTCTATAAGGGAATATCCAAAGTATCTTCAGAAATATAAACCAACACACATTGTCTGCATGGGTTTTGCTTAATGGTAAAATACAATCCCTTGAAAATCATATAAACAGCTGATGTGAAAAATTAAAGCTATTTATTCTAAATGTAATCTAACTGCTCATGACTTCCTAACAATTCAAACACACTTTTCTTGTAAGTACTTCTGAATTCAAAATACATTTCCTATTTCATATCCTATAAAAAAATTGAGCTCTTCTAAATTGTATTCAGATACATACATAACAAACAAATGAATTCAAAATAGGTCTTTTGCACTCACATGACTAGAGAACAATTTCAAAATAAATGCAATTCTTTTTCTCCTGTTTCACTGGTTTACATATTTGTTTCTCAGTTTTTCAGTATCATTGAGCAAATAAGTTCCTACAACCTACAGCTTTTTTATTTCAATGTAATTACATTGTAGTAAAAAGCATAATTGGGTACTAAGCTATTTCTAGTGATGTGATAGATACTGAAAACAGAGTGATGCCACAGAAGCTTTTCATTTATGATATTTTATTTTCCTACTGTTGTTGAATGCTGGCTTTTTCTGCTGATGTATAGATTTCATATGGTAATGCCATAAGGCTCAAAAAATTGTTCTATATATGTGTGTTAAAACATTGTTTGTTATTTCACAGCATTGATTTCCATTAGCAATCATAAAAACATTTCAATACTGTTAAAGGTTCTAATATCTCATTTTTACAACATAACTTGGCTTGTGCAGACAGAAGCCTCATATCAGAAATGTGTTCATTTTCACCAGCAAGGGATATGAGTTATGAATAATTTCTTCAATGAGAGTGAGTACACAGGATTTTTTTGTGCTGAAGTAGAAATTAATATAGCAACAAGTGAATGGATTTTTGGATTTTCTCTGCAGAAATGTTTACAAGTTTATTAAAAAACAGCGCAGAAGATAAACAAGGTTGAAATAATAGACTGATCTAATAACAAAGAGACACATCCTGTTCATATATTCATGAGACTTGTAGCATCAGGACATATTTTGCCTTCAGTAATATGCAGCAGTTGTAGCTGTCCCTAGGGAAAGCCTATGACCCAACCACAGCACTGACAGCAGGTAACAGGATATAACAAAGAAAGGTGGTGTGTCATACTGTGTCAGCATGCAGAGTCACTCACAGTACTCCCATGAAGTCAGTAGCAGAAATGTTTATAGATTCTTAAACAATCAGAGGTGCATTATCCTAGAGAACTTAGAAAAGATCACAGATAATGACCACGTTGTAAATAACTCCTTTCCTTCTAAACAAAATTAACATGTTGCCATGGTACCCAAGAGGAATCCCATGATTCTACTGCAGGCAAACTCCCATTGTTCTGAGTAAAAGATGAGCAAGGACCACAGCAAGTAGCCCTGTTGTTTGCTGAGCAAAACATCTCTCTATGTAAATCTGCACAACATTGTTGTTTCAATAGGTCATGTTACTTTCTTTCCAAAAAAATCAAAGTCCTACACTTGCAAGCCGGTTCTATTTAACATGAAAATCCTAATAAAATGCCCTCACTGAAAAATATCTGATCTTCTTTAGATAGCTCTCATTTTACAAATATCATTATTGTTTCAGCAAAAACCTCTCATATAATAACTGTAGTACTTTGAGAATTGATAAGAAGAAAATAGATATATGGAAATATATAATGTAAAAGAAAATTCGGTCAAGACCTCCCCTTTCACTGTCTTATTTGTTCTTTTCCTGCAGTATAGTAATTCATGTACCCTGAGACCATTTCTTGTAATGAAATAAATCTTAATAGCATATTTTGTAACCACTATATAGGTTAGTATTTATAGGAGTACTCACATTGTAAAAGCTTTGCAATATAGATTTACACTATGAATTTGTTGAATTTTAATACTCCTACACCTTTTACGTCTATTTGTAGGTCACTTCTTTCTTTTTGTCCAGGAAGAAAACAAAAATTATATCAAGAACTTCCACAGCATTCGCATGAAATCTTTATGCTTGTCTTTCCAGGTCCTGAAGGGATTTCCAGAATGCTTACAAGCTGACATTTGTCTGCACCTCAACCAAAATTTGCTTCAGAATTGCAAAGCTTTCCGGGGGGCCAGTAAAGGCTGTCTTCGAGCTTTGGCTATGAAATTTAAGACAACACACGCACCTCCTGGAGACACTTTAGTGCACTGTGGAGATGTTCTCACTGCTCTTTATTTTGTGTCAAGAGGCTCCATTGAAATCCTTAAGAGTGACATTGTTGTAGCCATTCTTGGTAAGTACATTATTACAAGGCCTATTAAAAGAGTCAGAGTTTCAAAAAAATATTTATTGTTGCTCCTGGGACAGGAAATTAGTAAGTATTTACTAACTTTTTTAATCAAGCAAAAAAATAATTTAAGAAGAAAAATCTACATCACTGCATTAATTCACGAACACCAGAGCCCAGACCCTTGGATTTCTAAAGATTTATCTTTAGTCACATTCATCCCTAGGTAAAAGACAAGCTGCAAGTTAAGGCAAGCAGATATCTAATTATTCCAGTTCTGACTATGCTGCAAGATCAAAAGTCAAGGCCACTCTGTTCTTAAACAGTGATGGAGGTATTGAGACACGTAGACTCCTCTCTTTGCTAACTGGAGCAATCTACTCTGGGCATTCAAAATGTCTTCTAGAGAGTTTCAGAAATATCGGTTTCTGCCCACTAGGCACAAAGGAAAAGAGAATAACAGATTAATTTTATCTAGAAGTAATGACACCAGTGTTTCCCCTATATGTCTTACTAACACATTCTTGTTTGTATAGCATGATGGAGTTACTTGTTTTCTTTCCCAAAAAAGTTGGCTCAGTCCAGCTGGGAGTTCACCTAGAGCTGGTTAGCTATAGCAATATGGAAAGTAAAATAACTAAAACCTTACGTAACATGACTACAGATTTCCCCAATTTTATATTAGATAATAAGAATGCAAATAATTGAGTAGATGAGTAAGGATTTTGATGTACAGAAGCATATACCAGCTGTAATATCATTCATATGTTTTCTTTCTGTTAATTGGCCACTGTAGGAACTTACACTCAGCAAAGCAGCTGAAGCAAGATGTGGGCTGGGGGCAGTATGTTGCTATACTTTGACTGATTATTCTGTATATACTTTGCAGGGTGGATATGTGAGCAGAACAAAGGTGTGCCTAAAGCAATCCTTCCCAAGGTTTAGATAGTGTTATCAAGATAATTTATCATCTCCTGCTGTTGCAGCTCATCAGCTGGGCGAGCTTTAGGCACAAACAAAGTAGGGAGCATGCAAGTATAACATTGTGAGGTTTTTACTTAACTGTAAGAGTCCTGCCCTGATTATGAGCAGTGTGGTTCAGCAAGGAATTAATCTCTCACACCAAAAATATTTACATTTCTGTACTATTTCTATTGCATTTGCAATCAAGACAAATTGACAATTATATGGATTCATCAGTTTTTTCCTGGGCCAAAGATGCAGACTGGACAAGTTTTTCATATCAGGCACATGAGATCCCTGTGCTCTCACACTGTAGCAGAAAAACAGCTATTTGCAGGGCCATGCCACTGTATCTCTTCCCACTAATATCTACCCACAATATTCTTATTAATATTCTTATTGCAGAGAAGGTTTTATATCCCTTGAATAGGGACCTCTGAATTCATAAACATCTAGGGCAGAAGGAGTATATTGGCAAACCCTCGGTTTGTCGCTGATTCCTGTTACAATTAATATTTTTGACTATCTGTTATATCTACTGAACTGTGTTTTAGGAAATAAAAACAATAGGTTTTGCTCTGAAGATATGAAGACATGAAAATAAGATCATTTTTTATGCCAGTTTATTTCCATATTTGATCACCTTTATTGTTAAAAATATGTGCTTTATTTCCAGTATAAAATTTTCTTGCTTCAATTTCTTTCCATTGGTTCTTCCTATGCTTTCCTTCTTATATTCTAGAGGCATTGAATACCAAGTAATTTTTCCTCTCTATAGAATAGATGCAGTATAATCAGATTTTCGCTTAATCTTCCCATGTTCAAGATCCTCCCTATAAATCAGCCCTTAAATTACCTTTTTCATTTTTTAGCTGCAGTTTTCAACTTCCTTTTTAGAAAATAGAAAAACCAGAACTGCTCTTAGTAACCCAATGTGAAAGGCACAAATGTTTAACAGAGAGCAAAAAATCAACACTGTATTCTTTTTTACCAGTCTCTGTTTCTCCCTTGCCGTGATCACTATTCTTTTCCACAAGTGTCTTCTTAGTACCTCCCCAGTCCCATTTTGCAGGTAACTCTGAAACTCCTTGTTTATAGCATATTTTCACTTTTTTAATGGCTGAAACTGCTTTGCATGGATGAAGTTTAGGTGCAGTTTGGCAAAAATGAGCAATTAAACAGAGATGAAAATCTTAACACCTATTGCAAATGTGTCAACACTGATTGGTAGAATCGTAATGGTATCAAAACAGAGGCAGATGTGTTTAAAGAGCTTGTTCAAAAGAACTCCTACATCTTAGAAGCTTTGCATTCCCTCCAAAAAATATAAAAACTAAGTAACTTTCTACTAAAATATATTTCAAGTACAGTCAGTTCCTTCATGCAATTCTTAACAAAATGATATTACAGGCCAGACAAGTCCTGTACTGGACTGGACAATAGAAATTACATCTTTGCCATCGTAATATGATTGAAATTACTAAATAATGCTTTTAGAAGAAAGGAAAAAGGAACCTGCTCAAATCATGTTGTTTTGGTGAAACTGAAGAGAAGTTGTGAAGAAACGTTCACTTAGTCCAGTTATATGCTCATGTATTATCATTGATCTTAATAATTTCACTTTTAATACTTAATAATACTTCTTTTTCTTTATATATGTGCAATTGGAATCTGACTGTATCACTTCATCTAAAACCAAGTATTCTATGCCTCTGTCATAAATAAATACATCATTCAATGTAATGGCTTATTCATGTTTAAAATAATAATCTCTGATTCATTTTCTTTCTGCAGGGAAAAATGATATTTTTGGAGAGATGGTACATCTTTATGCAAAACCAGGAAAGTCAAATGCAGATGTGAGAGCTTTAACTTACTGTGACTTACATAAGATCCAGAGAGAAGATCTACTTGAAGTTTTGGATATGTACCCTGAATTTTCTGATCTCTTCCTCACCAATCTGGAGCTAACTTTTAATCTGAGAGATGAAACCGCAAAGGTACATATAATAAGTGATTTTCTTTCTTAATATTGGGACAAATCTGTCCCACAGTAACAATACTTGAAAATAGCATTTGAAAAACTAACGAAATTAAGAGCTAAAATTCTATATTAAAAAAATATACTCTCCTGATTGCTTCTACTGAAGTCAGTTAAACTCAGCAGAAGTCTATGAAATTATTCAGATGATGTTAATCTAACGGGATTTGGTTCTATATTTAAATAGTATTAAGGCTTCACCAGGGGGATTTTGTTAAAGCCATGGAAAATATGGTTTTATTAGATGACTATAGCCTAGGTCACCACAAGGGGTACTTTTGACACTAAATGTAATTGTACATCCATAAAATAAGGATAAATCAGATTATCCACATTCCTTCTGTGTCTAGCAATAGAAAATATTTAATTGCCTTTCAAATATGAACTGTTAATTCCCTTGTCTTGGCATGTACTCTACCTCCTAAGGGACTAAAAAGTTACAAGGGACTTTTCAACTTTCACACAGTCTTCGGATTTGCAGGCATTTCTTGGTCTCTTTTTCCCACAGTGACTGTCCTAAGTGTCCCCTTTTGCACAAATTACATCTTCAGGAAAAGTCAAAATATTACCGATGTTTCCCCATTTTAGACTGAAAGGGTTACTCTGACTTGGAAAAGAAAGAAGGTGTTTGGCCAAAGGGGGAGTGGGGAAATTCTCTTGCCCAGTTTGTGCTGCTGAGGCTAAAGGCTTTCCCAGAAGATTGCAAGAACCCCAGCTCTGGCCCCCAGGCAGAGACTAGACTGCCCACAGAATGACTGGCTTATATTTCATTATTTCTGAGATAATGCCATTTTTTTGCTTCCTCAAAGAAAAACAGAGGTTCAGTGTGAAGGAACTAACATAATTTGGCCTCAAAGGCCTTCTAAGAAAAAATGAGAAAAAAACACTTAAGTTGTGGGCTGCAAATCATAGGGACATCTTTGCTAATCAGGTGTGGATCCTTATTTTTAAAAAATTTATAACAAATACAGCTACTAACAAGGAATGTCACTTCTTTCTATTATGACCATTTTTTAATAAAATATCATTCCAAAACTAAAAGACCATTTCGACTATTTTTTTCAGTCATGCCTTTTGTGCATTGAAAAAGTCATAATTATTAATTATATGTAAAACACAGCACAATGAATGTATGGTCTAGTGATAAATTTAAGTTAAAATGGAATGTCCATATATTTGAAAAATTTCTTGAGGATAATTTCAAATTAATGATTTAAGTCTGAGAAATTATTTCTTGCAATTACATTGTCATCAATGTTTTATCATTATTTTTTCCTTAGATCAGAGACATGAAAGGCAGGAGAGACTTAACCATGCTTCTGAGTTTGCAAAATCACAGTTTTTCTCCAACAATTCCACTTACTTTCCACTGTCTATTGCAATCCAGAAATTCATCCCCCCCAAAAGAAACATTGAGCGCATTCTGATTTTCAAAACACCACTCAGATCTAAATTTGTCATCAGAATAATACGTGCTTCTGCCTCAAGTTCTGCCCCTGCCCTCTTGTTTGTATGAAAGTACCTTTTTCTTCCTGCAGTTATGCCACCAGTGGGCCACCACGGAAGCACATTACTCACCAGGTTTAAAGTGAAGGGATAGAGAAAGATGTAAACACTTCCCAGCTCCCCTCTGCCCTTCTCCCACATGCAAATCTGCTTACTTGACTGGTATGGTAAACCTCACTAGCACAGGGAATGGAAGTAGGTTGAAGCCAATACCATAGGTATGAACACAAAGAGCAAAACTGGTGTTATATTTGCTAATTTGTAAATTTCTTAAAGTAGAAAAACCAAGAGTTAAATAAATGCATATTTTACATACTGGGAAAAAAAAAAAAGCACTGCAATCTTCTTAAGATGGATAGAAAAAAACAACATTGTGTTCTGGTACAGAAATAAGTATCTCAATGATCTAAATCTGATAAGAGGAAGGGAGGGTCTAGAAAGATAAAATAATGAGGCAAAGTGCCTGATGCTTGTCAGGCTTATATTTATTGTAAAATATAACCTTTATAATCATTGCAAACTGTAACCTTTATAATCATTACCATCAGTTAAATATAAATATAATTGCAATCAATTACCACTTTACTTCTTGAAATAGTATACATTCTCTGTTAGAGGTTATTTAATTTTTTTCATTAATTTGTCTAAGGTTACATAGACCAGATCTGTGCAAGTTCAGAGAAGTTGATAACGCATGAACACATGTATTTCCATGTAAACTTACTATCAGAATAATTTTATTTCGCTATTAGGTGACGACAGTGTTGGTTTTGCTCAATTTGCATAAACTTTTTTCATGTTAGCCTTGGGCAATTCTATTCATTAGCCGGTGATGGAGAGGCTGATGCAGGCTGACCTTAATATTGCCTTTTTTAAAACTTGAACATGATTAACAGTCAGTCACCTATTGCAAATCTGCCCTCTTTAGATGGAACTAATCTGTCATTTTGTTTCATATTTCATTCATCAAGTCTGACCTTGTAATAAGATCACAAACTACCAATGATATGGATGGAGATAACTGCAAAATACGAAGACGGAAATTGTCCTTCCAAAGTGAAATAGAGAAAGGTAATTAACTTCATTTCTTACATGAGACAGCACTGCCTCATTATTCATTGCTATCTCACTTGGTAATGCTTGGTACATTAGGGTCCATGTTGGCTGTTACTGGAACAGCCCTTGAGAATCCAGCTGGGCAGCAAAACTTCTCTGTGCATTAACCCCTATATGCTTATGTATAACTAGAAGATATATGTTTTACACTTCTATGACTTCACATCCGTCTGTGAAGAGCAGTTCCAACATTAAGCTATCTTATTGCCTTTGAGGTATGCATATATATATGTAAATTATCTCTTAATATCTATTTTCTGAGACACCATGTTTTAAACTGTGCGGACAACCTAGTCTTTTATCTCCTCAGCAAAGTGCTTTGTTGAACTTGATGCTCGGTGGTGTTTCTCCCTAGAATTGAAATATTTTGAAAATTTAAAATTTAAAATATTTCAGGACACCGTAGATTCACCATAGTCTGATTTTGATCCATATGGTAATGTGTAAAAGGTTGTCCTGGCAAAAGTTTATGTAATACTTTATGTGCTTGCATTTACGTTAGCAGCTTTTGGGAGTAAACCTAATGAAGGAAAATTCAGTGAAACATTAAACCTTTTTACCACTATTAAGTACTGCTAAATACCAGAATCTGTAGACAGTAGATCTGCTCAGACAGCAACAGTCATGAAGATAGCTAAACTGATACTCATGGATTTTCTTTTTTATGTAGGAAAAACACAATTCCTTGAGTACCATTGCACTTTTATGGTTGAATGGTTTGTCTGACAAATTACTGTTTCTGTTATGCCTGTCTTTCACACTCCACAGTTAAACCTCAGTCCTAAATGCAGCACAACCGATTTATAGAGTAGCAGAGTAGCTAATAATAAATGGGAACAGTTTAAATATCCATAGCAGGTATAATGCTCAATGAAGAGACTCTAATCCAGAGTGTGGCTATTCAGAACAATGACATCCCTGTTCGATCAAAGAAGTATCTTTAGGGCAGGAAGCCAAGACCGACAACAAATCTGTCAGGAAAATGTCCCCATGAAATATTCAATCTGCTCTTCACAAAGAATCTGTTGACAGAGATACTTTGCCTGACTAACCTTCACATTTCTTATGAGAAAACATATGCTGCTACCTAGACAAGATGGAAGTGATCTTTTATGTTGTGCCTGCTGTAGAATTACAAATAGGCTACTCGGGTGTCAGTGAGGTTCCAAGACCCCTAGGCTTTTGTGGTTCTTGCCCAGTCAGTTACACTGAACATCCTCTTTGAAACATGTATTTGCATTACTTTTGAAAGAATATAATTTCCCACAGTTTTCTCTTTGAAAAAAATACTTCCACTGTTGGGGAAGAAGAGGCTAGACTGGCAGGCTCCATAGCCCTGGCAATGATTGTACAGCACCTGGTAATATCTGGGTTAGGCAGAAGTGAGGTACATTGGAAGTCCATCTGAGGAGAAGATAAAACTAGTAGGAGTCCTTTGCCAAGTACTGAGTACACTTTTGGTCCAGTGGCTTACTGCCCCTCTCTGGTCTCTTTTCAGATTCTCTACGTGTTCCCATGGCCACAGCAGACACCTCATAGTCATAGATCTTCAGTGTTACTTTTCTGTGTCCCTTCCCACATCCTCTTTGAGTTTGTAAAGTAGGTTCTACTAGAGGTACTGCTGGTTTTTAAAGTAATGTTCTATTGATTTCAACCCTTTATATGTAGGAGGGAGTGGCATCTTATTTTGATCCAGCATAGTCAGTCTATAATGATAAATATTTGGAGATGATCCTGCAGAGTTTTTCAGAACTGGAGGAGAAAAGACACAGTTTCTGAACAAACAGCTGGAAAATGCATTTCTGGCCACAGTGTGCCAAAAGGTAAAAAAAATACGTGTTGTATGAAAATAATATTTTGATTTCAGAACTATAGTTTGAACAGGATAGACTCCCAGAATTCTTACTGTTATATTTTGATATTTTATTTTGCAATTATTAGAGGCACACTTAGTAAATGCTCTTCTTGCTGCCATTCTTTACTTTCAGCAGTTGACCTACTAGCATATTATGCAGCTTGAAATTGTATTTTTTCCATCTTTAGTGTGATCATGATGTTTTCTCTGTTTTGGAATGCTAAAAATGGGATTGTGTTATCTCAGCCTTTAGTTCATGCTAGCCTGATTTGGACCTTGTTTCCATGGTAACTCTTCCTGCACAAGTTTTATCAGGGGTTAAACAAAATCAACACAGCTGTCTTTTACGCATCTGCAGTTAGTACCTCTGGTTCTCCAATTTTACACAGGACCTCACTCCACATATACATAATTCCACCATTTCTATCCTGTGATTTTGGGAAGGCTTATAAGGGCTCTGTCATAGTGTGTTTTTAGAGGCTACAAGACTATTTGAGAGACCAGCTTGTTCTCTGGCTTCTCGAATCAGTTGCAGTCTCAGAAGAGGTCCCCTGCAAAAATGAACGTACACACTACCTAGCAGCTTACACTTGCTCCCACCCTAAAGAAATTCACTGCATGTCTTTCAGAATAATGGATGGTACTTCTTGCACAGGTGCAGGTGCAGACTTAGCCAGTTGCCATAGATTCTTGACAGTCAGCCAAGGAAGTCTCTGAGACTGCTTAAAATTAGCAGCATTCCAGCCTGGCAGTTCCAAACAAAGCTCTCAGCTGGGTTGGCAAGTTAGCCTCCTGCTGAAAACTTTGTGACAATGAGCTGTGCCATCTATACTCAACTGTCATTTTTAGCAGTGCAGAATGCAATTTTTTTTCTTGCTCATTTCTCATTTACTTCTAGCAGTTCTGTGTGAGTTAGCTAATTTCAAGAGAAGTACATTCAGGCAAGAACTTTCTTTAGCTCTGCTAGTTCTGAGGGCGGTTCTATTATCCCATGCTGAATAGGGCGTTTCTGGAGTTGTTTACATCAATATAAAATGCACAGTGTAAGGAGACTCACAGAAAGCCTGAAAACTTGGGGCTTTGAAAAGGATGTTCTGAAGGTCAAGCATTATCATTTTTGCTAGCAACTTTTTTAACTTTTTGTTAATCTTGGCTCTAAAATCTTAATCTTCTTGGGACTGTTCTAGTGACTGTTCTAGCTGGCCCAGGAAACTTATAACAAGAAAATTTTAGCTCCATGGATATGATTTTAAGTGGTCACTAAGCAAAGTTCTCCCAGATTCCTGTTACCCTGGGGCTTGCACTTGTCCATGTTGACACAGACTGTAACAATCAAGTGGGATATAAAATACATTTTGTTTCATTCTTAAAATATTATTAACTAGTAAACTCATATATTGCTTAATTTGAAGAGTTGTTTCCTGATCAGACTTTTCAAAAAGTAAGCACAAAAGCCAGAATTCTAAAACACTTCTAACTGAATCTGGATTGATGTAACTACCTTAAGTGTTCATTGTTTATAGGTGTTTTTCAGGCTAAGAAACCAAGCAATATTAACACAGCTTTATTACACAAAGTATCTAGAGGCCATGGCTCTTGATTTAGATAGAGAAGACAAGAAAACGTTTCAGGAACTGATTCTCCTGCCTGAAACGATGGAGTACTAAGAGAATGGGGAAACACCCCCTGCCCTGTTCTTTCCCATTCTTGTCCCCTCCCTCAGCTTACTTATCTAAATGCTTACTTTATTAATAGATGCTCAGACAAACACTGTGCCATGCTCCCAGAAGGAAAGTCAGGTAAGAATATGGAGAAAAATCGAAGCTCTTACTTAACTGCGTTAAACTGTTAGTATTTTGCTGATGAAGTTGGCTTGGGCTTAATTAGCAAAGAGTTTCTAGTGTTCCCCTGGAGTGTTAGGTCATTAAACGCTCAGGAAACAACTAATGTGTTGGCAGGCATCATATGGCTGGAAACAAGACTTCGTGTTCCCAAAATCTTACTTAATCATGAAACCCCTAGCAAAAAAATACCTTGTCATCAGAGAGCCCCCCAGTGCAGTGTTCATCTGCTCCTATTAGTGTTTCTGCTGTTATCACATTGCCTAGGTGCCACCTCAGGGAGCTTCCACAGAAGAGTCTTGTTTCCAGTTACTCCCAAAGAGGCTGTTTCCAAAGGCCAAATCTGAGAAATGTTATGTGCAGTCACACATATCCATAGCTATCCTGTGAAAAAAATAGTAATAATAGTACTGTGGTGAAAGCTGAATCCCTTGTAAAAGATAAGAGAATTCTAAATTTGATAAGAGAATTGTTTTGATCTATGCCCTGAATCCATTCTGAGAGGTGCATTGCTATAATTGTTTCCAATTTTTTCCCCATAGCATTATTTCCTGAAATACAGACTAATAATTGTCCTTCCATCATTATCTGATTGCCATTGACACAAAAACAGACAAAACAAAGAAAATGGAGATGGAGGTCTGTCCTAACATCTCATTGTACTGAAAACGGCACAAAAGAATAAATGAAGGACTTCATATTCCCTTAACTTTTGAAATTCTTGGGTTTTTAAATGTGTCTCAAGTTTGGTTATTCAAAACCTAGCTCTTTTCTAAGCCCTTGTAAAAATAGGGACATGGATCCCTATGGAAAAGTCAATAATCATGATGGGGAGGTTCCAGTACCCTCTGCTGTTCCCTACTTCCAAAATCATCCAAACTTTCATGGATCAGAGACGAAACACAGCAAAGGACAGATTAATTTAGCAAACACTCCCAAGCAGTGCTGATACAGAACAGTAATTCAAACTCTCTGCAGTACAGTTCATTTCCTCCACCATCGCTATTGAATCTACTGGAAACTTTCAGCAAAATTGCCAGAAATTCTATAACAATGGTATCTAACTAGTTTACATCTATATTTATATCTAGCTTAATCTATTATATCGACCCATAGTAGACTTAAAAACTCCCAAATTATGAATGAAATTGGAATTAAACAAATTTTCCACCATTAAAAACAATCACAAAAAACCATATAAACCTTTTTACTACTGAAAGACAAAATGTTTAAGCTTTCCCAAAATACTTCCAGCAACCTACTTTTCTTAGGATTAGGGATCTTCCTGCATAGTTACTAGACAGACAACATTTTTCCTTGGTGTTAGTCAAATACCACACACATATCTGACAGTACATTTCTAAGTAGGGGGTCCTAAAGATAGGTGGGATATTTGAAGAGAACCATAATAAGTAGAAGTGAGGAAGAAGGAGAAAAACAAGCATGTGCTAAAGAATCCAAGAACTTTCACAGTTCAGGTTTCAGAAGCCACTGTAAGACTTTGGCATTGTTTCAGATTTTGAGGTCTGACAGGTCAACAAACATATAATTGTAAGTGCTGAAGCAGGACATCTAGATACACAAATTCAAGGGCCTGGTGGAACTTCTGGCAAATTATTGGTTAGCTGAAAAGGGAGTAAAAATTTGCTACCTTCTGAAACACTAGGTTACATAGCTGGCTGGATTAATGATGACAAATTCCAGTTAATGAAATTACAGCAGTATTAAACAATGCTGCTCCATAGGTAATGTATTGTTGACACCTTCACCAATACTGTTTGCAGCAGACTGATATATTAAGAGAAAATACCTCTAGGTCATGCAGACTGGCCCTACCTGAGTAATGCAAAATTTCCATATGCAAATCATATCACACAAAAGAAACCTGTCTGATGTCTGGTAACCATCCCATGAAGTAGAAGTAGGATTTTAATGCCAGTATGTCTGTGAGTCACTATCATAGCTCTCTGACCGAGACTTGTGACAACCCCACTTCTTCCCTTCCTTTGCCCGTGTATGTGCAAAAAGCAGGACACAAAACCTTCTGATAATTACTTTGAAGATTTTGGAATTTCCAGACAGCAAAGGTCAGAGGACACTGCCTGTAAACTTATCAAGCACCCAAAACACATAGCGCACCAAAACAGTCCCATAGAGTGTAAATAATGTTTATACATTTTGGTAAAGCAGGAAGTTACAAAAATAATCATCTTCAGTAAAACAGTTTCTAGCTCTTTCAGAATCAGAAAGTGCAATTTTTCTTACTGGAAAAGGAAAGAGAAAACACTAGAACTGGTACGGGGGGAGGAGAGGAAGATGGGGTTTAATGATTATATTCGGAAGAAGAACAGAAGGGGATAAATAAAGCTTTTAAAACACTTTTCTGTGTGGCAGAAAGTGAACATATCCATACATACACATTTAGATAAGTCTTCTTTTCTGGAAAATCTATTCCAAACCAACGACTAAATTTTATTACAAATGGAAGGAGAAATTGGAGAAATCCACATTCTGAAAGAAAGCCGTACCTATCTATTATTTGTAACTTACTTTCCACTGAGCTACAGAGGCACTGCTAAGGTGTTGAGCAGAGGCACAGAACTTGCACCGTTATCAGGTCCTGAAGAGTCAGCAAAATAGAGCTGTTTCTATTTTAATTCATACCCTAGGTGCAAAGGGTCACAAGATTATCCTCCAGAGAGAATAATTTTTAGCATTAAATAGGAGCCTTTAAAAGACAAAACAACTTTTGACTCTCTGAGTATAGCCAGATGCCTAGAAGATAAAGCAATGGCAGTAAAGCCAAAGATGTCCATTTTGAAATAGATCAGCTGATGAACAAATCTGATTTCAATAGGCAGGAGCCTACATTCAAGAGATCTCTGCCTTCCTTCTCATGCCAGTGAGTTCATGATACTTGGACAGCATTGGAAAACAATGTGTTCTGTTGTTCTGATATAGATGGAGGGATATCAACTGAATTTTCCTAGTTTTACAGCAGAGTAATTATTAGCAGAATCTGGCTTGATGTTTCTAAATATTTTAGTATTTTATGAATACAAGAGAGAAGACAGTCTGCTATATTTCAGCTGCTAAATGATTTTTTTTCACTAGAGTCTCAATGACCCCTTCTTAAAATTAGTCCACTGCTTGATTTGTATTCCACAGAGTGCTCATTACAGCTGCCGTTAGTGCACAAAATCCCATGAACATATAAAATTGCCCTAAAAATTGGTAATTTCAAGCTTTCATTAGATGGTCTTTTTCACAGGTTGAAGTCAGTCAAACACTAAGTAATTAAGGCAATTTACTGTAGCGTGACTGTTTTCAACATATTCCCACAAGAAGTGCCATGGGAGACATCTATAATATAATTTTCTTATGAAGATTTCTTTTGTTTTTGTACTGTTTTGGAGATGGAATTGCTGAGAACATGGCACTTGAGTCTGAGCATCCCCCAAGAGCTTTTACACTGCCAGTCCATTTGAAGTTGTTTTGACAATTTTGCAGCAACTGAGCATCACCAATATCACTTAGAGCCAGTAGTCCTGCTTAACAAAAGCCCAGTAATGTCATCTCTGTTCGGGGTTGTGTTAATTGCCCTTGGAGACTCTAGAGGGTACAGGTACAGAAGGCTTGCTTTGCTTTGTTATTGGGTTTATTTTCTTTACCATTACCTGTCCTCACTGCTCACAGATTTCTGGACACTTGAAGGGTGCTCTTTTACAGATACTGCATTCTTTTTATGCGCAGACAAAGATGAAGCCACAGTTTCATTTCCTTATTGTGACCAGAAAACAGAGAAGAAACCTAGGGAATATACAGAATGTTGGATTAGCCACTGCTGTAGGCTATAAGATATTCTAGAACTATGTTGATTAGTAATTAGCACAAAGCAGATGGGAAATCATGCTGTCTCCCCAGGAACTTAATGCAAACTAGTTACAGTATTTATATGATGTTGAGACTACCCTGCTAAAATGTGTTTTAAATAAATAGCAGAACTGAAATTATCTTGACATTTCAGTTAAAAATAGGTAAAACCAAATATTGAATTGGAAATTAGCTTTGTCTATGCTGAAAAGAGATCAAGACTTCTTTATATTAATAAATAATTATTCTAGGGTTTAACTCCTATTTCACTTTTACAATATGTTTTTAAAGATATCTGCTTTAAATCTAGGCTTACTTGCCATTTCTTAAGAGGACTAAATCTACTCCTGCTCCTGCTCACTACAGACCTTGAATATGATTAATGAAAGATTCATTCTCAGCTTGACTGGTATACTGCTACCATATATATCACAGAATGTTGTTTACTTTTGTTATTCAAAAGATTGGATGTTCAGAGAATTCCAGCTCTAAAGAGTAAGGAATTTGGGCTAGTTTGCAAAGTTGTTTTGAAGTGATCCCACAAGTCAGACTAGGAACTCCCTCCTTTTATTTCTCCCTATCATATCAGCCCTGTAATAAATATGGAGAAATATGCTCTCTGAGAGCATATTTTGGGGATGAGTGGTTGATTAATACCTCTAGTATTAATTAGAGGTAATTGATTAATGCCTCTTATGGGAAAAGAATAATCAACAAATATTCTCTCATGTGAGAATATCTTAAATGAGTATTTCTGATACCAAGTCTAACATACATTACTGTTAGCTTGTCAAGACTGTAATAAATGCCCAATAATGAGAGTAATTAGAAGACAGGATGAAATATTTAATATTTTGTAAACTTTGGAATATAAGGCTTCTTCGAATTTCATCCTCACTATAATAAAAAAAAGGAGTACACAGGAAAGTTGTGTTGGATAAAGCCTTTGTTGTTTTGATACAAACAAGTTTTGCAAGACGAGTTATGGTTTATGGACTAAGAATACATACATACAAATGTCTTCCAGGACTTCAAAGAAATATAAAACTCCTCTGACAGAAGAATCTAAAAAAGGCTTTAAAGTTTTTTTTTTCTACGAGACAGTGAACTTCCTACTTGATACAAGAATCATGTCCATCCTCAGACCATAATAAACTAGAATAAACTCTCAATAATTGCTTAATTTTGGATACAATTATTTCTCTTTCACAGATTATTTCAAAGAGAATGATCAGAGTGATCCTGAACCCTCAGGAGACAGTACCAGATACTATCAATCTATTAAGAAACATTTTGAGGAGAAAAAAAGCGGGTCATCATCTTTTGTGTCCTCCATTGAAGATGAGCAAAAGCCCCTGTTCTCTGGGATAGCTGATTACCCATCTGTAACAGAGAAAACTACAGAGATGGACTTTGAAGAAATGGATCATGACACAGAAGAAATCCTTATTGACAAAAGAAGCAGTTCTTGCAAAGGTAATCCAGCTGTTTCTATTTAGTAAAGTTTGAGCAGACATCTTTTTAGTCTGATTAACAAAAATAACTTTCTGAATGGTTCTCTTGATTCTTTACATAATATTTACTCCAAAAATGTTAAGAAAAAATATCTTAGATCAAAAATTATTATTTCTCAAGAGGATTAATATAGTTTAATTCAGTGGGAACTGGATTACAGTTCTGTTGGACTGGCTTGTACAACCTCCAAAAAGTCGTTATAGGTTTTGCTACAAATCATCTTGTAACTGAACTACATAAATAATTTAAACAAACTACAAAATTGTCCACTGGTGTTGGAGTCCACTGAGGGCCCATTGATGATAGCTGCATTCAAAGCAGTAAAGTATCTCCCAAAGGACATTTGATGTGCCAGGGTTGATGACGGTATAAAATTATAGATAGTGAGAGCCAGACTAGTTAAACCTAGTGATAGTTGCACATGCATCAAAAAGATGTTTCCAGATAACTAATTTTATTCACTGCATTGACAAGGCACAATAAAAATTAAGTGAAAAAAAATCATAATAGCCTGAAAGAAGGCTATCCTGTCTTGCTGCACTGTTGGTTAAAGGAGTGCCATTACACCACGCAGAAGAAAATCACGACTTCCATAAGTAACACACAAGAATAAAGACTTGAGCTTTTGTATATGACAAATGATCAGGAACTATTTAACAATCTTAGATACTTTTACGTAGACTTAAATCACATAATTAAAATTACATCTAATATACTACAATATTAATTTTCTCAATGATGTGAAAGGAAATTAATGGAAAACCCTGTATTAATATACAATTTAAATATTGCTGCAAGTTCATTTGTAATTCTTTCAGTCTGAAGGGAAGAATTACATATTTATTGTTTAATGCTGTTTTCCTCAGCAGTTTCCATTGAGACACTTTAACCATTTAACCATCATTTAATAAACTTTAGGCTTCTAGGCTATCATTTTAAATAAGCCTAATGATTAATTAGACCAAACAATGATTTTAACATCTCAGAGGTATGAATATGTGAAGTCTGGTCTCTTCAAGTTAAGGCCCTATAAATCCACACCACATAAACTTATTGTATACATACTGCAATTGGAAACCTTTCCTTCCCTCTACCAATAGCCAGAAATGTGTCCTTGCAGCTATAGCAACATTTTCCAAGGCAACCTATTGCAGATTTTATTTGAGCTAAATTTAGCATGTCTAAAGGTTACAAATTTTGATTAAGACCACACTCTTTTTTCCCACTTTGTAATTTAGCCCTTCTAGTAATATTATGCAAGGTAATGAGCTTTCTTCCAACATTTATAAAACCTTCAAGGTCAATAAGATTAGCTTTTCCTGATATATGTTTTAAACTAAATTTTTACTTCTGCTATTAGAGATTGATTATAACTTAGCAAAGTGTAGTTACAAACATAATAAACTCTGCTTTTATGTACCCTTATATATTATAATACCTTATAAATCTTGGATACAAATGCACTTGTATAAAGCCAGTCTAACTCATTACCACTATGACTGATACAAATTTAATTATTTTTTGTTTTGTTTTAGGCCTTGGTCATTACCTCAATGAATGGAAACAAAATTAAAAATGCATTTTATAATTTGGCAGAAGCAGTATAAACGTCTCTGTCATAATCTTAGAATGCAACTTTTAAATTTTGAACATATGGCTCTTTTGTGTAGATCTGAGAATTTTTTGTAGCTGGAGAAAAATGTTATTTTCACTTGGTCATTATTTAGGCTAAAAGACTGATTCTTCAATTCTATGGTGAACCTAGTGATACATTTATTGACTTAGTTCCCAGTCTAAGATTCTTCAAGCCCTGGAAGACCAGAGTTGGTTATACAGTTGGAGCTGCTGATGGACTTTTCTGGGGTTACTAGCAAATATGGAATACCTGAAAAGACACTTAGATGAGTTACACCATATTTTATAGAGTATTAACTTGCTTATGGTGTGTGAACTTATTTTGTTGTTTCAGTGACAAATAATTTGCTTTGTCACAAATTAAGCATCTATTACAATAGTCTCCAAATCCATATTCTAGGGCAAAAACAGCTGTGATTTCCCCGGGATAATCCATGACATTGAAAATCTGTGTTTTTAAGGAATGACTTATTGTTTAAAATAACCAACATCTTTTTTTTACAACATCCATGTTTTTACAGGACATTAAAAAGCAGTGAAATGCTCTTGAAATTCACTGCTTATAAGTCTACTGGGTTTACAAAACCCATTGCACCTAAACTCATAGTTTGAAAGTTTACCCCTCAATTTTTCACAGTATGCTTCATTTAGTTTGATGAGAAATTTCCAGCTTTTCCTTGGACACTGCAAATTGTACCATGTGTGCCTCCTAAAACCAAATTACCAAATGCTTGTGTGACACCTTTTATCTCTTTCTTTCCATTGGCTTAAGTTCCTGAGAAGCAGAACAGGCTTCTGTGTAGCCAAGATGAAATCTCTTTCCTCTTGCTTCTGCCCAGTGCATAAAATCAGTTACTGGTCGACACATGAAATTCAAACACTCTACAGCTCCAGGAAACCTTCTACCACCTGCTAACCAAAGATCAGAGAATACAATAATGACCTTTGTCTGTTAAAAACAAACAAACAAATAAAGAAAAAAGACAGAGAGAGAAGTAAATCTCCTACACTTGGAATCATGTAGTGAGAGCTCCCCTTCCTGGCTAAATCTACTTGAAATACTAAATCTGAGTGGGAACGTCTTTTTTTTTTTTTTTTTTACTTAGAGAAACACTGCTCAATGACATGTTTGAAAAGGATTAGCCATTAGCATTTGGACAAAGCTCTTACATGACACCACACTGTGGGGTTTTTTTCTCTTCTCTTTGAAACATGGCTCTAGCTGCTATGGTTACTTAGAAAAATTCCACAAGTGTGAAATGAATGTACCCTATGCTGAGTTAACAGCATGCAGTGCCAAGAGAAGTGTAAGGAGAAGCTCTGAGCAAATCATTCAGGGACTGATGTGGGATTCAAATCCAACTGAAGATGCCTTATAAGCAGTCAAGGATTTTGCCCAGCTGTATGCTGAAGCAGCAGCCTGGGTGCAACAAGAAGTTTAATTTATTGTATGACTTCTTGTAGTTAAATAATTACAAATACAACTCTAATGGGAATAGTATTGAGCAGATGTTAAAATTTAAACAGACTTTTTTTATCACATCAAAGAAGAATGAGTGATTCTGACCAGTTTTTACTGTTTGACTGACTAACTCAGAGTAAACACAGGTTATGAGGAGCACGGTTTGCTGTAGAAAAAGCACTGTTCAACCTATGTCACCTGTAGGCTCTGCAAAGGTCACAGCAAGATGTTCAACAAGTGTATCCCCATGATAACTGAGGTGTAACCTTTCAACAACTTGGTGAACAACAGAAATGGCATAGAGCCAAGAATGTAACTAATAGATCCACAGATGCATAAATTAAGTAAACTGAGAGAGGAAAGAGAAATAGCCCAAACCAGAAGTCCAAGCAAAAGGAAACAGTGTCCCGGAGCTCTGTGTGGTAGTCACGTGTAGTGCTTGGTCACAGAGATCCAACAACTGGGTGGGTCAAGAGGGATGAAATTTGGGCACAGCAGGTATAGGGTAAGACCTGTAATAAACATCGTCATTTTTTACAAGGAGCTGGACGTAAAGAAACAAATATAAATTACTCAAATAAGGAGTATTTTTAGATACATCATGTTTACCATGAAACTTCATTTAATATCAGCGATCTCTTGCTGACCCAGAAATGCTAATATTTCATTCTTTTAGGAGTCTGAAATCCTTAAACAAAATGGACAGGCACCTTTCACCCCACAGTACCGTAGGAGTTTCAGAGATGTGCTTTACATAGAGGTGAATGGATTGGGTGGGAGAGTGGTGATGTTAAAAGCAACATCAATGAAAATCAATTTCCTTTATAAGAATAATAAGCAGTACCCTTTTGCTAGCAGCATGAGCTGCATTAAATGGCCCTTGTCACAGAGAAAACATATTACACTTCACCAACCTAAGAAGTGTTGCAGTTATGGGTAAGAAAGGCAGCTCCCTGAGGCCTGGCACCTTTCTCTAGAGGCGACATTCCAATGCACTGTACCACATGCCCAGCGCTGCAATTTCTTTCACACCAAAGAGCTAAGCAATGAATACACTTCAATAGCACATTCAAGGGCAAGAGAAGGCATCTTAGGCCTCTGAAGCACACTATCAAAGACGTTCAAGTACATCATTTAATGTCTTTAGGTTAGAACAAGAATTTCTATTTTCAATTAATAAAAAAATTGCTAAAAAATACACTGAGAAAATTTGGGATCCATTTGTAAAATAATAGAAACAAAACTAAAGAGAAGCCATTCAGTGGCAGAACTCTGATGATGCTGACTAGAAAAATCTGCTTGTTTATTTGCAGCTTCAAAATGCTAGCATGTTAGCACTTTTATCTTTCCTTAAGGAGTGTTAAGGAACAAAGAGAGATGTTCAGTCTCTCTGGCTAATGTACCAATTTAACTTTCAATGTTTTGAGAAAGTCAGTAAGTGGGATACTTGAGAAGTGTCAACCTCTCTAAACCTATGTATATAAAACTATACTTTTATATGTTGTTTTTGGGTTTTATCAGACATCAACAAAAGAAACTGGGAGCAAGAGAACATCGAGGAGTACCAGGACTCCCCAGTTCAACCAGCATTATCCCATGTTACATGGGGAATCTGTGAAACTGAAAGTGATTTTATATATGGGGAAGTGGAGAATCGATTAGATTTACTTCAAGAACAACTTAACAGGTAAAAACAAAGAGAAAAGAGCCTATGTGTGAAAGAGTACATAATACAACTGATATTAAAATGCTACTGAGGAATGAGTTTGTGCAGGAAGTTTCCAAAAGCATTCAGATCTTCAGAAGCTCAAAAGTACAAAAATATGCATAATGGGAATATCACTTTTTTGTGTGTATGTATTCTGAAGAGGCTGTATATCACCTAAGTTAGGCTTTCCAGAATCTTGGAAAAACCAATTCTGAGAAATCTGGATACACAGTTTTTAAATGTTGCCAGAATATTCATGTCTTTTCCTCTAGGTACGCACATTAGCTACTCTGAATGGCTTTGCAGTACAGCCCTTTTCCTCAGCTGTTTTAGACCATCTTTTTAACCAAGAAGTTGTACTGAGATGCCTCAAATTGTTAAATTTAAATCTCACCTCATCAAGAGTGCTGTTCCTAGATCACAGAACCATCTAACAATTTGGGTTAGAAAGGACATTAAAGATCACCTAGTTCCAAACCCCTGCCACAGGCAGGGGCACAAAACAGCAATTTTCAGTGTCTTCAAGATCTGAAGTACATTTTTTTTCCTGGAGACTCAAAGTACACCAGCTGCCTGCTTTTTAAAATGTATTGCAGATGAATTCCCTTTTTGATGCGTTAACTCTTTTTGCAACTCTATAATAAGTAAGACATGGGAATATGCAAAAGTGCAATACTTATACCTGTTACAACAGAAAAATTATACTTTCTTTATCAGAATCCAATATCACTTTTGCTTAATATATGGTGCTTCATATATATATTATGCTTAATATATATATTATATTAGTATATATATTTTAGATATTATTATATATTATTATATTATTAATAGAAATTATTATTAATATATATTATGCTTAATATATGCTGCTTTACTGGCAGCTAAGCAGCACAGCTTAGAGCATCTTAAAAATATGGTTACAAAATTTTGATCCATCCTGCACTGTAATTTACCATATAACTTCACTTAGTTTTAAATTGTCCTGTGCTCAGGACCATTGATTTTTTTCATTATTTTCACTCTGTAATTTCATTACTTTTAATATTTTTCCATGACAAATACTATGACACACATTCAGCCCTAATCATACTTCAGTAGCTATTCAGTGGCATTCTGCACTGTATATTTTAGCAATCAGTTTAAAGCCAAGTTAACTGCATATTGATTCCTTCATCCACCAGAAGCCAATCAAACAACAGTGTTTTACATTCCTGAATATGGCATAATGCATTAAAAAGACATTATTAACACTTAACCCTAAACTGCTGTAATTTCTAGTTAAAATCAAATAATCTAAGTTATGCAAATGTCGCATAACTAAATGCCTGCAGGATCCCCATCAACAGTGTGTAGTCTTTTGGTAACATTTCATTTCCTGAAACCTTAAGCTCTCAAAACTGAAGTTATACCTCAAAGTTACCATCATTTTATTGTGCAAGTTCTCAGTATTTTCTTCTGTCAGAAAATATAATTGTTGCTGATAAACTAAGAATTAAATTTTTATTTATTTTATTATATCACTTTATTCTTTAAACTATTCTCATGTTTTAAAAGCTTTTCATGCTTTTGGTATTTGGGACCTTGCTGGGTTTTCTACTAATATAACAGACAATATCCTTTCCTGCCTTTGTCACTTCTGACAGCTAGCTTTAAAAGCAAGGTCACTTCTCCCTGAATTTTCCATGCCAAATTAGAGGCTTGGCATAACACTCAATTATTAAATTGACATAGAGGGCTGGAAATCCCTCTATGTACAAGGAATATGTCCCTAGAATTATCTCTGTTTCTCCTCTTTAAGCAATTGGAATTTCATGGACACTACGGACCAAGCATTTAGGCCAGTTCTCCTATTTGTTTGGGTAGTATGGATTTGTTTTAAATTTTGGAGAATGGAAAGTGAACCTTTATATGCAAGGATGATGAATAAACACTACCAGACACACTCTTTCATTTGAAGTACAAGGAAACATTCAAGTACTAACAAAGTAGGAGGGGAGCAATTTTAGATTTAATTCAAGGCCAAAAATAATCTTGAATGGATATCCTGCAATGTTACCTTTTATTCACTGAGGGGTTAAAGCCAAGGTATAGCAGATGGAAGTTCTCTGGATGGTGGCATGCTGCTGTTCCTGCAGCATTTCACCCTGTGGCATCAGCACTGTGCTTGTGTGAGAACAGCACTTTGGCAAGTAGCAAAGAACCCAAGGGTGCTGACCAAGAGGGCAAGTAGGGCACATCTTACTCTAACAGAAGTCTGGATTTGGGCCGTTTTTTCTGGGAGCTGATGCCACAAAGTCATCTTTTCCTGATGAAGGAAGAAACAGCATCCCAAATACACTTCAGTCATACCTTATGGATTCATTTCACAGATGCTTTTATAAATAAATGATATAGGCAATGGACAACTCCAACAAGACAAAAAATAACATCAGTGCAGCACACGGTAAAAGCAAAAATCTGACAGCACGGGATCAATTCTGCCACTGTAGGGAGCCCAAGTAATAACATTCATAACATTAAAGGCTGCTGACAAAGATTTGTTTTCTCTGTCAGAAGCTCAGTTGCTGTACAGAAGGCTGTATTATCTGCATTACCATCTGTCAGCATGTGCTGTAGCCCTCCAGCAGCTGGGAAGGTACAAAAGGCATTACCTTTTCCTGAGTTTGTCACAGGTTTTGGCAAGACCATTTAAAAATCATTTCAGTGCTATGGAGTTGTAAGTATGGACAAAATAATCAGCTCAAGCGTTTCAGAAGTCATATACAAATTTATAAAAAGGTGAAAAAAATTTTAAAAGTACAAAATTTGAACATTAGAAATGCTGACATTAATTCTGAGGCCTGCATAAGTTTGAATAAATTTTCACAATAATGAGAATTGGGCAGTTGGATTTTTAATGGTTTTGGAAGCATCTTTCTTTTTCTAATTGTGGAAAAACACAAATGTGTTTTCTGCTTAGTTCAGCGCATTGTATCAGCATGTCAGAATTCCTTGTCAGATGCATCAAAATAATGTCCCAAGCCCAGCCAGCAAAAATCAATTTAGTTACAAGGAAGAGAATACATTTATTCCAGTTATTTTCAACCAGATACCCAGTCCTCCACGTTGCTTCTTGTTGCAAACCTAAGACACAGTGATGAACTCATTCTTAGCGTAGCAAAAACCAGAGAAAATCTCGCAGGTATGTTCTGCGAAGGAAAGGGAGAGCCAGAAGCTTTGGAAAGGCTCTGTACTCCCTCTACTGTTCTCTCCTATTTAAGACATGTTCAAGCCACAACAAGCAATGGTTTACTGGGTAACTGCAGGCTCCTCTTGAACACCTCTGTGATCAGTGCGTAATATACACCCGTTCCTGGCCATGAGCTAACTGATTTCATGTTCCCTCTCTAGGCTTGAATCCCAAATGACTGCTGATATCCAAACCATCCTGCAGCTTCTGCAACGGCAGTCAACACTCATTCCACCTGCCTATAGCATGGTGACAGCAAGTGCAGAGTATCAAGAGCCAGCAGTCCGGGTCATACAAAAGCTTCAGCCTGCAGCATCAATTAAAACAGACAGAAGTTTCAGTCCTTCGTCTCAGGTAAGTACGTGTCCATAAGATCAAAAGAGGTTTCCCAGTCTTTTTATCTTATGAGGAAGAAATGCACCAATCTGGTGCTGGTTCACTAGTTTAAGGAATATGAAATTACTATTTTGACCTAGCATCACCACAGTGGGCTTAAACACCACAGTTTCAGAGGCCACATTTTCTATCAGGGTTGTAGAGATTCATACAATGATCTTATAATCAGACATTTACTTCATTGTCATTTTTTTTTAATAAAAGTTAGCAGAAAAGGAATCCAAGGGGTTAGGATGTTCAGAATTATGCAATTCTGGAGTTATGCTCTAAAACAGAATTTCCTATTCCAGAATGTTGATATCCATACTCTTAGACTGGGTCTCAAGAGTAATCAGTCCTTCAGAAAGGGCTGCTAACATGTGTATCTTGATGTCACATTAGCAAGTCTGAGGGGAGAAAAAGATATCCAGGCTTCTACAATTAATCAGCAGAATTGCATTCAATTACATTAAATCAAATCCAGTACCATGTAAAAAAAATATTTCTACACTGTTTAATTTTCAAAAATGATTTTCCATCAACCATCTGAATGTGTTAATTTTGAACAGAACAAGGGCCTGGAAGAGACCAATGTAATTATTACCATCTTGTTTTTTTCTTCCCTTACAGTGTCCTGAAATTTCAGATGTTGAAAAATCAAAACTGAAATCCAAAGAATCCTTCTCAAGTGGAGTGCATCTGAACACAGCCTCAGAAGACAACCTGGCTTCGTTTTTAGACCAAGAACGTGACCAGTCTGTAGAGCCACCCCCACAGCCTTGTAAAACTTGTCTCCCGCCAATTAGGCACCCTTCCTTGCCAGAATCTTCACTAAGCACTGTAGGAATCTTGAGTCTTCATAGGCATGTTTCTGATCCTGGTCTTCCTGGGAAGTAGTACTTTTATACTATTACTTTACATAAAAATGTAAGTGCTTTTAATGGCTGTTTCTCCTTTTTTTTTTTTTTTTTTTTTTGTATTTAAATCCTCTATACTTGACTCAGGGGCTACAAGGAATATACCATTATATGCAAAAGTACTGTATATTTTCCTAAATCTGAAGCTTGTAAGGTAAAGTTGAACAGTTCTGATGTAAATATATATATACACACACTAACTGTATGTTCCAAATGTAAAACTGCCAGCATTCTCAAGGCACCTTATATTTTTTTTTTTAGTAACATGCATGTTCTGAAATTACAGTTTACATTGCATGGAGATTACCATTTACTGCTGTCATGGAAATAGTATTTTATTGTGGATATGTCTTCAGAGCAAATAGGAGACCAATAACAATAATTCATATAGAAAAACTCCTACCTGACCGAGCTAAAATTCAAGAAAAATGCTCTTCTAGCTCACTTTTGAAACTTGATTTATCTTTCTTGTAGTGAGCTTTTTCTAATACATCACAATGCGTCTGAATCTAAAGAAAGAATAAGGTAACCAAATCTTCTAGGCTTGAAACAATTAGGACAGAGAACACAGCCTCCTTTCAAACTCGTTAAAGTAGGGTAGTATTTTAACAGAGAGGAAAACTGCCATATGGTGGAAAGTATCACCATAGGTCACATCCACAAAACCGCATTAAATTGAATCATTTGTTTCCATCACATTTTGGGTTTTGATTTTTGTACTGTTATTTTTTTTAATTGCATCATAGAATTCAGCTGTGATGAGCAGACAGGTACTCTTCATCTGTCACACAAACATAATCAAATGCAATAAACCTAATTTCTATGTAATGCAGAAGACTGTGTTCCTTTTGTTCAATACAAATTATTAACAATGTTTTAATTTAAAAATGTTTTACACATTTTCGTTTTATAATTATTAGGGTGGCTGTTTGCAGTTACCTCTTTGTACTGACTGGCCCCTCTACAATGCTCACACACACACACACCCCACAGGTGCTGTGGACGTGTGCATGTGTGTATTTTATAGCTGTACATAGGTGTGTATGTATGTGTATGTGTATATATATTTATATACACACATACACACGAGTGTGTGTATATACCTACACTTACATGTAGGAGTATAGATATAGAGGTATATATATATATATATATATGTATATATGTAAAATCACTTTCAGGAACAATTGTAAACTTTCTTATTACAAAATGAGTAAGCTTAGCTTGTGTCCAAAGCTGACTACATTAGAATAAAATGATCTAAGGTCTGTAGGCTTTAAATACAGTATGTACTGTATGTGCATAATGCTTTGTGAATACTTAGATTTAATTTTATTAAAATATTATTCCGCTTCAAATGTTGTGTTTCTTTGAGAAGGAAATTATGTTTTTATTACTGCTTTCAAATATTTTTAAATATCCATATGATTTTCTAATCTTATTGATTTAATGTCAAATTCCTCTAGCATGAGTACTGTTTACAGAAAAGCATGTAATCCAGTTAGAGGGGGAGCACATGAATTTTGCCTAAAACCAAGCTAAACCCTCTGTCCAAAATCAGCGCTACAGAGAGATGCAATAGCGGCTGTCCCTCACATAGATACATTCCTTGTATGTTGGGGTCAGAATGAAACATGATACTTCAGTCATACACAGCCGGTAGATAAACCCAAGGTGGGTAAATCTTTCCTCATTTAAAATTAGTGTGAGCATTAAGCTACTGAGCATAGCTCTGCTTTACCTTTGCTTTTAAGGATACCAAAATAAATTAAGTCAATACCTTTGTCACTCAAAAGATAAACCAACCCTTCCCATACAAAATCAAATTTTCTATTGCCTCATACTGCTCTTGATTGTTGAAAGGTCCCAATGGTACAGCAGGCTGACTGTTCTTCTACCGTGATGACAGGAGGGCTGAACTTCTCAGTGCCTTGCAGGATCAGATCCTAGTATCAGAAAAATTAGAGTCCCCTGGGGCACACGCCCGTGGGGTTTTCTCTCCGTTTTGGAGAGCACAGACTCCTTTTATCCTGAACTCCCGGCTGCAAGATGCCCTCTTCCTTATCCCACTGGCTGAGGTACTAGGAAGGTGCAGACTTCCCAAACCCCCTACCACATATCCACCCTTGAACCCGTCATTTTACCCCGAAGTTCAGGCTCGTGCAGACCCTTGTCTGTTTCAGGAGCAAAGGTGTTTGGGCTCTGCAACAAACATGCTGCTTGAATTTAGTGAAGACATTGAGACCCGTTTTAAAGATCTTAACACCCATACCCTCGCCCATGGAATTGTTTGTAAAGACGTTAGCACACATCTTTCCTCCCACTAGGGACCAGTCAGAACTCTGCCTGCATATACTTCAGTGGAAACAGGAGTGTTGGATAACAAATACCTTCTGGGAGGTTTTTTGTTTGGGTTTTTTTAAACAGCAAGTGTTAAGGACTTCTGCTCTATCTCAGCCTGGTAACTAACGCTCATGTCTGTTACAAGAAACAAGTTAGCACATTTTCCAAAAAGGCATTTATTATGCTACTTTCTAAAAAGTGTGGTATAAAATAAAAATAAAATTAATGAAAAAAGTATAATGCATGAGCATTGCTTTACAAAAGGCCTTTTGTCCAATTTTATCACCTGGTATTTCTCGTTACTTCCAAGAGATTGAGCAAAACAGGTGGCCTGAGGAAGGAGCATTGGGGAGGGAAGAGTGACAACTACTGCAGTCAGTCAAAGCGAAGGAAAAGCTACACTTACTCCATTTTTTGGCTCAAAGAGACTTTGTTTCTTCCTTTGTCCTTGCACCACGGGAAAAAAAATCTCAAATGGGTGCAAATAAGGGAGACTTCTTAAAGTTATGGAGATTCTAAGCTCCCTGCCAAGAAATCCAGAAAAGATGAAAGCGTAGTTGCAACACTCTAGCTACCCCTTCCTTGCCACCGAAAGGTCTGGCTTCTCAGGTAACTTCTTTTCTTGTTGAGGTTCAATGAAGACCCACTGCTTCAATATTTTTTCCTCCAGAAACAGGTAAAAACCAGTGAGCATGGAAATTTATTAATTTTCTAAACAGCAAAAATTGCCCCTTTTATTTACAGGTGATTTTGCTGGGGGTTTTTGTGAGAGTTTTTTGAAGGGGTGGGCCTCCCTATAAGTCCAGTCTGGTTTTTACTTGATAGAAGTGGGTCTGATTTATCCAAATCAAACTAAGAATAATAATGTTAAGGGTTGTATACCCAACACAGCTGTAACAGATCCATAGAAGCTTTCAGAACTTTAGGAGCAAGTTTTCAGTTTGCTTGAGCTTAGGAACATTTGGCTATGTATATTAAAAACCTGTGGCTAAAAATAAATATAAATCATAAGCTGTAAATATAGAGAAGTCTCCTGAAAATTCAGGAATAGCTAAAGTAGCTGAAAGTACAAAAGCTACTTGTGGACAATCACTTCAAATGTGAGAGGTGAGACTGTACAGATCAGCAGAGCTCTTGATGAAGCTAATTGGCTCCTACCAGTTACAGGTGTATTTCAACATTTAAAGCAAAGTAGAGGTTGTGATGCTTTTCGATAGTTAAGCTGTGCAGCAATCTGAACTATTTGGATGTGCACATTCATCTACAGGCACAGATTTACTGTAATACACAGTAGTCCTGTGTCTTGGTCCAACTGCTGTTTCCTGGAAGCACACACCCAGCTGCATGTCTCTTTTCTTCCATGTTCCATTGCTATTCACTTTGCAAACGCATTTTCTGATCTCCCACCTCGCTGCTGGCTCTTCACAGATGGACCTCTCTTCCCTTTTCCTGCTGTAAATTGTGCCCTAGCAATTTCATGTCTCTGGTGAGCACTCATCAAAGTTCCTGTCTCATTCACCAGCGTCATAAGTAACATACAAAAAGCTGAAATGCACTGCTTGGCATAGCCTCTGGCTGCCTGCTGAGGTGAAGCAACTGGAGTCTTGCCCACTGATAAATTGTAAGTCCTCTTATTGGAGTTGCTGAGCTCTAAAATGCTGAACACAAATAGGATCTCAGGAGACTGCAATACCAGCGCAGCAGAAGGAATGATTCCTCCCATGACTGGTGTACTTAATACCACATCTGCAGATCAGCGCCCTTAATAATCCATCCTCTCTGTTAAATATTCTTTATAAATATTCACACACTGTGAGCAGCGTGTAAGAATGTACACTGCACGGTGCAGCGCAGTGGTGTGCTGTGCAGAGCTGTGCTGTGCAGCGCAGTGATGTGCACTGGCGTGCAGTGCTGTGCGCTGATGTGCAGTGCTGTGATGCGCTGTGCAGTGATGTGCAATGATGTGCACTGGTGTGCAGTGCAGTGCGATGCTGTGCGATGCTGTACACTGACGTGCAGTGCTGTGATGCGCTGTGCAGTGATGTGCAATGATGTGCACTGGTGTGCAGTGCAGTGCGATGCTGTGCGATGCTGTACACTGACGTGCAGTGCTGTGATGCGCTGTGCGGTGCTGTGCGGTGCGCTGATGTGCGGTGCAGTGCGGTGCGGTGCTGCAGCCGTGGCGGCTGGGCCACGTCCCGGCTTCCCCGCTGCGCTCCGGCCGAGCAGGGAAGGGCAGCGTCGGGTCTGCAGCGGGGCCAGGCGATGGCACTGCACAGCCTTGGTGATAGCCGAGGGGAAAGCCGTGTGCTCCTCCCCTGCACTGCCAGAGCGACTGCTATGAACCCTGACACAATTTCAATTACATCTGAAAGGGACAAAGGTCTCAGAAATCAGTGTAAATGTCCAGGAGAGCGATAGTCAGGGTATTTCCATTATTCGTGGTCAGAGCAGGAGCTCAGCCATCATCTGTGCAACCTCACACTAGCTGGAACAAACAAGTAACATTCTTTATCTCTGGAAGTCTCAAATGTCCTTTTAATGTCTGCAAACTCTTAGAGCCAGTAAAAGATTGTTTTGGAATTAATATACAGCCTGATTTACCACCACAGTGTACACAACAAAGCAAACACATAAACAACCCATCTGCACACACTGAGTCCTGCAGGCCACTGAGCAAGGAAGGCTCATGGGCCTTCCAGCTAAGGTGCTGGAGACAGAAGAAAAAGTACTAGGGGGAAGGAAATCTTTCAAGGGAAAGTTGCATAAAGTAGAAATGTAAAAGTAATGATGAAGTAACAGTGAAACTAGAGATAAGCATAAGAATGATGAAATGAAAGTAAAAACAAATGAAGTTCTTCTACAAAAGAAGCCTCCAGCTAAAGGAAGCTCCTCTGAGAGCAGACTACTGCAGCACATCTCAACGTGACAAGCAGCTGAGGGTACAATTTGAACTACAGAATACTTTAGGCTGGGAAATGACCTCTGGAGATAGCTGGCTTTCTTTTAAAAGCAAGACATTTAATCAAGGATACTGTCAAGTTAAATAATTCTACTGAGGAAATTTCTGCTACTCCTCTGAGCAATATATTCCAATGTCTAATTGTTTCTAGAGTGGATAATATTTTCGTCTTACACCTAGAGATAATTTCCTCTAGAGAAACATATTCCAATTCCCCTTTGTCCTATGTACCCCAGTGAAGAATCATCCAAATTTTAGGAGCTGAAGAAGTGTTGGTGTCCCAAGACAGGTTCTTTCACCCAGTTAGCAAGAGACTGATCTACACAGAGAATCAAGGTATTTGATTTATTTACAGTTCTGCCTTGCACAGAAGGAGATGCTTGGCGGCAAATTCACAAAGTCAGCACCATGACTGTCAACATTTTTTTACATTTTATCAGACAAAGGCATTAACACTCATTGGCTACAAGTTACAAAGTTTTTCACATTAATTAGTACTCTTTTTTCTATTGGTTAAAGTATTCCCTCGCTTCTTATGCTGATTAGTCCACATGACCAGTCTTTCTCTTCTTCTGAGTCAGTGTTTCCTGGATCGGTGGTCTGTGAATCAGTGGTCAGAACCTCTTCATGCCAGAATTATCTTCTACGCAGTCAGAGCCAATCTCAGCACAATTGTTGAAATGAATTATTTTTTTTCCTTACCTTGGGAGTTCTGCCAAATGTCCTTGAGGCCCAAAAATTGTGTTCTTTGGTTCTGCTATCCGTGATACATCCTTATTCCCAGGCTTTGTTAACCTCCCCCTAGGTCCGAGATCATTGAAACATGCCTAAGCCCTAGACCTTAACAAGGCAATTTTACTAACAAATAAATTATCTTTCTAACACCCAAATATCACTGTGGTTGCATCTCCCCTGACTCTTATTTTCTCCAGGCTTTGTAAATGTAGTTCTTTCAAATGTGTAACAGGCTCTCCAATCCTGTTGGCCTCTGGAACCCACAATTTTTCAGTCTCTTGAACTGCCCCAGACCAAAACTGAACGCAGTAATCCAGACGCTCTCTGTTTATCATTTTGCTTTACCTCAGAATCACACTGAGGTTCCCCAAACCCCCACAATGGAAACCAAGACTGCTTCTGAAGCTCAGTGGCATGTACGATGTGGGTGAAACCTCATCTCAGGGAGAGATCTTCCATCGCTTCAGACACCAGCTTCATACTGCTGCCACTGTGTGCCAGGGCAGCAGCCAGCACGCAAAACTCAGACACGCTGTGAACAGCCCGGGAAGTGAGCTCTCCTGAGCTGGAAAGCGAAAGAGATGTTTCCGTTTATGACTGTGTTTTTCAACCCACGGTTACTGTCAAAGGTTTCGTTACTGGCCAAAGTTTCGTTTCCAACACTGAGGAGTGGCAGTGAGCAGCGCCGGGCGCGGAGCTGCCCGGCCCCGCCAGCCCCGTCCCGGCGGGCCAAGCCCTCACGCACCGCCCTCCCAAGCGAAACCGAAAGCGTCGCCGCTGCTGGGCAGGCCGGGCCGGGCCGGGCCGTGCCGGCGGAGGGTTCGCGGAGGGTTCGCTGAGGGGCCGCTGCCGCGCTGCTCGCCGGGCTCAGGCGCAGCCCCAGCAGCGGCCCGCGGGAGCCCCGGGGGCCGGGCGCCGCCATGGCAGAGGGCACCCGGGACGAGCGGTTCCTCTACATGATCTCCTGCTTCAGGCCGCGGCTGAAGCAGTTCATCCAGGTGCAGCCCGTGCTGGACCGGCTGCCCTCGCTGAGCGCGGAGGACCGGGACAGGGTGCTGGCGGCCGCCCTGCAGCGGGGCGCGGCGGCGGGCGCCGAGGAGCTGCTGCGGGCCGTGGAGCGGGGGCCCCGCGGCTGCGGCTGGATCCCCGAGTTCCTGCAGGCGCTGGAGCACGGCGGCTGCAGCCTGGCCGCCTGCTACGCCAACCCCAGCCTCAGCCAGCTGCCCTCGCCGGCAGAGGAGGCCGAGCACGACCTCTGCGTGCACCTGGTGCAGCTGCTGCACGGCACGCTGGTGGACAAGATGCGCGCCGGGCAGGTGGCCGAGAAGTGCCTGCAGATGGGAATCTTCCAGGACGAGGACGTGGATCGGGTGAGTCCGGACGCAGGCAGTGCCACAGACACCGGCCAGCCCCAGGGGCTGTGGGGCAGGTAGGGAGCCACAACTACAAATTGCATAGTAAATGCAAAAATAAAAGGGGAGTTCCCAGACTTGGGGGAAAATAGGTAATGGGTCCAGGTAAGCCGGTGAAGACTGTTGACAATGGCCAGCAGGTGGCATGCCAGCTAAGAGCCTGGCAAAGAAAAATGCCAGGAACAGGGTTGGACCAAGACAGTGTCTAAGTGAAGAAATATGTCAGACTTTACTTTACTTATCATTTTGTCACAGACCTTAGGCTCAGAAGATCATTGTCTTTTGGCCCTTGAATCATACCAGGAAGTAGTGATGGTCTGTAAAATCCTAAATAATACTGAGTTAAAATAAAGCAAGATTTTCTGCCCTCTTTTTTGCTATAGGTTCACTAAGGACTGTCACACTAGGCAGTGACGTGAGCAGAAATACCAGTTGAACAAGAACTAGGAAGTGTTAACCTTTGATGAGAATATCGTCCAGGTTAACTAGGTGTTAACCTTTGATGAGAATATCGTCCAGTGTTTATTCCACTTGGCTAAGAATGACTCACCTGGAATGTGAAACCTACTTGAAACTAAAAAAAAAAAAAAATTATATCCTGAAACAGTGCTAGAACAAATTAAAATAATAATTGCCATATCAATAAGGGGAAAACTGGTAAACTAAGGGTGGAAACTAAGTCTCATTTGCACTCTGAGCCTTTGCATTCACTTTTGAGGACGTTTTATGCTCCATCTCAGTTAAATGGCTGTAAGATACATAATTTTATCTTGTGACCATCAGGTGGCAGCAATGATCAGATGCACCCTTACTAGTAGGGAGCCAAGCATGGTAACACAGCAGGCAGATGCAGAGGCCTTTTATAAAGTAACCTACAGGCTCCATTGCCTGGTAGTAGGTCCTCATGTTCCCCCGGGTCACCTTTTTGCTGCTGGTATTTCCATCAAACCATTTGATACCCTTCAGAATCCTGCCAGTTTAAACCCCAGTGGAGTTTAGGCTTTCCTGATGTCTCCCACTTTCCACACACTTCCTTTTAGTCACGTATCTTGGTCGGGTGTTCCCACTGCTATGCCTGCCCATTTCCTTGCATATCAGAATGGGTCGTTCTTGAGCCTTGAGAAAATGGCCCTTGAGACTGACCACCTGTCTCAAGCTGCTTTGCTCTTGCGGTCATGATTTTGTTCCTCATGCAATCACATGTCAAATTCTGCTTGTGACAGCCTTGGGACACTGTTCCATAGCTTTTTTCAGGACAATAGCCACTTTCTAGAGTCTCAGCTATTGTATTTTTAAGTGGGAGTTGAGATGATGAAGCCACAGTTTAAGAAGGGAAATGTTCTATTTTATGTATGAGGTCATGTTACAGATTAAGTCTGAGCTTTGATAAACTGTATGACACCATTTCTCCTTAATCAAGGTTGCCTATTCCCTAAACCAGTCTGAACACCAGTTGCTATTCCACAATACTAATAATTATTATATAGTGGTTAGTGTTGTAACCATTGCCTAGTACTATCAGTCTCTCCAATTAAATTCCAGATCTCATAGGTTTCATATATCCTACTCAAAACCAGATGGGATAAACATGAGGTTGGACAAAATTGCAATCATTCTCTTCTGATGAGTGGCAGGTCTGCTTTATGTCTTTATTTTTCTGTACACTTTAATTATGATGGGGAAATGCTTTTGCACCTGTACTATTCTTACGAACGTCCTCAGACCATTTCCAAAGTCTTTGTGAGGGTTGTTTCTGATTTTTTATTTTTGCCAGATCCAGACTGTTACTGACAATCGTGGGAACAGGGATGGTGCAAGGGAGCTACTGAGCAGAATAGTCCAGAAGAAAGACTGGTTCTCTTCTTTTTTGATTGCTCTCCGTGAAACCCAACATGAAGACCTTGCAGATGATTTAAGTGGAAATACAGGAGGTAATCATCTTATTTCACTGGTACAGATGAGTGGATTTTTAATATCTCTTCTTTTTTTTTCTTTTTTTTTTTTTGTACTGTTACTTAAGAGGCAGTGAAGGATTCCCACCATATTATTTTATTGAGACACTGGGACTAATGCTTTTGATTATCCAGGGATTTCAAAATCAAGTTATGTAACAGTTTAATTGATAGATTTTTAAATACTGAAAATCCTTATTAAGCAATATGAGAATTACAACAGTATGGATTTAGTTACAATTAAACTGAACCTTACTTTTAAAACCCATTGGTTTTCAGTGTGATTTTTATAATCATTCATAAAACATACTCTGAAAATTAATTTGAACAAACAAAACAGACTTTACCTGAATTTCTTCTTCAGTACAAGTGTTTCCTTTACAGAACAGTTTACAAATATTTTTGGCATTTTAAAGTACTTTACATACTTTAAGACATTCAAAAGTCTCAAAACATTATAAAATTTACTAAAAATAATGCAATAAACTAGTAAAGTGGCTACTTTCTTTCATTCCTGTATAATGTTTATAATATTGTAAAGTTATCCCAGTGCTCCCCTGTATTCTTAAATATAAAAAAGAAAGCAGCCCGTAAATAATTTATCCCTTATTTTTGGTCCCCATATGTTTTATAAAATTTTAGTGACTAAATTACTTTAACAGATTTCCCATTTAGCAGCTTCAGCCTGCTCCCTTGAGGAGCTCACCAGAGCTGTCTCTGTGCTTTTAGTTGCTGCATATGGGTCAATTAAGATTGAGGTAAGAGGGACATCAATGTGTCTCTTCCAGCTTTGGACAGGAATCAGACAATGTTCTCCCAGACACACACAGGCAGCTGTGAGATTTGAGGATGCAGTTCCAAGATGGTTGAGTGTTGCAGTCTGCAGGACAAGACCAAATCAGAGCCTCAGAAGATCATTTTGAGTGGATCTTGGGTGCTGGGAATAGCTCAGCAGCTATTGTGATCCTAATTTTCATTCTGTGTTGCAACTGTGTGAGGTTTAAATTATTGTTTTCACTACTTTGCCATCAGTAAGGTAAACAAAGTAACAAATATATAAATTATTAATATTCTTTTTTTTCCAATTCTTTTCACATTTTGCATTTCTGAGTTTTTAGTATAGTGCAGACTCTCTAGAGTAAAACTGAAGTTTAATTCAGTTGTTTGATGGAGTACTGAATGAATGCATTTATTCCACAATTTCTTTGTAATCTTGGGTGATGTAGGCCCCCAAACCAACTCTACAGCCTATTGTATAAATCATGAATGGCGCTGCTCTTACCAGAGGATAAGTAATTTTCCATGTACACAGTCCTGTATGTGTGTAGATATGTAAGGTGTGTGGTTGCAGGAGCATGCCTGACATAAGGTCATAGAGAGGGAACAGCTTCATTGGGCACTGTGGATGAAGAACACTGATGCTACATTTTGTCATTGCAGCTTGACCCCCTGTGATTTCTTACAGTAAGATATGTTGTTATTAGCAAACACCTATGCACAGAAATTGAGAACTCCATAAAAATAAATCTATTAACCTCTTTAAGTTTAGTTTCTAATTGTAAATTAATAAATTCTTAGTAAATATTTATACAAAGGTCAAAATTCCAGACTATAACATTTGAGTCAAGACCAAGACCATATGTTATACTGTTATGTGCCTGATAAATACAGGTTAGTTCTGTGTTTTCTAGGCTCCACACTAAAGGAAATGAAATGTTTTATAGAACTGCCTTAGAATTTCTCTGTATTTTCTGGGAACAGAGAATAAACAAAATGGGATGGAGCAGACTACGAACGAAGAAACAGAAGTTACAAGCCAACCAGGATACGTCATAGAGGAGAATTTGAAACAGGAAGAAAATGTGGATGATAGTTTCAGCAGTGAGAACAGTCTGTTGGAAACATCCATAGAAAAGAATTCTGTGATGTCAGGTTTGTCCACTAACTGGTATTTTGATCTGGTAGTGAAATGAGTAGTTTTGAAATATATTTAATACTTTTGATAGAAATATTAATATTATTAGGTTAGTATTTTATTTCACTTTAGTAGGCTTATACTATCCAATGACAACATTAGGTTAACATTATCAACTCCATACAGTGTTGAGTGAGTTTAAGATAAGAGGAATGTTTTTATGCCACTAAAACTGCAGCTGTATTAGGTACTTCTTTCTAGAAGGCTGCAAATGCTGTATTGAAAAGCATTTTTGTTTTGAGAAGTCCTTCAGTGTTGTCCAACAGTAATTTTTTCTGTTCATGTTAAGGTTTTTTAACTTACAGAATATCAGACAGCCTTTCTCATGTCACATACACACTCAGAAGTACATTTTTAGGAACAACATTTAGGAATAGTTGTGGCCTGTTGTTCATTTAGACCACTCTTAAAAACATGCCTTGGGAGTTGATTATGAGTGACAGCAATTACAGCAACAATGCCCCAACACAGCTGTGAACCAGTGATTCAAACATGCACTGCACGATTCAGGAACCGTGTGTGTTCCAGGTTCTCATGCAGCTCAAACAGTAGTTACAGCAAGGTTAATCCTGCCTGAAATGATACTAGTGGGCTTACTCAGCCAAAGGAGTAAGACAGCTAAGGCTGCTCTCTTTTTATCAAACAGGGATAATTTTTTTTAAATGGCTCTGAAAAACTGCAGCCTTTCGATGTGCAACAGTACTAGCCTATTTCTCCTTTTGCATGGTATTAACAGGATATCACACTGCTTTGTAGCAAGTAGTGAATTACTAACTACAGCAAAATTATCCTGGGTTAGAACATAATTTTTCAGTATAAAGAAGAGGTGCCAAATATTTAATGATAATTCAAAGTAGATGAGACAGGATTATTCTTTCTGGATAAAGCTAAGGCTCTTATTGGGCCTACTTAGGGTTTGTTTTCATTGCTGTTAGCCTGATCTTCAACTTGCCTCTTGTTGGGTTGGGAATTACAGAAAATGAGATCTATCAGTTATTAACTAGTGTGCCACAAGCTAATTGTGGATAAAACACTATGGTCTCAGCGCAGAACTGAAATTAATAGAGTGGGTATTAGCAGTCTGGCACTTAGAGTGGGCACTTGAGCAGATCTGTGCGGTGAAATGGCTAAGGGGATACAGAGTACATGTATTCCATCAGTTTGGTTCAGATTGACTTCAGTCTCATGTGGACTGTGTGCCTGCAAGTAATTAGAGCGAATCTCATTTGGTTTCAGCTGACAGTTCATTTCTTGTGATCTACACCAGCTCTGTGATATGAACCAAAGTGGTGTAAGTGGGGACAATTGACAGATTCACTGAAAACAAGCAGTTCTGAGATGAGCCAAAGCAGCAGTGTAGATGCAGGGGAACAAGGGCTGCCAGGAGGCAGTGCTGCTTGGAGATTCTGCAGAGGAACTGCCTCACATTCAGCCACCCTCAAGAGCAGTAACCTTTGATATCAATGCACTTGTACACTCAGACTTAACAGCGCTCTGGTCTTTTTTCATTTCCTATTTCCATCCTTTCTCGTGATTTCATAAGACAGTAATTTTGGACCAGGAAGATTAAAATACAAATGGAACCCAAATTCTACTTCCAAGTGAGCTGGGAACCCACCTAGTTTGTAATTTGATGCTGTCAAATGTTGTCAGTTTTGCAGTACTCCCACAATTCCTTTATGTCTTGAAAATGACGTATTTCAAGAAGAAAGAAGCTTTTCAGGTAATTTGAAATTATTGCCATTTGCATTGTATCTGGAGCTTCCTCTGACCTTTTTATTTAGGTAGATGAAACAGAGACGGTATGAGAGCAGTAAGGCCATAAAAACAAGTAGAAATAGATCATTTAGCCTAAGAGATAACTAGAGAAAAACTGAACATGCAAAAACACAGATGGGAAACTTCACACGAAAAATTACACAAAAGCAAGTAAGTTCACATGGTCAACATGGATTAGGTTGCTGCAGTTACCCATATAAACAACAATTTAAATAATAGCAGCTCTCTTTTTCAAGGCTTGCTTTTCATTGCATTCCATTCCATTGTCTCTCTACTAATTTAGTACTCAGTGTGAAGTGGCTGGAAATCTTCCTGTGAAATCTTCCTGTGAAATTCCACATTACAATGTGCAAGCAGGACTCTAAGGGAAGATTAGCAGAAGTGGTAAAAACAGCTGTTAGGATAATAACTCTTTTATGTTCATTATTTTGGAAATGCTTACTGATTTGGGTTTTTTAAAATTTTTTTCTTTTAAAACAATTCAAGTAAGTTGCCACAGTTGAAAAAGGAGAACGTTGTTCTATTCACCTTCCTTTGGAAGATGAGTCTTTTGCATTTCACATCACCGCTGATGTTTTCTGTTTGAGAGATTGTTGTATATTGAATGCTGCACATTGTAATTAAGATAATTGTGTGCAAAACACTTTATGGATTCATATTCTCATGACTTTCAGAAGGTCAGTTTAGATGGGAGAGTATATGGAATAGATACACAGAATTTTAATTTTGTCCTCTCTTTCCTATTTTATGTGGATTCCTGGAAAGTGAAAGGAAGAGATAGCTGTGTCATCTTCATAGCTGGGAATTCCTACTAATGCTACTAATTAGTTTGTCACAGGTCTTTGAACATGGCTTGTAACTGGTGAGGTTTTTTCCCTTTTTGTGCCTTTCTGTTGATTGCATTCAGTTAGAAAAACTACTAATACCCGACTCCTAGTGGTAGCTAAGATAGCTTAATAACTTTACAGACTGGGTTCAATTTCCACCTCACTCACCAAGACTTTATACTGTATATTTCAGGCATTCCTTTCTAGGACACCATAACTTCCATTCAGTGCTAAATTCTCATTCACAGAATCCATTTTGCCTTATGAATAATTTTTTGGGGACGATAAGTTGCAAAAAATATGTCCATGGGCCGTAATAGGATATTCACTGGAAAGAATTTGCTGGAAACACAAGCTCGCTAGCTAATTAAGCAAAACATTGGTCAACACTATTATTGTGACTGATTCCATCTGCACGCTGTGGGCTCAGTTGCAGAGTGCTGTCGGCAAGCTGACAGCTCAGGGTGATGCTGTTCGCAGCAGGTTTTCCCGGAAGAGCTGGGTATCTCTCTCCTCAGATGCTAGAAGGACTGAGTTTTGGGAAGTGCGGCTTCCTGAGCGGTGCTGGCGGCCCGGCTGAGCGCGTGTGAGGCGTGCCCGGCCCGGCAGAGGGCGAGCGGGGCCCGGCGATCGAGCGGAGCCGCCGCTTCTGCTCCGCGCGATTCAATAGCCCCCATCACTGCTTGTAATTAGTCGGGAACTGGGGTTTGCGCTTTTCATGTAATACCAAAAAACTTAAAAAAAAAAAATCGCAATTCTGGTTTTGTTTTTGTTCTGCTACAGGTGTAGCTCTCATGGCTTGCAGTGAGTAAAAGAGAATGTTCTGTTTGCCAGCAACTTTTTTTTTTTTTTGGCTTTTCACCTTTCTGGAAAGATATTGTAAAATAGGACTAAAGGGGATTATGCAGGTGATGATGTCTGGAACCCCTGGTTTTAGGCAATAAATCATGACCCATAGTGCCTTACCTCTGCCATGCTTTGGATATTAATCTTCCACTCCATATTTTCTTCCATAAGAAAATGAAATATATTGTTCATTTTTTAAATCTCTACCGAAAATAGAGAAAGTTAGATCTCAGCCATCCCTGCCTGACATTCATCTAACCTACTTTAACAACTTAGGGGGAGAGCAAACAATACACAATTGCCATTAATATTTGAACAGCAAATATATTGTGCTACATTTTCTTGTGTTTTTCATTTAGAGTCAGATGTTTCCATAGGAGATGGAAGTGTCAGTAACTTGAATGGAAACTGGAGCTGCACAACCAGTGATTCAGGTATGTTTCCCTTCTATTATTATTTAGTAATTGCAAAGTAAGCTCTAGGGGAAGTATTCTGTGAGTGGGCTTAAATGAAACACAGTGAAGGGCTTTCTTTCACTGTAAAGTCTATATATTCTATATAGAGTTTTATTTTATATTCACTATATTTAGATACCAGACTTACTTTGTTGGGAAACAGATGCCATTTTGGGCATTTTAGGTCCAGACCATCTGGTAATGGTCTGGACCTAAGTCCTAGCCCCAAAATAGTCAATTTACTGAGATCATCTGGACAGGGCTCTAGACATCACTTTCGTGCAAACTGGTCAGTGAGGCAGAATGATGAAATCACATAGGCTGAAGGGACTAGAAGTCATCCAGTGCAGTCACCTGGACAGATATTCGTAATGCTGCCACACAGACGTGTCTCTTTTGCTCTCAGAGAGGAGCTAGATTGTGCCTGGCCCCCACATAGGGTGAGAGGGAATAGGAATGTTTTAGAGGCAGCGAAAGGTGAGCAGAGGGATCTCCTGGGTACCTGCAGAACAATGATGAAGGTCCGCTTTGGACCCAAGTACTCTAGTTGCCCTATTTGTAACAGAAACCTAAGCAATGGGGGTTGCTATCTGAGGATCTTTGTGTACCTCACATTTAAACACATGTGCATGTTCTAAATACAGTTTTAAACTAGATATTGGACTGTGTTTAAATGATACTTAGCAGACAGGTATTATCTTGCTACGTATGAAGTCTCAGAAAAACCATACACTGCTGTTGTAAAAGACATCCCAGTATTTTTTTGTCTTTTTTTTTTTTTTTAACCTAAGGCAAAACAAATTGGGAGCTGTCCACCATGGTGATCAGCCTGCTTACCTATACAGAATTCAAGAACTACTTTTTAGAATCTAGCCTTTATAACATCTGTGCTGGGACTATGTCTTGTACAAGGGCTAGAAAAAACTCTGAACACCTTTCAAGCCAGCTGGGCCTAATAAACCCAGTATTACATCAGTAAGGTCACTGTAAGTGTTATATTTCCTATGCCTGCAAAGTGTTTGTTATAAACACTTTTAAAATAGTTTCAAGCTTTAAAGTATTAAAATCCACGTATTTTGAAAGTACACAGAAAATTCAGGATAGCTCAGATCTAAATTGCTACACTGCAGCTAAGATTTTAGTCAGTGTGTTGCTAACTCCAGAGAATTTATTTTGCACTTCTTTAGCAACTGAGGAAATTCACCAGTCGCATTGTATTTTTTGGCTCACTCTGTCACATGCTATGTCTGGACATGGGAACTTCTCTGTTCTGTGGACAGGCAGACACACTGTATCAGTCGCTCAGGCTGGGCCAGGCTCATGACATTTGGCAGCACCTATGTATGTATGGCCTCATCCTTTAAGATTCCTGAAGTATCTCTCAGTAAGCAAATTGGGCATTTGCTGTGTCCAGTAATCCAGAAAAAAATCCAAACACTGCAGTTTTGTGAAGAATGGAGAGCAGATGTTTTCACAGTGTTTACTTGCTATATGTTCTATATACATATGTTTTTTAAAAACAAGTAGTTTAAAAGTTTTTTAAACATCCATGCTTTTTAATCATGTCTGGTAAACTCAGTGAGAGCAATAATGAGAAAAAATTGCTAAGAAGATGCAGATGCACTATTAATGGATTTTGTAATTTGAAATGTTACAGTAAGGCTGTTGTATTAACAAAGATGTTCGGATGGTGTCATTACACACTGACATTATTTGGATTTTAATGCAAAGAATCATGTGGATTCAGCTGCATTTTTATGTGCAAGGTTCATTTCACATTTTATAAAATTGTTAGGACAATAGAATAATTACTATGTTTCTCTTAGCCCAGAGCAGCAATTTACATGAGCCTTGTATGAAGACAGACAACTTCCCTAATGCTACACTGTGCTTGATGAAAAATCTTTAAGTATTGAATTCTTTAATCTGTGAAAATATTCCTGTATTAGCCTTTATCTAAACAAGGGCTGAAGGAGCTAGGAGAGAGCTAAGTTAAATATTTTTCAGGCCTGGACTGTTAATTGAGGATGTTAAGGAACTGAAATTTAACCAAACAGATGGGTGATAAAGTGCTAGTTTCAATATGATTGAGCTATTGAATTTAGCCAACCAGAAAGCAAACAAATGTTCTTCCTCAAAAGAGAGTAGTAGAGTCAGATAAGTAACAGCAAGTACTCTCTGGTGCAAATGTCCCTGTGTCCAGGTAGCACTGCACTCACACTAAAAGGCAAAACAAGCAAAAAACACTTTAGAATGGCATTCAGATGTTTCCATCAGCAGTGTTTTATCAAGCTTCATTACTTTTTGTTAGTTTAATTTTATTTAATGGAATCAGGAATACTAGAAAAATATACTTACTTTGTGTGTAATGTATCAGTGATAATAAAATCCTCATGATTCTGCATTGAATGATACCATCAGGAAACAAAACTAGGGTTTTTCTTCCCTAATTTTAATCTAGTAGAATGAATTTTCATTTTCTTCACTGAGGGAAGTTAATACTTGCAGGGTGATCTAAACTTATTTGTAGCAAAAAAACCCCATGAGAACTCAATTGAAATAAATCCTTCTGATATTAAGATATATAAGTTCTGACTCCCTAAATATATGTAAATTCAAGAGACTTGATATGCTTTTCTTACTGCTCAAAATAATTCAACAGTATTTTTTTTCACTTTTACATTTAGAACCTTGGTTTTTTTCTTCTGCAAGCCATAGATCTAAACTCTGCCATTGCATTTCCAATAAGAGATGGAAGACTTTGGCCTTAGGTGGCAGATGTATATGGCTTTTTAATGAACATCCAATTGCATTATGTATATGTCAGGCTAAGAAGCAACATAATCTACCATGAGTAGGTGTGACACATTCTGCAGTTAGCTCCATCTTGTATGGGCAATTGAATTTTCATATCTATTTGGTCTCTATACTTTATAACTCGCTTGACCATTTTAAAGTCTTCCATATCTCTTTTTTTTTCTATGGCTCCATTTTTCATTCTCTGGGAAGTATTTAAAAAGGTAAGTCCATTGTAACCAAATAAATTTTAGTATTGATAAAGGAGAGCATCACAGAAGCTTGACTAGGTTATAAATATTGCAGGTCCAAACACAACCAACCTTTGTTGGTCCCAGTGCTACTGAACTGTATCATTTGAATTTATACCTAATAGCAGTCATTTCAGCATAGCTGGGTGCAACTGTACTGTGGCTTATTCCACATGCCCTGAGTGGAAGCAGTTCTGATCCAGAGTTGCCCAGGTCCTCAGAGCAACATTGTCTGTGCTAGTGTGCTGTTCCTATTCAGAAGATGCTTCTGATAGTAAATTAATATTTTTCCCTTTGACATTTTTTCACTCTTCTAATACATGTTCTGTGCCTCCTCTTTGAAACTTATATTTCATTGTACCCTTAGATGAAGATGAAGTGGAGAGGAGAGCCTCACCTGAGCCAGATCTGACCCTGAGAGATTACCAGATGGAAGTTGCAAAGCCAGCATTGAATGGGGAGAATATTATCATATGTCTCCCTACAGGCAGTGGTAAAACCAGAGTGGCTGTTTACATTACCAAAGATCACTTGGATAAGAAAAAAAGAGCATCAGAGCCTGGAAAAGTCATAGTACTTGTTAATAAGGTGTGTTGGTCCATTTTTTAAAGAACAGTATTTTTCAAACATCATGCATTGTTAATACAAACATTGTAAAATGAATGTAAAGACAATTCTCAGCTTCTCCAGGTGTTTTGTGTTTAAAGACATACAGATCTAGACTATCATCTCCATTGCACCATTAGCCTTGTGCAAGCACAAATTACATTAGTGTACCCCAGTGTAAGTGCAAATTTAGATGTGCTGTAATAACCACATTATTGGGAAAAGTACAATTTCATTTTGTAATGAATTTTGAAAAATAAAAATATTTTTCACATTCTGTGTTTCAGTTTGTTAATGAAGGCCACCTAATGAGTCTTACAGTAGTTAAGGAATGTTTTGTCAGATTTTCTGATAGTTGCTTTAATTTTTTCAGTTAAATTTAGCACATATAAATTAATCTTCTATTGTAATATTAAAGTACAGAAATACATTAAAGAATTTTATTGAAATTATAAAAAATATTCATATTCTCTTGTAAGATAAATGTGAAAGCACTTTATAAGCTCAGTTAAATAGCCAGAGCATGCATGATTTGTTCATTCTTTCAAAGGCTCAGTTAAGCCAAAATTCTTGGGACAAAAAGGTTTCACAGAAGTTGCAGGGGGAAATTGGTTTGGGGATTTTTGCTGCCTAATTTTCTTTTGTTCATCTAACAACATTTGTGGCAAGTGGGCATGTATTTTTAATCCTGTGTTTAATATGTTTTAAACTCTTTGAAAACTTTTGTTCAGGTTCCGTTGGTAGAACAGCATTTAAAAAGAGAGTTTAGTCCATTCCTGAAGCGTTGGTATCAGGTTATTGGTTTAAGTGGTGATTCTCAGCTCAAAATCTCATTTCCTGAAGTTGTCAGAAGAAATGATGTCATCATCAGTACAGCACAGATCCTTGAGAATTCACTGTTAAATGCATCCAAAGAAGATGAAGAAAGTGTCCACTTATCAGGCAAGTATTTTATTCTGAAATTTTTACAGAGGATATAAGAGTATGTCTCTATTCTGGAAAATGGCAGCGTAAAAATGTGCCACATTCAGTAGGGTTTTTTTCAATTTACTCATTTTATAAATACAAGCTGTAGTAAAATCAGATCTCAATTAACAAGTATGCAGGCCAAAATTAGACTCTGTAGTTTATTTGTACTAAGTACTTGTCATGCTTCCTATTTTATCTAAATAAATTCTTAAGCACAACTTTGTGCACATGCAGTTGTCCTGGTTCCACTTTCCAAGCTTGGTAGAGCTTTGAATCATATCACATAGAAGCCATATACAGGATGAGAAAAAAACTATCAAAACTCAAATGCACTTGGTAGTTTGAGAAGTAAAATGGAACAAAAGATAAAAGCCAATCTGTTGTAAATGTTGTATTTTTTAAACTCTTGTAATTTTGCTAATATACAGTGATATGATGGCTTAAAACTGTGTTTCTCTGAGCTCAGCAAATATAATGGTTTCCTACAACACATGAAGGAAGTTGAAGAAAGCAAAAGGTAAAGAAGGCAAGATTGTTTTCCCAGAATGCTCAAGTGTCAGGTGATCTGGGAGATCAGAAAGGAAATTATATTATCTGTCAGTGAGGTACAATTAGAGCAGCCCATGAGGTCAGCTCCCAGGCTTGGGCTGCAGTGACCTTCCTCTGTGAGATGTTAGCTTCTCCCTCTATTTGCCTGCAATCAGCTCTTTTTCAGATGGTGAAGGATGTAGGGGAGAGCTGTGATACTCAAAATAATGGCTCTGAGATAAAAGTATTGGTCTGGGTCTCACAGAGACAGTAGAGAAACCTGAGGGGTTGGTCTGTGTCTGTCAGTGCTCGGGGCTGACTGGGATACTGCTTGATCCAGACTAACTCCTGCAGAGCCACTTGGGTATCTCAGAGTTGCATTCCCTCCTTCAGAATGCCTTGTTATTAACCTAGGCAGAGTACCAGCAATTTTCTTATACTTATTTCCTCTCTACTGCATCTAAGTTAATAAACTTTCCTACATCTGAATAATTTTGGAATGCTGTATGGAGGCATCTGAACATTTCTACTGGAACTGCTGGCCGGTTTAGAATTGGGCTGAGTCCCAAGCAGATTGTGTAATGAAGTGGGTTGAATGGGTTTCACACTTTGTGAAGTTTCCTTCATAAGGAGCTACATTTTTTCCAGAACTCAGGCTGCCCTGCACCTCAGGGGTTTTTTTTCCGTTCTATTACACCTGTGCTCGTAGGTTCAGCTGGACCAAAGCCAAGCAAGCTTGAGCACAGCCAGCTCCATTTCTGTGGCTGTGACTTGGGTAACTCGCAGCCTTTATAAATCATCCTAATTAGTTACAAGTTTTTTTCCAGATTTCTGTGTGTACTTTTTTCATCTGTTTCCACAGAGGTCTGCATTACATGTAATATGGAATTCCAGCCTCAGTGAAATGGAAGGGACTCTCTTAATTGCATTTTATCAAATGTTTACTCGCTTTACCAAGGGCTGAAATCGCTGTATGGACTTTCTAAAAGCTGTGTTTATCACTTCCTTAGTAGAAGAAACACATCCCTTCTGGTAGGTTAGTTTCTACACAAGTAGTTGTAGAATATGCATGATGGAGATGATGGTCAAAATCAAAGGGAGTAAGTTCATGTTGGCAGAAGAACTGAGGAACTGCCAGCGCTGCCTCTGAAATCTTGCAATGTGTAGAAATCTTTGAAATAAATAAGAATTTAGATTTGAAACTACGTCACTCCTGTCCAGACTGGCTTCCCGAACCACTGTGAAGGCAATTAGCTTTCCCCAGTGACATGGAGCATTGGCTTACTTTGCTAGCAGAAGTGTTTGGTGTAGCCTTTCCAATATAACTTCCTTTGTTTAGTCTCCATCCTTCTTTAGGTTCTTCAATACCAGCTGAGACTGATTTAGCTCTCCGTTAATTTCCAGCTTCTGCTGCCAGTTGTTGAAAACTGACTTACAGTGGTGCAGCAATTTGAGCACAGCAATATGTTTACACATCAATGTGTAAACAAGACCATAGAAATTGTCCACATAAAAAAAATACGTAGAAGAGTTTAACCTTGATAATTTCAGTGATCTTCTTTACAGTCATGTCCACAAACTGTATTCAAATTGTTGGAAACAATATAAAATTAGAGAGTTACTGGCCAGCTACAGAAGGACTGGGAGCTCCATAAACCAGTTTTGCTGCTAGAGAAACAGAAAAATGTTAATGATTCTTTCAGCTCAGAACCTTGAAATATATGTCACAGGCTCCATGTGCAGAAAGATTAAAGATATGTTTTCTATATATTTTGAGAAATTTGAAACAAAAAATAATTTTATTTTTCTTCGTTGTATAGTATATTGTTTGCATGTAAATATACTGTGACCAAAAAGCACATTACTCCTGTCTAAATTTCCATCAGTTTCCTCTGCTACAAGAGAGGGATAAGTGGTAGTGCTCCCACTAATCTGTTTGTTCTTTCCAATAACACATCCATAAAGTAATATAAATCTTTTAACTGGACGCTAATAGGGAGGAAATCTCTGTGTTGCTACAAAATGGAAGCATATTTTGACCACAACAAGCCTTTCAAGAATGTCTGAAAGGCTTCTAGCATATTATGTATCTTCTTAAAAGCAAATATGTAGTTTGTCAGACACAGTTGTGGACATAAAAGATAGTATTGAGTTCAACTGTGATATGTTCTTACCACTGGTAAGATATGAAAAATATTTCTCTGAAATTCTTTATATAATCAGATTGTTTTTGCAAAAATATAAAGTCTTTTTTTCCATTGCATGAAATGTAAAACTACTTGGCACATCAAGACTGTAGCAAAGGTTCCAAAGTCCATTAAATATATTCAGCATCCATCCTCGCCTTTCTCCAGTACTTCAATTTCCTTGTACATTAGTTCTCAGACAAACTGATGGGTTCTTTTCAACGCCATCCTTACCTGTTACAAGATTTAGTCACGCAGATTCTGCATATGAAATAGAATTATTCACTTTAGGAGTCTTTTTTTTTCCAGATTTTTCCCTCATCATCATCGATGAGTGTCATCATACTCAAAAGGAAGGTGTCTACAATAACATAATGAGACGTTACTTAAAAGAAAAGATGAAGAACAGGAAGCTGGCAAAAGAAAACAAACCATTGATCCCGCAGCCTCAGATTCTGGGACTTACAGCCTCACCTGGTGTAGGAGGTGCAACATCCTACTCAAAAGCTGAAGAGCATATTCTGAAAGTAAATAGCCCTAACACTTACAAACCATCAAAGGGATATTGTCTTCTTCAAGTAAAACCTCTAAAGTCAGTTTTAGCCTCCAGACAATCTGATTTTTTTTTTCTTGTGTACATGGAAGTCCAGCTCATAACCATTAAAAAATAATGGAAAACCATATACAAATAAAGGTTGCTTTACAGGAAGAGTAAGATTACTGAAAAGGGAAGCTAAATAATTGCCTCACTTGAAAAAAAATCCCAAGATCAGAGGCAAGAAATCCACAATGTAGTATGGTTTTATGGTTATTGAAAGTCTTATTGTTCCATTGATGGCTTTTAATTAAGTGTATTCCTAAATACTAGAAACACAATATATTTTATATCTGTATTTCTAGAGTGACTAAGATGAGCATTTTTGTGAGTCCAAAAAAGTGAAAAACAATGTTTAATACTTAAAAAAAGCAGAAACCACTTGTGAGATACAGGTAGCATACAAATATGTTTTGTTTTTTTCAGTTGGAGTTACTCATTGAGGTTGCATGAACACCTGACTAAAGATAGTCTGTTAAATTCTATACTTGAAGAAACTATATTTTACTTGAAATTAAATGGTTTTGCATTAGTAATAAAAAAGTAGAATTTAGCCCAGTATGGCAGTGAAAACTCCTGACTAGTAAATTGTACCAGAACAGAACGTGATATTGAATCAGTGAGGCCAGCAGAAATGTTTTATGCTGTATTGAAGTAGACAGAATTTTGACACAAAAACTTGCTGGCAGAAAAAGAAAATTCCTTTTCATCAGCTCTGAATTCCTAGTGATAGGATTTTGGGATTTCTATTTGAAGATTAATCTGAATATGCAAGCTGAAATATACAACTACCACTGAAGACATTAAAAAGATCACCTATCAGTCTTTCTTTGCTGTTTCCTCTGCTCAGAATAATGTTATCGTTTCTCTTATTACTTAATGACATGTATGTATTTTCTCCTTGGAAGAGGTCAAAAGCAGAAAAGTTCCGTTCAGTTGTGCACTTAGCGCAGAAATTCTCTCTATGTCTTCCTACTCCAGGAAAGATTCTCTCAAATTATTTTGTACTCTCATAACAGCTCTTATTATTATAATTGATCCGTAATATTTATTTTCTTTTTCTTTTTTCTATTTTATCGTTATTTTTATTTATTTTGTGCTCCAAAATCTATTCTTCCAAAGTACCAATGCTATATTTTCCTTCTCAAAAAGCTTGGTTTGCATTCTGATCTACAATTTTTTTCCTGGATGCAAGAATCACTTATGGCCTAAAAAGTAACTTGTGCAGTTTATCTCAAGTGTTTTTCAAAGACTTGGACTTTCTTGTGCTGATACTGCCTTTATCCAATTTTTGTGGGAGGAAAACCAAGTTATATAAACCTCAATATCTAAATAAGAAGCTCTGTTGCATTAATCCAGTTTTCTTGTGAAATAACTCATTCAATATTAAAGAAATAACATTTTGTCTTCTCCCAGATCTGTGCCAATCTTGATGCATGTAGAATTATGACTGTTGAAGAGCATGCCTCCCAGCTAAAGAATCAGGTGAAGGAACCATCTAAGAAGACTGTGATTGCAGATGATAAAAAAAGGGTATGTTTTTTACAAAAAATCAGTATTAAAGTTATATTTTCCTTTAAAAATGTCTTGTACGGTATCAAAAACTTTTGCCTAATGCTCTTTTTCTATAGACTTTTGATAATCCAGAGTGCTAGTTTGAATGTTGTTGCTTTCCTCTGTTTCAAAAAGTAACAGTAAAGTCAAATAGAACTAAATTTTTAGTTATGTCAGTTATATTTTCAGTTATCTGGTCAAAAGGCCTTCTAAAGCTGAAACATTTGTATTGAAGTTATGATATTATATTCAATTTTTTTTAAAAAGTGCTTTTTCTCAGTATAATTTTTGTGATATTCTGAACTGTATATTTCCATATCACTAAACACGCTTAACAGCCTTACTTCTTTAATTTAAGGTTTAAGTTTTAAAAAATTACTCAATGTGCTACTAGCCCGTGTTATTGTTGCCAGAAGTTGCTTACTTACTTTGCCTGATCAATTTATTTCTAGGATCCATTTAAAGAGAGAATCACTGAGATCATGACAGAAATACAAAACTATTGCCAGCTGCATCCGAAGTCTGAGTTTGGAACTCAGACATATGAACAGTGGGTGATCAGAGAAGAGAGAAGAGGTAACTGCATAGCAAATATACCCCAGCTTTGGATTTCTTTCTGTCGTTCTATATTAAGACATTTTTTGTATTTTTGTTCCCTTCTAGCTGCAAAAGAAGAAAAACGCAGGGAACGTGTCTGTGCAGAGCACTTGAAGAAATACAATGATGCTCTCCAGATAAATGACACCATCCGAATGGTGGATGCCTACAATCACCTAAATAACTTCTATAAAGAGGAGAAAAGTAAGAAGACAGTAAGGAGTGATGATGATGATGATGATGATGATGAGCCAGCAGTATCAAAACAGGATGAAACAGATAAATTTCTAATAGGTTTATTTCATGGTGAGTTTGAAATGCATTGTGATATTTGATATTTGAAATCCATAATTGTGCACTAACAGGGTTTGCATGGCCCCATTAGTTATTGCATCCGAGAAACTGCTGTGTTGTTTATTATCACAGTGCCTTGATATCCCAGTTCATACACTTTTGAATGCATTAAACAGCATCTTAGTGGGGTCATGTCATAATATGTAACAGTGGTTCTTCAGCTCCCACCTAAAACCACCTTTGTTTTTGCTGCCAGTTAGTAAAAGCTGTTTTCTGCTTTTATCCAGGGAAGTGTTCCTGAGGACAGTCTTAACAGATACATAAACTACTTATTTCAGTAGACACTCTTGGGGAGGAAAAGGTTGAGCAAATGGAATACAAAAGTAATGAAATAATGAGTTCTTAACCAACCCTTTCTGCCAAAGTTTGTTTGTCTATATACTTAGAAAGGAAAGTCCTAACTTTAAGTTAGTTCTAGGTAAAGAACATTTAGTTAGAGAATTAAACAAAAAATCAAACTGCAAAGACCAAAGTTAGTTGCTTTTTTTTCAGATCAGTCACCTTGGAACTAGGCTTCATTCATTAATCTTTTTTACTCAGTTTTTTTCCTTTACTGCCTTTGCAAGCAGAAAGAGCTAGAGAAGTTTGCTCCCATCACCCATGGCTCTTGGCTGGTACAAACAAAAATAGATTATACTGCAGAATGTGACCCAGCTTCCTGTATCCAATGAACTACAAATTTTTCTCACTATCGTTGAGAAATGAAAAAAAAAAAAGAATGAAAACTGTAAGTTAGATAATGTCAGCATGGTTTTAATGACTCTTCATACATGTCTATCCCTCATTGTTTAGATTTTCAGTAGTGAGCTGTTGCTGAGAGCCAAAAATTTAAACCAACTAAAAATGAAACTCAGTTTCATTAGTGTAATTTCTGGTTGCTTTTATTTCTGCAGGTAAATGAAGTCCAAAGAACCTGTCAATGAAAAATAAATTCCATTTTTTTAGGATTTTACCACTGAAAGTGCTAGGAGTAATAGAAGAATGTCTAAAATTTCTCAGCTCTAAGAGTAGAATTCATCTTTGGGTGATAAGTGCCTTGGGGCACTTAGTGTAGGTTTAACTAAGGTGGAAAATTGTGGGAGTTTGTTACATATATCTACTTTTTTGTATGTGTTTCTGTGTTTGATTACATTCTAAAATATGAATAAGACTAGTCATAAAGTCACTGTCTAGGTAGAGTAACAGTTTGTGGTACATTGAGTATGATGGCCTCGGATTAGGTACACTGCAGTAGTCTGCACAGGGTCATGACACCAGTGTACTAACGCACAAAGTCCCTGATGTGAAGTATTCTTGTGTTTGCATAATCGTCTGGTAATGACATAGGTTTTTAAATATGATAATTTTTTAAAAAATTTAAAACACAGGGGAATCCTCCTTCCTTCTGGTCAGTAGAGCCAGTTGAAGAGAGTCATTCATTTGACAGTTCACTGAGTGCATCGAAATGTCTTGGAGCTGCAATATCAATAACATGCCCATGCTGGTGTCTGCGTTACTGCATGTTTCTAGTGGGGATTCCTACTTTAATTCATGTCCCATGGACAATTTATGTCTAAATTTATAAAACCATTACCAGCTCCAAGGCTGTACATATTAATCTGTTTCTCCTTGTAAGACTTTTTCCTATTATTTTAAAATAGTTTTGTAAATATTGTCGGCTGTGATTTAACTCTTTATTACAGTGCATTTGACTCTGTACCAACTTTGTGTGTATAGGCAGGTTTTTTCCTTTGGCTTATTCTTACCATTCAATATAGGCAAAGTGTATGATAATGGTGATTTATTTTGGTTGATTAGTATGTTTTTAGTGACTATAAACTCACTTCAGAAATAATTGGTATGCCCCAACCCTTAAAACTGAATGTGAATTAGCCATGCTGGGAGAATTATTTAGAAAGTTGCTCTTTGCTTTGTGATTTTTGGGGTTTATTTTCTTTCAAGCTGTTGTTTTACATGGCTGCATTTTCTTAATTTACATCTGTTCTTTTTAAAGCAAAAAAGAAACAGCTGAAAGAGTTGACTAGAAAGCCAGAAAATGAAAATGAGAAGCTAATGGAGTTGAGAAATACTTTAATGGAGGAGTTCACGAAGACTGAAGAACCTAGAGGAATCATTTTCACAAAGACTCGTCTAAGTGCCTTTGCTCTTTTCCAGTGGATTAAGGACAACCCAAAATTTGAAGAAGTAGGAATTAGAGCCCATTATCTTATCGGCTCTGGACATAAGAGTGAAATGAAGCCCATGACTCAGGTATAGAACTATGCATGTCAACATTACCTCTTATACGTGATTTTGGAAAACAGCTTGTCTTAGTACTAAGCCAGTGAACTGAAGGTAAGAGCCCAGAGTTCTGGTTTCATACCTTATCAGCCAGCAACTTATCTTCATAAAGATATGTGAATAATAATGTTGGAATTATTTTATTTCCACAAGTAACAAGCTTTTTTGGTTTTGGATTCTATGGCAATAGGAGTAGCCAACATCCGTTGCCTAGAGTAGTGTATAGTCAAAAAGGACCCAAGTTATAGCAAGGCATGGGAAGCAAAAGTAATCAAAATGGAAAGAGCAAAAATGCAATTCAATGAGTTTATGCTTCTCAAGACAATAGTAATTCACATTATATTTTAGCTGCTGAATTGAAAAATAAAACTACAAAGGTGATTATTCCTGTCTTTTTTTAGTATGATTGCTTAAATCAAATTACACCAATTTATATGCATGCTTCACACTGATGCGTAACCATTGAAAGAAAACGTGCCAAAATTGATACCAAAAATATCACAATTGATCACTCAGTTTGTGTCCATCTTGTACCATTACATTGATTCCATACACCACATCTCTGTGGTGATTTACACTTGCACTTGAAACATTTTCAAATCAAAGTACTTCGCGTCTCTTCTGTTCTGGTCTTTACTCCCCATATCAGCATTTAAGCAAAAATGGTGTGTTTTGCTGCTGGGCAGAGTCCATTTTCTTCTGCTGCCCTGAGTTTCAAGGAAAAAAGTTCTCTCAATATATTCTCTCCAAAAGTTGCTTGAGTTCTATCAAACTTGGAATTTAATTTCTGTGGCACATTGCACAAACAAAAACAATAGCTTCTGCATTTTCAAACTGAATGTAGCAAATAGCAAGTTTCTGTTCCTCTGCTCAAGCTGGTGACAAACACCCAGTAGATTCAGAAGTCTGTGATTTAGATCTTTTCTTTTTAAGTGTATCATTGTTGTTCTTTTTTGTGCTACTGAGATCACCAGAGTTATAGTCTCCATTTATTATCGAGAATTTTAAGTGCTTTAGAAGTAGAGATGGAAGTCTGTATTTTAATCAGAAATCACTGAAGTGACAAAAATCTCACCTTATGAGTAACTACTTAAAAATTTGAAAACAATAGAACAACTATATTATCAACTGTCCTAGTACCTGTGACATAGGCTATGAAGTTCCAAGCCCAGTTACCATAAAAGGATTGGCTTCTGCTCCCTCCTCCCTCAAAATGCAGTGCTGACCTCATGTTATATTCAACAGAAACTCCTTCTTTTGCAGGATGCTTAAATGCAGTTGTTAAGGCCAATTGATGTTTGGCATTCAGCTCAGAAATGATGGGACTTAAATTCCTGAAACTCGTTAATTAGAATAAACTGGTAACAGAAACTAATACTGAAAGTTAATTTGATTATTTTAATTTGCAGAATGAGCAAAGGGAAGTTATTGATAAATTTCGATGTGGAAGTGTAAATTTACTAATTGCTACTACTGTAGCTGAGGAAGGCCTGGACATCAAAGAGTGTAACATCGTTATTCGCTACGGCCTTGTCACAAATGAAATTGCTATGGTGCAGGTAGGAGTTTTCTGCACACATACCTTATTTCAATAATGCTTTTCTTTTTGCAGTGGGCAAATGGTGAATCATGTACCTGGCGTTTGGAAATAATTTTTAAGTACTTGAATGCTAAAAGAGAAAATGTTCTTGCAACAAGGTTCATTTCCAATTTCCATCGTCAGTCTATATGCAATATAAAATTTACCTCTCTCTGTAATGGTGTAGCATCAGTTCAAAGTTCTACACAAATGTTAAGCTCTTTTATTGGAAGAGATACAAGAATATGGTCATCAGACTGGTTGATACAAGAGGCATTTGTACCACCACACTATCATCAGCTAAAGAGAGATTATTACATATCAGAATACCAGTTTGATACATGCTCTCATTTAACTTGTGATCACAAATATTTACATATTTAATATTTAAATGCATGCTTATATTTTGGCAACAAAATATAGTTTTGGCATTGCAAAACATGCTAATCACAAATCTCCTGAGCAGTTCTCACAGGTATCATGGATAATACTGCAGAAATAGTATGTGTTATTCACTGATTCTTTATCTGTTTGCGTTAAATGGAAAAAGCTGCACTTTGGGGATAGTGCATATGGAATAGTGCATGTCTTCCATTACAAAACCAGGAAAAAATGCTGTGTGATGTAATAGGGAGTATTGTGGTGTTTATTTTTGTGTTCCTTGCAAATTGTAGGCTCGTGGTAGAGCTCGAGCTGATGAAAGCACCTATGCTCTTGTGGCTTCAAGTGGCTCAGGGGCTGTTGAACGTGAAAATGTTAATACTTTTCGCGAGAAAATGATGTATACAGCCATTCAGCGTGTCCAGAAGATGCCACAGGAAGAGTATTTAAATAAGGTATTCACTACAACTCTGCACTTTCCCTTTAAAGACTACTGGTTTATATTGTATGGAATACTTTCTATTTGAAATCTACTTAGAGGAGAAAAACTTGAAATAATACTGGTTACTACATATGGCTTTGAATTCTTTTGCCAATATTTGTTTTATAATCTGTTTTCTTGTCCTTTAGAAAAGTCTGGTTTTCTATTGGTAAGGGGAAAACACACGAGCAAGGGAAAATTGACTAGAAGTCATGTTGACAGTGAACTCAGTAAAATAACTGAGAAAGAAAACTATAACTGTCATTCCAGCAGAATGTTACAGTGCTCTTACTGACCTGTTTCTAGATTCAGAGTTTCCAGGTCCAAAGTGTAGTGGAAAAACAAATGAAGGTGATGAGAGAACAGCACAAGACATACAAGAAAAATCCTTCACTAATAAAATTCTTATGCAAAAATTGCTCCAAGCCGATATGTTCTGGAGAAGACATACAAGTTATTGAAGACATGCATCATGTCAGTGTGAAAAAAGATTTCCAGTAAGTGTTTATGAACTACTTTATCTCTTTCAGGCAGAAACAGATTTTCCTTTCATCGAGGCTGTAGCAGGGCCTGTAACCCTCTAGGCCCTGTGAGAAAAAAATAGATTATTCCAATATTGTTGGGTCCTAGGCTCTATGGAGTTTACAGTTAAGGAGCTTGAACAAAATGTTTGTTCTTATTCCCGATTTCAAGGTGAATTGAGTTTAAGACTTCAAAAAAAAGATGCAGCTTCTGTGGTACTATTAACTAGGTCTCTTACTACATAGTATGGTATATATTCCATTCTGCACAGGCTAATAGTAACCTTCAGGATCAAGTACTCCCTAAATAAATGATTCAAGAATGTACACATACTCTGCAGATCTGGGTAGTCAGAGCCAACTGATTCTGTTAAGGGTTAAAGTTGAACTACAGGGAATAAAAAGAAATCCTTTAATTTTCAGGTATTATTTTGTTGACAGTTCCATGGCACCTGAAAAAAAACAAGCTAGATCTGTCTGTTATTAGAACAAAAGCCTGCTGCTCCCACTTCAAGATGTGTGAGTGAGGAAGCTCCTGATATGCAATGAAGAGGGACATGGAGTACATGTGTAGTTCATCATTACTTAGGAGTGTGAAGCATTTTCTCAAACAGTCAGAGAGAGTCTATGACTTTTTGGATTTCATATCTGATTGCAGCAGTCTTAGTCACTGTTTATATATGTCTGTTTGTAGCATGGAATGACCAATGGATTCTGATGTGTGCTGTCTGTTTTTCAGAAGTCTTTATCATACAAGAGAAAATAAAACACTGCAAGATAAGCATGCTGATTACCAGACAAATGGGGAAATTATATGCAAAGACTGTGGACAAGTGAGGAACATCTTATTTTCATACTCTTGTTGTCTGTATTTGTTTCTGTCTAATGATCTTGCCTTATTTTATCTGAAATGCACTTTCCTTCTACTTGCAGGCTTGGGGAAATATGATGGTTCACCGAGGTCTTGACCTGCCTTGTCTAAAGATCAGAAATTTTGTGGTCGTGTTTGCAGACAAGAAAACAACAAACAATATTTTTAAGAAATGGGGAGACCTGCCCATCAGGTTTCCTAGTTTTGATTATGCAGCTCATTGTCCTTCAAGTGATGAAGATTAAGGATTTGGAATGAAAATAAAAGCCTTTTTCAACTTCTCTCTGTTGATCAGAAGCTCCTGTGTCCTATAGAGAATGCTGCATCATAAGCACTGTGAAAGCTCCTGGGCGTAAGGAAACTGTCTTGAAGACAAAAAGGGAAACAAGAAAGGAGAAGGACAAAGTCACACAGCTGCTATCTGCACTCAGATTTGTACTCCTGGGCAAAGATGGCAAATGCATTGCAGTCATGTGTATTTATGGAACAAACTCCTGTCTCTTTTCACTACAGGATGACAACACTGTCAAAAGTGTTAGATGACCTATTGTCAATCCCAGAACATTGAAAAGAGAGCTTAAGATATACCATGGTCATTATTTTCTTCATGCTATTACCATTTTGAAGATAAAGTATCTCAAAAGAGGAGCCACATAAAGAAGATGTCACCCATTATTTCTGAATCACTGTTGCTACGTCAGTGTTTTCATGACTGAATTCCTCCCTTCATAAATATAGCTGAAAGCTCATACACTTTGGCAGACTAAAATTAGGTTTCCCTTAGAAGACATTTCTAGAAATCAAGCCCTTAACCTGAAATTGATTATTTTACTGTCCAAGAAGCACATTGCCAAAGTGACTCTCTGTGTGTCAGTTTCATGGGATTGTTAGCCTGGCTACATAATGAGGTGTATATTTTTTCCAATAAATTGCTATAACTAACATTTACCAACTGTGATACTGTTAATTCTCTTCCACTGGAAGTATTTAGACAGTAATAATACCATAGTTTCACCCTAGGAATTTAAAGGATGTTAGTATTCTGATTGTAAAAATAGCATGTTTCTCCATATTTATCTCATGGACAGATTTCTCCCACCCCCACCCCTCCCGCCCTTTGCAAGTAAGATATTGGAGAGTGGAAGGAAGGTTTATTTGTTGTTACAACAGTAACTGAATTAATTATTAGAATAGCCTCATGGGAAATCATCCAGGTATCATTCATCATCTGAGTCATCTCTGGATTTCTTTATTAATGAGTTGTTACAGGGAAATGCAATGTAATACACTGTACATAGCATTTTCAAGTGTCTGAATTCATTTATTCAGTACTTTTAAATAAGTGTAAAACACTGGTAAAAATACTGCATCATTTCATAGATTTCTGCTGTGTCTTCAATCAAATAAATTTCCATGCCGAGTAGGTTTTCTGAAATCTGAGCTTTTCCCTTTACTGGAGCAACGAAAGTATATGCAGATGAATTTCTGCACATGTGCTACAGACCTGTGTGACAGACATACCTGGGCTTCTTGTAGTTCACCTGGGTGCTGTTGTTACACTCCCAGCTCCTAGCGTGACTCTGCCGCATTGTCACTAGAGTTTAAAGAATGTTTGCACAGTCTCACTTCAGCTAATGCATAATGAACCTCAGATCAATCCTGCTGGTGTGTAGGGTAATGAATTTCCAGTCAAGTTATTTTCTCTGAATGGGGTTGTAAAACACACCCATATTGCCCATCCAGGAAGTGTGAATTTGTAAAAAACAAGCTAAATTGCTGTATTTAATCTTCTGCTTAGCTCTGCATTTATTGCCTTTAAGGACCTAACATCCTCCAGGGAGTGTGACAAATCCTGATTGTATTTACTACTTAGAGTTTTTATTAGTTCACAAATGTGGAAAGAAGAAAGTCATTGGGGATTTGTTTGGCTCTCTGTGTGGCTGCTTAAGAACTGGATCCACCTCAGTGGTGTGTTCATTGCTGTGTCCATGCATGATGTCATGCACAACCTACATCTGTAAATCTGCATTTCCTCAGGTGTGAAGAGTAAATACTTTAGTAACCTTCCAGTAGTTGCATAACTGGTTGGATAGCTGCTGGCCAAACTGAGTGTGTTTTCTGTTCCATAATTTGTCCATTTCACCAAGTGACTTGCCCTCTTTCTACCCTTCTTACACTTTTATTTCTCTTACATTATGGGTTCCTTATGTTGCAGAAGTTAGGAAGAGTTTGGCTGTTGAAAGAATTGCTGTTTGCTTCTTCACTGGTACTAGTCTAAACAGTCCAGAGAAAGGAGTTCAGAAATTAGCAGCAGTTCTACAAAGCTTGTGAATGTCATTCTCTGACAGGTAATTTTTTTCTTCTAATCTGCAGCCATTGTGAATCTTATTTAAACTCGTGCCTAAATAATTTGATTCCTGAAGTAGACAAATACATGGTATGCAGCATAAAGTCATTTTGTAAAGCCTTTTAGATCATGTGAGATTGAATCATTTCCTTTGAAGCATTCTCTAAGTATGCATTCATTAGAAGAAGCTGCATATTTGGAATGGAAAACTAGCCTGATCAAAAACCTCCATTTGCAATTTTGTGATGTTCTGGTTGTCAGAAATAACCAATGTTGGTAGGAAAAAATGTATTTCTCTAAACCATGCTATTGAAAATACAAACAGCATTAATTATGGAATGCTAGGAAATAAGTAGCAGTTTGGAAATATGAATATGAAGTGTGAGTTACAAGGGGAAAAATTCTTTTGTCACAGTTCTTTTCTGTTATGGAAATTTTGAGTAGCTGCAGTTTTATCTTGTTAGGAAAACTACTGGTTTTGAGCTGAGTTCTGCCCTTATTAGACAATGTATTTTAGTATAACAAACAATATATATGAACAATGTATATACAAACATTGTATAAACAAATATATACAAAATAATATATTTTAGCCTTCTCAGGCTTTTTGCCCTGCATCTCTTACATGACCAACATGGATCTTGTTCAGAAACCTCATCTTGTTTGACTTGTAATTTATTGTTGTGACAAGAACTGCAGAGAGAGGGGAACTGAATTTTCATGAGAAAATGAGACATGCTTTTTTTAATCATATTTTTATCATTGTTTTTTCCACATGATAAATTTTAATATTTTCAAAAATTCTCTCTCCATCTAATGCAATGAATATTGCCAAAATACTGCCCAGATCAGTTCTGCCTCACCAAGTCTGGTGTAAAAGTTAGGATTAACATTCCAGTCCATACTGTTAAGCTAAGGGGGTAACTTGGCCACTTGAAGGGTAATATATTAGATGTTTTTTCTTTCTGATACTATGTAATAAATTCTTCATAGTTAGCCCAAGTTCTGCTGGAAAATTTGGTGTGACAGAAAACCTATCTCATCTACTAGATTTTCAATTTTCAGAGAAGCCAGAGGATATGGTAAACCCATCAACTACTGAATTTCAGTAAGATCTAGGGACTTGGTCCTTGTTAATCTCCTGTGAAAAATCAGTCCCAGTGCCTGACTTTCACACAGAGGCACCACGACTACACACTCCTTTCCTCAGAAGAAATTGAACTCTGTCCCAGCAGGGAGAAAGGTGAGGTCAGTCATCAGACTCTGCATGCAAAATGAACACACTTAAACCCAACCTGCAATTTCCAGTCACCAGCCCTAAGTTTTATGTGAATATTCTGTCAGATTGTGGCCTTCTTTGGCAGCTGACATTTCCCACGTGTGTGTGCATGTGTGTGTATACCTGTGTGTGGTGTATATGTGTCTATGTATGTATGTGTGTATGTCTATTTGTGTGTGTGTGTGTGTGTGTGTGTGTGTCCCTGTGTGTGTCTGCATTGTGTATATGCCCATGTGTATGTGTATGTGTATGTATTGTCTATCTCCACGTGTGAGTGTGTCTCCCTGTGTCCCTGTCCCTGTGTTTGTCCCTGTCCCGGTGTGTCCCTGTCCCTTTGTGTGTGTTCCTGTCCCTTTCCCTGTGTGTCCCTGTTTCTGTGTGTGTCCCTATCCCTGTGTGTGTGTCCCTGTCCCCTGTATGTGTGTCCCTATCCCTGTGTGTGTGTCCTTGTCCCTGTGTGTGTGTGTCCCTGTCCCCCCGTGCGTGTGCCCCTGTCCCCCTGCGTGTCCCTGTCCCTTTGTGTGTGTTCCTGTCCCTGTCCCCGTGTGTGTGTCCATGTCCCTGTCCCCGTGCCCGTGCCCGTCCCCGTGCCCGTGCCGTGTGTGTGCGCGCTGTGCCGCCAGGGGGCGCGGTGCGGTGCGGGGCCGGGCGGGCAGCGGGGGCGGGCCCGGCTCCCTCAGGCCGGGCCGGGCGGGGGCCAGCGGCGGCCGCGCCGTGTGGGTAACGTCGGGAGTCGCGCACGGCGGACTCGTTCTTCCCTTTTCCTGCCTTTCTCCGCTCTCCTGAGGGATGGATTATGTAACCTGACTCTGCGGTCTTCAGAGTTTTCCCAGTTTTCAGCTGACCTCATTTCAGTGGGCTAAATAAAATAGGTGTAATTGGCGGTTGGAGAACTATTTCAGAATTTCCGCTGCGCTTGTATGTATTTACTTCTGTAAGCTCTCCTACGTAGCCTATAGATGTGCATAGTTTTCAGGGGAAAACAGCAATTCTCCTCACATGTGGAAGACATTAAACAGTACTGTTTCTGCTGCTTGTTTTGCATTCTTGTGCCATCATTTATTATTTCTAAAAGTAAACATATGTGAATTCCACATAAGCAGTAAAGCTATGGGATTTTCTTCTAATTTCTCTGTAGATAGTAGAAATACGGTCATGACTATGTCCTGAGAAAGTGGGGAGTGCCAAAAAACACAGTAGATACTTTTCAGAGAAAAACAGTGCATGTCAAGTATCTGATGAGTCATAAAACCTCAAGTTAGTGTAAGCAGATGTTGGTTACAGCTCACATTGAGGGGAAGTACATAATCACCACCCCGATAGCCTCTCACTGTCCATTTCTTGTCCAAGAACTTCCCCAAAAGTGTGGTTTCAATTTTATGGAAAGCCTTTGAATTTGGCACAGTTTCCAAAAGTATATAGGAAAAAAAAGTCTGCCAGAGGTTTGGCCTCCAACTGTGAAAACAGACACTGCCTTTTCGAACTCCTCTCCTAGATCTACTGACCAACACCCAGAAGAGAGAATTCACATTCTTTTAGAATACAACAGGAAAATGAAGGTCTGTATGCTCCTGAATTCAACTTTTGGTAGCATTTACATCCTTTGTTTTAAACTGTCAGCTGTTAGACAAGGCTGGCTCTGATGTGAAAATATTTGCTTTAGAGAAGGAAAGGGAAGTCTTTTTGTATGTACTGCAGGGACATTTTTTGCTTGTTGCTAGGACCGATTACAGCAGTTAGAGAGAAGGAGGATTTCATTATTTACCAGCCATGGAAACAAACTTCACACAATATTAAAAATGTAATTATTGTTTGTTTCTTTTCTGCAGACCCGGCTAAAAATCATATTTGGTGTGGTTATATGCCTTTTGCTTTCCTTATTACTTATGTGTATTATACTGCTACCATCAAGAGGTAAGGTATTTCTAATCTAATGTAGTGTAAAATGCAGTATCTTTGGCTATTGTGGCTTCTAAAGTTCACAAAAGTTGATCAAATCATGTTTAGGATTATCATGTCAGAATTGTTATGGCTTTATCACTTTACAGAAATGTACTGACAGCTGAAATATCCTGAAGGTAGAATTGAAATGCCAGCAGATGTTGAAACAAGGAACTCCTTGAAGTGAAAAGCACCTGAATTCACTTCATTGTGCATGATATATAATGTTCTTAGTCACCGCTGCAAAAATAACTCTCAGATCTTCCCATATTATTTTTCTGTTTTAGGGGTTAGGAGACTTTCCCAAACTGCTAGTAATTTTCATTAGCTTGGTGAACTTGCGTTTGGTTTTAAATGCTTGTGTAATAGTTACAGAAGTTCTGTATCCAATTACAAGTTAAACTTCTTTTTTTTTTTTTTTTGTGGATAGGGTATGATGAATTACTTGTGAATATATTCAAGCTTGCATTTGAAAATTAAAGTCAGCATTGTATAAAATAGGGATGGATAGTTTGCTCTACTATTATAATGCCAGCTGTAGGTAAATCAACCCAGTGTGGTCTGCTGAGTGCTCTGGTGAAGCTTGAAATGAGTTTTGAAATTTTGAACATGAGTGGCAGTGACTTGTGGTTATTTTTTTCTCTGACAAGATAGTAATTGCAATAGAAGTATTTACATGACCTTATCACTATAGCAGATTACTTTAATGCCTCTGAAATAATTAAAATATTAATAAAAGGCTTATATTCCAGCAACACTATCTATTTAAAGGACATTTTTTCTGTTATTATTCTTCTTTATGTGTGTGGGCAGGGGGACTGAGATGGAGAAACAGTTTTGTATTTACAACTAAATGTTATAAAATCAACCATCTGCTTAAGTCTTGTAAAAGTTAAGTCCTGCAGTTAATATGCAGGTGTTGTGAAAGGTGAAATCTCTTTTGAATCTGATATTACTGTGACTAATGTTTATCCTGGGCTGTTGAGAGAAGGGTTGAAGGTTTCTGAAGCAGTTAGGGATGATTTTGTTATGCAGCATTTTAATGTGAGGCTAGATGTATATCAGTTATATATATCTATAGATAGATATAGATATGCATATATATTATGCAGTGCTGGAAGAGATAGCACCTCAGAGTGACAGGTTTGACTTTTACTGTCAATAGTGGGGTGCCAGATTTTTTGTCTAGCTAAGCCTGGTCAAATCTGAGCTTTCACTGCAAGGTAAGTGCATGGTATCAAGTCAGACTTACTCCCATCAGATCTGCATTTTATGACAGGGAAGGCAGAATATTTTTATGATATTTAAATTTAAAAAATAGTAGCTAGGGAACAAAGAGGTTGGAGACCAAGGATCAGTTTGGCAGCCTGAAGAAGTTGATAAAGATGATGTAAGGTACTGTAGGAAAAAAATGAATGTGTGTTTTTTGTTGTCAAATACATCTCTCTGGCCTCTTCAGTACCTCAGCAATTATGAAGAACTCTTGTAGTGTCTCTTGGAATAGTGACACTAGTCATACCAATCACCAGTCATACCAAACATCATATTTAGATCCAGTAGGATGATAAAGAAGTTATCTTACTTCACAGGATGCTTTTGGAGCAGCATTTTAGACAATTGACAAACACACAGTTATGTCCAACACATATGTTGAACAATTATGTTGGATGTGTCAGATTATGGCTTCTTATTCTCAGGTGGAGCTGCAAGTGCTGCAGTTACCTATTCAAATGCCTTAAACATTTTGAATTCTTAGTCTACTGATCAGTTGTAAATAGAAGAAATATAAATTAATTTTGCAGTTACAAATTTTTCAAGCTGGAGACAGACAGGAAATGGCTACACAGCTGGAATGTTGTTTGTACATTCTGGCTTTACCACTGCTCAACTGAGAGGATGTGGCAATCTAGAAAGATAATTAATTGCATATGAGAAATGTATAGACACAGACCAAAGAAATTTCTGCTTAAGAAATCTGCAAAGAAAAATGGAAGGAGCATTTAGTTCTGGTTTTGCCTGCTAAGTTTCTAGTCATTTCATGTTCTTCAGACTTCTCAAAATGTGGTAGGTGGTTTTGATTTACACATGCAAGTCTATAAAAATGTCAAAAAATTCTCAAAAGTTAACAGGAAAATAATTTTTTGAGAGGATATTAAGAGGCAAATACTTGCAACTGCAAGTATTATACAATTTCTGTAGGGCTCAGAAGAGCAAGGTGGGCAATATCAGTGTAGCAAATAGCATCCATGCCTAAGAAATCACTGACTGTTTTTTGACACATCTTTGAGTTAGGAATATGTGGTGGGATTTACCTGACAGTGATAACCCAGCTATGATACTGCAACTCCAAATGGTTCAGAAAGGAGCTTTTCACTTGTATACTGGTGTACCTAGTCCTCTTCTTCTGCAGCATAAAGAAAGAAAATACCTGTCTGCAGTTGAGAAGCAATAGTGGAACCACAGGCAGAGTTACAGTTCACTGTATGTATTGCTTAGGCTTTGAATTAATCTGTTCTGCTATTTTTAATGAATGTCCAAAGTCACATCTGTCAAAGTTTCTGTTCCCTGTGTACTCTTGGCCTAGGCCTGAGGCCCAATCCCTGTTTCTCTGATTTCACAGGTGAGGTCATAGAGCTTACTGCTCAGCCACAAAGTGGTGAGCAGCCGGTTTCTTATGAAGAGGTTGTGTTCTCTGCAGCACCTCAGCCAAATCCAAAAGTGGAAAAGCAGGTTCAGTTGATGTGAGTTGATGCTGAGTGTGACCAAAGTTTTGGAGCAGGGTCAGGAGTATTGGAATTAATTTCTAGTGCTAAATTGCATTTTGTTTTTCCTCATGTTGGAGGAGCTTGTGCTTCGGCTATTCAGCATCAGCCCACAGAGATGAGAATGGAAATTCTAGTCCAGAAGCAGACAATAATACTGTGCTAACCAGTTTTCCTTTGTCATGTCGTCTACTTGATGTTTAGCAGTGGATGCTAAATAAAATACTTATATAAATACATATATGTTAAATACATATAAAATGCATAGATATATACATATAAAAATAACCATATACAGAAACAACAATACCTTCTGATTATTGTGTATGCTTACTGTAATTTGGCAAGACTAGTCACAATTTATAAGGATGCACATTAGAACATGTGGAATAAGCCATAAGCCAGGAGAGCTTTGGGATATAAAGGGTGGTGTTGGTTTACCCATATCCAGTCTTTGAAACTGAATAATCCTGGTAATACAAACAAAGCTGTTACCTAAAAACAAGCATTCAAAATTGTAAGTACTCAAGTGAGAAATAGTTGTTTTCAAATTTTTTGGCAGTACAGTGGTAGAAGTTCAGATCTTAGTGGGCACATTTTGAAAATCAGCAGTCATAATAAATCCTCATGGAGTATTAAGCATGTAAGGGTGAAATAGCTATCACAGGGAAGGTTTGAATTAGAGCTGTGAAAATTAGACCAGTGATGGAAGTTTGCGATACTGCTTGTCTCTTAAGATGAGAGACGAAACCAGGTAATTTTACCAGATTAAGGTATCAAAAAGGACTGCAAATTTTAAGCTTTCTATACAAACAACCTTGGAAATAGATCTTGATTTCTTTTGCTAATAAGCTTGTTCACTTAGAGAATTTTAACTGAGAGATAGTGCTAAGTAATCATCATTCAACATAAGTAGAACTGGATTCTTTGGAATTATCTTCTGAACTTTTTTTTTAAGTCTGCCATCTTCTATGTTTATCATTAATGCATCAAAGATCTGTAATATGCAGTCATAGTATTAGCAAGAGGGATTAACTTCTTATTGAACTTCTTGGGATATTTTCTGGATATATTGCTAGCTCAGAGTTTATAGGGACAGGTTTTTACCTCTGAATTGGCATTCAGTTTTATTCCTTGTGACAGCTTTCTTCTGCATTAGTGCAGACAAGGCTTGTGTCAACAGTCAACCTGACATGTGTATTCTACAGTGAATAATGGTCACTTAGCAGAAGAAAATATGTGTTAACATTACAAAGCACCATAGAAGGCAATATGAAGAAACATTTCCCAGGAAGTCAGTGTGATCTTAACAGAGAGGGCAACTAATGAGTAAGTGATGAAGCATGATATGAAACCTGAGAGCAACGAGTCATCTTGATTATCTGACTGTCATCTGAGAGCTCTGAAGGAACAAACAGGGGAAGTGGCAAAGATCTACTAAGCTGCAGTGTGACATCTCCACTACCTCTGAATACCCTGGCAGAAATCTCTTGGATTTTAAAGGAGAAAGCATAGCATCCAGAATGCCAAGACCTGAAAGCTGCCATCATTATGCTGTTGAACTTTAAAAAATGGCCTTTATCAGAACAATTCATGTTTCTTTTGAGGTTTAAATATTTTGATTATTCTCACTCTTGTGAATTGCATAGGTTCTACACAGGAACTGTGCAGCATAATCCTCTTCTTATCCAGCTGATTGACCTTGGATTTCTTTTACAATCTGCCCTAGCTTAAGTTGTTTAGCTTTGGGGAAAAATATAGCCAGACAATATCCAGAAAACCAGCCTCCACTTGCATTATTTTAATACAGTTATCTGACCTGCTTAGAAATCAAATATTTGAGTACCTCTCTTCGTATAAGAATCTTTGTCAACTTTCTTTTGCAGCATTAAATAAAAAGTTCAAGTTTGGGTTCACTCATTCATTACTTTTCAGCATTGTTTTTATCTGCATTCCTTCATTGAAATTTGTCATGTGACTACTAAGAAATATATGTGGATGGTGATTATTTTGCAAGCTATCTTCTAACAGTGGTTAATGAGGCATGTACAAAATTTGGAAGTTAGGGTTTGCATCCTGCTGTTTGACCGTTTGCTGGACGTGTGAAGGTCCTGATTAAAATAGTTCCCTCTTCAAGTTCATGAAACCCATGCTTAAAAAAAAAAGAATTAAAAACTCAAGCAACCTTTAATTTGTCTTTTGTGTGGAAAAAGCTTATTTGGACTCACAGGGTCTTCAGGTAAATGTGTCTGCATTAATAAATGGTTGAAATAAATTAGTTTGTCTAGTTAATTTTGCATTCCCAAAGATGAGTCTTTCAGAGACTAAAGGAACTTATCAGAACAGCAACAGGGAACTTTCCTTTCTGCTGCACCTACGATTTGCGTATCTCCAGGACTATGGTATCCTCACTGTTCCATGGCATTAAATGCAGAAAAAACAAAACCCCAGACTAATAAAGTTTTTCCCTCTTGCCATTAACATAAAATTTTTGTCTTATGCTTAGTTGTCAACACAGATGATGGTCCTAGAGCTCTTACCTTGGAGGATTATTTGAATGGAAACTTCCAATATAAAACATTTTTTCCATATTGGGTGTCAGGTAAGTAAAACCTTTTCTCAAACATAGATAAGCCTTTCTAATATGTATTTCCAGACTGGTTTACACAGACTGAGAAATGTATTTTCCTTCCAGCTTTACTTTGAATGAATGCTAACTATGAAATTAAACAATGTGTTAGTCAAAACTTATGGTTGAAATTTACTGTTCTGTCAGTCATTCTAGAAAATCCAGGTATTTGATGTTTCAACAGACATGTCTGAGTCAAGTATAAACTATAATTTTACAGAGGCCTTCAGTGTTTTATTTCTTTTACTGTCATATTCACTGCAGCAAGTGAAAGAAATTTGTCAATGTGTCAGTCATTCCTTAAGCAATCTCCTTTTCATGCTTTTCACAGCACTTTTTCAGTTACCACTTGTAATGATTGAGGTAGTCTGTCTTACAGGCCCTGTTCTTTGTTTTTAGTAGTACCTGGCTCTGCAATGAGGCCAGCTGTTCTAATTTCATTTAAGGAAGTGCTGACGCTGCTGAAATTCCTGAGTTCCAGGATATTGCATAGAAAATAAAGCTGACTTTCTAAGTTCCTTAAGGTGGAGACATGAAGTTGATCGCTACTGATATGAATGTGTCTGTGTGTGGCTGAAGTGCTGCTCTTGTTACCATTGAATTGCACAGCCCAGGGGGACTGGAGCTAGCCTGGTTACATTCTAGCACACATGCTACTCCCATCTCTGTGCTGCCTCAAGCACTGTTCTCTGCCTGTAGCAACAAGCATAGTGCCCATTCACATGGAGTCTCACTAAGCTAGTTTTAGCCCACAGTTTTAGAACTGAAGTAAAGCCTTATGAGTGAGGCATTGATTGAGTGGTTCAATTTTACGATGAGCAGTTTGAAGTACGTAGATGTCACTTACATGATTTAAAAATTAGGTCACTGTTTAATAGAATTCTGTCTGAATGTCTGAAGAATGTAGGCAGCATATCACCTAAACCTAACATTCTTCTCTCTTTATAGCTTTCTCACTTAAACTTATCTTTCCTTTAACAGTCACAAAACTCACACAAAAGTCATGCCATAGATTCCATAGATAGCCATGCCTACAGCATTCCATATGTCTGCTTCTCTTCTGAAACAAGGAGTCAAAATTGTATATCTTATCCTAAGGATGATTTTAAACACAAATACTGTTACAAAAATCACACAAGAGTACTCAGAAGATCCAAGGGTGATCTAATTTCCTAAAAATAAACATCTTCACAATGTTTCAGGCTCCTATTTAACTTTTAGTCTTGTTTTCTAGCTACACCAAATATGTAATTCATTCTCTCTGTTTATAGCAGTGAAAATAATAATCTGAAACTAAAATTCTGATCTTTATTCTCTACCAAACTATAGCTCAGATCTTGAGCAAAGGCAGGGTTAAATTCTATTTTCAACGAAGCCCCCTCACCCTTATTTTGTAGGACTCTTGTGAGTAAGGGCAGAATCATGCAGTGTCAGTTGTGTGGTACTGCTTTTATCTGCAGAATATACAAATGATAGTGTTCTGGTAAAATGATAAGCAAAGGTGTTTTTCTTTAAAGCATTTACATTTTGATACTGACTTTCTAATGGGTCTGTCACTGGCATTCTTGATCAGACATGAGAATAAAATCTGGCATTTACTTGTGAAGTTAAATAGTTGATCCTCTGTGCAGTGTATAGTCTCAAGAATGTACTCAAGAACCCTGAAGACAGTTTCTTCCTAACTCTGTACCTCAGCATCAATAGAAGGAAAATATTTATGTAGATGCCCAAAGATATTTGCTTAAAACTTATTCTTTGAAAGAAGTGTGAATTTGTTGATAAGCAGATATGTTGTGTAGTATGTTCTGTGAAGGTAACAAACATTTTATCTTGTTTATGAAGATAATGAGTATCTTCATCAGTCTGCAGAGGATGATATTATCCTTTACAATGTTGAAATTAATTACTGGACCACCATCCTGACAAACAGCACAATGGTATGTACCTTTCTCATTAATAAAAAGGCAGAAAAATGCAGTTGTATTTCAAGTTACAGTTTAAAAGTGAGTAAGACTAGAATATAATGTACTTCTTAATTTTTCAGAAACAAGTTAATGCTTCAAATTATGTGATGTCATCAGACCAATATTTCATAGCTCTGGAAAGCAATTATTCAAAGGTAATTATTTTAATATACCTCTTAATGCAATGTGTAATTTTATGTAGCATTTTGTTAATTGCGTTTACTGTAGATAAATGTTTCTTGGTACTTTCTTGAGAAAGCGATAGACTGTGAAGAGACAGCTGATTATTTGCAATTAGATTATCTTTTTCAAGGCTAGTAATATTATCTTCCTTCATTTATGCAGCTGTGGAGATACTCTTATACAGCATCATATCACATTTATGATCTCATAAATGGGTAAGGCTTGATATTTCTTATAGAGAGCTGTGGTGCATAAACTGACTGTAGTGATGTGCTTGCAAGCATTCACTCCAAAACTGTAGTAATGTGACTACCAACTTGCTTTGCTTTTGCCTAAATCTGTTTACTCGAGAAAAAAAAATGTTCTCTAGGAAAAATCATACATTCTTTTCATCTGGATTGATTTCTATTTCATGCCCTAAAACTTTCACTGCTCAATATTCCCTTTTGTCCCCATCCCCTTCTACAAATTCATTCTTTTTATCATTGGTCTAATCTTCAGCTTCCCTAAAACTCTCGTAACAACCAACATTGCATTCCCCAAAAGTCTGTAGCTTGTCCCATGGCATTTGGTCTCTTTCCCAAGATTGCCCAAACCAAATCCAAAGGAGGCCATCTGCCTCTGCAATCCCTTTTTATGCTGAAAGCAGCAACGTGACCAGATGTGCTTAGTTCTGAGCAACAGAGACTGCATTGAGCCGCATCGTTCTTGGGCAACTGCTGGCTCAAGGTGACAGGAAGAAGCTGCTGCAAGCTGCTGTGAGTAGAGAGACACTGCATGGGAGTTGGGATCCTCACCCAATGCTGGAGGTGCTGCTGTCGCACCTGCCTCAGTGCGTGCTGAGTTCACATTTCCCAATAACCTGCTGAGACTGTAACTCAAACTGCAGCTGCAGCAAATGACTGCAGGTGCTTGTGCAGCTTTTGGAAGCAGATAAGGCTGGCTCCTTAGGCTGGTTGCATAGGTTTTCAAAGGAGTAAGTTTAAGCCTTTGCCAGCACTGGTGCACACCATCCTGTTAACTGCATGTCTCTGCCTGCCTTAATTGTGCATTGCTCGAGAAACAATAAGCAGTTAGAAAATGACTTTGTGACTTTTTTATTAATGTACAGTATAATGATCCATTTGCACTGTGCACAAAAAGCCATTTCAACTTCTTTCCTTTTTTTAGTGGTTTTGTAACAGAAAATCAGCTTCCACATAAAATTCAGTATATATCCTGGTCACCCGTTGGACACAAATTGGTTAGTAAAGATAATTAAGTCCTAGAATGAATTTGCTTTGTATGGCTTAAAGACATTCATCTTTGGTTTTTTGTTGTTTTTTTTTATATTAGCCCATATTTTTGACAGGCCTGTTTATTAATCTTGGTTATGAGAAATAATGACACAGAAAACAGTTTTAACTTGTTCAGATTTTACTGTCTGTGTCTCAAGAGAAGACTAATCCGTGTTCTCAGGTACATTATGTGTTTTAGTGTGCTCACCAGTCTTTATCCAGAATTGACCAACATAATTTGATATAAGATTCAGTGCAGTTTAAAGGCCTGAAAACCAATTGGTTTCCCTTTCGGTGCTGTGTAATAAATGAATTTAAAATGGAGATTTACAGATGCAGTATTTAAAATCTGTTCTGAATTTTTTACTGAACACAGAATTTGGCCTGCAATGTATAATTTATATGCTGAGGTACCAGCTCTTGCAGAATTTACAAGGGCTATTAGTGTACCATTTCCCATTTTGTATTCATTAGGTCTTGCTAGTGTAATGTAGGAGTATTGACTGCAGAAGACCTTGCTCTAATCCGGTTATTGCCTGTACTCTTAAAAATACTTTCTTGTCTTTAGGTATATGTATATCAGAATAATATCTATTTGAAACAAAGTCCTAGAGAGGCACCAGTTAAAATAACTAGTGATGGAAAACAGAATGAAATATTTAATGGGATTCCTGACTGGGTCTATGAAGGTAAGTAAATCTTGAAGGGCAGCAACATGATAAATGCTTTGTCTAGATTGGTTCTGGTTTTCACATTCCATTTTAAAATGTCTGTGATGATACTTTTTTTTCAGCCCTAAGGATTATTTCTTTTCCGTATTGTATTTACTGTACAATGTATGAATTTTGTATTCGTAACACATAACCAAAAACCTGAGTCTTTGTTACTGAAACTATATCAGAACTCTACAGAGTTGTCTTCTTTTTGATGCAAAGGCAGAGGCTGGGAATTGGGATTTAAAGTTGTAATTTCAGTGAAAATTTGGCACTTCAATGCATCAAAAAAAATTAAAAAAAAAAACATGCACACAGGAAAATCCCAAGTGGATTAAGTGGGATCTGTGTGCATGTTTGGAGATGTTTGATGTTATTTATTTAGTGTAACTGTCTTTATGTGTGCTGAGTAGAATGCTAAAATAGATTGGAAGGTAGATTACAGTTATAAACAATTTTTTTTCCCTCAGAGGAGATGCTAGCAACAAAATATGCACTGTGGTGGTCTCCAAGTGGAAGATATTTAGCATATGTACAATTTAATGATTCTGACATACCAGTTATTGAATATTCATATTTTGGTGAGGACCAGTATCCTAGAAAAATAACCATCCCTTACCCAAAGGTATGTTTTATCATTCTTTTGACTTCCTTTCTGTTGAGAAATTAGTTATGACAATGAGAAAATTAACTCTTCTTACTTCCGTAAGTATTACCATGGTTAAATTTGTTGTGACTTAAATAAAAGAAAACAAGCTTGGTCTAAGCTCAGAACAGCTGTAGGTACATACAAAATTTTAAATATAATATTAAAATATATTTTATATTTTATATATTTTAAATATAGTATCAGTGAAATAAATGTAATTACTCATGTAAGTAAAGAGCATGTGCAAAAGTACTTAATATTTTTTCAATTCAGTTTACTTATTCTGGTGTGTAAATGATGCAGTTGTTATTTTTCATTATAGTAAATAAATTATGAGACTAAGGTGTTTTTTATATATATTTTTTAAAATAAAGGCTTCACTTTATTTGCAGTCTTCATAGTGCTTTTTGATCTGGAGGGGCTTTGGATTTTAATTGCTTTCAAGTGTGAGATCTAAGGCAACAAGGTTTTGGGTTGGCATTTCTTCAGCATGCATTAGAAAGCTCTCCTGACTCTTATCATGTTCATATGATTGCAAGGGATCATGCTAATGTATTTAAAGAATTTGCTCACCTGTCAGCTGGGTCACAGTTCTAAAGTAAAACTGAATGGTTTAGACCACACATGGAGAAGAATTAAAAAACTGATAATGTATGCAGTGAAGAAGCAACCATGACATCAGTTTAAGCAACCATTTCCCAGTTGGGATGTCAAACAGCCCTTGCACTCATGTGAATAAACTGGAGTTTTATGCTGAAGTCAATGTAATGTGTGCTGCAAAGACCCCCATTGCAAACAGAACAATCGTTACCACCAGGCACATTTTTTATAGAGAAAGGCACTAAACTCAAATGTTTAAAAGGTTTTCTTCTTTATATATATAGAAATATAAATGATAGAAAATTAAGTATGTACTACTGCTGCAGTGTCACTTTTAGATCTTATAAAACTATTTGCTCTTATATGCTCAACTGAATTAATATTTTGTTACCTGTCTACTTTCCTGCAAAAAGTGTTTTGATTTTCCTCAATCTGAATTATTCAGAGCCTGGTTTTAATAACCTAAAACATTTTCTTTGAAGGCTGGAGCTAAAAATCCTACTGTTAAAGTGTTTATTGTAGACACTATTAACTCTGAAGCATTTGGTCCTAAGGAGGTGCCAGCTCCTGCAATCATAGCATCCAGGTAGTGTGCCCTCAAATATGTCTTTTCTTGGTTAAAAAAAGGTTTTGTCTGTTTGTTTTAAACGCTTGAACCTCTGAGTTGTACTTTATCTGACAGTGTACTACCATATTAAACCCCTAGAAGGATCAGAAGCTAATTAGAAATATTGCATTTTTCTTTTGGCTGTCCATATGATACATTGTTACAGAGGATTAAAAAGTGCCCTAAAGTAGTGAAAGCTTTGCTGTTGTTTTTCAGAGAGAAATGTGGGGAATGCAATCTGTAGCAATGCTTCTATATTCCTGTTGTTTAATAACTGCCATTTCTCCCTTTTAAATTTTTTTTTATATTTTAGTGATCACTATTTTACTTGGCTTACTTGGGTAACAGATACTCGAATCTGTGTGCAGTGGCTGAAGAGAATACAGAATTTTTCAGTCTTAGCTATTTGTGACTTCAAAGAACATTCAAATACTTGGGACTGTCCAGAGGTAATGAAGTTGGAAATATAAATCTAAAATTACTGAAATTAGAATTTTTTAATCCCTGCCATAATTTTATTTTTCAGTGTTTTATCACAATAATATTTTACTAGTAGTGATACCTTTTTCAGTATTTTAATTGCTGAAAGAGGGCTGAAAAATACTAATTACTCCAGGAAATAAAAGCACCACATTTTTCTTTGTGAAATTTAAATAACAACCTAAAGAAAAACATCAACCACCCAAAATGCTGTTGAGAGGCTTTCAGTAATGTTGCTTATTTCCTTCTTGTGTTAGCATCTTCAAAAGTGAAACCGTATAGGATCTGTATTTTTTTTCAAGAAAATCTTATTATGCCATGTTGAAATTCCATACTAAGTCTGACTAAATCATGTTCTTTTAGATTAATGTTAGATTATTTGAAAGAACATACACATTAATTGTAAGGCAGGTTTTCTGGAAGAAGAAATTCTTCTGTTTTATCAAATCATACAGTTCTAGACAGTAGGCAAGTTTTTAAAAACACGATCGGATCTGAAAACTTCGGGCTAATTGCAACAGTAACTACATTTGGTTTCAGTATTTCATTCTATACTTTAGTCAGTAGGGAAAGAAGACTGTTGAACAGAACAGAGCTTTGTAAAGCCTGAAAACTGAAAACTGTACACACAGCTAAATTTATATAGCTCCTGAAGGAAGGACAACCCTGAATTTCAGTAACTCTAGTACAGAGATCTCATTTGTTGTCTTCTAGTATTGGTGCTTTTGGCTTTTCTTGTTCTTAGGGTTCATGGTACAGAACATCTATTAAAGCTAACATTAGATGAAACTTTGAACTAATTGGAAATAAAAGGCAAGAATATTTATTAAAGCATTCTGTTTAACTGATAAATTATAAATTCAGAGTTTATTGACACAGCCTTTTCAAGTTGAAAATAATTTTTACTCCTCTTTAACATGAAAACTGTTGCAAATTTAAAAGGGAATTTAAGGTCTTGTTACTTCAAAAACATTGTCATTGAAGTAGTATTCCACAGAGAAATACTGTAATTTAGTATGAAAAAGCCATGTTTCATGCAGCAATTGTTGTATTTCCTAAGTAATTGTTCCATTTTATAGGTTCATTAACACTGAATCTCTACCTTGCCTGCAAGTAAGCTGTATTTTAATAATTACATATTTTAATGGAAAGAAAAAACATATAAGGTTTCTAGGATTCTACCACAATCCAGTGAAGTACTTTAACACAAGCTTAACTTTTAGCACATAGCCAGTTTTATTTACTTCAGTAGATCTGTTTATGTGTTTAAAATTAAGCATGTGCTTAATTGCTTTGCTGGAACCAGACCAGACCAGACCAATTAACATCTTTCAGGACTTTGTTCATGATCCTTGTTTAATTGCATTTCTCCATGAAACCTTATTTATGGAGTCACTACTGACGTTTCTATAATTCTATATTTAAACAGTGATACAATGCTTTTATCACATTAAAGTTTGCACAAATGGCCAATCGAAGGAGTGTGAACAGATGGGACTGCTGCATTAGCTCTATTTGCCATCAGAAAGTATATCTCTGAACATTTCCTTTGGCAAAAATAGTTCTCTTGTTGAATTCAGATCGCATTGAGTCTCTAATGTACAATAAACTTGTACATGTTTTATGTGTCTGAAAATAATAACAAAATATAATCTACAAGATGTTCCCAAAGTATAGAGTCATCAGAAATGTTCACATGTTCAATTCTTTCTCATGTGACTAGACCACAAAAACCAATATGAGCAGTGGAACTATTCATATGAGTAAAAGGTAGGCATGTCTTTGTGAAATAGGGGCTACTCAAATGAGAGAATTTAAGTATATCCCTAATGTACTATGTCATCAAGATCTGAGTTTTAGTTTAAAGAAAGGAAAATAATGTTAGGATGCAGATATAAAACAATACATCCCATTTTTATTATCTTAAAAAGAAATAAAATCTATCTTTTCAGTTAGTAGTTCAGTGGAACCCTTGCAAAGTGCTAGTCTTCTAAGGGACAAGGACCTGCAACTTTTCCTCAAGTTACTTTGTGGGGATTGAATTAGAAGGGAGAACACATGATTTTAAATAGTAGTGAGATTATGTTGAGGATAAGAAATACAAATCATCTTCCTTAAAAAGTAAATTCGTTAAATTTGTTTCAAACTGTGAAGAAATTCTGTATTGAATGAACAGTATAGAGAAAAATTTGCGAGATAAAAAAAGAAATACATTGATTGAATGCAGATTTTTAAGTATATCCCTAGAAACTTTACAAACAAAACATAAGTACAAATATAAAAGCACCTTTAGCTGCATCATTCATGCTCAGTATAAGTCTGTTTCCAAATCAGCTCTAAGAACAAGGAGTTAAGATGTTCTAAATTTATATTCATGGTCTCAGAATGCCTAATAGTCACATCACCACTGCTCTAAATCAACATCTCAACTCTGAAATCAAGGAAAATATAAACAATCTGAAATTATAAACTGAATTTTTAGTATTAATATCCTGATACTATTTTACTTGGGTTTTTGCCAAAAAATTAATGAGATTAAGTAGTTGTTCATTCTTGTTTCCAGTGAAAAAGTTGCATAATTGCTTTAAATTTTATTTATGTCTGATGTCAGCTGTTAAAAACAATAGTTTAATTAACATAATGACCTTAATACAGCAATATTATTTACTTAGACAACCTCCAACTCCCTGAACCTTCATAGCAAATATTCTGAAGTTCCCTTTTATAGGCAGCTACTGATTTATTTGAAGATTTTCAATCTCCTTAAACTCAATCTTCTTAAAGAGTGTAATGTTGCTTTTGTTTTTCAGAATCAACAGCACATAGAAGAGAGTCAAACAGGATGGGCAGGCGGAGTAGGTTTTCTTGTTGTACTCTATTTTAATTCAGTTACAAGCTACAGCTTCCTGCATCTTGCCATCAGTGTTTTAAAACATGAAGCAGCCTTCTGAGACATACAGCACTACTGCTTAGACTTGTTGCACTGTAGGACTGAGGCTTTTAATGCTGTGCTAGATGAAGTATCTGGCTATCTGCTTTCTAAATTTTAAAACCTATTTCTGTCCTGGCCAACTGACTAGACAGGAAAGTTGGTTGAGACAGAATTTAATGAAGGGAGGAAATTAATGAAAAGAGGTAGATTTACAGTGCAGTGTAATGTAGAATTCCTCTGGTGACACTAGGGCAAGGGATAGAAAGGGCTATGTAGAATCTTAAGAATAAAACCTGTCCACTCAGAACAGTTGTAATGCCAGGTGCTGCACATCTTCAGCTAAGAGAGAACCTTCAAGGTAAGATATGCTCCTTAGAATGGCAGGTGATACTTCTTTGGAGTTACCTCTTAGCAAAAGATGTTTTCTCTGCCCAGTAACCCTAGACAACTGTATACCTTCAGCAACTTGCAGTAAAAACAAACCTACAAGGAAATTGTAAGATCATGAGATCAGTATTTACAGTCATACAGACTATATTCCAACAGTGAATATGTAGTGTTGCTTATATTTACATTCAGGCAGGGGAAGTCAACAGAATTAAGTGTGTGAACCTCACTCTGCCTGAATATCCTGTAGCGGGCTTGACAATGTGATTCAATTTTCAGTGTGCTGTCCCTTAAGAGATGTTTTAATGAGAAGATCGTATATTTACAAGAATTAGTTATTTTACTTGGTCCTTTTTTCTTTTTTGACACTTCACTCAAGGTTATGATGACATATTTTTATTAGAGCTAAAGAGTTTGCACGCATGCATAAATCCCTGCCTTTGCCTTTATAGGCTTTCAAGTATTAGGAATCACAGATACAGTCTCCAGGAGAATTTAACTTGTGGTCACAAGTCCTAGTTGAGCTTGAGTTAATATTATTCAAAACGTATACTCACTCAGGAATGTTTGACTATGTTTGAAGTGCTTGCAAGTCATTCCTATATCTTCATATCTTTATGTTTTGAAAACAAAACTTAGAGTTGCAGTAATTCAACCTTGACTGACAATTTTAGTAAAGATGTGATTCTTTGAAAGGAATTAAAAGTTGAATGATCTTATCTGGAATAATCTGTTCTTTAAAATTAGTGGAATAGTATGGGAAACTTCAGATATCCATTTCTTTGATGCTGTGCTTGCTCAGTGAAGCAGACAAACTGAGGTCCACAGAATACTCAGTCTGGCACCTTTCATGAATATTAGCATTATTCAGAAACTTACTTGTTAAAAATAATTTCTGCCTGTCTTTAAATAACTAAAGAAAGGTCATTGAGAATATACAAATTATTCCACTTACAAGTAGAGAGCTCATATTTGTGGTGTTCTTGAGGTATCTATATTCTAGATTTAAGAAATCCTAAATGAAAGAAATTGTAACGTGATCACAGGGAGATTGAATATCACAGGTACAAACCTGTGCAAAATAGTTTTTCCTGTTTGAACTGATTAAATGGTCTTGTTACTTTTAGTAATGAGAGGTATAATCTGCTAAACAGTTTGGACAGTCTTATGTCTCATCTACTGTTTTTCTCCTGCTGTTTCAGTTCTTTGTTTCTGCCCCGTATTTTACATCAGACAGCAGTTCATACTACAAAATTTTTAGTGACAAAAATGGTTATAAGCATATTCATTACATCAATGGCTCTGTGGTAAGTCAAGGCAAGTGTTCTACATTGATCTACTGTCCTGAAGGAATTCTACAATATTCATTAACTTAAATGTCTCCCTACACAGGAGAATGCAATCCAAGTTACAAGTGGAGAATGGGAGGCAATATACATTTTCAGAGTAACAAATGATGCAATGTAAGTGTCGTGAAGTAAAAAGGTTGGGAGTGTTGTCAGTAAAAGCAACACTTAATCATTTGAACGCTGTTTGTTAACTTGTCAGATTATAATTAGGTGTAATTTGTTTTTTCTCTGAATGCATCCACAACAAATTTGTATGCTAAGGTACTGCATGGGTTTGTAAAAATTATTTACTTATGAAAGATTCTTTGCAAATGGCCCTCAATTTTCTATTTATTTTTATCACCCATCTTAGAGAGGCTTATTTAAAAACACTTAATTTAATCATGTGGCTAACCCTCACACAATTTGCAGTTACTTGTCTTTTTATGATCTCTCATTCAGCTTGCTGTATAGATAGAGGCAGATTAAATAATTAGAGAGATTAGCTCATGAGAATTAAGATAGAACTCCTATTTATATGGCTTATGTGTCACCTAATCATAGTCTGAGCAAAGATTTATTAAGATGAAAGGTATATAAGCTTAACTATTCTTCCATCGCATGCAGAAATCTCAAAAAGTCTTAATTAACTTCCAAGACAGCTTTTCATCTTGATGCTCATTCATAGGTCATCACTTTATGGATTATTTATTAACATATAAATGAATTTGCAGTTTTTATTCAAGCAATGAATTTGAAGGCTATCCTGGAAGAAGGAATATTTACAAGTAAGTTTTATCAACATTATCCTAATGATAGTAGGTTAATAGAAGATGTCTCTGGACTTGTCAATAAAATAATTTCATTTGTCAATAAAACAATTTCGTTTCAAGATGTTTAATGTGTAATTTCACAAGCTATTTTAACTAAATCTTAATCTCAGATTCTATCTGACAATGGAGAGAAATGCCATCTAACATTTAAATATACTCTTGGGGGAAAATTGATAAAAAAACCAAGCATTTATTTTTAAATTAACTGTTCTGAAAGTACAGGGCCTGCATCCAAGAATATGAGACAAATATAAAGTTAATTTTAGCAAAATATTGATTGTTTTGTTTGATTTTTCTCTTAGAATCAGCATTGGAAGTAAACCTATGAGAAAACAATGCATTACTTGCAATTTAAGGAAAGAGAGATGTCAGTATTATACAGCAAGATTCAGTGAACATTCAAAATATTATGCCTTGATCTGTTATGGTATGTATGGCATGGGACTAAACATATTGTTGTTCTTTAGAATTTATCAGCACTGTAGTTAATGCTGATTATCCCAAAGGATTTTTGTATGACTCACAGAAATTTCACAATAACCAGGAAAGATTTTCAGAAAGAGACTTTCCATGTTCAAAAATGTTGTGATGTTTCAGTAAATACAGATATATTCAGGATTTTTTTTACTTTTTCAAAAAAAAAAGCTTGGGATTTTGAGAATTTAAAATGAATTTGTGAATGTCCTTCATGTCACAAAACAGATTTTAATCCAGCTCATGAAAGCCATGTTTTTTCTTGCAGCAGCCAGAGCAGGATTTAGAAACATATACTGTTTTCCAGTTTATGTGATCAAAGTTAGCAGTGAGGAACTACTTTACTTTGTTTCCCAACTGAAATAAAGACATGTGTCAGCCATAAATGTTGGCTGTTTAGCATCTGAGGACATTTTTAATAAATTATCTAAAAAAAATTCAGTTCAAGATATGTGATTATTGAATCCGCTTGCAAGACACAAGTATTAAAGCAAGTCTTAGCTCTTTTGTAATAGATTAGGTGATTTCAGTGATCTGAGGTTTCATCCACTGCTGTACTCAAAAAACAGTGACATCACAATCTAAAAAAAGAGGAAAAGGATCCAAGGTTTTCCTTTTGTGTACTTCTTATAAAGTTTACTATTCTTGTGATTCTGCACCGACTGATCAGCTGAAAAGTTTCTTAGAACTTCTGTTGAGGAGAGAACCAAATGTAGCAAATAACAACACCTTTCAATCATTCTTGCACAAAATAGTCAGTAAGGTCATCACCATGTGAAAGGCACTCACCTTCACAAATCCGATGTGATGTGTTCTCGGAAGAATGTTTCACATTGTTAGTTTTGCATTCACCTTATGTAATCACATCCCAGGTATTAACTGGATGTCACTCCATCTCTAGGGAGGAAGCGTTAGTAGATTTAAAGTTGCTTCTATTAAGTTTGCTGAGCAATGCCAAGTCTTTGTACACACAGTACCTTATGTATTGTAGCAGGGATAGTGACTTATACAGCAGAGAAGATTCAGATTTTTGCATCAGCTTTGAGCTCTTTAGCTCCTGTCAGTTATCAATGTTAATGTAATACACAGTGCATCACCAAATTCCAGCTTCAAACTGTAAACTGACTTTTTATCATTCTTACAACAGGTCCTGGGATTCCCATTTCTACTCTTTTTGAGAACCGTGGTGATAGAGGTACCGCAAGTGTTCTGCCTATTTCTGAGCAATTGGTTTACTCCTTTACCTCTAATCCAGATCAAGGTCTTCTAGTACAATACTTAGGATTGTATCAAGAAGCCTTTCATCTTGTTTGGTATTAAAATAACTAGTGTCTTTCTAGATATGTTCATGAGTAAAACCCAAATGGGAATGAACACACTGATGCATTTATCTCAACTCCTGAGTCCAGCACTTTCATAGCATCCTGCTGTTTTTCTTGTTTACATAATATAGATAAAATGAACATGGACAACTCTTTGTCTACCAAATTTTGATTCAAACTTTGTAGAAAACATTCCTGTGATTTCCAGAATATTCCTTTTCACATTTGGATGAGCACAAGACTTTCTTTTTCACGAGGCAACACTACCTTAAACAAAAGACAATAGCGTACCATTTAGAGTTTACACTTTGACCTGTTATGCTGTACTAATTAGAATTTGGATCAATGACTTCTTCAACCATCAGTAGAGATGTCAGAGAAGAGCAGAAGCTCTTTCAGATGATCAGGTCAAATAACTGCTTTAGACAAGGTGTAATTAGTGATACAAAGTGTAATCTTCAGCAAGAAACATTCAGAGCCCTTATTCTTTAAGTAGCCTGTTAGTGAAGACTGTTTGCAACCAAGCCAAGCAGGGACTTTCTAACTATGAAAATATTAATTGTTCTGCAGTGAATCTTCTCTTTCTGTCCCTCGTTTTTTTTCCCTAAAAGTTCTTCTCTGACTTTAAGCCTTAAGTTCCTGGAATGTTATGAAAACTAGCATGGTTCTGTATAAACTTCAGAGATGTAGCATTCCCGTCCTTCCCCAACAATCAGTGGAAATGGGCTGGTAGCTGGAATGGTCCTTACAGTTCATCCGGCGTTGATAACCCACTGTTAACTGAGTGTTGTCAGACCAAAAGACTTCCTTACGCAAAAACGTAAGGAAGACAAATGCTGCAATATTGTTAAACTAACTTAATCTGTGGTGATTCATGTAGAAGTCAGTGAATTGCAACATCATATTATTTAGACTCCAGTAGCAGTTGGTACATCTTATTATATAATCACTTAAAAATTTTTGCAAATGGAAAAGATAGGTTAACATGTGTATTGCACTTACGGCACTGTGTGCTGGTATTTCTTTTGCAGAAGGTTTAAATAGATTTAAAGGTTTAAATGCAATGAATGCATCTTTTTTGTTTGTTTTTTTTATTTAATCCATTTTTATACCTCTCTGTTTTTTCTGATTCAGTTACCTTTTATGTAAAGGGCCCCTACTATCTTATCAAACTATGCATTGCTGGAAATACAACTAAGTGCCCAACTGCAGTGGTATGTTTCTTAAACTCTCTGCAGCAGAGAACAGTTTCTTGTAATGGATTTTCACCACTGGTTTCATCATGCCTCCCTCCTCTGTGCTGTTATTCTCAGGCATAAAAACAAATTCAGGCTTCTCTTTAAATTCTTCATTACCTTTTTAGAATTAATTTTCCTTCAGTTCCTTGCCTTCATAATCTCTTCTGTGGTGCAAAACTATTTTTAGTAAATCCATTTTCATTGCAGTTGGCAGCATTTTGAAACTATATCACCCATGAATTTTAGTAGGAGACAGTTAAACTGACATAGATCAGTTTGGAAGTTCCTTCCACGATGCCTACAATTCATTTGTGGTAATGGGAAAGTTTCAGGAGTTTTGAGGGGAAGGCTGGAAAAGGGTTCAGCTGAGTTTGCATGAGCATCCAAAAGCAGGATGATCTTTCAGCCATAAAAAAACCCACTTGAATCTGCAAAACTTGTCAAGAGTACTTTGAAAGAACGAATTTCAGTATTATATTTCTGGCATGTCCTAAGCACTACCTAGCTCAATATATGTTGAGAGAAGAATACTTCTTGTACTTTTTTGAACATTTCCAGGAATAAGGAGAAGGGAAAAGTAAGGGAAAAAAGAAAAATCTCCTGTAGTTTTAAAAGGTTCTTTCATTCTGAAAGTGAAGCTAAAAGTCACAGATTTCCATTATGTTTTCAATATCCTTCATCCCTCAATACTCACGGGAAAACACATAAAGAAACAAGAACCAAAGTATTAATAATATACAGTTGTGCAATCTGACCTGTAAGTTAATTAAATTTTAAACAGTAATTTTTAAATTATGAAACTCAATTTGGTCTAAAGCAAGTAAAAACATAAATGTTAGTACTATTTAGATTTAAAAAAAAAGAAAAATGTTTACTAAGTGAGCAGTAATAAGGACAGTGAGATGGTAAGTCTGGTGTCTTTGTGTAGGAATGTATTGTACAGTGGTTAAGTGAAGCTTTGCCATAACCCCTTGAGAAACTGAATTTCCTGCATTACCCAGAACCAAGATACTCCCTGAGGACCATGTGCTTGACCACACTGCCCAAGGGTCTCGGAGGTTAAACTGATGTTAGTCTGATAGGCAAGAGAGGAGATACAGGAGATACAGGACTGTGTTTTGCACAGTGCTATAAATTTTGCATTTCTAGCTCCCCCATTTTATAAAACTGGGATGAGGGATCTGCAGGAGAAAGCTGTTTCCTCTTAACATGCGGGACTCTAACACTCAGAGGCAACATGTGAAATGATTTGCATTGCAAAATGTACATCCTATAAAAATCTAACGAGTATTTGTGCACTGCAATGCCAGTGCTTTTCTTTCATTTAGCTATGTGATCAAGCCCAATTAGAAGTGTCTGAGTGGATTTCATTACTCTGCTTGTAAAATCCACAGATTTCCTTTCTGTTCTAATAACACAAAGTAAAGGAATCTTAATTACTGAAGAGAAATTAACAATAAATCAGTTAATAATTCAGGCATTTGTTTTTCTTAGAGCTCAAAGTATTGGAAGACAATTGGGAATTGCAGTCTGCTTTGCAAGATATCAGACTGCCAAAAGAAGAAATTAATAAGCTTGAAGCGGATGGTATAAGTAAGAATTACACGTCTTTATTGTACTTTTTAGTCTTACCATTTTAATATTTTGCCTGAATTTTATTATAGTAAATATTGTCTTTCTGTAGAACAAAGTTGTTGGCCTGTCAGATTGGGAAGAAGAGGCCTGGTTCTGCCCTGTTCAATAACACCTGATTTGTCTATGCCTCAGATTATCTCTCAGTACAATAGTAGTTAAAATACATTTGTTTCACAACACACATTTTTAAAAAATCTTTAATACTATTGGTAAAAAGTTTAAATATTGTGTAAAAAAACAATATAATATGGTGGTAATAAAATGGGAAATATAAGATGCTGTTCATGTGTTATACATTATATTGACTTGTTTGCGCTGTTCTTTTCAGTAGTGACTTACCAACAGTATCCCATGGTAATAAATCAGTATAAAGTTTCCAAAACTAATATCTGATAATCTTAAAATGGTTATGCTTTTCTAGGCACCTGGAAAAACTGAGAACCTAGACTTTTGTGGAGTAATAATTTAGCATAGCTAAATTGAAGTGTGGGTTTATTCAAAGCCATTCTTCAACAGCTCAATATAAACAGTTAATTGCATCAGTTCTGTGATTCACAGTTTGTGTGTTGTGTACTGTATGCTGATTCATGTTCATATACTGTTAGCCCAGACTCTGGATTATGCCTAGAGGAATCATTTCATCTGTTAAGAATCTAATTTTAATTTGTCTTTTCTAGCTTTGTGGTACAAAATGCTTCTACCTCCACAGTTTGATAGATCCAAGAAGTACCCTCTACTTATTCAGGTGTATGTAACTCTTCCTTTTTTTTGAATCTTGTTGTTTTGTTAGAAAAAATACTTTTTCTAATTTAACAAAACGTGGGACATTTGCAACATTTCATAAAGTAAAAGCAAAACTACTTAATTCTGTTTCATTTGTTGTGTTTTTTTCAATGTATTTCTGGAATAGAAATTCATCCCAATGGAGATTGATAAGGATTTTAATGTTGATCTTAGCATGGTAAGGATTACTTTCTCAGAGAAAGAGAAAAGCCAAAATCATGTGGGTTATTCCTTGTAGATCTTAGCTCTGTTGCTTCTTCTGTTTATTGTGAGGTAGTCTGAAGTCGTATTGATTTCAGCTTTGCTAATGTGAAAAAATAAAAGTGCCTGCTTCATTTTTTAAGATGAAAAGAAAACTAAGCCATGTGGACTTGCTTGTTAAGAGCACTTGACATAATTTATTGCAGGCAGAAAAGCAATAAAAATTGCAGTGGTGAAAAAAAGAAAAAATATGGAGAAAGAAAAGCTGAGTGGGTGTAATAAACAATTACATCATTTTTTATTAACCAGTGATGATCCAAAGGTCCAAGAATGCTATGTTTGAAGTTTAGAGTAGAAAAGTCCTGTCCTTGAGGTCAAATGTGTAATTTGCATTAGGTCATTCTCATGAGGAGTGCCTCCATTTGCTCAGCTATGCAGGGTGCGTTCTGCCCGCCTTTCCAACAGCACATGAAACAACTGAAACAAATGAGGTCTGGGGATAGCCAAAAAGTGTAAGGAGCTGTACTTCCTACTGACTGCATGTGGAAATCAAATGCAAAAAAGCAGAAAAGCACCAAAAAGGATGTTACTCCTAAGGAGTTTGGAGAGAGCAAAGAATTGAATCTTTTAGGGGTGGCTTTTCCAAGGATTCCCCTTAGGACAAGCAGCTGATACTGCACCATTTAGTCTGAGCTGAAACTAATTATTTCCCTTAGGGATAAGACCTAAATTATTAAAATGGATTTTAGATAGCAAAATCTCATAACTACTTGAAAATAGTAGTAGAACTGTTTGTCTACTGAGCTCTCTGAACCACAGTCACGTAGCAAAATACATGTGGAGGAAATGTTATCAGTGCCGATAGCTATAGTCCAGTGTCCAATAACCATTTAAAAATTGGGAGTTGAAAATGTGTGAATTTTCATCCTCAGGTATGGAGGACCTTGCAGTCAGAATGTAAAGGCAACCTTTAGCATTAGCTGGATAACCTATCTTGCAAGCAAAGAGGGAATTATTGTTGCTCTGGTGGATGGCAGAGGGACAGCTTATCAAGGTGACAAGATTTTGCATGCAGTGTATCGAAGACTTGGAGTCTATGAAGTTGAGGACCAAATTTCAGCAGTTAAGTAAGTAGATTATCTCCCTGTACAGCTGTTGTATTTGCATACCAAGAAGTAGTAAGGTGAAAGAAAGTTATTTCCTGTAGGGCAAGCCTGTCTCAGTGACCATAGAGAGTAGCCAGAGATCCATAGGGATTTATCTCGCTGATTAGCTAAAGGTCAAATGAGAATTCTGTAGTGAAACTGAAACCAACACAAATCTTCTACAGGTCAATTAGTCACAAACTTGCATTCTGTGCTGTTGTAGGATAGTTAAGAACAGAAAGTACCTGAGGTCCCTTGATAAGTGTTCCCCAACAGCTGCTCCTTTGTATGAAAACACTTGAAAGTATTCCAGGGGAAACTGACTCCCTATGCAGAGATTTTTGGGAGAAAGTGAAAGATGGGGTTTGCAAAGAAAGATTGTCTTTTTTAATTTTACAGATGCAGTAGCACTGCTAAAGTGAGCATTTGAAGAAGTGTTAGTTTGAACCCCACAGAGATGACTGCAAGGCAGGAATTTAGCCTTGTCTTTGTGTGGAATTTGGCCCATCAGAGATAGACTGGATAGATTTCAGAGAGATTGGAGATTGATAGACAGATGGATAGATTTCCAGGTGCGACAGTAAATACCCTATTTCCTTCAGACTCCACGAAGATACTCGAGTATCTTAGCTGAAAATTTGATGTAGCAACCCAGGTTTTCACAGCTTTCTCTGCTTGTTTGAGAGCGCTGCCTGTACTTACAAGTGTGTGTGGGAAGGATATCTGTTCCTTCCTCTTTCTGCTTTGTGATAGTTCATTTCTTCCTCAATGTTATAAATATAAATGCACCATTATCCTTTTCAGTGATAAATGAAACAGAATAGCTGTATATCATGTCAAGTTTTTCTATTGTTCTATTATTTTATTTTCTATCTTGAGACTTTTAGGAGGAGTGGTATACTTCAAAATATCAGAAGAATGCTTCTATATGATTCTGCATCATTACTCAGACACAGAATATCAAAGGGAACCTAAACTGATTCTGCAGTTGCAAAATCTGCTGAGACAGGCCATGAAAAAATGACCTCAGACTTCACACTTCCCAGTTTTCTGTCAGCACCTAGACTAAATTTTTATTCAGTTAAATGTAGTGCGTTCCATCTTCCTGATCTAACGCATGGATTAAGATGCATGATTTTTAGAGAGCCTCTATACTCTAGTGGGAAGTTCTTGGAGGGGCTTTTACTGTTGGTGGAGCCCCAGAGATTAAGACAGTATTAGAACAACACTAACTAATTTTTTGGCTTTTCTAACTCTGTCCCACCCAGATAGTATCCCACGTTTTCGGTGTTGTCAATCTCTTGCCCTTGTCCTAGTAAATAACGCTTCTGTGTTTCTGATGTGTATCTGAACTTATTGTGTTTATCTGTCACTCTCAATCCTTTGTGGTCTTTTGCCTCATCCTCTTTTCTTCGCTGTTGCTATTATTTCCCTAGAAATACAGTCTGATTCAGGGTATTTGTAGGAGACCTAATATTTATGGTTCTCTTTGACCTGTTTGACTCCTGAGAACAAAAGAAGTTTTGCACCTTTTATACATTTCAAACTTATTACCTACTTGGAGCGTTAGTAGATGATTCCTTCATTATTATTTTTTATTAAAGTAGCCATAAGAGCTTTTTACTTTTCAGGCACATTAAAAAAGCCACTTGTTTCTGCAGGGAATCCTTAATCTCCTCAGAAGTCAATACTGTTCCTGTTGAGAAATCAAAGTATTAACTCACAGTGACATCAGTATGTTGGGTATCTTGCACGATATAGTCTGAATGTTAATGGTAATCCTGCACCACTGGCGCTAAAGCAATGAAAATTATCCTCAGTGGAATAAAAATTATTATTATGAAAGTATTGATTTCAGTATTTTTTTTTTTTCAGGAAAAATTCTTCCTCTTCCCTTTCAACACCTATTGATTGAATCGTTGATGCTTTGTAGAAATCAGGCATGCTATGTTGATTGTCAGTTTGCTTAGATTGGTGGGATGTGTGGAAAAAAAAGTGCAAGAAAAACTATTTTTTGCTAATTTGTTATTGTACTAACAATTTTTTGTTATAATGCATTTATTTCTGTGATTTTATTTTCCACAGAAAATTTATAGAAATGGGCTTTATTGATGAGAAACGAATAGCAATATGGGGCTGGGTAAGTGTTGGGAGCTTTTAGATCTATCTTTAAATAATCCTGCAATATAATTTTTTTATTGTCATTATTCTTCCTGGTTCTGTCTTAAGTATATATAAAATTTCTTCTGCAAATGTATGATGGTATTGCCAAAGGGGGTGGTTCCTGCTGGTACTTATATACATGAAATTGCAACAGTTCGAGGCCCCAAAAATGAATCTTTGGCAGCTCAAGAGGGAATTTTAAAAAGCTCATGTCTAATACATTGTTTGGACTGGAAGTCAAGCCAAATTAAGACATTTTAATTGCTTTAGTTTTAACTTAGGGACTTACTGTCAACTGAGTTTAAAATAGTGAGAAAAGTCCTATGACTATCTCTTATCAGAAAATGTGACCCCTGCATCATCGTGAATCACTGTGTACTTGGCTGGCTTTGCAATGGTCATCAGGGAGGAATCTGGATCTGAGGGCTTTACAACACTGGCAGCTTCACCAAGACATGGAAAAATTGGGCAGTATGGGAGTCACTCCAAATTATTAGCCAGTCTATTTTTTCATGTTTGCTTTTTTCATGTATTTCTCTTTGTAATGCTCCCAAAACCTTTAATAGCCAGATATATTGCTTCATCTTAGACAGCACATGAGCAGAGTTGCTAAAATCTTTCTATGAAGCTTCTATCAACCAATATTTAGGTTACTTTGCTACAGTTACTACTGTAACAATTGAATAAAATGGGTATCATATGGTGAAATTAAATGACACAGATGCTTAGAAGTGAATAATTCTAAAGTGACATTAGGTAATTTAAGGTCTCAAGAAAATATTTTCTTTTTTAAATCACATCATATTTTATTTCACCACAGTGAAATAAAACCAACTAACAGCTTGGACACATTGTATTCCAGTAGTGGATAAAATATTAAAATAAAGGCACTACTGCCAAACCTATCAACCTTTTTTTCCAATTTATTTCCAATTTATTATACCATTTCCTGGTCTGTAAGCTTTGAAAGGAGTTGAAAGGTGTTTCTTTATTTATAGGCTGCAGATTGGTGAGTGTGCATGAACTCGTGCTTTCAGACTCAAACTCTTCAAGATGGCAAAAGCTCTTAAATAACTACTAAAGTAATTTGGCTTGTGAACTCTCTCTTGGCCTGTTACAGTGAATATATTTATCTGCCCAATCCAAATCCCTTACTTTTTAGTCTTGTGGACTGATTTTTTGAAAGATCAAATGAGCAAATCAGATGAGTTGGAAAAATTCTACTAATTAGTGTTTCTACTACTATATCCCTCACTATCATTTCAAGCTGAAAAGTCAAGAGGATGGACTAAGCTAACTTCTGTACCAAAAAAAAATCTGCTAATTTCCCTTAGTCTTTCATATGCTACTGAAGTAATCTTCAGAATTTTTCATGACACACCATATTTTTATCCCTTCCTCCATTCCAAAGTAAACAGAAACCCATTATTTTGCAAAGACCTTATATGAGTTTTTCCAGCCTCAGTTCCACATCCTGTGGAGAGCCAAACCAAAGGCTTTTTATTTACATTATTTTCCTGTCTCAGCAACTAGCCTCATTCAGTTTCACAGATCTATTCTGATATCCAGGCTTACTTACTGCTTTACCCTTCTTACAGCTGGGAACTTATTCTTCATTTCTGGGTCCCAGTTTGAGGAATCAGGCCAGAAAATACTGGGAACAGTGGCAGGCAGTAGGGAGGAATTGCTCCATCCTGAAGTGATGAGTGTATTAGTACTGATGACTGGGTCAGTTCAATATGCTGATCTTTAGCAAAACCTAGGTAGTTTGTTAAGGGAGGGAAAAAAACCTCTAACTCTTCTTGGAGGTGCACCTTCAAAGGATGAGAGGCAATGAAAACAAACTGCCAGAAGGAAAGTTTCTCCTTGGTTTTAGGAAAAAAAATATGACAACATTGATCACTGTTGAAGCAGATTGAGTGGAGAAGATGGATGAGACTGCAATCAGTGTCATTTTCATCTGAAGTTAGCCCTGTTTTGAGCTATAGGTTGCATTAGATTACCGTGAAGGACGCTACAAGATTCAATTTCTCTGTGACTGTAAGTGGTAACGAAAACAGTGATAAACATTGAAGAAGCAGCAAAAAAAAGAAATTATTTGATAAATTTGTCTAATCTCTCTCATAAGAAATTACATCAGATGCATTTGATAGCAAAAAAATAGTTTCAAAAAACCCTCAACCTTTTGTTACTTTGTCCTCCCTGCATGCAAAGCAAATTAGTTCATTTGGAATCAGTTTATATGAGTTTGATTCAGAAAACAGAATGATACTTCACCAGTAATTTTAAACCGTCTGTGATTTCCTCCTAGTCCTATGGTGGCTATGTAACTTCTTTGGCACTTGGATCTGGCAGTGGAGTATTTAAATGCGGAATGGCTGTGGCTCCTGTTTCCAGCTGGGAATATTACGGTATGGAAACTTGTCATAAATACTGACTTGGAAAGCAAGATGTAGCATTTAATGACTTCTTAAATTAAATCGTTGCAGGAGACTGGCAATTTGAAACATAAAGACATTCAAATTACCTAGATTTAAAACTTTTAAGACCTTAAGTTTAATGTTTTTCTTGCTGAAAATAACTGAGTGCAACTGGCAGTTTGGAACTGATTTTGTCACAAAGAAGGTATGTCTGGATAATTCCATATGCACTTCTAAAACAGTAAGTGTATAAAGCCCTCTCAATAAACTGCTATTAAGGAGTGATCTGCCTTAAAGTCCTATTAAAGCATTATCACTGAATTTGGAAACAGCTGAACTGATTTATCTGCCAGCAACAGAATCATAGTACATTTCAATTTCTGAAACCACAGATGACCTGTGTCAGGAATCAGTATTTCTGATGACCACAAAGTTGTTTCCAAAAAGCAGTGGAAAAAGTGAAAGTCTATTGTGTTCAATATAATATTTTTAATTAAATACTTTTCCCTCTAAATGTTTCTCAGCCACGCCTGTATTGTTGTACAATATGTACAATACATATTCTTATTTATATTTATGGAATTAGGCTCCAAACTGTTGAGAGGAAACAACACTGGGTGTATATTCCCAAGGCCTTCCTGTGTGAATAAAGCAGGCACATACTCATACTTGCCGACCTGTGAGGCTTTTGGCATGGTGTTAAGGAACCTTAGTGTAAAAAAAAAAATCATGGCATGAATATTTTCAATGAGTAAAATGTAGCACTTTGAACACATTTACTTAGCATATGGTCGTTTTCTAAGAAGTCTTGGTTATGAGAAAAATTTTTGGTTAAATGGGAAAGATTCCTTCCCTGACTGCTAGCACAGACATTCCTTGTATTTATGGTGTTTTGCAAACAAAGGGGAAAATATTTGTATGACACAGGAAGCATAGTCTTCGTGTTTTCACTGGCATCAAGATTTTTTAAAGACATTTTTACTCATGATCACAAAATTATTTCTAGAATGCAGGCATAAAGCACTGCTTTCACAAAAGTCCCTTAATAAAAGACATGTTATAAAAATTTGTCCCAGCATCAAAATTCAAATGAAGTTTTTAAGTTCAAGCAGATTAGACCTGCACCATTGCAATCTCTACATCAGCTCAATTTTCAGGTGGCAATTAAAGAATCTTGCTGAAAACACACTGTAAAATCCAAACAGGCAAATGTACCTCCACTAAGGAAGGAAGGAAACAAAAGGAAATCATAAGTCGTAAGTTTTGGCAAACAGATCAGGTTAGCATTAGGGTGAACTGTGTTAGGGGCAAAACTACAGGATGTTACCTCCTTGAGTCTCCAAGTAGTATCAGTATGTCACAGGATGTACTGGCCCCTAGAGCTTCTAAATTCTGCCCAACCCTCACAGACGAGATTCTGGGCCATAATCTTTTGTCAGAAGCTGCCCCACCTCCCTCCATTTTGAGCCAGAGCTGAACAGTTATAAGATGGAAAGGAAGATTCCATTCAGGGACAACGTATAATTAAAAGCATTATATCTGTAACTGTTTTATTAAAATTTATTTAAATTCATCTGCTTTTCCTTCCTCAATAATTGACAAGCTGATTCTTCCACTTAGTCATTATAATGCAATTCTGCTGACCTTTGTGGACTTGTTGTAGCTATACTGGTAGAAGAGGGTGGAAAAATTGGCTCAGAATACTGTGGAAATGCCAGCCATTCAGAAAGAGTCTATTTTATTGAAAACTTAAGCCCAATATGGTTGTTTGACACTGTGTTGACAACAGATATTGCACATTTTCTGTTTTTATGGAATGATAAAGGATTTTGATGAAAGATAGGCTACTTAAATTTTTTTGGTACTTATATTACAAATTATCTTCAGAAGCCTTGCTTGGCTAATGTGGGAGACATAGTACATGTCTTTAGCTCTCAGAGGTAGCACATGTAAGTGATACATAATAAACTACGGGAACATGAGTATATTGATTCATTTTCTTTTCCTGGGAGGATTCTCATTTCTATTTTATAACAAAGTTTTTCTGATACAGTGTATCAAACTGAACAAGATAGACAATCCCAATTCCTTAATGATTACAATGGCCATCACCTGTCTTTTGAGAGGAAAAGATGACAACTCTTCTTTGTCAGAAAGCACTGACCTCCTTAAATAAATAAAGTCCTTGTAATTCTGCAGCTTGACTGCTCAATATGTGTCAGTTCCTCCTTCAAGGCAAGGTCATAAAGAAAGTAATCTTCTGGTAGTAGCAGCTGCTGTGTCAGTTTTCCATAAATTTTCATAACAGCTCCTAGTTAAAGTACAAATACCAAGGCAGCTCAAAGAGAGGTGTTTCTACTGATTTCTTGGTGATGGATACTGTTCAGTTATTCACATTTATTTTGTCAAATCTGCTACCAGTCTTTGTTGTAGTTAGAAAAAGGAACTGAACAGAGGCCTGGAAAACAACGGGCCACCTTTTCATTCATGCCTGCATCTTTTCCTGCTCTCTCTAGTTGCTGTGTATATGCATTCAATAGGAAAATGACAACATGCATATCCGTATTTACTGTAAATACACATACAAATCCTCAGCTCCTCTTTTTAAGGTGTCAGAATTAGACTGTATCATCTTTCCACCATGCACCCATATTGGCTCATTGCCTTATTCAACTGGCTTCTGGAGTTCAACCCAACAGCATAAAGCCATATAAATTAATTGCCTTTATCCCCAAATCCTAGATGAGTATAAAACCACTGTTTCTGCAAAGATTGTTTGGAGAACAGTAAATAATTAGCCTTCATAGCTGATTTTTAAAAATATGTGAAAATTTGATGTGTTATGAGGAAGCCAAGAACAGACACAGTTAAACATCATTTAATTTCCTATGTGTCACTGAAGCCAAAAAATATCTGCACTTTCTTTACCTATAGCATTTTTCTTCTTTAATTTCAGCATCAATCTACACAGAACGATTTATGGGTCTTCCTATAAAGTCCGATAATCTTGAGCACTATAAGGTGAGAATTCTGTTTCTGTGCCATTCTGCCTTAAATTTGAATAACACTTCTATGAGTAAGTGGAACTGTGATGAAAGAAAGTGGCCCACCAGCTCTCATGGTACAGTCCTTTTGTAGCAAAGCTACTGCCATGAAATTCTTATCTCCATAATTAATTGTAGGTTTGTATTTATAAATCCCAAAAAAGCTAAATGGAAGTCCTTATTTTCTTACTTGGACAAGTCATACTGTTCTGCCAGTGCTAACCATTAGCCTAGAAAAGAACTGAAGTGAGAGGGATTAAAATGTTGATGTTAATAAGGTTTTGGTTGATACTGTTAGCTGAGATATGCAAACTGCTTCATCCAAATTTAGCTCTCTGATAATAAGATCATAAGCATACTAAATGATCAGAGTAGCTTCCCCTACCTAGAACAGGTTGCCATTCTTTTCTTCACATTGATAGGAAGTCTGTAGTTTCCTCTAGCAGCACACACCAGCTCTGGATACAGAGAGGCCTGAATTAACATCCAAGAACTTAGTGGAAACACTTCTGTTAAAGATTTGGATTGTGTTCTGGTACGTATTTCCATCCCAACTCAAAGAACAGAAACACTCAATACAAAACAGCCCTGGTGGAGCTGTCTGGATCGCCAGGAATTAGAGCATTCTGGGAATGACATGACTAGTGCTGTTCTTTGTATGAATTGGCCCATAGAAAAGACACTAAATATCAAATCTGTTTCTGATAGTGTAGAGACATTTGTGACAGCACAGAAAGCTACCTGCTGCAAGCCAAGCTTGCACAGGGACGTTCTGTGGACAGATATCATCAATATGGTGCAGATTAATATTTTTTCTTGTGCTGGTGCTTTTCAGAACATGTGCAAATGATGTAAGAAAAACTCAGTATTTATTTATAGGTATTCCTGTCCTGAAGCCAAAGTCACAGATCACAGATGCACAGAATAATTTAGTTTTAAAAGACTTCTGAGATCATCAGGTCCAGCCATTAACCTTACACTGCAAAGTGCACCACGAAACCATGTCCCCAAGTGCCACATCTACACATCTTTAAAATACCTTCCCAGATGGTGACTCAACCACTGCCCTGAGAAGCTTGTTCCAATGCCTGCCAACCCTTTCCATGAAGAAATTTTTCCTCATATCCAGTCTAAACCTCCTCTGGCATAATTTGAGGCCATTTCCTCTTGTCTGGTTGACTGTTGCCTGGGACAAGAGGCCAACCCCCACCTGGCTAAAACATACCTTCAGGGAGTAATACAGAATGTTAAGGTCCCTCCTGAGCCTCCTCTTCTCCAGGCTGAACACCCTCAGCCATTCCTCAGAGGACTCGTTCTTCAGACCCTCCCCAGCTCCATTGCCCTTCTCGGGATACACTCCAGCACCTCAGTGTCTGTCTTGGACCCAAAACTGAACACAGGATTTGGGGTGTGGCCTCACCAGTGCCCAGTAAGGGGGATAAGGGATGATCACTTCTCTGGTCCTGCTAGCCACACTACTTTTGGTACAGGTGAGGATGGCTCTGGCCCACTTGGCCACGTGGGGATGCACTGGCTCATGTTCAGCTGTTTTGAACCGATACCCACAGGTCCTTTTCTACCAGAGAGCTTTCCAGCCACCCTTCAACATGGCCTCCAGTGCTGCATAGGGGTGGTTGTGACCCAAGAGCAGGACATGGCACTTTGCCTTGTTGAACCTCAGACAACTGGCTTTGGGTCATTGATCGAGGTTGTTCAGATCCCGCTGTAGAGACTGATATATGTATATATATCTCTATATATATACATATACAGCCTTGTACATGGTTTCTATTCTCAGATTGATATGAAGTCACTGCTGTCATGTCAGTTCAACCATTTGATTGTTTTTCTACTAGGTAATGAAAGCCTTTCAGCACTATCAATAAGTGGTTTAAATTAAAGTTGCTGAACTGTTCTTTTTTCCTCTCAACAGAATTCAACTGTGATGGCAAGAGCAAAGAATTTCCAAAATGTAGAGTATCTTCTCATCCATGGAACAGCAGATGGTGAGGTTTGCAAATGGCAGAACAAACACAGAGCCAGAATCACTTTGTTTGAAAAACATTAAGCATCTATCTTTGATTGGGTCAGGACTTAGATCTTTGGTAGATTTCCATATGACCTATCATAAGATGCTTACTCGTTCTTAGTAATGTCAACTGTATCACTTGATAATTAGTGGACACAGCTAAATGCACTATAACTTTATGCTTTGTGGTATTAACACGTTTCAACAATCTCTTTCTTTTTTTCTTTTTAGATAATGTACATTTTCAGAACTCAGCACAAATTGCAAAAGCTCTGGTTAATGCACAGGTGGATTTCCAGGCAATGGTAAATAATAGACTATTTTTCATTTTGAAAAGTGGTTCATAACCTTATCAATAAGCTTATCTGACATTTGGCAGTGTTTTTAACTACCCTGTTCAACTGAACATGCTTCAAAATTTGGCAATTGCTAGTGCATTTGTTATCCTTCATAAACAACTTCTCAATTTCTTCCCCAAATGATTTGTCTGCTCTTTTTTTTTCCTTGCCCTTTGCATGCTAGCAGGATTTTCCTCTTGTCAAGAATAACTTGGAGTGTTTTAAAATGAGCCAGGGAGAAGAATAAGAATCCAGGCTCCTTATAAGTGTTTTTGATACCGGGTAAAAGAGGAAAGTGAAAGAGCCAAGTTCTGGGGCCAAATTGTCAATAGCTGTGATAGAGTCTGTCTTGAATTGGACTTGCCTCCCACAGGCAAGAAGGGAAACAGGTGAAAAAGGTGTATGGTATCGAAATATATATCCAGAATCCGCAAAAAAAAGTTCTCTGAAAAACTTGCATGGGATAGCAGGCACAGGCAGAGAGAGAAACACATAGGCAAGATGTTGCAGGATATAAAGGAGAAATAAACAGGGGAAATGTAGATCTGATTTATATGTTAATCTCTGCTTCCAAACCTTTTTCCTCAGGGCTAATAACCAAAGTGTTTGCTTGCTATCAAACATTCTAATCCTCTGCCTGAGTCTGGTTTCACAGTGCCATGAACTCCCCAAAAAGGGATAACAGGGTTTTATAGGCCCCTTTGTGTATTACACATTTTCTGCCTCCTTTGCTGATCTTTAGCAAATCTAGGTTATATCTAAAGTGTCTGGAATACTGTATGCAGATGTAGTCATTCTGGTTCAGCTACAGTGGAATGGCAGATATTTCTGGGTTAGCATAATTCATATGTGTGTTTTATTTCCAGATCATCACTCACAAGGTTCATGGCCCTGCTATAATGTAGGTTGTTTTGAATAGAACTCAAATAACATTTAGCTGAAATTTTGTTGCTTAGAGCTCAGTACTTATTCCTAAGCAAGACTCTTACCCTTATTACCCAGGCCATGCAGCAGGCCAAGGGGATTTCATCCCTAACAGCATCTCAAGGCTCTTTTGCCTGACTTGATACAACTGGCCTGTGAGTACTGAGGCAATAATGCTTACTCTTAAATAACAGAAGGCTTAGAAACTTTTTTTTCAGCAAGAATAAGAATATATTGGGAACTGATGAAAAATAAAATTATCAGGTTCCTCATTTTTCTTGAGCCATCCATTTTCTTATGTGTAGCAATAAAATACATTTTTTGTATTGTTTAACTCTTGCAGAATTGAAAACATGACATAAGGGATTTATGTTTTGTTTTTGCTTTTTCTTTCAGTGGTATACTGATCAGAACCATGGAATTCCAGGCCTTTCCAGCAAACATCTCTACACACATATGACCCACTTCCTCAAACAATGTTTTTCTTTGTCAGAATAAGTAGGCTACTCAGAGCATGCTAAGGCATCTGAGACATCTTTGGGAGAATGAAAAGACAGCAGTGCCCAAGTTGTATGGTGTTCAGGTGAATTGATCACAGGAACTTTGAAATTTTAAATTGATGTTTACATCCACTTTTGATATTGTATATTAGCAAATGTTATGGTAACAAATGTTTTGACACATTTGATACCTGTTCGACACAAAAAATAAAATCAGAATGTAAAGGGTCTTGTGCATCTATTGCCGACTTGCTTAAACTTACATTCTGCAGTCCAAGAATGGTGGTTCATTGCAAATGCACAGTGTCAGATTAATATGGTTGCATTTGTTAACTAGAACTGTAAAATGGGAAAGGACAAAGGAAGCAGTGCAACTACCTAATTAGCATTCTAACAAGAACCAGTTTCTCAAAATTGATTTCCAACCTTTTGTAAAGAATCCAAGAAGAGATAGGAACACACAATATTTAACACTGAAGTTTGGATACTTACTCAGAGTATTGAATGTGTTCAAATTTTATTCAACTCTTATTTGAAACCTTGATTCCTCAAAACTCTCAGTGTTCAGGTTTAAACGTGAAAGCAGGACACTCATAATAACTATCATATATCAGTGGGTTTTTCACCTGTATTCAAGGTATGTGAGACATATTGACCTGTTTTTAATTTCTAATCATCACCTCAGCATTCAAATTGATCTCAGTGTCGTTCATCCCACACTGGAGGGGAAGGATCAAAGGATTGTGCAAGCTTTCTTTGCTTTGTTTCTAGTGCAACAATTTTAGGGAGTCTTTAAAAAATGGTGGAAGCTAAAATGATTGGAATACTTGTATTCTTTTCATTAGTAATTAAATCAGTCCTGTCATAATATAAGAATATTACCAAGATAATTGGCAAGAGATCCATTGTAGATTAAACAATTGCTTGGTCATGTGTTTAATTAGTCTAGTGCATAAGAACCATGGTCTTTCTGACACAATCTCTGCTATTAGCTGTTGAGAGTGCAAAATAACCTAAAATAGATTGTGTTGCCTTCCCACAAAGCAAGCTGCTTCATAACTCTCAGTCAGAGACCAGTTGCTGCTTCTTTGTGGAAAAGCAAGGGGTTTCATTTGACTTTCTTGACAAAAACATGGGGTTTGGCCAAAATAATTAAAATGTGGAAGTGATTTGCTATGTAACAGCTTCCTTCGTTTGTTAATGGCAATATCAAATCTAATTTTCCACACATGAGAACATTCCTTAGATACATCTTTATGCAAATGTAGTTGCCAAGCTGTTTGTAATGGTTAAATTATACTTTGATAGGAACTCTTCAGAAAATACTCAATTAGTTCAGGTTTTTTTGGAAACGCTGCCAATTACGTGATGTTAATGAGCTTTTTGTTGGTAATGTAATTAAAATTCAACTGCTATAATGGCTAAAGGAAAAAATTATAGCTGCAAGAAAGTTAAAATTAAGCAAATATAACATGAAGTGGGCCTAATTAGATGTTGATTATATGGTCCTATGTGCATTTGCTGCACACAACAGTAGTCTCAGAAATATGGTTATCTTACAAATATGGAATACAATTCAGTTGAAATAATGAAATTTAACTCTCTATTTGTTATATTGATACAACACCATGGAAATAATTGTTATCTTATGGTGAAAGAGAGAAAAATGAAGCTCTTGTCTGAGATGCTTATAGGTTTAAGATACCTGAATCTGTCAATGAGAACCTAAGTAATTTCCAAAAAAGCATGGTATCAATCTCACATAAATATCAATATATTAAGATCACTTTCAATTTCTTCACCTTTATTTTATTTATTCTATTGAACATCCTCTAAGTTCTGGAAATCTGGGCAGATAGATTGGCCCTTTGTCAGTACTGTAAGTAATAAAATGATGCAATGTGTTGTTCACACCCTGCCCACAGGTCTGTTGTCTGAAGCTTTTGGAAGTATTTGAAATAAGGGACATTTCAGGAAAATCAGTAAAATAAAATAACAGAAGGTACCTCTTTCTCGAGTGGTGCATTAGCTATTTCATTATTAATCTGCCCTGAGGTCTGTTTGTTTCCTAAGGCAATCATAGTACACATCTTCCAAACTGTTCACCATCTACTTTGGCTTGTAGGCAGCAGTTGTGGGGATAAAAAAAAATTAAAAATAAGTGCAGTTGCTCCCAACATTTTTCCTTCATTGTTTTTCATGTTGTTAATTTCTTTGCCTTACACAGTGTTCTTGCCAAAGAATGGGAATATGTCTCCAGCAGAGTGTGACATTTACACTCAATTGCTGAAATAATGTCTAACCTGAAAGCTTTATGATAGAGCAACCATGTGTTTTGATGACCTGGGAGAAAATGTCCTAGGATGCTGTGAGTGTCAAAAAAACCCTCTTAAAAATACATCAACATCAGATTGCTGACTAGCTTGTGCTTATAACAGGTAATATCACAGTCAGTCACTAGAAAGGGTCCAGAGTACTGCAAACCTACCCTTGTAGTCCAACAGAATCACAGAATGCTTGGAGTTGGAGGGGAACTTTGGAGGCCTACTTATCTCACTTCCCTGTTCACACAGGCTGTGTCCTGTAGCCCAGGACTTTGTCCAGATGGCTTTTGAATAACTAAAAGCCATCTGGATGCTCTACAACCTCCCTGGGCCACCGCTGCCAGTGCTTGGTCACTCTCATGGTAAAAAAGTGCTTCCTTTTCCTCAGACAGAACATCCTATGTTTCAGTTTGTGCCTGGTTCTTCTCATTCTGTCATTGGGCATCACTGAAAGAGGTTGGTTCAGTCTTCTTTGGAAGATACCATCCCTTCAGATATTTATATATGGTGATGAGATTCTCCCAAGCCTTTCTTCTCTAGAAAGAGAACATGTTCCATTCTGCCTTGTCTACAAACACAATCCCTGTTACAAGCATTACCCCAAACATTCACTGGACAGGTATTTGCCCCACTACACTTCAATCAGAGAGAAGAGCCTTAAGAGGCTACAGGACAGGCTCTGTTACAACACATCTTCAGTAGTTCAAGGTGAAAGGGCTTGTCCTGAGGTATCAAGGTGAAGCTAACAGAGTATGTGAATGAAAATATATATATAACTATACTGCAAACATGAAATATGGTGTGTAAGAGCCAACACTAGGACACAATTTGAATTAAGCTAGGCTCTTATTACAAGAATTACCATGCTCAAAGTTTTGCTTCCCACTTTCAAATGTTTTAGAGGATCTGGTTTTCAAAAAATGCTGAGTACTTTGTGTTCTTTTCTCTTTTGGATAATGCTCTCACACTTCAGATACTCAAACATACCACTTCAGACAATGAAACACGAGTCTTCAAATACCTGTCATATAAACAAGGTATCCAAGCCTCTGAAGGTAGAATATATTTTTTCTGAATTAGGTAGACAGGCCCTTGACAAATAGCCACAAATACAGTTGTTTACAAGTCAGTTTCCACTATGAATTCTTTCTAGCTCTTAAAAATTAAAACTAGAGCTGAAAAGAAAAAATTGCTTTATTCTAGAAGCTGAAGTGTACATAAATAGTAGAAAGTTACTGATTCCACTCCAAACCTGTTCTTATCATCTACCTTATTCATGCTGTGTGAGCTGTGCACATGAAAGAACCTGCAATCCTTATACTTCAAACACAGACCTACATGATTTGTTTCACACAGGATTATTGCAGCTGTAAAGAAAAAAAGTCCTGAAGAGAAATTTAGCAGAAAACCAGTCAGGTTCTAGAATATGGTTAGTGTTATACTCATTTTACTCAGATATCAAGTCCAATTCAGACTGCATTCAATACTTCCCAGTTTGCCAGGCAGTTCCAATTACAAGGCACAGCTGTTTAGAACATTTTATAGAGTCATTTGAAGGCTCTATATTTAATCTGAATAATTCATAGTATTTGCAAAGAGCATTTGGTATTACTTTCAATTATGAACATTGTCTTCTCAGAATGTAAAACAACTAGTACATATTGGGCCAGCTCTTCTGCTTGCGCAAATTGATGCAGCTCCATTGACTTGCAGTGGAGCGATTCCAGCTTCTGTGAGCAGACAGTGTGGGCTGCAGCTCAGTTACAATGGCTGTGGCTGCTGAGGTACAAACCTCTCATCACCCCTGGCAGAGAGCACAGAGCTGTGTTCTGCAGAAAGGCCTGGAGACCCTGAACTCACCCTCCATTTCAGAAGGGCATTTGTGCTCCCCAAAGGGTGGCCATGGAGTTGTAAACACACGTAAGCACACACTGTGTGTGTTATGTACAAGCACAGGTTTATGGATGTAACTTGCTGAGATCTTTATGTGTGCATGTGTTTACACATATGTTCCTCCTCTATTGGTTCCCATTCTCAGGAGGGGAATGCTCTTTGTGATTATCGTGTAACAAAGATAGCAAAATGAAAGGGGCTGCAGAGCCCAGCCCTCTGAGCTCACAGCTGACAAGGTTAGGAGAGAATACTTTCTGTATAATATAAGAAAGTAAAGGGTGTGGGCCTGTAGTCATACCCCAAGATACATCCTCCTCCCTTTAGACATGTAATGGATAATAATACAATAGCAACAAATATGTAATGAAGAAATACACAGAAGAATTTAGGGACGTCACTTTTTTGAAAGCATTTGATGAGGCTTTTTTTACTTTTTACTCTCAAAAGCCAGCAAGTTCCTAATTCATTAAAATGTTCAAATCCTAACAATTTTAATCAGATGATGGCGCAGGAAACTTTGATAAATTCCAGATACAGTGAACTCAACCACTCCAACTGAATCACAAGAAACATGAAAATTTCCCGAAGGCAGGCCCCTTTCACCTTCTGTTTCTTAGTCTGACTCAAAGTATTGTCTCATTTGAGAACAATGATATAGAGAACAGTGAGTTTGCCCTTGATTTTGCCAAGAGGTGCCATCTAACTGGTGTATTTTAAAATGTGAGAGGAACAAACTTGAGTGTATGTGCGTGTCTCCTACACTTGATATAATTTTCCACTTTTGTTTGGAAACTCTTCTTTGCTGTGCTCCTGAAATATATACTATAGACTCAGTTATGGCAACAGAGGGTTGCCTGGTTCTTGATGGCAGTTCACTTCTTTCCTGTACATTTTATTTTCTGTGTACAACTTGAAAAACAACTGATCACCTTCTAGATGCTAGATGACCTGCTAGATGATACAAGTCTGTGACAACCTGCCCAACCAGGTGCACTGACGTGCTCTTCTCTTTTTTTTTTTCTGGAATCATCCTACTGTAAACAAGGAACTTTATATGACACAAGAAAATAAACTGAGATAAACAAAAAGAGAAAAGCTGTCTGTTTCCTGGAGGAGAGGATATTGTCTCACATTCCGTACTGCCTCTTTCCAAAGTATCTTTAACTCAGCGTGCAGAGCGATGGTTGTAGCGATCCCTGCAAAGCGTGTGCGTGCCGGTCCCGGTGCAGAAGCGGTGGAAGGGGCCCCTTGGTCCCCATCTGCTGCGCTGCCCGGGTACTGCAGGGCGCACCGCTGGCCGCGGGAGCCGCCGGGTCACCCACCCCGACGCCTAGAAATGGAAAAAATAAACCACGAATCTCACAGATTGATTCAATAGCATAGAAAATTACGCTTAGCAAAAATTAAACTTGATTATGTGGACTGTGTAGTGAGACTTAACGTTTCCCTGAACCCATACCATGGTACCACAGAAGGTATTTATGATAGAGCACTAGGAAGGATCCAGTAAATTTTGTTTGCCGCTCTAATGTGGTTATTAAGTTTATACATTACCTCAGTTGTATCTTATGGGCGTTGCCAATCTGGTCAGTCAGCAGAAAACTACCTCAGTGAAGCACATTCTTTGCTGGCTTTGAGGAGCAGCGTTAAGGGAAATAAGGTTTGTTGTAATAAGTATGTGCCTTGTGCCACAAACTGGACTGTGAGGCACTCCAGACTGGGGCATAGGCTGTCATTAACATTCAATGAGATGTCTGCTGTGATTCCAGAACCTTCCTCCTACGTGATTATCTCCCCTACCTGTCTCTGTGTTGTCACTGCATGGATGACCATGGCTTTCTTTGGCAATGCTGCTCCACCAGAGCTATGAAATTGTCTCCACTGAACAACAATAATTGCATCAAACAGGCACTAGTACACATCTCAAATACATTTTGTTTCATTTTTTTCCTTGTAGGGAATGGAAATGTGGGCAAATGATTTATCTTGCATAAATCTATAGGCCACGGTGTGAAACTCAGTGTATAGTGAATGTTTGGCATATAGTTCTCAAGTGAGTATGAATTTTCTTACAGTAGCATTTACAAATTTGGAATTTTACCTCTAGGGCTAATCAAAACATTTTTTTAAAAATTTCACCTGTGCTTGGCATGGCGTAGTGGGTAGCCATCACTGCAATATTTCACATCTCTTTATATTCATTATACTGGCACAAGATTACCTGAAGAATTATTCAAGGGTTTTGGGAAAGCTGTGCTTATTTTAACAATTAATTAAATTTATAAACTCTATTAAAATTGATAAGTGAAAACAATGCTATTGATGTCAGTAGAATCAGGATTCTAACTATTAAATGTGGCAAATCAGAAATTGGAGAAATCACTGCCTTGATCCCAGGCACCTTTTGCCCACTGTTTGTCATGTTAATGCCCTTCTGTTTGATATTTACTACTTTAGACATTGCTACCTCACTCCTTCTGCAAATCCATGTTAGCATTGATGTCATAAAGTAAGCAGAATGAATGTGTGAAATTGCTTGTAAAATTATCAAATGAAATGAATAGCAAATATGATGACTTTTTTTTAAAGTTGAATAAGGAAACTGTCAGCAATGATGCACTCCTGTAATGCTTACTAGAGCTGAACAGTATATATATAAGTCTGTGCAAAAGAGGCAGCTAGGCAGAGCTCAGGATCCTCAAGGCTTGCCATAGTTGCAGAAGAGAGAGTAGCTCTTTCTGCAGCTGCCACATATCACCTCTAAGTATAATAAGGTAAGATTTATATGAACTACCAGTTATTTGTTTGAGAAAGCCTAGTGCATTGTCTGCATTGTGCTGCCCAAAGTTTTCAATAGAGGTGCCGATCTTTCAGCAAATTGGTGTTTTCTTCTGAGATTATACTCACTGATATTTGGAGTTAATGACATCATAATTTAAATATTTTGATGAATTGATTACTTAAATAGAGAATGATCTGATAAATGGAAATCAACAGTTTGTGTTGCATAATTAATTGAAAGAAGGAAGATTAACCATGAGAACATGAAAGACATGCATTGTAGTAAGAATTTAAATGAGATACACAGTTATTGATTTTTATATTTTTATCTTCTTTAGTACCTTCTGTAGAAATATTTAATTAATGTGGGGTATTTATGATAGATTATGTGAGTTTAAAATTATTCACTCCTTGTAGATACTGCCTAAATATGAATCAATGAGGATTAAGCTAGAAGCATGGAAACAAATTCAGTGGGTTTATGTAGACACTGATTTAAAACTGTCCAAGACAGATTGTCACTCTGTCACCCTACAGACAGTCACTCCACTGCCCCACTTTTAGATTAGTTTGTCTCAAGCAACTATTATTTCCATATCACTGTAAGATCAGAAGAGGAAATTTTATAGCACAGAAGTAAAATTAAAGCCTTTCAATAGTTATTGGGATTATTGCATAAAATTTAATTTAATCTTCCATCCTACTATGAAATTCCTTAGACTAGAAGGTTGGATTTTACAGAACTTTCTACAAGGCATTATAGCATGGTGGGTAAATTAGATGTAAAACACACCTACCTGAAAGTAATTTATTTATTTCAAAAGATTATTGCTATTTGCAGACAGTTTCATTTCAATAGAAATCTATTTTGTTCATTCATGCATGTTCATATGAAAATATTTCCTTTTTTTACTGCTTTTTTAATGTAACTTCATAATTTCTATTTTTTGACTGGAAAGAGATACAAATGTGACTTCTGAAAGTTTTTTGAAAACTCAGTGAAATTAAGCTAGTTAAAATTGTACATACATACAAAAAATCTACTACACTTGTAGTAGAATATATTATAAAACTAGAAAAATCAGGTTCGTGAAGGAAATAATATTCAAATAAACATCTGATCAAGATTTGAGAGGTATTTTTGTTACATATTTCTGGTGGTTCAAACTGAGATGTCTTAATTTTTTCATTTTCAATCAGAAAGATATGAAAATATTTTCATTAGTCCAATATGCATAGGAATAAAAATTTTCTGTGTGAGATTAGCTTTAGTTTTCCTGTGCCTTGATAGTAGGTTTCCAGGGCTTTTAGAATATCTACTGGTGACCTAAATAACTTACAGCAAATAAAATCTTTTTGCTGATTGAGAAACTGATTGATTAACCAGCATAAACTAAGAAAATACCATTTTTCTGATCATCGCTTTTTCTCTATAACACATCTATATTATCAAGAATAAAATTACTATTTCTTCTTTTGAAACTGTATCCTGTTTAACTTGTCAAGAACTCCTGTTGCTGGTTTAACTTACCAATAGCAAATACTAAAAGTTGAAAAAACAAAACTGATGCTTTTTTTTTAAAGAACATGTTTGACAGAAGGTTAATAGTTTTTGGAAAAGCTTATTTTATTAATAAGGATTCTCAAAAATTTTATACATTTTAAAAACTGTATTTATACATATTTCTTTTTTAATAATCTTACAATTTTGATTCTGCAAAATTTAGAAAGCAGCTGAAAATGCATTTAACTTTAATCTTAATACTTAAGGAATAAAGTAGCCAGTGGGACTGTTCACATCTGAAAGTTTTATAGGCCTGAGACATTAGAGTTAGAGCCAAGATAAACTGAAATTTCTCTTTACTGACTACAATGACTTTGAATTATCTTTTAATAACTTTTATATAAAAGAAAATCTTTTGGTGTTGGATATTTCATTCCACCTCAGTGACTTGGGTTTATGTCTAATCTGGATTGCAGTTTAATAAAGCTACAGACAGCTGTAAACTAGGACTATCAAGCAGGGCAAATTTACTTATGTATGCTGTAATAGCCAGACTTTATCTGGTGTCCAAGTCCAGGTTAACTCATTTACAGCTGTATCAGTTACCAGAGGGGCCAATCAAACCATTTTGAAATGACCACAACAGAGTCATTTCCCAAAGAACAGGCAGAGCTTTTGTTCCATCGCTAGAAGCCTATGAAATGTGAAATTATGCATTCCTTGAGATAAACATTGGATGTCAGTGTTGCACCACCAAATTACAGCTCCAAATGAAACAGTGAAAACAGATTTCAGCACTAGAGTTAGGGTTTTAATAAGGCTGACTGCATGACCACTGTGGTATGTGTTGGTACTATAGCAGGGTATGTTCAAGTGAAGGGGTCAGCTCTTATACACCAGAACATTGCACAAAGCAGAATGAACAGACACTGGTGAAAAAATGAGTAACATTGGCAGTTGCTTCTGGTGGAGAGAGGAAAACTGACTCCATTGCCTAATAGTAAAATACTTCAGAAAATATTATACCTACACATTTATTTTCTGAGCTTGATCAATATTTTATTAAGATTTTGATTGCCTCAAGTATTTGGATACAGATACTGAGGTATTCTAGTAAAATATTCACATTATTCAGTAAGATTCTCTTAAAAATCAGGCCTCACAAAGTACCAATCCAATAGATTCTTCCTAACCATTGGTAAAATGCCTGCCAATAGTCAAGCTTTGCATCTCCAACTAGAAGTTATTTTTAAACAGATGGAAGAAACAGGTTTCAAAAAAAATCTGCTATGAAGGAGCAGACTACAGGGGCAGAGTAGAAGTCCTACAGCAGTAGGATTTTTTGATGCAGGAGATCACCTTTTCAGAGGTGTTCATATAGCCCCCTCATTTGCATTGCTCAGTGCAGAGCCAAGTCTCAATCTCAAAATGAAGTAATCTACACCTTCACTACACATCATTCCCTCTTCCTAAGACTTCCTCCAGCCCATAGTATATTTAAATTCAGCCTCTCGTGACAAGGCATTAAAATAGAGAAGATATGTATTTTCACTCAGACTGCCTTATTTTATAAATCAGTAAGTACATCAGCTTCAGTAAGAAACTCCTGCAGTGGAGCCACGGGAATAGGGTAAAAATTACATTTACTGGGGAGAGTGTTTTGTAGCTGGGACTTACTTTGCTACCATTTTGCTTCAAGGCACTCATGTGTCCTATCTCCCTTTGTTTTCCAGACTGTATCATAAACCTCCATAGGAAAATGCCATGGATGGGAGAAGGGCTTGTTCAAATACACAAGTATTAGCCCAAGTAGATGACGAAATTATTTCCAATGACATTTTACTGATGTGAACTCATTGCAACTTCTGTGAGAAAGTAGGGGGAGCTGCTAATGTGACAGTATTCTTGACAAAGATTTGCTTTGTTTTTTTCTCTAGTGAATGACCTGGGAAAAGAAATCACAGCCACATCACTACCCCCAGTTTTGCAATAGAACAGTATTACAGATCTAGGGCTTGCCATCAGCAGAACCCAGAGAAAATGAGAGAACAGACCTTTATCCTCACATTACAAAAGACAGGGAGGATGCAGTTGGTCTCAGCTCTCCTTGCATTCTAGAATACAGATTAGAGCTGAAAGACTGGAACAGAGACTACATCTTTTGAATGCCTAACCAAGGCCCTGAAATGTCATCCACTGGACATGAAACCCATCCTAGAAGGCTCTTTATATTTAACCTTCATGTTTAGATCAGCACTAAGAATGTCTCTTTTCAATGTAATTGATTCAAACATATGTAAACATTATAACATTTTTCTTTGTTGCTTTATTTCTATTTTGACAGGCAATGAAAATGAAAAGCATTTATTTTGTTGCTGGTCTCCTTTTAATGATAGTTCAAGGCAGCTGGCAAAATCCTCTTCAGGATACAGAGGAGAAATCAAGGTAAATTCTTTAGACCAAACTTTTACAAATACTTGGCGTGAACTTTTTTTTCTTACACTCTGAAGCCAAACATACTATAACTTAAAGACCCCTTTATGCAGTACTTAATCTACCATTGAAATTGATGGGGTTTCTAATATAGCAAAGCTTAGCACAGAAATTTGGGGTATTAAAACAATGGCTACCTTCTTTATCCAAGAAGACTGTGTAATTGGGCAGTGTCCCATCTGCTATACAGATTCCTTTTACCAGACAGCTACTGATCAATATGCCACTTGCTTTCACTTCATGGGAGTAAAAAATAGCATTGTTGAAAGAAGAATCAATGCACCTGTAGACTGTACTGCAGATTAACAAGGTCTAAACTTTTCACAGATCATTCAAAGCTTCCCATTCTGAGCCAATAGAGGAATCTAGACCGCTGAATGAAGTGAAACGTCACTCACAAGGCACATTCACCAGTGATTACACCAAGTACCTGGACACCAGACGAGCTCAGGACTTTGTGCAATGGTTAATGAGCACTAAAAGAAATGGGTAAGCATTTTGGTCACATTGATACAGATCTCCACAAACAAAAACAGCCAAGAATCTAGCCAATTCAGTTTCTTGGTATCAGCTTCCCATCCCAGATCATGGATAAACCTCGAATAAGTAAAGTACTTGAGGAAAATTTATGTATACAATCATAGAATCGTTTAGTTTGGAAAGGACCGCTAAGATCAAGTCCAGCCATTAATAGAATATTAATATATTATTAGAAATGAGAAACATGTAAAATCAATCAAAAGGATTTGGCTAAATCAAAATGTACTTTCTGATATGCCACCTATAAAGACTGTCTCAGCCTCTTTGAGGCAGATTTCCTCAGTGAATCAATTAAGTTCAATACAAATAAGATATATAAATATAATGCACAATTCTGGGCCATTAGGCCTCAACAAAATTTTCCTATCTATGGATACTCTAATCCTGAAGTTTCATTTGTGAAAAGGCAGCTGATGTGTAGGTTTTGTTGACTACTGGATAATTTACCAGTATCATCAATATAAATTGGCATGTTTTTTTCAAATATACTTTGATTAAACTCAAGCTAACAAGCTGAGAGCAAGGATAATGCACAAGTGCGTCAGTCTTGTGTTCTAGAGAAAATCTGCCCAATAAGAATCCAGAAATATCCAGAAGAATCTATTACATTAATGCTTTTAAATCTCTGTGGAAGACTTTAAAGTATAAAGTAACAATTTCTACACATTGTACTAATTTAAATTCATATGTCTGAAATATAATGAATATAATATTCATCTATGAGTCATGAGGATTCACTATAATATTCAAATAATAACCAGTAAAACTTATGCAGGCTTTGCAGTGTACTGGTACTAACGATCTAATGATTGTGCAATTTCACTACAGCCAACAAGCACAGGAGGACACAGAAAATAACAAAGTCCCTGACCAGCTCTCAAGGTATTCTATTTGTCACAACTTGTTATTCTCAATCAGTTTGAGTTCATTTTCAGTTGAACAAGAAAGAGAACAACTAGTGTTCTTTGAAATGTTACCACAATCAAAGAAATATCAATCCAATACATTATTTCATAGCTGCTTTTAACAAGGAAATAGGATATGTCTCTATGTTATTTATTCCTGCGCCTGTGTTCTATAGCTATAGATGCAAGGAATGCAACAGGATGAGAATAGGTTTTAGGAAAGCACATTTCAAGTAATCAAGGAGAGTAGAGAATAACATAAAAAGAAAAACTTGGTATAGAGAAAGTTTGAAGAAAAAAATTAAACAAAAACAACCACATTATGTTGAAGAATAAAAAACCAGTGAGAAGATTAGTGAAAGGAAGGCGGCCAGGAAAATTTGCAGAGAGCTGATTAAACATGATGCAATGTTCAGCCCTCAGCACTCAGTCCCATGTTTCATAAACCACTTATTACAGAAAGGAGAAGACCTGATGAAGGCCAGAATTCTGTTTCTTGACTGTGTTATTGGGAAAAGGTTAGAGAGATTGGAAATTTTAAATAAATAAAGGAGAAATTGAGTAAGTGTTTTTGCAAAACAGATTAAAATACCTATATGAAGTCTTTCGTCAGAAAATCCAAAAAGGATAGCCCAGATCACAAAGACCCTTACATTCACACTGTCAATATTAATAACAAATTTGTAATAATGTTTCCGCTTCATTGAAACAGCATATCTCAAAAAAAAATTAACATTTCATTAAAAATGTTCCAAACAACTCTAGTTAGCATGCTGATGAAAAGTGCAGATGGTACTAAATTAGGAGGAATGGTGACATCCCAAGAAGAAAAAATAATAGAAAGAGCTAGATTTGGGCAGAAATTAGCAAATTTTGAAACAGAAATGCTAGAGAATTTATTCATGGAAAATATTCCATAATATGTCTACTTCTTAGTGTAGTTTGCCTTCCCAGCAGCCACTGTAACATAATTTTGTATTATATCAGAGAAATAATCACAATGAGGTGTAGGGAGGGAGAATGCCTTTAATAAGATGGAGTTGATCAGGCTTGAAAGTTTTCCAAGATTATGACTTGGTCAGAGAGATGATTTAAAAGGTGTTTATAAAACAACTCAAAATGTAAACTTGAAAGGAATTAAGTCTGAATAGTTTGGCTCAGAAATAATGAAGGTGAAGGTAGGGGGAGCATTTAACAAAGGGCAACAAAAAGCATGTCTGTAAAATACAATACAGTTTCTAGCTCATATTTAATTAGTAAGACCATTCCAATACAGCTGTAATTGCTTTCCACACCTGAAGTGAGTTTTTCAGAACTAGTTCAGGAATCTCTGCACAAAACTGTATTGCATAGTACAGGCATACCTTCAGAACTGAAACCTAACAATAAAAAATATGTCAAGATCAATTTGAGGCACAAAAAGAACCCCTCTCTCCTATACAAACACTAGTCTGGCACATGGGATATTGAAATCAATGAAGATTGTTTAAAAGTTCAATTCTTACAGACTGCTCCTGTGGTACTGCTCTCCTTTCAGCAATGCCATCTCCAAGCGCCATGCTGAATATGAGAGACATGCTGAAGGCACCTACACCAGTGACATCACCTCTTATTTGGAAGGTCAAGCTGCCAAAGAGTTCATTGCTTGGTTAGTGAATGGACGAGGAAGAAGAGAGTAAGAATGCATCCATTCCTCTTATTAAATTTTGCCTAGTATTTGGGGTTAGAAATCATGTCTGATGAAACTCTGATGTGCTTTTGATCATTCTTGCTGTACTTCATGTCTTTCTTTTGTATTAGAAGACATTCTGTTGGTGATTGACTACCACTTTACATTATTAAGTTCAAATACAGATTAAAACCTGTTCAGTATGCTGTTACACTCTAAAAGGTCAAGTTTTATTTAAGGTCAACACATCTAAAACTAAACCAGACCTTCTTCCTCTAACTACGATCTTCCCCTTCACATAACATTGCTTACAGTCTCCTTAACTGTCACTGAGATTATTCAAGTCACTATCATCTTAAATTGCCTTCTCTTCTTTTCCTTTTACAGTCCATCTTTTCCTGTGCAATATTTCCAAGATTAAATCTTTACCAATGTTTTCAGGTGTACTCTGTGTGCTGATGATCATTCCCAGCAGTAACTAACTTCTTTTCCTCTTCCCATGCTTCTCAGAGTCTCCCCAAGCTGCTGCTGCCATAACTATCATTGCTGTAGCTTATCTTCCTTTTTAAGAGGCCTCTGATTCTTTTGCCATGGTTTGCAGTTCCCTGGACACAAAGCTCCACTAATGGTTTTGCCTACCCATGATTTCTTTAATTTCTACCTTGTTCTCCACATACTCATTGCAGATTTCTCTATCCTATCCACTTCATGTTCTCCCTCATGACTTTACATCTTTTGCCATGATGGTCGTACACTTGGAGTGGCATTGCCTTCAGTCTTCTGCAGGCATCTTCTGCTCATCTATTTCCAACTCTGCATGGTTAGGAGCTATACCATGCAGCTGCCACTCCCCACCTTTCAACTGTTCTGTACTTATTTGTGCCTTTAGACTGTAAGCTCTTTGGGGCAGGGATTTCAGTTCATCCTCTGAATGAATATTCTACCAGCTGTAAAGTATTATGTAAGTCTCTCACTTTACATAAAAATAATAATAATAAAATACAATCTGTAAGACAAGATTGTGTGTTGTAGTTAAGGAAGACTAAATAGCAAAAATTAAGTTTTGTAAAAATTGACAATTTCCTGAAAAAAACAGAGTTAAATAAATTAGGTCAGCTATAGAGAAGGGAAGAGCTTGTTCCCCTTCCTAGTTATGTTCAGACATCCACTTGTTTTTCTGTCATGTTTTGTTTTCATGAGCAGAAATAGGGTATTTCTGTATCCATTTGAGAGAAATACAATCTCATTGAACTTAGATCCCTAGATGGGCAATTAATTGTAGACAACCCTTCTGCTTTCCAACATTTGGTACTGTTAGTGGTTGAACTTTTATATAGTCTTCCTTGAAATGAACCAGTCTGCCTGTCATTGGATCCAGGACCCAGGGTGCTTCAGCATCAGCCCACCTTAATGAAATCCATCAAAATCTTCCTATATTTGATGGGATGAAACAAGAGAGAAAAGTTTTCTAAATCAAACTCTGGTTTTGACAAACTGGTTTTTCAGCAGTCAAAAAAAGAATGGAAAAAGAATCAGGACCTGATTCCAAGTATAAAATGCAACATTCTAAGATTTTATATCAAACAAGCAAATAGCAAATTTATACAAGTGCTTTAAATGAGCTATTTCAACCACCCTTCTGAAACAACAAAAAAAGAAATGTTGCCCTTAATAATTCTTATTAAGAATAAGCATTCTTAGGAAATATAATTTCAAGTAAATAAATAGGCCTTATGTCCAAATAAAACAGAAAAAAGAATGAAAATTTGACTGTAATGTTTTAATAGTGGTATTTCTTAAATAGTAATTCTTAGTAAATGTACTGGTGCCTAATATACGTGGCATAGACACTGCAGACTGAGATATATTTTTGCATGTATGGCTTTTTCAAAACTGCTAGAGAGGAGTTTAGACTCACTGGAAGGAACCACTGTGTGTTTTGAAAATAATGCCTCAAAAGATGTTCTGACACACATTGTGCTGTACTGACCCATAACATCAGGCTCAATCCTTAACTCCTTCAAATGACAGGGCATGTTCAGTGTATTAGAACCCTGTAACAAGGCCCTTTTAAATGGTTTGTTTGTTTTGATCTGCACAGTGTTGATAATTTCTTCCCTTTGAAGTTTCCCAGAAAAAGCCCTTGTGGCTGAAGAAATGGGTCGAAGACATGCAGATGGCACTTTCACGAGTGATATCAACAAAGTCCTTGATGATATGGCTGCCAAAGAGTTCCTAAAATGGCTAATTAACACAAAAGTTACCCAAAGGTGCCTGAATTTTATACTATTCTTAATATACTGATATTTTCAATGCATTTGTCACACCTGGGGAAAATACTACTAATTTTTCTCTTAGCTGCTGATATATCTGTAGTATGTTGCAAACTTTGTTAAAGACAGATGAAGAAGGATAAAACACTAAATGGAACTAATTCCAAATATTATCAGAATTTTTATCAATGATGAACCTCTAATAATTTCCTATTTAATTTGAAAGTAGTTCTGCCAGTGAATGTTACCAGAAGTAAGGTCATATTAAATCACTGAAAAATAAAACTTTGCTTTACATGGACATTATAAAATCGGAAATATTTATTGGCAAAATTACACCAAATTGATTATTCTTTAAAGACTGTGATATAAAACACTGCCTTAATCAGTGGCTTGTCATTAGGAAAAAGTGCTGTAATCTGAGCTCATGCCGTAATCAGGGCTCCTGTTTGGGAGCCCTGCTTTAGTTTGCCTGTATGTAGGCAAAGCAGCATTTTCTAAATGAGCACTGTGAACAAGTTAATATTTGGGAATTATTTGTTAAAATTAACAAAGCATTTTAAAAAGTAATTAAATACCAACACAAGACACATGTGAGTGGCCAGATTTTTTTAACATGTTAGATATCCAATTTGCATTATTAAAGCACCCAAAAAACCAGTTGATTTTGGAAATCTGAAACAAAATTAACAAAAAATTTAGAAGGTGTAGTTAAAATACAGTTTTTATTAACATGCTACTATTTTTATGTTTGCAGTTCAGCGTTGAAACAAACAATTTAGGAAAAGAATCTATTAGAAACTACTAAAATGCTTTTCCTTTAGGAATAATTGTTTTCAATCTGTTATTAGAGAGAGGCATTGAGAGGTCTGTGAAACTAACATCTGCTCACTCTAAAACAGAAAAAATATGTTCCACACATATTTCATAAATCTTGGGAGACTTAGAATTTTTCCTAATTGCTGCTGCTTTTTTTCTTTGTTTTTTTTCCCCAGAGACCTTTTGGAAGAATACCAGTAAAAATGAAGAATAAAATGGGATAAATGAAGATCTTCATTTCATCAACTGCCAGTTATTAAGAGATTCTGAAATCTGTATTCTGTCATTTACATTTGTTGTAACAAAGCTATGTCACCTTGCATGCCAGGAAATAATTGTACTATAGTTTAGTGTTGCCAAAGGTTTATATGTGGAAAACCTGTTGTCTAAGGCATGGTTTTCTTAACAGCTTTAAGAATGTGAAAGTTCTATAACTTCATGTTTTGCATTTATTAGGACTAAAGTAACTCCATTTATATTTAAGGATAAAATTATTTTTCTAAAAAATTTACTTCTACACACAAATGATTCAATTACCAATTATATGTGTTATTCATAAGGGGCTGGCAGTTACAAATGCCTGAGAAGTGAATATCCCTCTTAAAACCTTTGTTATAAAAAGGCTAAGCTTTAAGGGTATTAAATTATAGCCTTAAATAAATTTTTTTCAAGCTTCTTTTCTGTTGACTTCTCATTGTGTATACGCCACGTTCCTCTTTGCACTCCATTTCATTTTATTCTAATATTTTAGTGTCTCTGAGATCTTAGAAATGGTTTGTTTGGACTGATAAACTCAGCATTGTTTGGTCACATTTTCTCTGCAATAATTCCCAGAAAAGAGCTGTGTGAACTCTGAACTATCTTTAGGTGAAAAATAAATCATGTAAGATGAAGCTAGAGAGGACTAACATTTTTATGGGAATAAGTTTTTTAAAAGCATCTGAAACTTGCACTTATAATCTAAAATTTCTGGGAAAATATTAGATCATTCTTCCAAAGTGCTATAGGAATGAATATTCTGTAATTTTAGATCAGAACAGATCATACCCAGTTTGGCATCTTGATCAGCTTCTTGGCAACAACAGAAAGCTTTTCTAACATCCCAACTTTAAACAATTTAAATTCAATAGAATCTTGCATTAAAGAAAAAATATAAAATCATAACATCCAAAATACCACTGGAGATAAGAAAAGAAAAAGGGAAAAGAGGTGGAGGCTGTGTATACATATTATTTGTTTATTTAATCCCATTTGTACACAGTGGTTTGGGTTCAAGTGGAACTGGAAAAGATTCAGTTATGCGCAGTTGGATACATATGGCCCAGGACAAAATGGTACAAGGTAAATCTTCTGTTCCCACAGACTGAACTATTGCCTTTGAAATGTTTTATTTCACTTTGTCCGGGATGTCTTGGTGCTCTGAAGGACAGGATTCCTCAGTTACAAATCCATTTTTTCACAGTGTCTGTCACCAGGGATTTTGAGCCTCTCCTGGTGGTGGCTTTATCAGCATGAAAATACTGGGCTTTCCACACTTTTACAAATTATATGCTTTAGGAACAGAGGGACGTAAATTATTTTCTCAAGTTTATGCAGCTTTTCTGGAACACAACAAAAACATTTAACCTCTAATTTTCTAAGTCCTGATCTAGAGCATGAATCAAAAGTAACCCTTTCTTCACAAATGAGACAAGCTGAGCTTATAATCAGAAATATCAAACACATGTTTTACCTCAACAGGACTAGGATTTACATATCCTGAAATCATAGAGCAAGTCCATATGACATCAGTAATAAGGTATGCCCTGGATATTTCTCATTTCTGTCTACATGAAATTCAGTGAAGAGTATAAATACAGGGAAAAATAAGTCACAATCTCTTTGTCTTTACTAAATGGCTGGAGTCCTCTGTGTATTGCACATGTGCTGCCTTGAACTTCCATGTGGCCTTATATTTAAAAGTGTCCCCACTGTATTTTATTTGCTGAGTGTGCAGCATCTTTTGTCTTCCATACTATTTACTAAGTATCTGGAAAAATAAGCATATTGCATTAAAACAAGACAACTACTTGGAATGAATTAAAAAAAAAAAATAACAGAAACCTGAGATACTCTAACCATTCAACTGTGCTCAGAGGACATGTAAGAATCTGTACTTCCCAAGAAAATAATTTTCTAAATAAAAACATACAAACTTGAAAGAGCTAAGTGACAGCTGCTACCAAGTACATTGAAATTGATGTCCCAGTAACATAATCGCATAAAACAGGGATTTTTCGTTCTTGATTTACAGTTAACACTCTTCACAATCCTCTCAAATAGAACCAAAGATGTGCTACAAAACTGTCATGCCATTTCAACTTCAAATGCAAAGAAAAAATGAAACTCCACTATTCACTGGAGCCACTGAACCCGTACAAAATTCTATCCAGCCCATATTTTGTCTCCCACAAGAACACACTGAGAACTCTGGAATACATCATTGCACCTGTAAAGTAAACCATACACATTTTAGTCACTTTTTTTTTACTCTGCAGAGAGCTTAAGTTTTCCATTTTTGCAGTTTGACTTTTCTAAATATTTCTGGAGGAAAGGCTCCAGATGTATATATAAATAGATGTCTAACAAAGTCTTGAGTTTTAGTGAGGCTAGAAGTCTGAGGAAGACATTGCATCTGGCAGGTCCCCCAACTCTCTGGGAGGTCAGCCTTAGGCTGAAAGCTGTATTTTCATTCTTTTCTAGTCAATAGCTTCTTGCAATCATGCAACTTCTTTATGAATACCACTGTGTTGAACATACAATAGGAAGCTACAGCTTCTCAAATTTCATCACGTAGCAGCCACTACTGGATAGTCCTTTGTTTAATTTCTTGGCATGGTGCTAATACTTACCTGATTACAAAAGAACACCACAGTATAAAGTAACTCAAAATACTTAGCTGGAAGAACTTTTTAAAGTCTCAGGCTATCACAAAAGACAATCTGACCAAGAAACAGAAGCATGACCATAACAATATTTTTTTGGGATCATGAGTGTTTTGATCAATCAGGAGGAACTTGAGATTTTTTTCGAGTTGTAGAGAATCATTGTTAGGAACTATTACAATTCAATGGAAAATATATTCTGCTTTACTGACTATTACTGAATCACTCTGGTGGTTCTGCCTACAGGTTTGGGTCCTGTAAATCCCTCTGGCATGACCACTGTCAGAAGCACTGTAGGTTACTAAAAATTTGATCTAGACATAGGAACCCAGATTTCCAAAGGCACTTAAAATGGTGTTCCCACCGAAACCAGCAGTAGCCAGCCATATGCATTGACAGTACTGCTCCTTTTTTCTCCTTAGAATTCACCATGAGGGACTTTAAATCATGGTTGATAATCTCTCAAAACATTACTAAACTGCAACTTGGCTATGAAAAGCTACAAAATATTCAGGTACATTTTTTCACAAGACATAATTTGACTGTGCTGTATTTTGAGACATTGTGATGATCACTACTTATTAGGGGGGGAAAAAGCACAGATTGGCTGATTCCTATTGTGATTCCTACTCACTAGGAAAAGGAAAATTCACCCTGGGGTGAGGGGTGGTGGTGTTTTATTTTCCTTTTTGATTGTTGATAAGACAGATGCACAGTACACCAGACTGATATTTAAGTGGAGCTGTAAGCATTCTGAAACATTGGTCATGCATCTTACTGCATATAATGAAATGCTGCTTTGAAAAGTAATGTAAAGCACTGTTACTTCACTATGATTTTACTTTATAGAAGTGGCCTTATCTACTCAGAGATTAGTGATTATAGTAAACTGTGGAATTGCAGCAGGCTGGATGCTGCATGGTAAATGTACACTGTGCTACCTGGAACCACCATCAGGCACATTAATGACCTTCCTAAGGCAACCAAATAAATCCAGCACAGCATAAATTTGTAACTAGTACCAGCTGCTACCTTCAAGGAGCATGGTATACAACAATGAGCAAGAACATGTTTGTCCCTAGATGAAGTCTGTTGACTCCCAGACAGACACATCCTTAATGTTTGTAAACACTTTGTTTATACTAAAGGAGACTTTTTAATCACAAAAAGCTATTTTCCCACTTCCAGACACAGTTTGCTTAAGAAACAGCAGTAAAATATTAAATGCTGTGCTCCGTCTGCAGAAGTAGAATGAAGGAGCAAGCAGCATAACCTTTCTGAAAGCTTTGACAAGTTCTTTGAAGGCAAGACTAAGAACATTTGCTATTTCCCTTGACTTGAAATCTTGCTTCAGCAGATCACATACTTTTTCTGTTACATTTCTCAACTCGTAAAATACCTGCATCTGTCTCTGGTAGCTACTAGTGTTCTGCAATTAGAGGAGGAAAATCTAACGTGGATAAAACAAAAAGCACAACTTACAATTATTGTTTGGGAGGCTAGAGCTCGTAAAATAATTTAGAAACTCAGACAGTTTTTTTAATAACTGGTAAGACTCAGCTTTTTAAACTATCAAAAGCTTTACAGTTTTGATTTGCAGGTTACACTGTCTTTTCCAACAATTTGTCTTACTTTCTCAGCACATACTCAAAACTCTCCTTGGAAAGGGAATTGTTTTATGTCATAAACAAGGGTCATCCTCACCACTAAATTTTAAACTTTTGTCCTATATTTCTATTTTCTGGTCTTAATTTAAGGTCCCACTTAACAGACTTACACATCTATTTCCAGTGCCAAAAAACTATAAATATAAGCCCTTCCTGCAATTTTATCTGTTTTTTCATGACTTGACTGCCAGAAAAAGAAGTTCAAAGAGCAGAAAGTTAACAAGAAATGCTGGTGTTATCAAAACATTGGGAGTTTTCCATCAGCGTTTGAAGGCATTTCACTCCTGGGCCGCTATCTGATTTCCGACAGAACTCCCCCCGCTGTCCCAAGTCTCTCCTGCCGCGTCCAGCTGTGTCACCGCGAGCTGGCGGAGAAAGCGCCGCTCACACCGCAGAGCCGGCGCAGAGCCGGGATCTTGCACAACCCCCAGCGCCGGCCGCTCCCCGTCAGCAGCCCGCAGCCCCCGCCCAGGCGCCGCTCACGAGCGGAGCCCCGCGGGCAGCGCGGGGGCTGCGGAGCCGCAGCGCGCTCGGCTCCGGCGCGGAACTGCCTCAGCCCGCCCGCTCGGCTCGGCTCGGCTCTGCCCTGCCCTGATCTGATCCGCTCCGCTCCGCGATGCCGGTGGGTGAGGGCGCGGGGGGCGGCAGCGCGGGCAGGGCCTGCGCCGCCGGCGGCTGACGGGACTTGTCTTGCAGAGCTTCCTGAAGTGGCTGCTGGGGATCCTGGGGGTCGCCGTGGTTGTGGTGGCCATCACCGTGCCCCTGGTGCTGCTCACCCGCCGTAAGTGCGCGGGCAGCGGGGCGGGGGGCGCGCTGCGGAGCGGGGAAAGTTCTGCGGAAAGTTTCTGCCTCAGAGAACGGGGTCCGGGAAACTGGGAGGTACGGCCGCCTCACCTGAGAGCGTGGGGGGCGCGGGGACAATTAAAAAGCCTCTTGTTTTCTTGTTTGCCTTGCTAATAATTAGAAGCATTGTCGTTTTCACCATTTCACTGTTCTTATTGTTGGCAGAGGCTCTCGAACCAGCAGTAAACTGCCAATTACTCTAATTTTTCTAGAGAGTATTGAAAGGATTATATTCCTTCTCATTTGCTTTGTTTGCACAACTTTTGTTAACACCGTTGAGTGAAATTATATAAACAGCCCAGTTACAGAGGTCAGAAAAGTACAGAAAGGTTCTGAATGAGGTTTTTGGACTCTGACCAGTTAGCACTTTCCAGGTCGCCCTTGTCACTCTGGAGGTTAATGTGAAACAGCATTAAATCCTGATCCAGCAGTGCATTGCTTTCAGCTGGCAGGACAGAGCTGCTCTCGTTTTGTGTTCTTGTGATTAAAAGCTGAGCAGTCGGGATTTGTATAGCCAGCACAGCACACTCTAAGGGTTTGCTAGACTAGACCTAGGTCCGAGAAGTGCACCCCGAAAAAGTGAAGATGTGTAAGTGGATCTTGATGATGTGCTCGGAAATTGCTTCTGTGTGCACAGAGTTGGGGTTTTTTTGTGTCGGTTAAAGAGGTGGAGCTTGTGTCACTGGTGCTCCTGTGGCATAATTTACATTAAACTGTTTTGCAGTTCAGCTCTATTAATATTAATGTCAATATCACAGTCATTCAGAACTGGATTTTCAGAGTCCAGATAGCTGAGTTATATGCCTTCTAGGCTGAAACTTCCAACAGTGGATGCTGAGTCTGTTTTCTCTTATTTTTGGGCAGCTTTTTGCACTTATCTCAAAAAAAAGCAGATTTTTGAGGTGACAAAAAATACTCTGAATTTCACAAGTGGGGAAGAGCAAGAGAAAGGGTCTTGATAACTTATCAGATGGATGTGTGCAGGCGTAACACCTAGTGAAAGAATTCAGTATGCAGGCCTGACTCTGCTGAGGAGTTCGTACTTGTCTATCTTGATGCCAATGCTATGTCTTTCTGTAAATAAAGTGGGTTTTCTTCTTTCATGAGTTGTAGCATAGGAGTTCTTTTCCTCTAGAAGTGGCTGCAATTCAAGATCAGTCATTCAGTTACATAGTAAATTAATTTTACTTCAAAGAGGCATTTCTGTTCTACAATACACAGAATACCATCATGCTGTCAGCCTTGGCTTGTTTCCTTTGATTATAAAAGAGTAGAACAGTGTGTCAGACTTCTTACTGTTGGTTCAAATTAAGGCATAGAGAACACACCCAGGTGGTTCATTAAGTCCCTCTGGATAAAATAAGGATTGAGATGGAGTGGCCCCAGTTCAAAAACTTGAATTCCTGTCTCTTCACAAATCAGGCCAGCAGTAACATCTGAACAACTGTGACCATTGTAGTTTGGGAACTGCAGAGGTCTTTTGAATTTTTGACTGAAGGGTGCTAAACAGATGTTTTCTGTTAGCTGTGTACAAGCTGTGTACTCATAAAGTAGTAATTTATAGGTTAGGGCAATTAATCACTTGTTTGCTTATATGGCTTTTATGAACAACCACAGGACATGAGTAGCTAGGGATGCCTCTTGGGCCATGCAGGTGATGGAGTACAAATGAAAAGTGGTAAAACTACTTTGGGAAGGAGCAGCTCATGTGACTGTGACTATGTGAAATCAAAGTCTGCTCTGATAAATCCCCTGTAATTGCTGTCAAATAGTTTTCATTTCATCCCAATGGTTCAAGCATTGTACAGGGAGTGAATATGACAGTTATTGATATAAACAGATAATTTTGAGTTTGAACTTCTTACCTTTGGTCTGCAGCTGTTTTCCCTGCCATGCTTCTCAATGTATTTTCATTTCATAAGCTTCATATTCATGCAGGACATAATTAGTTTGAGAAGTGGTCTCCAGTGCAGTGAAAGGTAGTGGAATTTTGCCTCTCCAGCAGAGTTCTGGCTTGTTGGCTGGCCTGTAGGCTTTGTAAGGAGAACTTCTGCTTCTTGTCTTGCAGACACTTAGCATGGACAAATAGTGACGACTTAAATTTGTGGAGTAGTTCCCTAATTTGAGGTGCAGCCATTTACCTGGAGGGTCTGCTGCCAGAACTCTGTACAAAATTCTATATTTCATTTAGGCCCACTGCCTATTTTGACACTTCATTTTATATTTAATAACCACATGGGGCTACTTTCATCAAACAGTTTAATTTCAAAACAGCGTTGGGGCTTGTATTTGAAGTCTGTTGATCAAAGCATTGTTGTGCTTTGAGGAGCTATCCAACAGGTGACTACAGCAACAAGTTGTTACCCTTAAAGCATGAGTATTTTATAAAAACATATTTGGTTTGTTTGTTCATGATTCACCAATTTGCTTACACTTCTCACTGTTGTTTTTTTTTTTCTTCTATAACCTTCCATGCAAAAGGCAGGTTGAAACATCCCATGTCTATATTTATCCTTACCACTTCTCTGATTGCAGGTCTTGTTAAAGCTGGGCAGGAACGCCAGGAGTGGGAGGATGAGCAGCCAGTGCTGGGAGCAGCAAGGAGACAGTGCAGTATTTGCTATTATTCTGCTGCCATGAGCAAGTCATAGACTGCCTTAGAGTGAGGGTCCCATACAGCTGTCTGTCCACAAACCAGGTTTCTTCAATTACAGTTTATATTCACTAAATGAGAAGCTTTTGTGGTCTTTTGATAGAAGTGTGCGTAGGAGAGGCTGGAAGAGCACAGCAGGTCTTGGGGAAGTTAATGATCTTATGGTGCCTGAGTGTTCTGTGTGAGTGTGAAAAGATAGGGAATGGACATGTTTTCCTGCTACATGTCCTTGACTTCTGTAACTGTCATTTAACTCAGTTATCTACCCTAATTCAAATGTTGAGTAATACAATGTAAAACCCCATTATCAACAGTAGATTGCTATCTATAGAATACTTCTGCTGTTATTTCCTTCCTTTTCCTTCCCCTTCTTTGCATGAGATGGGGTAAATTTGAGAGAGATTCCAGAGGTATGATTTACCAAGTTAATGATTAAATCCCTCCGGGGAGCTCTCTGCAGTCCCATGGAGTGGCTTTTGGATGAACTGCTCCAGGAGGTGTCACAGCACTCACATTTGGTTGTGGTCTTTCCTGAATGTCCTGTATCAGCCCCTGGGTATTGGATAGAATTCTGGATTAAATGAGCCTTTGTCCTGAGGCTGGAAAGTAGTTTCTACCTACTTTTTTTTTTTTCTGGAAATCAGGTCTCTAACTGTCACCTAGTAACTGGGGGCTGGAGTATACAGGAGGGGGGAAAAATTAGAGTACTCTTTTACAGGCTGGAAGAGAAATGGGGAAACAGCAGATTTCGAAAAACTACCCTGAAATGTCTCTTACTTTTCTGACCACTGAATCAGCCAGCATCTCTCCTGCTGCTCCTAAATGACATGCTTTGATTGCAGATCATTCTTGCTCTTCTGCCTTCACTTTAAAATGGCAATAACTATTCACCTTTTCTGTTTTTTATAATTTCTCTATCCCTTTCTTGTTATTACTGAACATCATCCTTGCACTTGTCTTTCCCTTCATGGGGTTTTTCCTGTCTCTCTCAGTAGGGGTCAACATGCAGTAAAGCTTCCTATATTACTGCTTTTATTGTTTATCATGGTTTAAAGTCAATTCATTTCTTGCCTCTTCTCTATTTAAATTACGCGTAGAAATTAGGAAAATGAGCCTTGACACTGGGGAATAACCAAAACATATGCCAAAAGTAATTTCTCAACATGGTTCCATTTTGGTATGGTGATATGTCACACCATAAAACTTACACAATTGTTAACTTCTTGTTTGCTTTATACCTGTCCTGGTTTTGTCTGGGAATCAGGTATTTTCTCCTCGTAGCTAGTCCCGTGCTCTGTTTTGGATTCAATATGAGAATAATGTTGATAACACAGTGATGTTTTTTGGTTGTTCTGAGTAGTGCTTACCCTTAAGTCATGGGCACCAATTTCCCAGGCTCTGCCAGAAAACAGGTGCACAAGGAGCTGGGAGGGAGCATGGCCAGGACACCTGACCCAGTCTGGCCAAAGGAGTATTTCATGCTCACATAAACTGGGGGTTGGCTGCCAGGTGCCCATTGCTGCCTGGACAGGCTGGACATTGGTCAGCAGGTGGTGAGCAAATTGTATTTTGCATCAGTTATCTTTCCTGGGTTTTATTCCTCTTGCTTTCCTTTTCATTACAAATATTATTACTATTATTTAGGAGTATTATATTTATTTTTATTTCAATCATTAACTGTTCTTACCTCAACCTATGGGTTATCTTTTCCTGATTCTCCTCCCCATCTCCACTGAGGGTGAGGGAGGAAGGGAGTGGTACTTAGTTGCCAACTGGGGTTAAACAATGTCAACACCTCACACCTACAGAAACCAACTCAATTTTTCTCTTAAGACAGGGTGGCATGTTAATAGGAAATTTCAAATTTCAAACAGAATTGTTTATCAACTTTGTATGAGTACTGCTTATGTAAATGGTTGAGAGACATCTTTGCAGAAGGACTTACAGTTTTACTGTTGTAGTAGGGGTATTATGATGTAACTATTTCTAGTATATCATTATGACAGTGGAAATACCAAAGTACTCTCAGGAGTCAGACCAGGGTAGAGATGAATCACTGAATTGATTGGGATGTAAGATTGGGAAAACCCTCCAAGATCATCAAGTCCAACCTTTGACTGAATGCTACTTTATCAACTAAACCATAGCACATCCTGTCATCTCTTAAACATTAGCAGGGATGGTGATTCCACCATTTTCCTGGGCACTCCTTTCCAATGCTTAACAACCCTTTCAGTGAAAAAATTCTTCCTGATGTCCAACCTGAACCTTCTCTGGCACAGCTTCAGGCTATTTCCTCTTGTCCAGCCACTATCTGCCTGGGAGAAGAGCCTGCCCCCCACCTTATCACAGCCTCCTCTCAGGTAGTTGTAGAAAGCAATACCATTCCCCCTGAGCCTCCTCTTCTCCAGGCTGAACACTCCCAGCTCCCTCAGCCACCCTCATTGGACTTGTACTTCAGACTCATCACCAGCTCCATTGCCCTTCTCTGGACCTATTCCAGCACCTCCAGGTCTGTCTGGAATTGAGGGGCCCAGAACTGGGCAGAGCACTCGAGGTGTGTCCTCACCTGTGCCAGGTACAAGGGGACAGTCACAGCCCTGTTCCTGCTGGCCACGTTATTCCAGATCCAGGCCAGGATGCTGCTGGCCTTCTCGGCCACCTGGGCACACACTGGCTCATGTTCAGCCTGGTGCTGACAGCACCCCCAGATCCTTTTCACCCATCTGCCCAGCCTGTGGCGCTTCTGGGGTTGTTGTAACCCAGCTGTAGGATCTGGCAGTTGCTGAACCTCAGGCAGTTGGCCTCAGCCCATGGATCCAGCCTGTCCAGATCCCTCTGCAGAGCCCTCCTGCCCTCCAGCAGAGCAACACTCCTGCCCAACTCGGTGTTGTCTGCGAACTTAAGGAGGATGAACTCAATCCCCTCATCCAAAGCATGGGTAAAGATTATTAAACAGAACTGGCCCCAGTACTGAGCATTGGAAGCTCATCATTTGGAGTTTAGAAAAATAAGTCTGTATGTGGAATTGTTTAAAAAGAAAAATAACAAGAAAATGCAGCCTCTCTGAGGAACCTAAGAGTGAAAGAAGCAGTTTTGCTAAAATATAAACATCCATTGGCCTGTGTACCATCTTCAAAGCCAATAAAATGCTCTTGAATGTCAGCAATTACTTTATTCTGTCGAAATAAACCTGTTTGACCTTTCTTTTCAAATGGAAACCATACAATAAGAACCAAAATTTGGAATTCAATGTATGTTGAGTATCTTTGGTCAGTGGCACTAAGTAAGAATATACTGGTAATGGCCTACCTTGTAGATTAAGAAAATGCTTCAACTAGAACTTCTATGACTGTACCCTTACAGCTTGGCGTGTGTTTTCATATTCAGATACTATGTGGAAGGTGTTGACAGAAAATGAAATTTTAATTTTATACATAGCCAACAAATCTTAATAGTGTCCTGATTTTTAGTAATGAGACCTTAGCAAAATATGTATGTCACCAGGGAGAAAAACATTCATCAGTTTGGAAAAATCCCTAAACCTGTTCATCAGCCACCTGTCTTAAATTGCTTCTCCTTTTCCAAGAGAGAGTTTGTTGCTTTCTGAAGCCCCTCTGATTGAAAATGACACTTTCTCGATTAGGAAGAAGTCATATTCCCAACTAGACAACTGTGTATGAATATTAAATACCCACTTGTTCATAATCCATCAAATTAAATATTCAGTTAAATAAATAACCTGAGAAATTAATATTCTCACAGAAACTTCAAGAGCAATAAATCCAGCCTAGTAATTTTTTTTAAGAGTCACATTTAAAACGGAATCAGGCAAGCATTTTTTAACCTTTTCTGAGCATTTTAGGCTAAAATCATTGTATGTTACCTCTCTTGCAGCGGTAGTTTTAGTCTGTGCTGTATATATACAGTTTATATTGTTTGGAAATAAAAGTCAAGCTGTAATAGCTGATATAAATGTCTTCATGTGCTGTTCCAGATATCACAGGTATCCAACCTGCAGAAAGAGAACCTGCAGAAACTGTTGTGGGGTGTTTTTCTGTGTGTGTGTGTGTGTCCCCAAGGACTTTGCTGTCTTTTTCTTCTTGGCATAAGGAAAGTGAAGGCAGTGTGTTTAAAAGTATCCAAAACACTGGGTTCTCAGAATTGATAGGGCAGGTTAGCACCTTGGTTGATCAGTCACCAGGTCTGTACTTGAGTGTTTTTATCACTTGCTTTTATTCTAGTCTTTTGATTTAACCAGTTGAAATTAAAATTCCTTCCCTTCTGGACCCTGTAGGTAAAAGGGTATATGCAGGTAGATGAAGGTAGATTTTAGGTTTCCATTTAAAAAAAAAAGTCAGGGAGGATGCAGGGAGAGAATTGCGCACTTGAATTTAAAATCTGTAGTGTTTGTTTTCGGAGGAAAAGAATCACAAAGACTCAGACTGAGTTGTTGTTGTTGTTACTACTTGTCATACTTTGGAAAAAGTAGCTTGTGCACTGCGGGCAGTAAGAATGAAATACTTTCCCTAGAAGCTGACTGCAGCTGAAGCTGATGACCAAACTCATTAGCTTAAATAGATTCAAAGTTTCACTTGGTCTTTTCAGACTAAGGCAGTTACTTGGCTTTAATTTTCCCATCAAAATTGTAATGCTAAAATGAACTTAAAGATACCTTGGTGAAAATCACATCAAAAGAGGGATAAATATTTAATCAATTATTTCATCATAATTTTATCAGGAAGTGTTTGTTATTTAATTTATTTTTTTAATTAGACCTTCCCTGAATATTTTGCTGCTTCTGAGATTTTTAGGGTTTTTTTATTTGAGGCATTTCTCAAATTTGAGCTTAAGGATTAGCAAATGATTCACAATTGCAACTATTAGCAACTGGGGCTTTGCAGTGTTCTTCCTAGAGTGAGCATGGGGAGAAAGGCTCAAAGATCACTTCTTTTCAGCTTTTGAGGAGTACATGTTTCCTGAGGTAAGAGAGCCAGAGGTCTTCTGGTAATTTTTTTTACTGTCAGAAAGGTATTTTCATTTCCATGAGTTTGTTGAGTGACCTTGCTGACGCTCCTTTATTTTATGCTTGCTGAATTTGCCTTGCAATAAAGTTTTATTGCCCTCCCACTGCTACTACTTTAGAGACAGTTAGCTAAAACACTAATAACCAGCAACAAAAATCCACTCAGGAGCCAGGTTAAGAAGCTGGGGTGGAACAATTTGCAGCAAAGATCAGAATCTCTCTTCTGTCTGTTTCTTTCAGAGGAGACCCCTTCAGGAAAAACGTATACTCTACAGAATTACTTGAACAATGACTATAAGTACAAAACACATAATTTGGAGTGGATTTCAGGTAATTCATTTATACATACAACTTGAATGTCAGGAAAATGTGCTACCTTCAGCAATGTACCACCTGCAGTCACCTCATGCGGAGGTGACTACTGTATTCTGAAAAAAAGTCAAATTATTTAATTGTGCCATTATAGAACAGCACTTAGCTCAAAGGGTTGATTCCTTGTTTCCCTTAGAAACATGCTCATGTTCATGGCAAGTGATATTCTCCTACTGCTAAAAGAGCATACTTACTCCTGTGCTTTAGGGTAGAAGCATGTTACCCTCTGAGGTGTGTCAGCTTCCTGTGCTTTGGGCTGCCAGAGAACAGGGAGATGCAGGCTGCTTTTCCTTCTGAGTATGCCTAGTGCCCCAAGGGAAAGGGATGCTGGGACGTGGATGCTGTGGGCTCCATGACTATGTTTTGTGAACATTCTTGTGCTATAAGCATCCTTTCGTTATAGAATTGGGAAACAACAGCATTAACCAGATTTTTGGGATTTATTTCCTGCTCCAAAGCATAAAGGATAAATAGAAGTAACTGATGAACATTTTACTTACTTTTTGTTGTCATCTCTCTTGTGCTTTTAGGAAATCAGTATCTTCACAAAACAGATAATGGGGACATCCTGTGTATCAGTGCTGACAACGGAACATCCTCAGTAATCCTGGCAAATACAACTTTAGTATGTTGACTTATATGTAATGTATGCAGACATTGGGAAAGGTATTGGATTTCATATTTTGTTCTGCATAGTCTTTGGAATCAGTGCTTAATGTGTTTCTTTTGCCCTTCCTTTGTTGACAGGATAAGTACCAGGCAAGCACTGTTATATTGTCTCCTGACCTAAAGTTTGCTCTTCTGCAATACAGCTATACAAAGGTACAAGTGCACTTTACCTGTGGATGAAACTGGAAAATAAAGGTTTGGGAACAACTGAGAGGCTGAGAGAACATGAGGGAAATGCAGGAGGATAGATGAATGTGACGAATGTAAGGGAACAGTCAAGTTGAGCAGGCAGGAGGAGAAGAGACTGGTATTATCTGTGAGCTTGGCAGAAGAGAGCTAACTGCCCGAGGGAAAAAATCATCTGGATAAAAAGTGGATGTAGAGTTATTGCAAGGAGAACAAGGCTGGATGGTTTATCTGGGAAGACAATCTAGGAGAGTAGATAGGCATGGCTCTCCCAGGAGTTGTGTGGGTAAGGAGAAGTGATGAGTAGATATGCTGGTATACATCTGCTTGTATATGTGTGCTATATATATATATATGTGGTTGTTACATTGTGGTGGTAGGAGGTAAGAGTTTAAAACTGAGGTGAATGAAAATCTGCATGTGCTTCAAAGAAGGCTTGTGCTTGGAGTGGGCTTGTGTGTCCCTGTTGCCTCCTGTCAGCGAGCACATGAAAAGCCTGCAGCAGAATGCCTCATCTTGGCACGGTGCTGAGCCGTGCAACAAAGGTCAACCCACATTTATGCCAGGTGGCATGAAAATCTGGCTCTGGGTGCCAGTTGAGAAGCCTAATGGTGGTGATAATTTGCTGTGCAGTTTGTGCACTGAGAAACCGCTGACTTTGTTGTTCTTTCCTTTTTCTAGAGAGGTGCCTGTTCTGTTTGTAAAAAGTTCAGTGCTAACTTGTGCAGTGTACAAATACTTGAGCACTGTGTCACTGAACACTGCCCACATGCCCTGGCCTTGCAGTCCCAGAGTGGTTCTTGAGCTGTGCCAGATGCAGTCTGTGCACTCAGTCATCAATTTTTTTTCAGTTTTAGTTTCCATGCTGGATCCTACTAAGCCAGTTAGCTTTTGTTTTTCTGAATTGTTCAGAACTTTTGGCTCTTCACTCACCATTAAAGGCCACAAAATGCCTAATATTTTACCAGCCACCCTACTTATCTCCTCTACTTGTAATTTATTGCTCTGTAGTATTTACTTGTTGCATTCATAAGAGTTAATTTTGTTTTAATGCTGAAGCAAGATATTTTATATAACAGTGTGATTGAAAGTTCTGTTATTATTAATCTTTATTGCAAAGAAAGAGAGTAACAAAATGAATCATGAGGATGTAGACACTTGTTATGTAATAACCATCTGGCTGTGTAGTACTAAGTTGTTGGTTTATATCTTCATACAAATATCCAAGAACCCTCTTAGAAGGGAGCATTATTGCAATATGTCAGTGCTGTGGGCTGAATCAAACCTCTCCAGCCCCACGTAGTGAACATGTTTAAATGTGTGTGCATTATCATCATCATCTTTCTCTGTTAAGTACCCACAGAGCGATACAGATTTCAAGAGGCAGATTACTCAAAGGGTTTTATTTCTGTGACAATATGAATGGGAAAAGGTCACCCTGGTACTGGAGGAAATGCTGCAGACATACTGCTGGGACTTGTGAGAGCTATTATAAAATAAGATGCCAAGTTAAATAATACAACATGAAAAATGAGACGGGAAACAGGAAATGAGCCAGTAAAGCACAAGGAGTAGAGTTAACTGCACACTGATGATAGTCTGCCATGTAGCTACAAGGATTTCTGAAAATCTGCAGCATCTATGGCATCTGTAGCTCTGTCCTTAATCAGTCAACGGCCTCAGTCAGAGTATTTAAGTGATGACCCCAGAAGAGTGGAAATTCTTTAGTCTTTCCTTAAACCTGGTAGGGATCTGTTACCCTTGTATGTTCATTGTGTTCTCTCTAATCTTAATAAAAATATATCTAATCTTAATAAAAATAATATTAAATATCTTAATAAAAATCACAAGGAGAGCTTTAGGGGTAATTCAAGCTGCAAGAGATGTGAAACCTGGTGAAATTTATTTTCTTTACTATTAAAATAATTCTTTTGCAGTTGTGGAGGCATTCCTTTACAGCTTCATATCACATCTATAATTTCAGTAGCAGGTCAGTAATTTTTGCACATAAAATGTTGTTTTAACATTCATTTTGCACTAAAATATCATTTCACTGATTTCTCTTGGCTGCATTTTGTTTTTGTTTTTCCAGTTCTATCTTAGATGATGGACTACTACCTAATGATACACAGTATATATCCTGGTCACCTGTTGGTCATAAGCTGGTTAGTAAAGAAAAATAAAACTTTATATATAGAGTCATTTTCCTACACATGACATGGAAACTCATGTTGTCTGTACCCTTGAAGTTTTGGTACTTTCCTACTGCTAGGTGAAATAGCTGAACTAGTCTCGGAATTGACTACTGTAGCTGGAAAGACTCCAAAGTTCCTCTGTGTGTTTTCTTTTGTTATTTAATGAAAATGCATTCCTGAAAGTAACTAGTAGCCCCAGCAGTCATGAAATGCACAAATGCACAGGAACTTTGTGTTTTTACAGTTGCAGACAGTAGCTCATCCTTTTCAAAGACAGCAGCATTACAACTCTCTATTTAATCATCACTCTGTGATTTTTATCTCCTAATTACACAAAAATTGATGAAGTTTTACTTGATGGATGCATGTAATGGGATTAGAGGATTAAAATCTGTCTTGTACTCTTTCCCGCTGTTGTTTTCTTCCTCCTCTCCTCTGCAGTCCATGTCAATGGTGCCAACCACCACATTTGCAAGGCTTGTGCCTTCCTTTTGCTGAGCGTTAGACTGCCACAGGAGAATGTGGTGTTTATTTATTCTTATGGCTTAGTGACTTTGTATGTCAATTATAAAGACCAGCAACAGAAGCAAAGGAAGATGAAGAGAGTTTCTGCATCTTGGAGCAAAGCTCTGGAATAAAACTGTGTTGTTCAGTTATTGGAGATGAGAACCAGGGGTGATTAGAGAGGCAGGCAGGTGCCAGAAAATAGAGTTCTGAGTGCTGCTGAAGAAATGTACCATCTTTGCAGATCTATTGGGAGCACTGAGACCCCAGTGAATGGTTTACCAAAGCCCTGATAGTTTTCTTTGAAAGACGAATTAGTGGAAAATAATTCCTGATGAAGGAAAATAAGTTTGTATTTGGGAGAAAGAGAATTGCAGGATTTTCAAAACTCGATACAGTAGTCATGTCACTTTTCACATCTGATTTGGTTTTTTGCATCTAGGCCTGAAATTATATTGCTCATCCTGATCTGTATTAGTATTTGTCTTAGTAATTCCAAGTTTGTTAAGTATCAAGGCTGTTTGGTGAAATGCAGCTTTGAAAGATGTTTTTTGTCATCTGTTGTAAGTTGCCCAGTAGATGAAATAAAGAAAGGAAGTAAGATTTACTGTAATAGTAATTGTTATCACAATGATGTTTTGCAGGCATATGTTTGGAATAATAATATTTATGTAAAAGCTTCACCAACAGCAGAAGCTGTGCAAATCACTAAAAATGGAGAAGAAAATAAAATTTTCAATGGAATACCAGACTGGGTTTATGAAGGTAACTACATCAAGCAAGTTTTATTTTCCATTATTATGTAAAAACTTTGTTTTATTGTTATCTCATTCCTTACCACTGAAAAATTCAAATTAATCAAACTCTGTATTTTAAAAGAAACATGCATTCTCATCTGGGCTTAATACCTGGCTAGTGTGAGGATCTAAGAATATATATGTGTTTGCCTAGTTTGCATTGTGTCACTGGAAATTTTAGTGTGAATTAGCTTCACATGATAGGTTATAAACATTGATCTAATGTCTCATTTCAGAACCCCAACAAACAGTCTGCATTTTAGTATCTGAACTTCAATTAAAAAAAAAATCCTATTAAAAACTAATGAGAACAGCACCTAGGATAGAAGAGCCAACTTATCACTTATAACTTAAATACATTTGCATCTCTTTCAGAGGAAATGTTTGGCACCCATTCTGCTCTGTGGTGGTCTCCAAATGGCAATTTTTTGGCATATGCATCCTTTAATGATACAGAAGTCCCTGTTATAGAGTATTCCTTTTATTCTGAAGACACCTTGCAGTATCCAAAGACCATTAAAATCCCATATCCCAAGGTCTGTGTTATTTATTAAATATGTTTGTTCTGCAGTTTCATTAAGAGAGTAGTCTCATTTAATCAGTTCCTGCTAATGAAAATATTGTCTGTCTCTTCTCAACAGCTTGCTGTGATTACTCTTGCTGAAGTCAACAGCATCTGGCAATGTTAAAGTATTTTATTATCTCCAGGGGAAAGAAAAAAGAGGGGGGAAAAAAAGTGCGATTTAAGGTTTTGTTGTTTCACTAGAAGATTTAGAGGTAGTGAGTAGATGTTGAGATATAAAATCTCTCAGGGAGCTAAGTTGGTACAAGGCATTAGGCAGATGTACATTAGGTTAGTGTTGTGCATGGTATTGATAATGGAATCTTCCTCAGCTAATCTAGCAATTTCAGTTTCCTGTATTGAGAGGAAGAGGAGGAATCTGCTAAAGGAGTTACTTTGCCCACACCTTAAGCTCTTCCAGTTTTAGCTGTGAGAGTGAAAGCTTTAGTGCAAGGAGCTCCTCCTCCTTCCCCCTCCTCTCCATGTGACTTTATGCCCACTGCTCATGGCGCAGTTGGCACTGGGCTGAATGGGGTGAGAGTGCAAAGTGCTCCTTCATGTGCTCCATGTGGGGAGGATTTCATATTTAATACAGGATTTACCTTTTATTTGATGTTATACAGGATTTTGATTTATCTAAGCAATGCACTTAAGACATAAAGCAAGTACAGATTACACTTAGAGTACAACAATTGCACTACCCTGCTGAGTGTCAATACAAGCATGTTCTCCTAACTGGCCTCCATAATACACTCACCATCACAGTGCTGGGCATCCCCATTGCTGGGAAGGAATAGATGGCTTGAAATCATCTCAAGTCCATCATTTTAGTTCTTTCTGTTCACCCCTGGGATTTTATACTCTGTGTTGGTTTAAGGCATTGGCATGCCCTGCCTGCCCCAATCCATGATGATCTGGCCATCCCAGGAAGATATTTTCAGTCTTGATTAATGGGGCAGGAGAGATGATACAGCCACTTTATTGCTCATCTGGTACAGCTGTCTGGTGGAGAAATTGTCCTCTTTATGCCAAGCTCAGTTTTCTCTGCAGCAGCCGTGTTCGCTCCCTACCCTTCCCAAAGGTCCTGGAGCACATGGCCTGTGCCCTTGGAGCCTCCCCCAGAAGGGTCACTGACAGCTGCAGTCCTGAGCATACCCCCTGAGAAGAGACAAAGGTGTAGAATGAATTGCCAATCTAAATTACACATTTTATTACAAACCCCTTTTGTTTGGAACATTGCTGACTTCTGGAGGTGGATCAAGTTTAGCTACCTAGCTGTCACCATGAGGACTTGGCTGGGTAACCACAGGAGAGGCAGCCCTTACTGACACAGCTCTTTTGCTGTCAGCAGCATTACATCCGAGATAGTGCAGTGCATGCTGCAGTCACAGCTTTGGTTGTGATACAGGCAGCTGTGATATGATTAGTTCATGTAAGGTGCTGCTTCCATGGAGAAGCCTTTTCCTATGTGTTAGCAATGGATTTGATTCTCTCTAGGTACTGTGTGTGGCATGTAGGATGAGAGCTGGTCAAATACAGAAATCCCTGTGATTGTTTCTAAATGTAGTAGTCTTTCTTGTCTTGAAACTCATAGCTAACACTTCTGTGTAAAAAATACAAAGGATAATTTACATACCAGTCATAAAACTGCGTTTAGGAACTTGTCTTCTCACATGTTTGCAGTTGGTTAGTTTTACCTTTCTGTCTGTAGTGACTTATTCATCTATAATTTCAAACGCTTCACAAAGAATATTCTCTCTTCAAAAATGCAATGAAAAATTTTATCTTTAGGCAGGAGCTACAAATCCAACTGTACAATTCTTTATTGTGGATACCACATCACTTCCAGCTTTCAAGCGTGTTGAAATTTCTCCACCCGCAGAAATAGAATCAAGGTGAGAAATTTTGGTTAAATATTTGATATTTGATTGTTTCTTTTGATGGGAGAGGAGGAGCTTTTATATGTGACCTCCCTTATTCAGTGTATATGGCAGTTTTTCCCTGTAATGTGGCTCTGGTAGCAACAAGATTTACCAGAGAAAATCTGCACAGAGATTATCCTCCTAGTGATTATATATAGATGGCATATTCCATGTATGTTATATTCAGAATGTGACAAGTTCTTGGCTCATCACATTCAGTGGAGTCTAACTATGGTGAAGTCATTTCACAGTACAACTTTAATATGAGCAAGTTTTCGTATAATCAAATTATAATATATGTATTTCTATTCACTGGAGAAAAAAAACCCAACAAAACAAAACCTTAATGGTAAGTGAAGATTTGATTTCATTGGAAGCAGACTCCTTGCTAAGGCAAGGTATCATGGTTGTCTTCAGATTTATACTTAAAATGTTTGTTTTCTTTGGGAAGATGGTGAAAATCAGCACCTCTCAGAGTAAATGGAAAATTGTATTCCTCAAAATGCCACTGGAAATGCACAACATGATATAAATGTATTTTGTAAAGAGCAGCTACATCAATTTAAAGTGCATGCACACAATTTGCTATCCCAAATCTTGGGGTTTGTTTTTTTTCTTTTTAACAGTATTGTGGAAATGTTTTAGAGGTTTGCACTTACAAACATGATGGGTATGAAAGCACAGGTTTTACTGATAAACGAGAAAAAAACAAAGGTCTGTTAGCTTATGCATAAAACCAGCATTTCATATGTGGGGGCCTATAACTGGAATATCAGTACTCTTCCGTTTCAGCCTCACCACAGTGTCACATCCATGTGTTAACAGAGATGCAAGTTCTTATGAATATGTTGTTCTTTATCCTTCCCTTACAGTCACACTGCCATAGCTGCATGTTAGATAGCTGTCGTGCCTTGTTTTCCTCCAGAATTCCAGTGCCTCAGAATTAAAAGCCCTTTACATTTTGCTCAGTACCGATTAAGATTTTTGCTATCTTAGAGGGGTTTTTAAATTTTTGTTAATACCTTATGGAAGTTGATGTGAGGAGAATAACCATCATCTACCTTCCAGCCTCGTACCCATCTGGCTAACAGAGGTGTGAGTTACATGGAGTCCATCCATTTTTAAATTGATTTGCGACTCTGTTAGTCAGAATTAATACAAATATAAATCTTGAATGATGAGTTCAAGGATCAAAATTCACTCCTTCTCCCAGTGACTGATCCAAATAATGGTCAAGTCTCACCATATGCATCCTGCAAAAGTTGAGGTGGCCAGAACAAGTCTTGGGGAACTTAGCAAGAGCAAAGTACACAAGTAGGAAAAGGTAAGCAATGTGCAGTGTTGCTGTTGGGTGGGGGTTTTCCTGGAAGCACTAAGTATTGAATATTTACATTGTATATATATGTACACCACTGTATGACAGGAAGGGTTAGGTTTTGTGATGGAAAATTCTATTTTTACTTCCACAGAGCTAAATTTTGAGCAAAACTGGGTTTAAGTTGGCGGCATACCTCACTCCACCTCAACATTCACAACACTTAGGGATGTTGAGGGGCAGTGCCTCAGCAAATGGTTGCCTGCTACAGCGCTATCCAGAGCTTGCATGAGCACCAATTTTACCCCTACATATGAAGGGGGCGCAGCTCACTTGTGTTGCAGAGCAAGAGTTTTATTTGTCAAGAAAAAGTGCCAGAATCTGGAATGGCAGTGCTTTGCCATGTGATGGTACTTGAAACCTGACACTCGGCTTGAACGACCAGCATGAAATCCATCCAGCATTTAAACACTGGTTTTGGCACCACGGATACAGGGGGCTCCTGTTGGCCAACAGGAGGATGAAGGGAATGGATCCTTCTTGTCTGAAATTATCTATTGTAGAAGAAACTGACTTCTAAGCAGAGTAGTTGCAGAGTATCCCTTTTCAGCAACAAATGAGGAAGGGCATTGCAAAACTACTGTACTTTACACCTGAGTTAATTGCAGCTTAGTTAACCTTTTGTGTGTTGTTGAGTACTGAAGGCGCATTCCCACTCTCACAGGGGAGAGATGGTTCTTGTAATAGCTTGATAAATGATACTTGTTTTGTTTGTTTTCCTTGTAATGTTCATCTTGTCTGATTAATGATTTATAGTCACCAGAATTGTTAACGACTCTCACTTTGAAGGGATGATAAGTGTGGGACTAAGTCCCCTTATACAAAACAAGGGAAACCACTATTATAGGTACAGGAAGAATGATGGTTTTTCAGGTTTTTTTTTTTCACCAACAAGCTCCTGCAGACTCAATGGCAGTAGCAATTAAATGACCTGCTGACATCCCAGTCAAATGTAAATGCAGAAATAGACCTTTTCCAAACATGAATTTGAAACTATAATGTAGAAATAAATCTGAAGGTTTTTGATAACCGCTTGACATATTTTTAAGCCATGCACACTAATTGTAGTGTTTCCTTCCCCAAACTGCAGTGATCAGAAAGATACTCTTATCACAAGACTTCCCACACATTTTTGTTAACTAACTTTGGGGGAAAAGGGAACATGAACTTGGAACTAAGTCAAATGTGCAAATTACGGTTAAAAATGTATACTTGCCTTGGAGGGGAAGTTTGTTTTATTTTAGTTCATAAGGCTTCAAGAAGATAGGAAAGATCTAAAATAAGAAAAGACAGTACATCTAACAGATCGTTATGGTAAACAAAGCCACTAAATTTTATGTGGTGCATTTTTAAAATTAATATACAGGAATATTCATGAAAATGTTTTTTTTTCTGATACTTCATCCTTCATGTCAGCTGGGTGGTATTCTGAAGATGAAAGTAAAATATTCAAATAGTCATATCTGGTTTTGGTATGATCTCTCCTTCCACTGTAACCAAAGAAATAACTACTAAATTGAACAAAAGTATCTATCATTCAGAAAATAATTACCAGCAACCAACTTCAGGCAGCTAAGGATAAAATTGCTTAATCTAAGGCATATATAACTTAATATTCAGAAGAATTTCCTCTAGATGCACACAGTACAAGATTTATGAACAGCCTGGAGTAGCTATTATTTTATGCATTAGAGAATAGCTGTTAAAATTTAATTGCAGTCTTTCTGGAAGTGGGTTTGTATGAGCCATCTAATTCATTATTGTATCTCTGAAAATAACCAAGGCATCTACTAGCAGCAAAAACAGTTGAAAAAATGGCTCAATTACATTTGCATCATTGTTTATTGTTGAAGAGTAGATTGAAATGAAAATAGCCAGATGAGTCTCATTCAGTGAATTGCTGAATGCAATTGTATGGTATGCTATTATAGAGAGGATTTTAAATATCTTATGTTGTTGCTGTTTTCAGTGATCATTATTTGAGTGTTGTAACATGGGTGACAGATGAAAGGATTTGTCTGCAGTGGCTCAGAAGAATTCAGAATTTTTCAGTCCTCACAGTCTGTGACTTTGAAAATGCTACTTGGTCATGTCCAAAGGTAAGAGAAATTAGGTGAGAGAGTTGCAATGGTAGATGAAACTAGAAAGGAGTAGAATATATCTCTGTGTTTATCTTTGTAGAAATAAAGCCTAATGTAAAATAAACATAATTGTTGTGGGATTGTTTGTTTTTCTTGTTCTTAGGAAAAACAATTTACTGAAGAAAGTACAACTGGCTGGATTGGCAGAGTGAGTATTCAATTTCTAAAACTGCTACATGCTAAATAATTCTGATAATTATGAAAATTTCATATGAGCCTGTTGCATTTTGCAGTGCCTCTTGTGTGTAGGTTCAGTCCTCTCGCTTGCTGTGTTTTACATGTACAGGAAAAAATTATCTCAAATGTCACCCCACACCTGGGTTAAGCTTAATTTTTTTGTGGGTAATAGGTTCTGAACTCCCAGGCTGGGCTGACACTGCAGTATGGCTGGAGCTCTAATCATGCCCTCTGTGACCTATGCATCTCGTTGACAGGACAAGAGGTTACGGCTTCAAATTGAGAGAGTAGGCTCAGATTAGGTGTTAGAAAGAAATTCTTAGCTGGAAGGATGGTGAGGCACTGGAACAGGTTGTCCAGAGCAGCTGTGGATACCCCGTCTCTAGGAGTGTTTTAGACCAAGTTGGATGGGGCTTTGAGCACCCTGGTCTAGTGCAAGGTGTCCCTTCCCATGGCAGGGGGGTTGGAACAAGATGAACTTCAAGGTGCCTTCCAACCCACACCTTTCTATGATTTTATGTTCAGTTTACCAAAAGCAGAGTGCCCTTTCCAGACTCCTTTCTGCTTCTGACCTGCTGCTTTGGTAGGAGTAGGTAGGGGAAAATGCAGGAGCTCAGATTCAGAATTCCCTTTGTTCTGGGGAGTTGCCAGCTATTCTGGCTTACCTGCTTTCTCATCTTCCTACTACCTCCAGAAAGATCTAGGGAATGTAATGTATTTAGAAGTGTATTCTGTAACCTTTGAATTGTATTGGAATAAAGGCATCAAGGACAAAGGTAATTTTTAGTCTATCAGGTTGCAACAAACCATTCCAGGATTTAATTGGGGCTACTCATTTATTTATTTTTCCCCTGCGTAAAATATGCACTGAAGAGAAATGGGGACAAGATGAATGTAACTGGCCAGATTAAAATTTTCATGCACTTCTGCCAAACCAGCCGCTACTGTCTGGGTGGTGCTTTCCAAGCTGCCTCTCAGTCCTTTTGTACATGGTAGGGAGTAGGCACCTAATGAACCACACAGAAGATCTGGGGGAAGTGAAGCAGAGATGCAAAAGTTCAGATTTGGAGGGAGAAATGAGTTTCAGAGTTTTTGATGAGAACACAGAGTACACTTTCCACTCCCGCATTTTCCACACACTGATTATGCTTTAGTCACTAATTCACTTTTGAAGTCAAAAATGAAAGTTTAAAGAAATGCAAAGAGGGAGGCAACAGCAGGGATGAAATCATCCGCAGTATGAAGATGAGAGATCAACCCACCTGCTGTCAAATTTGATATGGAAAGGAAGGCCTTAACGCTGACACATTTTGCTTCTCTGCAGCAAAGGCTTCACAATTAGACAATGTGATGATCAAGCTGCAGACTTTGTAAACAGTTGTGCAAAATGAGAGGGCAAAATGCAAGTCTGTGCCACTAAACTAGGTTGTTGGTTTTTTGTTTCTTTTAAAGAGACAACCCACTTCTTAGGAGCTGTTGGAAGAAATCATAATCTCACTGTACAATTCTTGGATTTGAGAAAGAAATAGAGAGTAGGGAGGACTGAAGAGGGCATAGGATAGGTATATTTATTCCTTTTTTATTTTTTTCACCTTCTTAGGGATGATAAAATTATATTTGATTGATAAGGAATATCTTTATACATTTGCAAGATATATATATATATATGCACATACTTATGTATAGAAAAATTTAAGTAAATTATCTATGTGTGTAGAATACAGACATATAGTCCTGTCTTTGTATCTATAATGTTTTTCTGGGTTTTGGCGGGGAGAGCTTTTTAGGTTTTTTGGTGGTTTTGGTTAGGGTTCTTTTTGGGTTTTTGGTGTTTTTTGGGCTTTTTTTAATAGAGATGAAATTATGTTTAAACGAAGAATGCTCAGAAAAGCCTGCATTGCTGTATAAGGCTTCCAGGTCATCAGCTGTTAGAGCTTGCCAGTTGAGTTAAAGTCACACTTTGAAAAATAAGGGAAGAGCTAGCAAAATATTTGCCAGATTAATTTTTGCAAAAATATTGCTTGGGAAGAAGGAGAGGTTATTTGGAGCACACGGTTAGAAAGACTTAGTTTCTGTCATTGCTTTCTGAATGACCGGAGGCAAATCACTTCAGCTTTGTTTCACCATTTCAGGATGGGTGTAACATCTCCGAGGCAGTTACATTGTGTCAGTTGCCTAATTAGCATTTAGATCCTTTGGGCATTTGTCACAGAAATAAGTTTTATTTCATTCAGCTCAATTTCATTCCTCTTCTGTTTCCTACCGTATGTAGCACATTCAAATGGCAGTCAATAGAAGAAATTGATTCATTTCTGTCACTCTCAATTGATAAATGGATCATTACTTCATGAAAATATTATTCCAGTTTGAGTTCTCTGTCATTCTGTAATCACCTACTTGCTAGCAAAATTTCCTCTTGGAAAGAAGCTTGTGTTTTCTTGAATAGAGCAGGACATTTTTCACTGTTAAGCTAAAAAAGAAATTGAGTTCAAAGAATTTGTTCACACGTATGTGTTTTAAAATGGGAAATTCAAGAAAAACATGAATTTGCAAAATTTGCATTTTTATAGGTTACAGCTGCATTGGATTAAATAAAACAGTGCTTTTGAAAGTAGATGCACATATTATTTCCTAAAATTGTAGAAAACTAAGACCACCAAAAGTACTTCACATTCTGGGGGGGGGAGGGAGTTGGGGGGTGTGGATCACTGCCAGGACTAATACTCAGGAAATTCTGCTGCTTAAGGAGCAGGAAAACATTTCAAGTGTGTTTAAGAGTGATGGCTATGGGTTCTACCTACTAAGTCAGAAGGCAAAAATGTTTGCAGTACACTCATTGATGCCTTGTTGTAAGCATTGAGAGTCCTGGTTAAAGATATTAAAACCTAAATTTATCGCTTAGGATCTGGAGTTTTGTTTTTTGCTTTAATAGACATCTCTCTTATGTTCAAGTTTCAGCCATCTGTCCCTCACTTTGCACCCGACAAGTCTTCCTACTACAAAGTCTTCAGCGACACAGCAGGTTACAAGCACATCCATTACATAAATGGCTCACAGGTGAGGAATTTTGTCTAGGACAGTCATTGCTGGCTTGTGCTTTCTCCTGGTGATCAAGGAGTCTCATGTCCTACTCCTTGCCTTGCCTTTTCCCCTGCTCCAGGTTCCAGTAGCTATTACTTCAGGAGATTGGGAAGTAATCAGCATAGAAGCTGTAACCAATCAATTTTTGTAAGTATCTGTAAATAAGGTGCCTCTTCCTATCATAAGGGCTGGTAACAAGGGTCTAAGCAAGCATGGAGAGGGAGGAGGGAGAAGACTTTTAACTTATTAAAAATCTGATTTAAACATGTCAGATAAAATTTTTAATTATACTGTAAATATTTTACTAAAACCAGTATGTTTTGCTTTTATAGATACTACATCAGTAATGAAAATAATAAAATGCCAGGAGGAAGAAATCTTTATAAGTAAGAAATTCTTTTTTCTACAGTATGAGTGAAATTTTTGTTAATGAAAAAGAGAAACTTTAAGAAAAATCACTGAAAACTTAAAGGATTCGTATGTTCAGCCTAATGTGGGGTCATCTTTAGGATATTTAATGAAAATCAGTGTAAGAGTATAAACTGCAAAAATAATGGAAATATATTTCTATAAATTCAGTTAATAAAGGGAAATTGTGAGAATAAACAACAAATCCTCAAGCAAAAAACCCTAAAAATAACCCTCATGCTTTTTTTCCTATTACTATAATTTCAGAATTAATTGAACTCAAAAGCTGAAACTGTGTTTTCTCTAGTTTTTGAATCAGTTTCTATCACTTCCAAATTTTACCTTTTTTATTCAGCCATCTTACTTAAAAAGCATATACTGCTTTAGCATAGCTTAAAAAAAATATCTCTGAGATAAAGCTCATTTACTTTGCAGAGTACTCTTGGAAAGCAGTCCAAAATTGACTAAATGTGTTAGCTGTAATCTGGATGAAAAAAGATGCCAGTATTATTCTGTGTCCTTCAGCAAAGACACACAGTATTATCAGCTAAATTGTCTCGGTGAGTATATCCCGAATTAATTGACATAAACATGACTCACTGATTAGTTGGGTGGTGAAGTTCACTTCGTCAGGATCTTGATATGTACTGTGTAACAATGATATGTGTTGATAACATTGGATAAATGTATTGGCAGTGGAAAAACATACTGCCTCCTGGGCTCAAAAGTACCTTGACAAAAAGGGATAAAACTGGGATAAAACTTGTTAGTTCTATCTGTCAGTGGACCCGAAAGAGCTGCAAAACACTCCTGTCCACTGTGCATCTCCTCGAGAGATGTATGCGTAGCTCTGCCTGCAGAAGGAATTTGGAGGCTCTTGAAAGTGTGACAAGCAACAGACTGGGTAAAGAGCAGTGCTTTATGTATGAGAACAAAATTAAGATAGTGCTGGTCAAGAAGAAAATCCAAGTAATGTAATCATAGGGTAAGCAGGGGGACTGTAGTCTGTGACCTCTAAGTGCTCCTGCCACACAATGCAAGGGTTAAATTAATCAATGGCTGGGAAGAAAAAAATTGTCTCCAAAATTACTTTAAATTTAAATGTATGCTGTTTTTTAACATGCCGAGATCTTCCTTAATCCATGGGCTAGAAGGACAGACAGCAGACAGAATTTTCTGTCAGATTGTAAAAGTGGTTGAAGACAGCTGCTGTGGTCCCTGGGACAAAGCTTTCTGATGGCCAGACCATTGTCCAGCACCAAGGCATGGGCTTTGCTAAAGAGGGGAAATTCTGTTCTTCAGCACCTCACACTCATGTGGCTCATCTCTGAGACAGCCTGAACATTCTGTGGGATGCTGTGGCTTGAATTTGGGCCCTGCTAAGCTAAAATTTAGCTTGAGCAGACTGGAGGGGCACAAGTTCTGAGCTTTTATGATTCACCCGTTTCCAGTTTACGAGGGCTGTGTTTCAAGCCAGCTTGCAAACATGAAGGTTTTATGCCCTGTTAACAGGTCCTGGCCTGCCCATGTCTACCCTGCACAGAAGCACTGATGATGAAGGTATGGGATTGTCTTTAATTTATATTATGCCAGAAAATTACACTGTAAATTTATTCTCATTTTCTTCTCATTGCATAGTATAATAATAAAAAGGTCAGTTATAAAGGGTAAATTTAATTTCAAATAATTACCAGAATAATAAATTATATAGCTTGATATATATTTATTCAGAGTTTATTTAACATTATTTTACACAGGGCTAGAATACAGTAAGTAGTGTATGACCTATTTACGGAATAATTGTTTGGTTTTTCTGAAACAATATTTCGGTGGAAAACAGGGAAAAAAGAACTGAAGGAAAACTATATTGTAAGTGTTGAATCTGAGAAGAAAAACAAAAACTGCAGTAAACTAAAACTGCAATATAAGTTGCCATCATCTCAGGTGTAATATTTAAAGTGGTTCACAATTAAAGAGCCGTGCATTTGAAAAAATCTGTTTAGTATTTGAATCTTACTTACTCTGTTATTTAGTCCTCAGATACTTGGAAAAGAACACTGAACTGGAAAATTCATTGAAAGATATTCAGATGCCTTCAAAAAAATTTGGCTCCCTTAGTATAGGTGGATACAGTAAGTTCAAAAATGTCTTTTACCTTTCCCTTCCCCCCCCCCGCCTTTTACCAAATGGTTCAAGGTCTTCTGCTGTGGAGCATGACAGGACAGATGGGTGTAATAGGAATTCTTGCAGTTACTCAAAACTTAGAGGCAAGGTGATTTTTTTTGAGATTTCTAAATATTCTCAGTTATTTTCTGAAATCCCAAAATGTTCTTACCTAAAATGTGCTTTTTCCACAGTGTCGTATCTTCATATTTTCATGATGAAGTGGCTTAACTCCTTTTTCCTTTAATAATAAACTAGAAACCAGAAGTCTCTAACAGTGCAATAAATAAATAAGAGAAATGAGGTTGGGGCACAAACTCAAAGCTTTTTAACATTGTTGAATTTAAATTACATTATAAAATCAAGTAGGTCTTTTTGATTTACAGGCACAAGTCCCCTTGGTTTGTGTTAGCAGGTTGGGAGAGTGGAGAAGTGCAGTTTCTATGAAAAAGCAGACACAGTCTAAATGAAAAAATCTTGAAAAAACATTTAAGCAACATTTCAACTCTGTCACCTTTGACTTTGTGTGTGGGGGTTGAATAGGTTGAATAAATTTGGATTGAATAATTATTCTTGAAAGCACATTCATGCTCTGAGACTGCATAAACCTTAGTACAGACCAGAACAAAATGCTAGAAAATGAACTGTTAATGCCTTGTGAGTGGTGCCCCTCAGAATTTGGGTAGAGAAGTGTTTGTGGTGTGCTTTTAGGCTGAGCAACATCAAGGAGCCCAGCAGTGGGAGGCTTGGTACCTGTCTAAACTGTACTTGCTCCAGCCTTTGCTACTAGCTTTTCTCTTCATTACAAACTTCCTCCTGATAAAATGAGCAGTGATTCTTAATGGAATTCCATTTTACGAACTGTATTAAGTCAGTCATTGCTAACTGTTCTTTTTGATGCCTCCCTTCTTTCACTGTTACCTTATTTATATAATAACTCTCTTTATCTTTGTGTTTTCTGTCTTTTATTTCTGTCACGTTTTTACTAGGGCTAAAGATGAAATCTTCCAGGCAAGATGGAGATTTAAAGATGTTCTTCATGCTATCAGTTGTATATTCATTATTTTTTTATTCCTCTTTGTTCTTACTACTTCATGTCTTCAGGGTAAAAGCTTTTGGGTAAGGGGAATCTATTTTTAATATCAAAAATAGGAGAAGCAAATCCATTTATGCAGTCCTACTTAAAGCTTCAAGTCTGCTCACAAATCCATGTAGGTTATTGGAGTGAGTATATCTGTGACTATAGAGTATGGAAAAATTAAAATGAGTATTTTAATGTGTTCCATTTAGATTGTTTATGTTTCAGTGTTCTGATGCCTTGCATTTTTGTATCTGGGCAAGTTTCTGTCAGATTTGCATTCTGACTATTACTGCAGTGCAGTCCATCAGCATTGCAGCATCAGTTCACTTAAAATTCATGAGTGAACAATTGAGTCATTCAGTTTGCAAAACTTACAGGGTGTGCCTTTAAAATGTTCAGCTCACAGCCAGCTTGGGTAGGACGAATGACATGAATGGAACTGGAATCAATATTGCTTCAAAAATAATAGATACTTGGATATGTTTCTGGGATGCTTTACAAACTGTCAAGCAAAGTCTATCTGGCAGGTTCAAAATAATATAGAATTTCTTTCCTCTGCTGGGAGAGAAATTTTATTTTTGAACCTGTGTTAGATTTACTACTGTAGAGACATAACAAGTTTCACATGTAAGCTTAGAATAATGTCATGAGACGGCATGTTGATTCCCCAGATTTTATTACTTTCTGCTAGTTTAGCTGTAAAACATTTTTTAAAATGAATAGCTAGGAACTTCTACATGTATATATTAGGACAGTCCAGTTGAAACTGCTCTATAATTTTAGGGGGTGGCTCAAATGTTCTCTTGTATGAGTTGTAATGCATGTCAAGTAATTTCACTGGAGAGCTGACCTAAGTCAAAACTCTTTTCACTTTTAGACCTGTGGTATCAAATGATTCTGCCTCCTCATTTTGATGAATCAAAGAAGCATCCTCTGCTCCTTGATGTGTAAGTTTTCAACCACATGGCAGTGTTGTGTTAATAATCACTTTCATCTACTTCAAATGTTCTTAATAAGGAAACACAAAACTGGAATGTTTTCTAATTACTTCTTGAAGTAGTTTTAAGATGGAATGGAAAATAGGGGTTTATCCCAGTTCATAGTGGATTCCTGTGCCCTAAGATGATGTAATGTTTAATGAGCACAGCTCTGGCACTGGCACTGAGGCAGATACGTGACTTAACAGCCAGGATGTTTGTGTTAGCTTACCTCCTCCTCTGCTCGTGATGTTCCTTCGGAGTAATCTTTGATGAAATCACAATGCAGAATGAAACCTTGAATAAGTCTTGTATTCTAAAGCTGAAGTAGTGTGTGTGACATCGCATGTTTTCTGTAATATTTGACTGTCCCTCAATGTTGACAAACATCATCCTTTGGTCAGGATTGCATTTGCTGTGTATTTTTTTTCATAAATACAAGCCCATGAGCATGTGCTGATTGGTCTTTCTCAGGCACTTCTGTTCATCCTGGTATGTTTTCTTCTAAATGTGAATTACTGAATTTTAGGTATGCATTAAAAGAAAAATGTTAAGTTACTCTTTTTTACAAAAAGGTGACTCTGTAAGGAAAGTGGCTGTTAGTTGGTAAATACATCTTTATATAATGCAATTTGGTAGCACTTTTTGATGTGCCATTGAACATTGAACATTTTAATGAACAGCCAGTGCTCTTGGCTTCTTAAGGCTTGTTTTGATTATGATACTATTTTTATTGACTTACCTTGATATTTGTCAGGATCACATCTGGTTCACAGTGATCTTAATATCAGAAATTACTTTGGAACTATATAAATCCATAGTTTGAATTAAATTTCCAGTACTTTTTTCTGTGCTTTTAAGGCTGATAAAAGTGGGCTATAGAGCCATATGAGCCATCCTTCTGTTTCTTACTGTGTTGAACAATGGCTAGAGAAGTGCGCTGCACAGAATTTTACCATCAGGGCACTCAGAGTATGATTTCATAATGATCAAGTGCGTCTGAAATACTTTCAAGTAAAAAGTTACATACAATTATAGTTTTGCTTCCTTTTTCTCAGCCTGCATAAGAAATAGTTCAGACTGATGAGACATAGAAAATTATATTTTTCATTTTTCCAGTTGAAGGCTATTCATTGATTTCAGGCTTAAACCAAATAAATCATGGGTGAGTGGAACAGAAATAGAGAACATCACTTTGAAACTCAGGTGACTAGATATGCCAAAACAGAAGAAAACTTGGCTTGGATTTCTGATTAGCTGCCTTAAGTCAAAATAATGAAGGTTGCTTATTAGAGCAGAAAGAATTAAAACAAAAACAACAACAAAAAACAAAAACAAAAAAAAACACCTGCTTTCTTGATTAACAGCTGAAGTTTCAAAAAAGCATATTGCTTTTAGTGGCACCTTGAAGTCAGTCAGTGATGCTTTCCTTGTTTCCTCAGTTTAATTTGAAAGCTTATCCTGTTTTAAAGGCCAAAATTGTCAGCAGTAATTATATTTCAAATGCTTGATGTGAGAATATATGGAGAGTAAGTGCCTGGATTTTGTGGCATCTTTCCCCTAGGTATGCAGGACCCTGCAGTCAGAAAGTGGACCAAGCCTTCCGGCTCAGCTGGGCCACGTACCTGGCGAGCACGGAGCGCGTCATCGTGGCCAGCTTCGACGGCAGGGGCAGCGGCTACCAGGGCGACCGGATCATGCACGCCATAAACAGGAGGCTGGGAACATATGAAGTGGAAGATCAGATAGAAGCAGCCAGGTGAGCCACAGGGAAAGGTCAACACCTGCTCCTTCTTTTATGTGCTTATTGTGTAAGGGGGAAAAAAAGGTGAAGGTTTCAAATCGTCATCGGGAAAACACTGGCAAAAAGTAACTGCATTCTGCTTAATTTTGTCCACTGAAGTGTGTCATTTATATGCCAACCATCATTTTATGCTTAAAAAGAGAGGAGAGTTAATGCTGTAGTACCAGTTAACCATATCTCTGATTTTATGGAGATGATTTTATAGAGATGATATGTGTCATAGCAGTAGAAGAACACACTACCAAGGAATTTGGAGATGGAAGTTTTACTTCAAGCATTTGCAAGTTTCTCTTGTCACAGAATTATGAGAAATACTCAGCCTTCAAACTGTAGTTCACATTTGTCACTTGGTTTATGCTTGTAGAACCTCACTAAAACAAACAATCCCAGTACAGATCTCTCAGAATTGCAATGAAATTTGATCTTACAGGGTTTTTTATGTGGGATTTTAAAATGTTAAGGAGTTTAAACAATTTCACAATCTTCTTGATTTTTAATTATTTTTATGCTGACTGTATTTCCATGTGTTGGTCTGTTCCTTACTGCTGCAATTTGATTTTAGTGCATCTTTAAAAAAAAAGACAAGGCAGTTAGTGAAATCTGACCTAATACAATAGAAATGTCAGTGATTATGTATTGAGGGGTTTCGGAGTTTCATATGTACAGATGTTTTTTTAAATTAAATTAATTTTTTCTAAATTTCCTAAAGACACATGTGCCTGAATTGTCATATGTTTTCATGTGCAGTCACTATGATGAAGTGGGAAATGCTTGTTTGTACAATAGAAAGAGGAAGACTTGATAGGAAATAGGCACATCTGTAGAATGGCAGATATCTGCAGTCTGTTTAGTGTTTAATTATTCTGTTTGCTTTCAGAAAGTTTTCTGAAATGAGCTTTGTTGATAAGGACAGAATAGCTATTTGGGGTTGGGTAAGTACTCAAAAAATTTTGGCGGGAATAGTATTTAATTTAACAACTATTTATTGTGCTGTCATGTGTGTGAGATCCTGTAGTGCTTCATGTGAGGCACCTTTGGGGTCACAGCACAATCCAGTACTTGAGCTGTTGAAGTTCATCTTAAAAGTGTGTTTATACATTACCCTTTTGCAATCATTCAGAAGCCTTTGTAAGAGAAATTAGGAGTACTAGAGGGATTAAAAACCGATTTAAATGGATGCTGCCAAGTTCCTGTGTAAAGTATGAACCTATACTAAAAAGAAAAAAAATCCAAGTATGTGTTCAACAGCATTTCTTCAGTTGGATGACTGATACTAAAAAAGATGTGAAATTACACTCGAGCCAGCTGTGTGGGATGGTTATCATGGTATTTGCAACCAGAGGCCAGATTTCTCTAGCTTGATGCATCTTTAAAACCTGGCAAAGTAGATGGAAATATTTAAATCATTTAATAGCATGCACCCTCAGCTGCAAAGCTACATGTGTACATAGTGTAAGTGATTGCAGTGCTGAATTAAATTGTTAACTGAAATTTGGGCACTGCAGGTGACAGGCACAAATGAATAAATCGCTTGATGGCAATATGGTGTCTTTAATAGCTTTTCTTCTGGGGGTAAACATCTCTGTTATATGAAATCACATGTAATGGTATTAACTGTAGTGAAAGGAAAATTCTTTCTTCAGAAATTGATGATTTGCTGCAATCCCATCTTAAGTACTTACGACCCTCAGGGTGAATAGTAGAAGAACATTCCTCTTTGGAGCTATGTTGGCTTATGGATCCTGGACGTTGAACCTGTTGGCAAACAGATTTTCTTTATATCTTGAGTTTTTAGATTGTCAGCCTCTCATTGTCAGCCTGTCACTATGTACATGAATTTTGTTTGCCATAGATTCAGCAGTAATACCTTTACTGTGGCCAGGTTAGGCACTTAAACAGTGTTTAATCACTAAGTGCATGCATTACTTTGCTAATCTCATTGGAAGGACCTAGGAATTGACCAAACATTTAAGGACTTTGAAATAAGATGCAATTCCCTTTGCCTGTAATCTGGTTTTAAGACAGGAATGAGATCCAAAAATAGCTCTTGTTTTTGAATGTGGGTGGGCACATTTTCCTAACTAACCCATTCAAACTCTGGTGAGGGCAGTCATTTGGGCGGTTGGTGACAGTGTTTAGGTATCTTGCTGCCTGGATGCTCAAGTGTGTCAGATATTTACTCATCTGTGTATCAGGCTAGACTGTGAGTAAATTTTCTGTGTATAGCAAGGAGTGTGTTGTTGCACAGTTCCTCCCACAGACTCAGCAGATCCTTCACTCCCCAGTCACAGTCTTGCTCCTGACACTTTGGGGGAGAGTTAGGGAGCGAGTTACCATGGGCCTGCTCCAAGGGAGCTGGAAATTTTTGGACGCCCTGTTGCAACTACTCATCAGAGCAGACTGTGGGCCAGAGCTCTGCTTCCACCCACTCCCCCAGCACGGGAAGGGACACAGCGGTTCAGCAGTGTCTCGTTTCCTGTCTTTTGCTGCTGCCTACAGTGCTACCAAGCACAGTCATCCTCAGCTGAGTCACAGTTCGGCAGCGTTTGCGCCCTTGTTCCCCATCAGGCTCTCATTCATCAGTGCCACAGCTGCCATGCGCTGTTTGATGCCTGTTTCCCCGACCGAGCAGGCTGGCTGAGATCTGACCCAAATTCAGCATGGAGTTCATTAATATGAAAAACGCTGATCCTATAAATGCCTGATGAACTGTGTAGCAGATGGGCCCCATCCTTCCCCTTCTGACTAAAATAACAGCAATGTTTTCTTCTCAGTCTTATGGGGGATATGCGACCTCCATGGTGCTTGGCTCTGGGAGCGGCGTGTTCAAGTGTGGAATAGCGGTTGCCCCCGTGTCACGCTGGCAATATTATGGTATGTGAGGGCTTCCTCGTTACAAGGATTCCCATATGTCTTCCAGTCCACACGCTGCAAAGTGTGGATTCGTAGCACAGAACTTTGGATTATCTACTAGATGCCACGTAAATGCCACTTGGTCTGTTCTTATGAGCTCGTGGCCACTGCATTTTGAAATTAAACCAATACGCTAAATATTATTTCCCATTTTAAAAAGTCAGATCCATAACTTCAGGTAATCCCATTATCCATTAATGAAGGCTAAGTCATTGTAATATTGGTAGTACTGCTGTAATGTGTCTGCATTTGCTTTGATGACACAGTATTGTGTGTCAGAAATCCATTGCAGTTAAACTTTTGAGTCTTCAAAATGAAACTTCACTTATAAGAATGAACTATGAGGATTAACTTTGAACTTGCATTGTAATTTAGTCTTTCAAAGTACCAGAATAGGATTTGAATTGCCTTAGGTTGGTTGGTCAGGGTTTTTTTTTTGAATGTAAAATTTGGATTTTATAAATCTAATTCATCTTGAAAATAGCTTGATGTGAGAAAAACCTGATCAAGTGGACAAGTGTCTACATGCTTCAAGCCTTTAGAGCTTGAAGTAGTTGCAGGAGGCTAGAAATGGGCTAGTTATAGGGGCCCTCCTCCCAGATAAAAAAAATTATATGAAGTTATGAATCGGTGCTGGTACAATCTGAACACATTTTAACATTTTCCTCATTTTTATTTGTCCAAAAACACTCAAGGGAAAGCTTTCCCTGGCAAACCTCTGCTAAAGAAGGCCTAATTTATCATTCTGCAACTAGCACAGAGGCTGTATAATAGCTAATTCAGCAGATCAGATCATGCTGCCAGGCAGTAGCAGTAGTCTGTTGGGGACATAGCAATGTCCTCGTAATATTTTGGACATGAATATTACAGTATGACAGAAAAGATTTTTTTTCATGATCAAGATCTGTAAAATTCCACTTTTACCTAGTTAAATGAAGGATTATGGAGGCATATTCAGCATAAAAGACCCTCTAGTGCAACAACTGTGATGAGAAGTCAAATGGACATTAGAAATACGGCAGCAGAGCATTAATTTTTATGGTTTAAAACAAAGCTGCAAATCTGAAAATGGTAAAATGGCAAAAAATATGGTTTTTTTCACCCAAGCTGAATCCTAAGATACTATTATATTTTCATAGTATAGATTTTTGGTAGTAAACATTTAGATAAAATAAATAAGATATTTTTTCAGATGCTAGTTATTTACTGCAACATCTTCAGTCATTTTTTTAGGATTACTGAAAGAATAACAATAAGGAAACACTGACACAAAGTGCTATATTAATATTCAGCATTCAGGTGTCCATGGCAACAAGAAGATTAACTATTCTGAATAACGATGGTTACCTATACCCCTCATTGTGGAAAACCTGATTTCCAGTATGCATTGTTACTGCTTGTATTGATGGGTAAAATTGATGGTAGACAGACTTTAAATTAAGTAGCAGATTCTAATTTTGGGATTTTTTATATTTCAGATTCAATATACACAGAGCGATACATGGGCCTTCCTACAGAAAATGATAATCTGAAGAACTATAATGTAAGAAAGAAATCACTTTTTTTGTGTGTTGTTTCATTTCTAAACTGGTTTATTGTTCTTTAAACAGTTTAGTTCTTTCCCTGTGGGGAGAAATAAGTTTTTTTCTTCCTTCCTGCTAGAACTGTTGCATTGTGCTGTTAGAGGCTGTAGTCTCATGTGTTTGAATTTGCACAAGGCAGCTTCCTCTTGGTGAATGGTGTGGGGGTTTCTGTTGTTTGTTTGGTGTGTTGATGTTTCAGGGTTTTTTTTTTTACATTCACTTCCATTTGACTACTTTGCAGACTGTAAAATAAGCTGTAAAAACTTTTATTTTAACTACCAAGAAACAAATTTGTTTTAAAATTTATATGTTCATGAGCAAAGTATGCTTTCTCTTAAATATTTTTCACTAAAACAAATGTACTCCCATTTTTTATGAAATGTAATTTTTTTTAAATGGGTATCGTGTGAACTTCCCTGTTTTAGGAATCTGCAGGTTTTTTGCAGGGAAAGCAAAATCTTCTCAATACTAGAACACTTTGACAGGTAGGCAAATCTTTCTGTACCATGATGATATCAAATTGCTGATCAACTGAGAGCCAGCATTGTCAGGACTGAAATGTTGACCCCATCTCCATAAACAGAGGGTGTCCAAAGTTTGTTCTAAAATGACCAGTGTTTGCACAGGAGTGAGGGAATCTGCATTTGTCCTGCTGAAAGCAAATTGCACGTACATTGTTCGTCCTTGTTGCAGCGTGATTAATCTAATTGACTTGGTCTAATGTAATTTGACTTGCTCTTCCATGTGCCAGATGATTTTTGTTGCCTCAAGGGCTTTTTGCAGTCACAGGTAGCTGGGCATAGGGCAGAGCAACCAAATGTTCTGTTAGGTTTTGGGAAACTTCAGGCTGAGGTGAAAATACAGTGGCTATGGGAGAACTGTGAGGAATCTCAGGGGTACTTTGTGCCCTGGTTATTGAAATGTTTCACAGAAAACTGTTTCACAGACCAGCCATGGTGATACTGGAACCAAACATTGATGTTAGAGGAGGAAATAGAGCATTCTCTGTGCTTGGGTTGGTAAGCAGGGTAGAAGACAGGTAGCACTCTTGTGTGCATTAAAAAAGTGTCATGGGTAGAAAAAAGGGTGGGGGTTGTTGCATTGTTTTAATAGTTTGATAAAACATACAAATATATACATATATGTACTGAAACAAGTGGTTTGACATATATTTACAGTACTCTAGTGTTGTCAACTGCTCTATGAGATGTTCTGGTCAGGACTGGGGACAATGGTAGTGACTGCTGGACAACTTGGTAGTGTGTCTGTCTCCCGCTTCTAACCACTGAGCTATTGGGCCCAGCAGGAACTGACCAGCAGCCTGCAGCCTCCTGCCTGCCTTTTTCCAAATGTGTTTCTTTAAGGCAGTGGGAACAGTAGGAGGTCTGCGAGGTAGCAGTGTAAATACGAGTTCCTGTCGCTGTGCAGAACGAACGTTAACGCTCTGGGTGCACAAAGTCACTCACCAGCTTCACGGCACAGATGGCAACAGAGGACTGTTTAATCCTTTCAAGCCAGGAGTCGGATTTTCTTGGCATGGTATCCATTGCTGGCAATGGCCACGTTGAAACTGCCAGTACCAAAGAGCTAAAGGTTTCAAATGTGTTACTCAGAGGACTAATTGGGGAGAATGGTGGCTAGATGGAGGAGGAGTAATTGCCTAGATCAGATTGTCACACTTTGCTGCTGCTCCTAGAGAAAGGAAAATGCAACTTAAATCCTCGTTTGTTGTTAAAAGCTACCAATAATTTGGTACTTGGACTTTACTTTTAACCTGGAGGGTGGGGTAGCTTGAGAAGTGAGTTTGTTGTTTCATGTAGCCTCAGTGACTGTGCTGTGGGATTTTGTTATTGCTGAAGATCCTTGCTGACTTCAGTATGTTCCTGGCTCACAGCCCCTTTGATCCATGTCCCAGTCCCAATAGCCAGCCTCCTGGCCCCTTGACACTTATGAGAGCTGTTTGCTGAAATGAATGGTTTTTGAGGTGAATGCAGAATCTGTACTGAAAGCTAGTACATACAGCTGAAGCTGTTAAAGCTTGCACTGCTAACTCTGTGCTGTCAGGTTTGTGTGCTACATCATATATTCTCTATCCTGCTGCATTGCTGTAAAGCTGGCATGAAAAGTGAAAAGTTGCATAAACTGTAGTATGCACCCTGATTTAAAAGAAATGAGATGGTGTATGCACGTGCTTGGAGAAGATGAACACTGCTAGGCACATTCCTAACATGTAGAGTATTATTAATGACTGAACATATAGACTCAAGAAACTTGTTGCGGTAAGAGGGGTACATCCTGCCTTTGTATTACTGTGACATTAGGTTTTACTTTATGGAATGCAGAGAATGTGAGATGTTAGATATTGTTTGTCAGGAGTCAAGTCTGAGGGAGGACTCACGCTCCTAAGCGGGCTAATTAGGTATGTTCAGTGTCTTTTAAGGTCGTTGTAAACTATTAAAAATTAGAGCTTTGTAAAAAAGAGAAACAAGCATGGGTGGTGCTCCTAATATAATCCTAAACTGAATGGCAGAGAATCTGGTGGCCTGGAAGAAATATCCCTGATGCAAAAGACTTGAGACTGAATCAGGGCAGAGCTCTGGAGGTCAGACACAGTAGCCATGTAAAGCATACTGAAGAGACTGTTCAACTTGTGAGAACATTATTTTGCAGTTCACTCTGAATTTGATATGCTTTTGGCAAGTGTTTGAAACAGTCATAGATTTGGCAATCTTTTTCTAGCAGATTTGAAATGTTCAGTCCTTAAGAACTGCTGCATCATTAGGTTATGCAAAACAGGGTACAATTTTGTAAATATGCCATCTTGTACTGATTTGACATTTGTTCTATTATCTGAGAATATGCTAAAGGGAGAGAGACCTTCAATTTCAGCCAAACCTTAACTTGTTTGTGGAGTGCTGATAAAATGTTGACTGCTGTGTGATCTTTAGAAAAGCCAGTTACACTCAGCAGGGCCTAATTCTCAGTACTTGTTCACGTTACCTTTTCAGAGCCTTTGTCCTAGCTGTGTAACTGTAAAACAGAGGTAGTAAATAGAGGTTTTTTTTTTTGCTGTCCACTTAAGGTTTGTTCAGCTGCTGTTGCTTTGTTGTCTAACTGTGCCTACCTGAAAGTGCTCCCTATCTTGCAACCTTCTTTAAGGACACAAAGGTACTGTGTCCTTAAAGCATGTTTTAGGGAAGGGACTCTTCATGTCAAGTGTGAGTACAGCAAGTGAACTATCACCAGTGATAAAAAAGCAGAGAAAGTATCTCATATGCTTCTTCTTTCTGAAGTATTTTTACAAATAACTTTATTTTATTTAATGCCTGAAGAAGAAAAATAGTGACATCCTCTTTCTAAAACTGCTTTTGCCAAGTCAGGTTCTCAGAAGTGTAGCTTAAATCAGACTTCTGCTCACAGAAGGTTTACTTAAAACAGCATTGCTTTTCTGCAAGAAAGCCTAGCAAGGTGGTCTATCCATTTTCCCTCTGCACATGTGGGAAATTATGTACTCAAAGGATACTGGTTGTTTTGGCTTTTTCTTTTTGGTTGTCGGTGGTTTTTTTGTCTTTAATCTCACTAGGCCATTTCTTTCTCATTTGTTCTTTTGGTGAGCTGGTTTACCAGTGCTCCTCAGTGCATCAAAGTGCTTTCTCCATATTTTGGCACTCACTCTTACTCCATGATACCAAATCATCTAAATGGAAAGTATCATGCTTCCACTCTTGGTGGATTTCCATATATTGGATTTCTGGTACTCTCTAGCCTTTGTCTACCAAAAGAGGGCAACTGCAGTGTTACAGACTGGAGGGTGGGGGTTTTTTGCCCTCTCTGTTGAACTTGGTTTTTAGATTTCGTTGAATACATACAAAGAACTTACTTCATGTATGGAAGGGTTCTGGTACATCATTCTGCCATGACAAAAGAAATTTAATATTTGTACTTGCTTTAAAGATTCACGAGTGTACAAGAGACAAGGAAGTCAGAACACTTCTTGTCTTGGCAGTATAATGTATTTGACTTTTTTGGGATACTAATCCTTGTGCAAGGATACAGCCTTAGTACAAAACTAGGAAGAAAAGCAAGTCGCTAAATTCTTCTGTTCATAATTTTTTGTATTTTTTTTTTGCCAGATTAACTGGTTGTCTTATCAAGCCTAAAATGTCTTGTCCCTGTTGTTCCTCTTCTTTCTCTGCTCATGGCAGAGCACCATCCTACTCCCTTTCCTTGCCCAAATTAAAAATCTTATCTGCAATCCTCACTGTCTTCATTCTTTAGTCACGGTAGCAAGTTAGGTGAGCTAGAATGTTCTAGGGAATATGTTGTTACTATGTTTTAAATTTCTCGATTAATCATAGTTGCTGATTATTTCATCTTTTCATCACTGTATCATATTTCCATTCCCAAAATGTAGCTTGACTTCTATTTAGAGATTTAGTCTAGTGATTTCCGTTCAGGCATTTCTATTTCATATTTGGAGAGCGCATTTTTCTAAACTTCGTGTTACCCAGTTTTACTGGAGACTGAGGCAGTATTAGCTCTGGTGCCTTGCCTGCAGGTGAACCTTCTGGGGAAGATAACATGTGTAGCCTCTGCAAGATCTGCTCCTTGCTCTCACAGGGTGCACTGTTGCCATGGCAACATTTTTTTAAACTTGTCTGCAGTCAAACAGGAAACCTATGGCACACGGTGTGCTGCCGGCTACTACCACCGTGCTGGCCATGGATTGAATGTGAACCTCACTGCAGAGCTCTTCCCCTGTGCAGCCGCCTGTTCCTTGGCACCATGACCTTGGTAGCAGCTGCAGGCAGGTGTGGGGTGCTTGGAGTGTGGGCACCCTGCCCTGAATGTGTGACCGTGTCCCTTGGCACTTCTGAGGGGGGTAGGCAGGGCTCTGCTTGGTTTGAGCTGAGGGACCCCAGACAGTGTCAACACAAATCAAATTCAGCTGGTAGCAAGTCATACCCTCATAAATAGCACCTTTTTTCTTTTTTTTTCCTTTAATTTCAGAGTTCAACAGTAATGGCCAGAGCTGAAAAATTCAAGGAAGTTGAATATCTCCTTATTCATGGAACAGCAGATGGTGAGTTGCAGTTAATTAGACATTTTAGTATTACAGACAGGTTCGCAATTCTACTACTGACAAAACAAAAGCATGAAGGGGCAAGGCTGTTACATTTGCGTCAATAAAATAATACCGATTTCTGCAACTAATCTGTGTTTCAGCCAGCAGTGCTGGGGAGTCTAGTGTGTACATTGCTTTGATTTTCCCCCAGAGTATTAAAAAGCAGTTTTTGTTTACCTTTTTCCTCTTCCACTTTTCAGATAATGTTCACTTTCAGCAAGCAGCACAGATTTCCAAAGCTCTTGTTGATGCTGAAGTGGATTTTCAGGCAATGGTATGGTTCTGTTTTGTTTATTGTTATGAAAATGAGAATAATAACATAAGCCCCCTGTGGTAAGGTATAAATTCATTGCCTTCTTAAATCAAAGTTCATATAGTTGCATTTCATGTTCAGTAACTGAAATGTGAACATAAAGCACGTATTTTCTTTCTGCACAACAAAAACTGTAAAGCAACACCATCTCATATTCGATCCTTTTTACCTAATCCTTCATTTTCTTAATTTTTTTGTGTTCTCAGACAAATAACCAGTCACTTTGCATATACCTAAGTGCAATGAATACTGTCTTAGAGATAGGATAAAAGGAAAGGTTGGCTTCAGCAAAATCCCAGATAGCCTGTCCATCACATCTGGTGTTTACTGTACTTGTAAGTCAAGCAGTTATGTGCCCTTTCTTATGTTGTGCGTAGAAGTTCTCAGACTAAGGTGCAAGCTTTTCCTTTCCTACATTCTCTCAGCCCTAGAGGAGCAGTGCTAGAGAGGATGATGTATAGAAGGAGGCCAAGTGCATGGTTTTCTTTCAGCCAAACTCAAAGGACACACAGAGGGAGAGGTCAGGCACCCCTTGTAACTGCACAGTTGAATCTACCCTCCATGTGGACAAGCCACATGTTGTTTTTACACCTTCAGCATAAAAACAGAGCATGTCCCACATGCAAAGAAGGAGCTTAAGTGTCATAGCAGCTTCCTACCCCATCATGTCTTTGCCTCTATGCTGAAAGCCTCATGCTAGGATCATTTTAAATGGCTGTGCAGATTTTTATGTCTGTCATGTTTGATTTATATCATTTAGATGTAGCGGCAACTAACATTCTCTGTATTTCTCTTTCACACAGTGGTACACTGACAAAGACCATTCCATCTCCGGTCAAGCACATAAGCATATTTATACCCACATGAGCCACTTCATAAAGCAGTGTTTCTCACTGCACTAGCACCAGCATTGTGCTTGTTAATGATGGTACTTCTGCAGAAAACTCTCACATAACGTACTCTGAGCCAGTGGTACTTCTCCAGAAAACCCTCACATAATGTACTCTGAGCAAGTCTAAATCAAGATGAGACAAGAGTCAGCTCTTGGGATACCGGTGTACACAATGTAATGCTAATCTTTGTCATGATTCCTGTTGCCAAGCAACTATTGCATTTTTATTGATTGTTTAATCGGGTCTTAACATCAGCAGAATGATGTTGCAGACTTCTAGGAAGCATGGTACTTGCTAGAGTAATTACCTTCTGATATTTCAGTCTAAAAGAGGAACAATCCAGTTTGTATATTAGAGAAAGGAATGATAAAAATGTCACATCACAAAATAAAAAAATAATAATGTTTCCATCAAAAATTAAATGAACCTTGGGGTAATTTCTGTGAAAATAATGAAGAAACATTTTTGCAGAAATTCGTAAGGCTTGATAATTATTATTTTAGAAGGGTTATAAGGAATACTGCAATGTTATTATGTGAAGAATGAAATACTTTACACTGCAGTTCCTGAAGTGAGTGTGGTTGCTCTGCAATCTCTTGTATTACAGTTACAGAACTCTTGCAAGGCAAGCACATAACCAGCTTTCACCAAAGGTTTTGATGATACCTAATCAAACCAGTGCCATTGAATTTCTTTGTGTGCTATCATAAAGTACTGTTATTTTTGTTTATTTTATAGTAAAAATGGCTGCTACACTGGGAATATGCACTGCAAAATCTCCTCTGGGAACAAGAGCCCTATTTTTTTAATGTAGAAGTTGCTCATGTACTGATGAATAGGAACTGGTTCTTACACTGAAACATAAAACATTACAATGTGAACTCGCAGTCACTTACAGCAAGGGCTGGACTGTCACTCTCCTGTGAACATGCTCTTTGGCAAAACCTTACCACCTACCAGTACATATCTGCTTTTTTTACAGCACTCCAGGTAGGCTTCTCCATCTAATCTGAGGATTAGTTTTCTTAATTTTGCATAGAAAAAATGCAATCCACTTGTACTAAAAATTGTGCTGCTTTAAAATAATAAAGACATTAATTTATGAAAGGAGGTGTAGTCCATATAATTGAAAATATTGCTTCAGCGAAAAAATACTCAATTATTTTTTAATCCCATTAATTTTGAGGATGACTTACAGTGAAGCTTCTGATTTTGTGTAATGGTATCATATAATGGAGTGTGACATGATTATCTAACACTTAGCTTCTTGGTATTACATGCCAGCATCTGATTATGTCTGTATTGTGGGTTATTAGTGACATTAGGTGTGAATGTAAAAGTACTCATGCAGACAGATAAAGCATGGGTAAGAATGTTAAGACACTTGGTGCAGCTTGTCCTTAAATGAGAAAGACTCAAATAGAAAATCAGATTTTGTTTTCACAAGCTAACAATTCCTTGACTCACAAAATAAGATGGGTGGTTTTGTTCTGTTTGTTGGGATTTTTTTGAAGCATACTGGAGCTGGGTTTTACAAATACCATCTTGGGTTCAAGGGAGTAGTGGCTCTAATGTAGACTGGCACCACTATTAAAGTTCTACAGGATTACAGGCTGTCAATTATCTCCAAGAGGTTTTATCATCACATCTCTCATTCTTTTGACTCAAGGCAAAGAAACCTGTATCAGTATAAGGTAGATCCCAGCAATAGAGACAGGTTATAAGAAAAGATAATCATTATGATGTGGCTTGCGTATGCCAGGGTAAATAGTTAAGATTTATTTTAATGTTATCACTCACACTGTCATAAAAGCAAAAAAAAATATTTCTGTAATCCAAAAAACTACTTTCACCAAGCTCTCATTAGATAAGTGCAAGAATTAGTATAATCAAAGAAACATTTAAAAAAATCAGTGAAACTAGAAATCATATGGTCTAAGTCTTTCACTAAGATGCAATTCTTTACATCTGACCTATGTTAATGATTCTGGCATCTCACTGGCAAACTCCTCTGTACTCTCAATACCTCAGTCTTTTCTAACTGTCTTACCTGGGAGGCATTACATAATGCAATGCTAATTATCTTACTTTGTCTGGAAAGCAACTTCTAAGATATGCTGCTAATGGACAATGATACAACTTTCAAAACAAAAGAAAACTTCATTGCTATAGTAAGTGTCTTAATTAACATCAATTCAGTGTCTAATTTTTCACTGTGGTAGAACTCCCTCAGCTCCAAAAATAATAGGATGATAGAGCTGCTTCAGGGAACTGACAACTTGCTTGAACTGCATGAGCACAGGTAAATAACTAAAACTGAGGCCACAGAAAATATCTAGCTCATTTCATTAATGTCCAAAGCTAGAAGTCAGTTGTGCCTGAATTATTGCAACATGCTAGTCAGTTGCACATCTACCAATTACGGGTTTTCTCTGTATTTTTTCCTATGTGAAATGGATGTTTTAAGTTTGTTGCACAATACACTTCATGTAGAATCCTAAGAGAAGCAGCAGAAGTTTGAGGTGTCACTGTTACCATTCTTAGGCTAGGAGACTTTTAGTCTTTGGTTTAATAATTGGTAAAGAAGCTCAAAAGGGATTTAGTGAGATGGAGTCAATACAGTACGTAGTACTGCGATTCATGGCCTTAAATTTTTCGGTAGCAGAAACTTACTGTTCTGAGAAGAGCAGAAGCGTTTTAAATTGTATGACCTTACCTATCGATCTCTAAAAAGATCCAACTACTCCTGCTTTGTCTGCATCATCTCTCTCAGGAGGAAGGGGGACCAGCTCATGAGTAGTAGATTGGAGCTTTGTTCCCATTCTGTTCCTGGGACAGAGAGCTCTGAGCTGTCCCCAGTGTCACACTTACTGTCCTTGGTCAGACCAAATACATCACCACCACCTCCACCCAGGGAGCAACACTCACAGCCTTGCATGTTTCTGTGAGATTCCACTTGAAAAGAGAGCCATGCTGGGCTCTACCGCTCATTAATTTGTGAAGCCTATTCAGGTCAGGTAGACATTTCAAATATTGCATGGTATTGTAAACCTCTTCTGGGTTTTGCAGTAGAAAAAATAAAATTGAAAATTAGTTAGGATAAATATTTATTTTCACATAACATATCTTAATTGTGAAAAACACAATAGTCTATTCACATGTACACATAAACTTTTGTAATAAATTACATCCAAGAAGTTGAGTAATTTTGAGCAGGAATATGAAATTAGAAGTAAATATAGCACTACATCTGCTTTACATTGTGTGTGATTTCAGAACGTTAAGATTAACATTGGAAAAGCACTTAAATTCACGCAAAACCAGAGTGTTTTAAAATAAAACCACTCTGAAATACTGAACAGAAATACAGAATGCCATTGAATACACTGATTTCTTAATATTCTAAGAGTTGGTCAAGTGAAGCTAATACATTTTGATTGTATACATTATCTGTAACAAAGTCAGCAACATGTTAAAACACCATCAGGCTGCTTTCAGGACAAACCAGTATTGAGCTTCTATACTAACCTTAAAACAATTGGAATCTTACAATTTATCATCAAGTACACAAAACAAAGCATTTAACCTTAATGTATCAGCATTTTTCCTAAATTTACACATACAAAACATTGAATTAGATGTGAATTCTGCTTTGCGTCCATTAGATTTTTTTTCTCCATAAAAATGGCTTTTAATGGGCTTTGATAATGCTAAGGTAAATTTAGAACAGTGACCCTATTAAGTTTGCAGCAAAATGCAATTATTTATGGCTAAAGTATTAAAACATACACACACACAAAAAACCATTGGAATACTTTAAATGTGCTGAATGGGAAAACTTGTTCATGAGGTGTATAGAAAATTTGCATATTTGGGAAAGCTGGGGAATGTTAGAGCCCTATGGATGAGTTCTTATGAAGATTGCAAGACTACAATTCTTATTTTTAGGATTCAAAGTTACAGCATAATACTGAGAGTTAGCTTTCATTTTAATAATTTAAAAATTTATCTTAAAAAATTTAAAAATCAGTGATTTCCAAATAACACAATAAAACTTCAGCTCCACATCCCTATTCATTCAATACCTAATCTCGCAGTCTTTTACACAAAAGAACAGCTTGAAGGATCAGGCAGTAACAAAATCCATTACAAAAAATGTAATAGCCTTAAAGCCACATTTTACTTTGCAATGTTGTTTTTATCTTTTAATTGATATGTACTTGATGGAATAATAAAGAGCTGTAACAAAACAACAGCAGGATACCCATTTAATTATTATACACAATCTCTGAAACTAAGAGGTTTACAGTTGTTAGTGGAGAGAAGACTATATAAATATGTCCTTTATGTGGCTGAATTTTAGGCAATAAAGAGGAAGATCATTGGGCAGGTGATAAAACTGCATGTGGGGTATAGTTTGTATCTACAAAATTTTCCCTATTATAAAATAATGGATTGATTAGTGACAAAATGCATTTGTTTGGCCTACCATGGCAACATTCATACAATACAAGATACGGTAATCACAAATCGCATTTTAAGAAATACTGTACCCATGTTTCACATCAAAGGATGTGGTGGTGTTCTTTAGCTAAGGTGAGAAAATGCTTTAATATATAATTTTATATATATATATATATATATATATATAGGACTATGTTCCAGTTACATACAAATTTTAATATTAAATACACTGTATTAAATCAAGGAAAACTTCACAAATACAGAATCTGACCCTGCAATTCACTTTGCAAAACTGAATCCATGACTTCAAATGGACAGATTAAGGAGGAAAGTATTATCCTTGTTAGTTTGTTCACAGGGTCAGATCAGTTGTTATTTTATAAACTTCTTAATGTTTGCTCGTCAGTTTGGGTCTCTTGAAATCATTTACTAGTTAAGTGATTAAAAAAAAAAATTGGAACAAAGGTTTTCAAGTTCATCTTGAATCAAGATTATTAAGTATTCTCACACAGAAAAAGTAGCAAAATACAGTACAAACCTATTAACAGGAAAGTTGAATTTGAAAGAAAATTTGCTTCTTACATTTCTGATACAAGTACTGATAAATGGCCAAGATCAGCAACGAACACAAAGATTTTTTGCATTGGCTACTGCAGACATTTACATTGATACTAGACAAGGTAGACAAGGTGGAATGAGACAAGTATTGCACTACATTACCTGTGCTAGTTTGAGATGAAAGACAAAAGTTACAAGGTAAATAATTTATATTTAGTGGTTGTGGCACTCCTTTAATTCGTTTGTAAAAAATTACTTGAAGAGCAAGTCATAGACAAGTCTCCCGGTCAACACCTTTCCCTGAGTCAGCTTTCTTCTCTTTTCTGATTTCAGCACTAGGAAACGAAAGGGGAAAAAAAAAATAGAGTTACGGTAGCACTGTCACACACTCAACTATATATATATAATCTACCTGAAAACCAACATTGCACAGATACTTTTATTTTTCATGCTTCATGGCACAAACTGGGAAAGCAGGTGAAAATTTCTGTGCTGAATGGTGTAGAAGACATCAGGCAGCATTTTAGTGATAAGGTAGGTAAAGAACTTAAGATGTACAGACAGCCAGCATGCAAGCAAACATAGCCACTTATTTTTACTTTTTTGGCAAATACAACTTAATTTACTAAATAATGGTAATGGTATAGTTCTCAGACAATACCAGGGCATTCTTAAACGGAACAAACAAGAGGTCACAATAAGTATTTCTTGTCTCTAAACTGTATTCTATTGTTCAACTATACATTTAGGAGGAGTGTTTCTCTAGAGAACTAGAGTAGTGCAAGCCAATATCCAACAAATATTTGGCTTTCAGTCTTGATTGGGGAGAGCAGAAGTCTGGGGAGGATGGGGAGAGACAATATTCCCCATGTGGAGTGTAATACATACTTCCTCATAAGGAAATAAATAAAAAAAAAAGCCTGAAAGATCAGACACAAGCTGTATCATTCAGAACACTAAACGAGAGTTCAAATTTGGATTCAGCTTTTTTTTTTTCCCCAGTTAAAACAATGTTGATTTGCCTACAGAAAGCAATATACGTGCAAAGCAGATGATTTTTTGTGTGAGTGTCCTAATTTACAACAGCGTAAATAAATAAAGAGTCATGTTCTTCCAATGAGTCTCAATCACAGCATGAAAATGCAAAGAGGCTTCCACAACACAGGCAAATCAAGCCTTCAACAAAGAGTGGCAGGGTATCTAAAGAAAACCAGATGGTTCTGAGAACAAACCTGTAGCAAGCACATAACCTACCAGGTTTCATGGGAATAATTCCTTAACTAGAATGAATGAGAAATAGGCTGAGTTACGCAAGGCTTAAAGAAAGCAAGATCAAGTCTCAAATTCTTACGGCGATTCATGCACAATTCTACAACCATTTGACATTTTTCTTCACGTAAAAATTGCTTTAAGATACAATTCAGTTCAGCCAAAGCTTACTTCTATGCCTATGGCAGCTTCCAGAGGTGTTAATGGAAATAGCTAAAGAATACCAACTTCTGCCACTTCAACTGCCAAATCTGTCACCTTCTGTAGAACAGTGATAGAATTGGGTACGTTACACTTTCTGCACACAAAGGGTATGCAAATTCCAGGGGGGGTGAATTGAAAGTGCAGCAGTACAGCAGGCAGGGAGTTACCTGTGCTTAGTAAAAGCAAACACTGAGGTGTTGTGTGCCTTACAGTCTACATTATTTCCACGTTTTAGGTGCCTCTGTGATACCAGGAAAGTCTTCCTTCTATTTAGGATTCGCATCTCTGAGCAGCTCCTGCAGATGTGGGCCTTAATGCCTTGAGAAATTTGAAAAAAAAAGGACAAGTCCAGTCTATTTCCAGTAAAACATGTCACTGGTGGATCTGTAAAGGGGTTGGAGCTCTCTTCCTCCCTGCCAAGGGAGTAGCCTAACACGCCTGAGCAGGAAGGTCTGGGATGTGGGATTTTCCTACCTTCAGGTGGAAAAGGAAACTCACTCATATCATCTACAAAGTGTCAGATGCATCTTTCTCCAGTACTTTAAAAGACCAGCTAAGACCAGTCTATCTCCTGTCCATGGTCAGATGTGCATATGCTTTGAAATTGGTCTCTGAAGGGCTTAATACTGTGAGCAAAGACAGAGGAATGTTTATTTATATGTACCAAAGAGGGCTGTGCTTCAGATAAGTGCCTTGGTGTTCCACTCTACCAAGAAAGGCTCAAAGGCAGACCTTTAGGTCCCTGAGAATTTCAGTGATAAAAAAACAAAGGTTGGAAAATTGTAGAGTTCAGGTGCCTCTATGGCTAGGCAACTTGACTGAATCCCTTCTAAGTCCTCTCTTTAGACAGGTAAAAGCATTCAGGAGCCTGGGATGTAAGAGCTCTCTCACACTATGCTACTTCACAGAATCAGCGCCAGGGCACATTTGTGATAGAAATTATCCATGCATCATACTGGGAAGTCATTTGTATAAACCCTTCCTGTCTAAAATCTCTTTTTGTAGATGATCTTAGTTTATAATTGGCCAAGTCAACTCAGCATTTAATTACTATGAGTAACTTCTTGTTAATTGGTCAATGCCTTGCATAACAGGCATTACATAAAATCATAGTATACTATCATAATTTAATTATCCCCATTTAATAATGTTTTGAGATATAAGGAAGCAGAACTGACAGCAGAAAGGGAATACAAAATGTTATGTAGTTGAACTTCACAAAGCACCAGCAAAATTTATTTCAAATGAGATTTTTTTCCCTCTCTATGATAAGGTACCCTTCACTGCAGAAATTGTTAATTTAATACTGCTGATCTTGATCAGTTGCAAAAATTATCTTACAACTGCTACCATTCCAAGCTTTTTTTTCCCCTCACAAATTACCTAGGATTGAATTATATCCTTATTTAATGATACATGCATTATGTTCTATAATATTTTTGTAGTTCTGTCCCTAATATGACTTAAGATTAAAGTAGCTTATGGCTTTGCTTATCAGAAAAAAAATCTTTCAGGGTTAAAGCTTGTTGAATCTACTTCTCTCTCAGAATCTGAGACAAGCTAGAGCACCTGAAAATGCAGGATTTCAGAGTCTTTAAGACTGTTTGTTTACAATAGGACACTCATATCTAAAACCAGAAAAACCTTTTCTCCTGAGTGTTTGTTTTCAAGAGCAAAGATACAAGAACAAATTGAAAATTAGATCTTTAGAAAATTATTTTCTATTTCATTAGTTTCTGTTTCACTGCAGTTTAAAGGGCAAATCTCTTATCTGAGCCACAATCTATGTGGATGCTCTTTGTTCAGAGGGTCATCTTTACATCATCTGTCGTACCACCAAAGAAAGCAACATCCACCAGGAAAAGTAAAACTCCTCTGTACCCAGGGGCTGTGAATGTACCACATCAGGTTCTTCTCTTTCTCCAGGCTTTCACAGCCTGGACAGCAGAGGCACTTGGCATAAGAAAACCCTCCAGTAGATCCTCCTCCCATGCACCACACTGATTTCAGTGACATGATCCTTTTCAGTCCATGTGTTAGGTGAAAGGCAAACAAGAACTAGGCTATTTTGACTCTCAGTGAAATATCAACAAAATGACCACTTTAGTGGGCTGCTCCATGGGTGCCTGAAATGAAGGTTCTCTGGTCATCAACTGCTCAGTCTTGTCTATGCAGTGCAGGGAAAGGAACAACTCTGAAAGGCAGCATGCCATTTTAGGGTAACAAAATTAAAAAACACTATCAGTACAAGTGTTCTCTTACTGCATCTGTTCACCTTGACACAATGACTAGCTATTTCAAACATGGGCTTTTGAAAAGTATATTTAGAAATGGGCAGAATATAATTCCGCATTTTAAAAAAGATGACTAGGAATAAATGCAGTTTGACATTTGATACACTACACTATTTAAATACACAATTTTAAATACTGACCAAATTTCAAATTCTAATACTTGGGACTTTAATGAAGACATTTTACATTCTTATTTGAAATTTCTTCTCATCCTGTCTCCCCAAAAACTACACTAAGTCAACTCATTTGGGTTCCAAGGTGACACCATTTTGAATTGGAAGACACAATCAAGGAAAAGGTTGGGGTTGGGGTCTTACCTTTGGGGAATCAGCTTCTAGAGTGATTAGGAAGGGGAGCTTATGACAGAAGTGTGATACAAAACAATTAAATAGAAAATAGTTACATTTTAAATTTATGGAAGCAGAGGAAAAAATTCTCTTAGAAAATCACAATGTGCTTGAATTTGATATTTTCTTATTCCTGTCGTAACTCCATAGCACAGATAAAATAATGTGTCTTCATTTTACTGGACTAAAATCTAAAATTATTTAACTGTTTTGAGTACAAGTGAAGTAGGCAGAAAAATGTAAAGAAATAATGCAATCATAAAATTATTTTCACTCCAAATATTATTAGATTGCATTCAGAGTACTGGGTTCTTCATACAGCTATTTCCAGGGCAGTGATGATCACTTCTTTTTCAAGAGGAAAGAACAAAAGCAAGCAGAAGAAATGCAATATCCAGGTGGAGGCTGGTGGTTCATTACACAAGCATCAGGCATGCTCAGCTTCATTTTCCACTGGAACATAACTAAGTACCATGCAAATATTTTTGATTTATGTTTTTAAATTAATAGTGAATTTGTGTTTTGAGCTCAGAATATTATGACTGGACATAAGAAATAAAACTGCAAAATGCTAAAAATCTTTCTAATCCCTGGTAAAATATTATAATATTGGTTTGACATCAATATATAAAGTATAATGAAGTTTAAAAAAATTAAGACCTTTTAGAAGGAAAGCTTGACTCCTTATCTTTTGCATTCTCTGAGGATATCAACAATGTCTTCCACACAGCAGTTTTTGCCATTTCATCAGAAATGTTTATCACAGATGGGTCATCTCTAGACAAGAATGAAAGTAAATACACAATAAAACAATCAGCAATCAGTCTTGTTACTTATTAACTCAATAAAAGTCCTTGAAAACTGATAGTGATGACAATATTTAAGTGCAGTGTAAGTTAAGAGACTATGTTAAACTTCAGAAGTCCTGAACAATTACTTAAATATTCTTTCAGAACATCTTAGCACTTTTAAAGTATTTTCTTCCTTCAACAGCAATTAATCACAGTAACATCAATAAAATTTATCACTACCAACTAATAAACAAGAGAAAAATAAAGAAGTGTGAAATTAACTATTGCCCAAGATCTCACAGCATGAAAGTGGCATCACTGGATTAAACACGATCCCAAAAAGTCCTACTTATGCTCTGAAACTCCACCTACTTCTAAAACTCTTTTAAAAGCAATCAAAATCCTTAACAAAATAAAATATTCAAGAGTGCTTAAATATTTTTTAATATTTAATTTAATAGAGCTAATAAAAATTCCCCAATTAAACAAATCAGTTGTATTAAGTAGCACTTTGTAGCCATTATGCTCTTTGCTTTACCTGGACAGCTCCAAACATGTATTTATACACTTAAGAATAAAAAAGTCTTAAATGTTTTAAGGGGTTGCCTGTACATTATTCCTGACTTCATGGTTACTTGGCATTCAGTAAACCCTCAGTAAACCCTCAGTAAACTTGCTGTTTGTTTTGGGGAACCACTTTAATCACCAGTATCTTGACTCTTGCTTTTAGCTACAGGACTGCAACCCTTACAGTACAGAGTCAGGTATTACCCAGGCAACTCTACCAACGACCACACACAATGGAGACCAATAGAGATCACAGTGCAAGATAAATTAAGCTACATACTGCTAATATAAATTACAACAAGAAGGTATGGACAAAACAAGAAAAGAACCAGACTATTAGTAGTATGAAGAGTCAAAAGGAATAGGCTGGGATTTTTCAGAGACACAAATTACAAATCTCCTGATTTGCATTAGGAGACATTATGGTAACTTTGTGTTAAAATGTTAGAGAGAAGGCCACTCAAAGATGATGTTTCTAAACTCACATTCATGCAGAGGTTACCGTCACCAGATATTTCGGATCTTTTATTAAGAATTTATTTCTGAAACCTTTAAATTATATTCATTCCTTATGGGCTGGCAACATATATTATTACTATCTATAACATAGATGTTCATGCTTTTTTAGTTGTGTCAACCCTGCATTATGCTTTATCTACCCGGGACAGCTCTTGATTCACTCATTATCTTACATAACAGGATTGAATCAGAATGTTTTACAGTGTAATACTGTAAGAACCTAGTTTTTCTGCAGCGTTTTCAAAATCTTTCCTGGATCCATGCTTGCATCAGGGTGAAGGGTTTGACCTGCTCTACATCTTCCTTTTGCACTGTGCATGTCAGAAGCCAAAGTTCATTGTGAACAGTCTAATCCTGCAGTCCTGTCCAATGGAAGCTTTCTGACTAGTGTGTCTTTTTCCTAGGGAATGTGAGATCGTGTGGAAAGGCTGGAAAAGGGCTGACCTTGTTAAATGCTGTAGTGTGTGGTTCAGTTCATCTATCAGTACCAAACAAACATTCTCCTGATATTCAGTAAGAATTATGAATAAATATTGTGGCATTTTTACTTTATTTAATTGCAACTCACCTAAAAGAGGAAAGGTATATTTTACCTGTAATGTCCTTCTAGTGGTAACTGAACAGTCCCTTCCTCTTCCATTGCTAACATACTTTGCTCTTCCTGGAACAAAGGAATTTAGACATGTGACAGGATATGAAATTGTGAAAGGTGAAATTTCTGTACTTTAATCATCTTTTCATTTTCTTTAAGTATTTATTTGAAGTTCTTAAAGTGAGACACTTTTCAACTTTTACTTAAATAGTTGACATTTAAAACCTTCTATTTTAAAAGTTGTATCTTCACTTAATGGTATTTTCCAATGCCAAATAGAGCATTGTTTTATAACAATAAAGAGGAGAATTACTAACAGTGAGTGAACAACTGTCTGGTGAATTTTAAATAACACTGATAACAGGATATATGCTTTGATGTTTACATGCAAAAGTTAGGGAAGATGATTTAAGTTTGTACACACAGTTTTAATATTGATAATACTGATTTTAATACTGGTTTTTCAGTGAAAGGTAGTGAAACAAGAGACCCAAAATTAGTTTTCACTTGAAGAGAATTAGGAGATAAATCTACCAAAAACCATATGTAAAGGAATTACAAATTTAGCAAATCTGCCTTGGCAGAAGGGGGGAAGAATAGAGCAGCTCTCAAGTGCCACGCCCTGCCTGCAAGAACAAAGGAAAACAACCTCCAGAAGAGGATTCCCAATGTCCACACCCCTGGTCAGGATAAGCACAGCTGGGGGGTTAACAAGCCTTGGCAGGAAGGTGACCATCAAATCCTGCTCTAAATTGTTGCAGTGTGTGTGTGAGCCCGACAGACACCCAGAGACCTCCACAGCTTCCTTCTCTTTATAGCAGCTTTCCTTTGTAACAGTTTTCACCAGTGCCTGTCTGAAAGCATGGGTTGGCTAAAAAAGAGAGTTTATCATTTTCAGGCAGATCACCAAAGGCCCACGTGCATCACAAACACTGGTTTTTGGTATTAGCAGCAAGAGCCAGTACAGTCTTCCAAAACAATAGAATTTAAGTTCTCTCTGCTCAGAAATTTGTTTCTTCAATGCTTCATTATTTTAACTATTTCAAAAGTCACAATATTTTTTTTCTTCAAATGTGAAAGTTCTTTGTTCATTCTTGTCTCAGAAAGACTTAATTGATTAACATCAAAGTGGCTTCCAAAGGAGGTCTGTGAGGAGAAGGCACGTATCATATCCACTATAAATGTACAAAGCCCCGAAAAACACATGGCCTAAAAATATAAAAACAACTTAAGTGATGAAATTAGGATCCAATCAAGTAAGTTTCAGATCCTGTCAACTACACTTCTGAATATTCTTGTGGGTAGAATACTTCTATTTTTAAAAGCTGTGTGATAGCAACTCTCCAATTAATTCCTTAGGCTACATGTCAGAAGTTTTTTATTACTAGTTAATTTTGTCATTTCCAGGCTTCACAGCTTCATAAGTTTTTGACAGTTGAACAGTTTTAATAATAGCTCTAAATATTTAGAAATGCCAAAATATGTAAAAATAACCTCTCAAAATAGACAGTGAATGAAATAAAGTAACACCAGTAGATTTTCCCAGTTTTGTTTTCTGATGCCATCCTATCAAGCAAGGGAAGGAAAGTGACATATAAGCAAAACATAAGTATAACAAGGAATTCTTTCCAATAACCAGACCCACATGAGGAGAGCTACCTTGGTTACTTCTGGTTACTCTGAATTGTGATGACAACAGACACCGTGATGAAACATCTCTCTGGTCTGCTTTGATTCAAGGCAGAAAACAATGATTCACATAATTTTAATTTCAGCCTGGTAGTTTTACAGGCACATACTAAATAGTAAATAATCATCTGCATTTTTCTTATAGGTAAAATCTTTTCTCCAAAATATATTCCATGACAGTATGTTGAATGTGTCAAGGAAATCAAAGGTGAGAGTTACCAGGTTACAGATGAGGCAGGGAGTTGTCAAAGGTCACAGAAGAAACAATCCTAAAGGCAGAGTAATCTAGTTTGTGTAGTTACCCATTCAAATTATTAGCTCATGTTCTGTTTCTGCAAATAAAGCTACTAATGGGAACCCTTAACACACTCATTTCACTGGTCTTGGATCATGTCTCAGGGCATTCTTAAGGATAATTTTCAAGTTGATAAGGAATTATCTGAAAAGAATATTCTTTGAAATAGATGAGGAGTCCAGATCTGAAGCAGCCACCTGGGTGGTAATGCCACAAGATGTGAGTCTGAGCATTTGGTTAACGGGGTTAGCAGGGTTACTGATCTTTTCATTACAAAATGAATTGTTTCTGCAGTAGCAGAAGGACAGCTCTGGCCCAGAGTGTAACTGGGACACTGCACAGGGTCATGACATTGCTGAGCAAGGGCACGGAGCGATGCCTTGTGCCCTGTGTAAGGCTCAGAGACAGCTGGGACATCCACAGGCCTTAAAATCTGCACTTCCTTCCTCAGCATCTCCTGCAGGGATGAGACCCAGCCCAGTGCAGCATCCAAGTGCCCCAGGGCTAGGATCTGAGGGCTTTCCTACAGGCATAAGTTCATCTCTGCACACCATCTGAGTGGGTCTCAGAAGCAATCCCCAGGAGTACTGTGGATAATATTTTATATGACAGTATGGCAGCCTAAGAATCTACACAATCACCTAAGCCTATCAGATTTGTAACCTTAAAAGCACTTATGCAAAATATGACAATGTTACACTTAGATACTTTCAACAAATCTGCTTGGTACGTGGAATGTGCCTTACAGAATTTTCTCTACATGTCTAGAGGAGAAATTGATAAATTGCTACAGACAAAGAAACCTGAAACCATGACCCACCTCTTTCTCAGCATCTTCCAGTTTCTTTTTCTTGCTCTCAGGCATCAGATCATCTAACCAACTGAGCTCCCGCTTGGTAAAAAAGAAATCCATGAGTTTTCGGACAAATACCAAAGCTAGGACCTGAAAAGATATTAATTCAAAAAATTAGGAAATTAAACAAGTAAAACAGACAAATAGACTTGTAGAGGAATTCTTTCGCAAGTGACCAGTTTGGAGCTAGAATTTTATCCTTTAGTTTGAATAAGCTAACAGCTGCTATTCCTTTGCTCAAATGAAGTATGGTTTGAAGCATAACAATCACTGAGGTCAGCAAATATGTTCTATTTTCTATTATCATCAGAGAAATCACTTAAGCAGCAGACCACTGTTATTTATCCCAAGACACAGAACTGTTAGGGTCCTCAGTTCAGTAAGCAGTCTTCCTTAATAAGTGAATGTTTTCTGTAACAGGATTTAGTAATATTCCTTAAATAAAAAATTTCAAATAAATTTTAGTATTTTTTCTTTGAAAGAAAAATTTTCCCTAAGAAAATATAAGTTGGGATATCCACACATTGGATATGTGACTTTTAACAAAGCAGAGGTTAAATGTCAATTTTTTCACTACTTAATACATTATAAATTTTCCTTGAACACAGAATCAATGCAATATTATAGTTAACTGTCCAAAAATATATTTTTTTTCAATAATAATTATCCACAAGTGAAAATAATTATGTATTTTTAGAGGAAATAAAAAAATCATACCATCATAGGAAAGACAATGGCAGCTCTTGAAACCTTTATAATCCAGAGAAGCACAAGACAACTCAGCTGAATTATAGTGAAGAGATGGACCTTTCTAAGAGGAACATGCCTTAGATAAATAAAATCTGGCTGGTGCTTTGCAGGCATCCAGAATAACTTTATCCTGTCAAAAAGCTGAAAGAGAAAATTTTACACGTTTGGATCAAAATGAGGTGTAGGATCATCTATGCTGGCATTCACACACTGCCTCAGAGATCCTGAATATCCAAAGAATCTGTCTTGTTATTCTAAAGGCAAGAACTACATAATTTCAGCAGCACAGAAGAGAGTCCCTCGGTAACAACCATAAAGCTTTAATCTAGACTAGTCCAGCAGTGGCAAAGGACTTGTCTTCTCACCCACTGAGCCACCAGAGTACGAATGAGAAATGTGTCACTTAAGCAGAGTTTAATTACTTGGTTAGTCATACTTCAATGCCTTTCCATTTGAATACACATGTGCCTCCCTAGGTTGTATTGCAGATGTACTGAGACACTGAACTCTGCTGAATTACATTCTATCCATTCTATACTGCAGGAAATACCCTGTTCATTGGATGTTACACACATTGTCACTACACTGGGATGTTACACACAGAGGTGTTTACTTTGAAATCATGAACTCTTAACATCAGGCAAAGCCAGACTCCAGAGTGGTCTTGCATCAATTGTGACTCCAACTGAATGGAAGCTGGTTGATCCTGTTGGGCATGTGCACTATCACACTTCTTTCCTAATACATCCTAGACTCCTTTGTCAACAACTGAGCTCTGCCTCCTTTGGCACATAAAAGGCTGCTCATGGAGGGACCTCTGCTGTCTTTTATTTCCTGCAAATGAACAATTTTTCTTTTACTTCACCAGACACTTTATCCCAGGCTGTTTTCTTCTCCATATTTCACTTTATTCACAAAACCAGAAACAGAAAATGGAAAAAAAAAAAAGAAAATGAAAAAAAAAAAAAAAAAGGGAATGAATGCCAGAAAGCTGCTAGGAATGTATGTGAGAGGTTCCTATTTTTCAGGCCTATTTGGCTCCATACTGACCCGAGACATTTATGTCATGGCACAGTGATTATGGTGATACACCAATTCTTCCTGCATGGATGAGCCATATTATATTCACACAGCCTTCAGCAATGTCAAGTTTTGGATATTTTTATTGAGCATGTGCAAACTGCATTTTTTTAAAGGCTTATAATTTAGTCAGATTTGAGTGTATTCCTTTTTCACAGAAACAGCAAAAAGCACATCCTCCCACAAAAGCCATCTTATCAAATCTCTATTCCTTATCCCAGCATGGGGGAGGAAGATAAGGAGGGGTATGCTATCACTTTTCCAAGTAAAGATAGCCAGATTTCAGCATGTCTTAAAAACACTCCTCAATAGTGTAGTGTCCTCTCTCATACTCCGGTTCTGAGAAACAGCTGAACCATATTAAATTGAAATTATTTAAACCTCAGTAAAAGCCAAACTACACTTCTGAGAATATCAACCCAAAGAATAAGAGATAGGCAAAGTTATAAAAGAAGAGTCTCTGAATAGAGACCACCAGTCAAAAAAAAAAAATCTCAGTTTTGCCTATAAATGGAGGTAAGCTGCAATCAAATGTAATGAAAAAAAATCAGAAATTTTCTTTGCTTTTTGTATTTGACCTTTTGCACAGTGTAACTTGTGTTTTCACTGTGTGGTTGTTCTTTCTCAGTTGTCTCGGAAGGTATGTCGATGCCTCATGGGCTATAGGATTGGACACTGTGCCATTTCATGCTGCAGTCAGCCAGGAGAAAAAGAGCACAGCACAACCCCAACCTGAGTGCTGGAATGCCAGCTTTCTGCCAGCTACTCCCACCTGAGGCCACTGCAGGAATGCTGCCCTTCCACTAGACTTGACCCTTCACCCCTGAAGTGCTTGCAGCAGCTCCCCCTCCCTGCCTGGAGTGTTTATCTGCATAGGAAAGACCTTCAAAATTTCACTTCTGTTAGTTTTAGGGCAAGTTAGCCCTAAAGGCAAAGTTCAAGATTAAGTGTAGCACTGCAAAGGAACTTGAAAAGGCAGCATGCAAGCAAGAGAATGGGCAGGCAGCAGAGAGGGAAGAGCCCCTGTTAGTTATTACTCAGTTTTTAGGCTCAGCAAAATTCTCTTGATAACAAGAGAGAACAGAAAAATCAACACCCAAAATATAGGGGAAAAAATGGAGCACATGGCCTAAAGGGAATATTCTATTTATAGAGAATCCAGTTTCCTTTTAAGTAGTCACTTTCAAAAATTTAAGGTTGGCAACATTCCTTTAGGATTATACACAAAAGCTAATACAATATATAAGAAGAACAGCAATATTTTTTATAGAAAGCATCATCAATAACACACTCATCATAAATCCATTTTACCTGAATTCCCTTTAGAGATGAAGCGCCCATGTAAAGAAACACTCCATAAAGCACTGGCATAGGAATAAACTGCACAAACAAGCAGAGAAAGAGAAGAGCATATTAAATACTACTTAACAATTTTAAATGCTTCTAGAAAGACATTCAAAACAGTTGAAATACAAAGTGCCATATGCCTGCATTAATCAGACAAGTTGTAAATTCAGAGTCACTCAATTATAAATTAATAATGTTTCTCAGAGTACAAAGCAAAAGAAGAATCTGGCTCTGTAGTTTTATTTTCCTCTCATGGCCAGTTATTACAATATACTTAATTCCCTATTAATACAATTAACAGAACTACACAAAAAAAATTAAAGCCTTAATTTATACTTAAATTCTTTACTTTAAAGACAGCTCAGAAAAATGTTCAAGAGACACAAAATACTTCTTACTGCTAAAAGTAATATTTTGTGCTATAAACATTTAAAAATGGGTGAATGATTCTATGGAATGATTTTTAAAGAGACTATTTAAATGTTCAGGTTCACAGCAGAAACTGTGTAGGCAAATGGGTATGTCCATAGAATCTGTTAGAAATACTAAATACACAAAATGCATGTTCTGTGTGTTTTCAAAGTGAAGGCATTATCATATACTTAATAAAATACTGCTGGGAAGTACAATTTCTAAGGGCTTGTTGCCCTCACTGTGACAATATTCAAGACTAAGTTCTGGTTTTATTAAAGCCAGTGCCAAAAAATCTCACTGATTTCACAGAGACCAGATAGTTCTTTAAAAAGTATTACATATATACAAGGTATTATATATGACTGTAAGTAGACACCCTTTTTCAGGACACTGGTGAGCTGTCTTGAGTATGCAGGAAGCATGAGATAATTTTTCTGTTCATTTCCAAGAAACAAACCATAGAACTTCTCTTGCAACTGTGAAAATATTTTTAAATTACTTGGAAACCACAAAATGTTTTTAAATTATCTAAATAAATTTTAAATTGGTATAATGAGACTGTTTCATGGTAATTTGCCATGGGCCCAAAGTACTGACAAAGTGTGAATACAGCTCAATGGCAGAATTCCCTTTGACTTCAGTCAGACCAGATTTTCATTACAAGGTTTTTATTTTAAAAATGCTAGGCACTTTATTAAGCAAAATTAGAATTCCTTTAAACTCTCATTGTGTAACATTATGCTGGTTAGTAATGTGCCTGGAAAGAGCATTCATTAGATATTACAGTAACAACAGTGAAATGTTCAGTGCAGTATTCTTTACCTTTCCCTTACTTCCCCAAATTACCTTTAGAATACTTGTCAAAAACGACAGATGAGCCCATAAGGATAAATATCATGAGCCCTGTGACTCTTTGCTCCCGGATTCCAAGAAATTTTGGCTGCTCCCCTGGAGCGGAGCACTCTGATTCCAGTTTTAAGCTGTTCACATGGGAAATGGAGAGGACAGTGGCTGCAACAAACCAGGGCAATCCCATAATCGAGCACACACCAAGCATCACTGCCACCATGAGTAGGTCGAGGTGGTATCCACATCCTTTCTGTTAAGAAAAGTAAGGATGGAAAGAAGATGTAAAATGACATCTGAATTAAGGAGAACGCTCCTGGCAGGCATTCCTAATGAACAGCTAGAGACAATTGAAAATTTGAGATTTGTAGGAAAAATAGAGCTTCCTTCTATGTGTTATCCAGGCTGGGTCAGTAGGGATGCAGACTGATTATCTCAGGGGAATTCAGAGTGGTTCACACTCAGTGTTCAATGTCACTGGACTCCTTCCAGTTACAAGTGTACCACAAATCCACTCTACAGTGGGCACCAAACAGCTTTCCTGCTTATAAAATGTATACTGGTGAGACACTGGAAAATACATACATTTTCTGTTTTAACTAAGTCTCCTCTGTGGATAACAGTGAGCAGAACATCCAGCTGCCAGCTGCGCTGCCAGCTTCCCACTGCACTAATCTTAGTAGAGCTCCCATCCATTCTTACAAAGAGGTGGAAAAGTATGTCTTTTTATTGGTCCCTACATAAAAATCCACAACATTTGCAAAGTCAGTTTATGCTAGAAGGGGCCATAAAACCACAGTGTTCCTTCTAAAGTTTTTTAAGATGGTAAGCATATGATATATATTTTCAGTAACCTACTTTCAATCTTAGATAAGAGCAGATAGCTAGAAAATAAGATACATTAAATTAAAATATAAAATCTATTAAATTTAAACATTAAAATAAATTTTAAAAATTAAAATATAAAAACTGCTTTATTGGTTTCCTTATTCAAACATAGCATCATAATATCCATAGGAAAAGTCAATATAAAACCTTTGGGTTTGGATCACTTCTGTAGTGGTCAAATGCTACATAAATTTACCAACAGGTGGATAATGGTTTGCTTTCAAGCATAAAACCCTTTGGTCGATTCTTAGATAAGTTTAAAACCCTCCAATGACTAACTTAGCTTGAAAAAGAAAAATGCATCAAGCTTGGTTCTATAGATATCTGCTACCATAGCTGAACCATAGCTGAGTAGGATATTTCACTGCAATTTTAGCAAATATCCAGGACATCCTCACAGCTGCAAGCAGCAGCTGAGGCTATTTTCTTTTAAAAAGTCAGGTAGTTAGCCATCTCCACAAAACTTTGCAATATGGCAACAAATCCAGTGTCATGGTCTGATGAAACAGCGATGTTCATGCAAACAATGTGAATATGTTGAACCATAATTTTGCCTGTAAACCCATGCAAATGCCTTTTGACATAAAAAAAGTAACTAAACTAAACTTGGAAGGGTTTGCTACAGAGACTGCCAAAAGCTGAAATGTGCACTATCCAGAATTTGCTATGGGAAGTATAAAAAAAGAGAGGAAAATGAGTTGGAAGCAAACAAATCATTTCTTTATGAAGACAACTTTTACTTCTAAAATGGGAAGCGTCTGGGTTTATGAAAATGTAAGCCACATATCAAAATGAAAATGCCATCTTATTTGCTTACATTATTTAAAAAGGGGGAAAAGTAAAGAAAATGAAGAGAATCAACTCTAGCAACCTTCCCTCACTCCCCAAAAGTGCTTATGAGTCTTATCTCCAAGACACATCTTGACAAACTCAGAGATGTGTCAAACACAGATATTAGTTACAGGCACAATGCACTCAAAGAAAGAGTTTAATTCTAAATCCTAACAGAGACACCTTTTTTTACCTTCTGACACATTTATGAGGAATGTATCTGCTAATGCATACAGAATCCGAGAGCATTTCCTCACATTCATACATGATCTGAGGAACCTGACATATGGGAAGAAAAGGAAGCATAGCAACAGGTGATGCTACACCAGACCCCAGCAAAACTAAAACGCAGCAAGACAAGGGGGCAGCCAGGAGGACCATCTGACTCCCAGATGCCAGTGCTGAAAAAACACATTCCAAAGCTTGGCAGCAAATTCCTGCATCTGTCAAGTTAACCACATGCAATGCTATGGATTGACATGAAGAGCCAGGCTGACAAAGAGGGCAAAAAAAGAACATATCAAATGTCACAATCATCCAAGAAGAGGCAATGCAAAGTGAAGGTTGCAAATGCATTTGCTAAAGCAACTTGGGATTGGATTGCTGCTTATTAAAAGTATGTCAAAAAAAAGCCTAAGCTTGCTGCATATACATGTACAGAAACCTGCTGCTAGATTTTGCCCAACAGTTTTTCAGAGGGGTGATGTCCCTTTTTCTCTCTCCATCTGTAGGCAACTAAAGTGTTAGAGAACAGAGCAGGAAGTTGTCCTATGTTGTTTTAAGAACCCATTGTGCCTCTAAGGCTCAGTTTTATTCTTCTCCCTTCTTTAATGTAGGAAGGGCATTAAAAAAAAAGGATGAGTAGAACCACAGAGAAGGACTAAGAGAGGGAAAAAAATCTTATATTACAAAATAACCCCTGAGTAGTTTCTAAAAATCCATCCAGTAGAACAACACTGTCAATACCTGAAGAGGCCATTAAGATTGTGGTATTTAGAAAGACTATTAACTTGAAGGGGTTTTTTAGTGAATGAATCCTTCTACTAAAGCACAGAAGGCAGCACTTTCTTAACTCAGAATCTGTATTCCAAATAACATTCATAAAGTCTTCTGTAAGGCAGTGGATCACTGACACAGGGCACAGGTACCACACAGACCAACAAAGAAAAAAGCATAAAAATTTAAAGGGGTTCTATATAATATATAACAAACTAGCATACTAAAGTAGATGGATGCACATTACATAATCTGAAGCAGAAAACAACAGTGAAAGTATAAATTTTGACTGAATACCTTTAGTTTGTGCTCTTTTCTATTGATAATGACAGCTGTGATCTGCTGGTCCATAAAGATAAGGATCGTACAAAGCAGGGCTGGGATTACAGCAGCTATCACCGTCCACCAAGGATTAGGCCCCAAAGGAGTAATAAACCAGCCACGATCATCTCTGGTGGGCTACAAAAACAGTCATGCATGGCCAGTCAGAACTGTAAGGATTATTCACAATTCAATTTCACAAGAATACATACAAAACTTATTAAGATATTACTTCCTTTAAAACCAACCTATATAGAGAACTAAAAAACAAGCTAGACTTCCTCTGATGCCAAGCCAAGAAATTACATATAATAAAATATATAATAAAATCATCTGGATTATTACAGACTTGGTTGCACTTGATATAGTAAACCCAAAATTTGAAGAAAGCCACAGAACATTACAGTTTAGAATTTGAGTGATTTGAGCCCCGGTAATTTCTACAGAGGAAATAAACATTAAGAAGCATGAAACAGCCTGATGGGAGAGGTTCACTTACATGATCCATAAATTAGAGAGGTTGCATAATTCCTTGTGAACACAAAAATTTTAAAATACAATTGCTACTCGCTGATGATGATAATAAACAATTATAAACCCACCATAGTAGATTACTTTACAAAATGATAAAGCAGTGCAATTTATCAACAACTTACCTTAAAAGCATTTGGAACCTGAAGTTTTGGTGATGGAATTCCAAGGGCATAGTCAATTAAAACCATGGACAAAATAGTGAGAAAGACAGCAAAGTCGCTGACAACAGAGCGTACCTATGATTATTGACAGAAATGACAATTTTAACTAAAACATTCAGCTATGACTCAAGATTTTTCTTCACTGTTTTAGTACAGCTTACAGTTTCAGCTTACAGCTAAAACAATGCTTATTCTGATACAAATTTCTAACAGAGGAAAGATGCCCTGTCTACTTCACCAGCAGTTAAGTGAATTTGCAATGCAAATAGAATTCATACTTGGACATGATTAATAACAACGTTGGAACTGAAATAAATAATGGCACACACCTTTGTTGGGAAGTACCGGCTGGTTTTGAACTGCTTCAGAGTGGATGAGAGAGTTACTGTGGAGAAGAACAAGATGACAGACCAGAAGAGGACGTCTGGAACGTAAGGGCCATGATGACCACAGGCTCGCCCAACAAACTCGCCATGAAACTTTTTACATTCCTACCAGGGAGAGAAAAATAGTGTTGTTCTAAAAATTATCCATGCTTACACTAACATTTTCTTTCTAATTTCTTTCCTAATTTGTACTACTAGAAATAGTAAAACAATTTCTAGATATTTATTCTTTTAAAACTTAAAACTCACTACGTTTGTATCTAGTCTGCATGGAAAATTCCCAAAGGAATCTCTTTTTTTAGCCATATTAAAAGATGAAGTCGCTAAGACATATCATAAATAAAGTCATTAACATAAAAACAGGGTTTCTTCAAACTCAGCAAGTACACTGATTTATTTTCTGTGTACAAATACAGATTTACACTTACTAACACTCTCCAAGTGTGGAAAGCAAAGTTCAAAAGGCACAAAGAGAAAGTCTGCTCCTGGTGCATTCTCAAGAACTGCTTTTTTGTTTTCACTTCACAGCCCCAGCAATTGAAGAAAAAGCTATTTAGGACGCATAGCATTGGCCTAAAAGCAGCCCAATACATTTAATACCACACGGGGGCAGCACATCCTGCAAATTGTCTTTCTCTTACAACAAGAGCTGATAAAATGCCTGAAAACCCTAAACCTTTAACATCAATTATATTTAATATAATTTATTATCAATATGCAGATACAGTAGAAAGCATTTCCAGTACTTCTCCACTACTACCCTTAGTCATCTAAAATCATAAAGAGTAGCTCTAGAAATGTGAGCTACCAGCTCTGGACTCACAATCCTTTCCTTCTCCTTCCCAATCCCTCCACACTTATTAAGAAAAATTAAATGCAGCCCCCATGAAATCAGGGGTTCCAGGAAGAAACATCCTGCCAGATCAGGATCTTTTTGTATTAAATCAAGTGTGTCACTGGCTCATCACACTCACTGCACAATTATCCTGATATGGGAAACTTTGTCTTTGAAAAAAGATTGTCTTGGGAAAAACCACAATTGCTATTTGATGACTGTGAGACAAAGGAGCACAAGGTTTTTTATACTGCTACAACAGTAAACTTGGGATGAAGTTCATCATATGCCTCTTGAAGAGGATTTTGTCACCATCAAAATCCTCTTCACACTTGTCCAAAATCCTTTTATAATACTTGGTCCAAGATCCTTTGCTCACACTTGGTTTGTCTTGAAAGCAAAAAATAATCATTGGGTTTTAAGAGAGAATGAGAATCCAGATCTTCAGAAACTTGAAACATTTCAACTAGATAGAAGAAGATATGAGCAGTAAAAGAGACATAATGGGGTGAGTCTGACCAAATATTTACAGACAGCAACGTCTAATCTCTACAGCAGAAGTTTCTTGATGATGCTTGCAAGAAACAAAGACAAAAGTACAAAAAAAATCAGTTATTTCTTTGACAACTACAGGGAGTCATGGGAAAAGTTGGTCAGTTATACTGCTACCTATGTAAACTCAAGTTTTGGTAATAAGCTTTCACAGAAGTTTTTAAGGGTTTTATATAATGCAGCCAGTCTTTTACATTTATAGTTAAAACAAAATCTGTTATTTTAAATCTCCTCAGCTGCAAATGTACTCTGAAAAACACTGTCAGAGATCTGAGAAAGTGAGAGGAGGAGTCTGCTCCTGCACAGATGCTCTTAGAGTGTGCTGCAATTTTGAGAATATTCATTCTGGACTGCTGGAATCCCTCAGGCCAGCAGTTCTCAACTTTCTTTCTGCTGTTGCCACACCAACAGAGTTGAGGAGCAGTCCCTGCTCAGAGGAAGGCATGGAAGCAAGACAGAGCAGCCATGGAAGACAGCTCTTACTTAAAACGAGTTCTTCTGCGTTCCTGCCTTTGGAAAAAAAAAAAAAAGAACAGTATCTTCTGGAGACAGTCCACTGGATTGGCTTTTAAGTGTTCAATTTGATTATGCCTATGATTTGGTTAATTCAGTTATCTCTTCAGTCTGGTGTCTTTTGCACTCAATTCTCTTTGACTGTGTAATGAAATGATCCCTGTGCGAGAAAAAGTGGTGGCCCAATCTCAACACAACATTTTAATCAAGCTGTAAATGTCACTTTGAAAAAGGCAAACTTGAATTATAAAATCCTTTAAACATAGAAAAGTGTACTGTTAAGAAACTTGTTACAGATTCATGCAAGCCTCACTAAACGGCAGCTTTATCCCCTTCCTCCCCTGGGAAAAGAAATTACAGAACTTAGTGAGAAAAAAGTGGCCATTGAAGAGAAAATTTCTCCCCATCCTCTTTTTTATAGCCTGAACTACTGCAAGAGTGTTTTAGGGAAAATAAATGCTTCTGATTCTTTCTACACAAGGGAACTTGGGTTTTGCCATCTGGCAGAATTTAGGACAAATTCATTGTCATTTGACATGTTTGACTTAATCTCAGCCAAGCTCTTGTGCTAGTGTGTCAAGAAGGTTCCAAAGCAGGGCATAAAATGCACACACTTGCTGCAAAAAGCTTACAAAATGAGATAACACTATAAAGTTCATGTTAATTTTTGTTAAGTATCTTTTATTATTTATTTGAACAAATATGAGCAGGAAAATTGGTATTTTTTAAAATATTTTTGTTGCAGTAAGATGGACAGAATTATTTATGCCTATGCCTTTATTTATTAAGTTCCAAAATTTACTTACTGACACAGTCAGGTTCCCCCATGGCACATCAGATGCAGATATATTGTAATCCTGCCAGTATTGTAACGTTTTATTGCTAGGATGCTCTGGTTCCACACAATTGCATCTGAAAAGAAATATATTTTTCCTTAATAATGAAATATATATCAGATATTAGTCTAAATTATCAATTTTAAGATACATTGAAATTATGCTCTACATTGGCAGATAATTTTAGTTCAAATTAGTTCAGTAAATGCATGCTTTGAAGCAGTTTGTAGTTCAGTAGCCAGTGCTATTACTGGAGTATCATTTGCTGTGAGGTGCATATGCATATATAGTACGTAACGTGACATATTCCAACCACTGATCACATTAAGTTTTACCACCTGTTTTCTTCCTTGTCTATGGATACTTCTGAGCACAGTTCGTAATACTGAGAATATGCTGGCCCTGTTCCACCCTCTTACACCTAACATTTCTCTACATGGACATTAGATGCTATGTACAGCTCCAGGCTGATCCATTTCCCAAATAACAAACTCTCTGTGTCCTCTTTCTTTCCTAGATGGAAACGTGCCTTTGCATGCAAAATTGCCCAACTACCCAGTCAACTGTCGGGGCTCTGAATGTCAGGATCACCAGCACCAAAAGCTCTCTGAACTCTGTGTCCCTTGTTTCTCTTTTCCCCACAGCTGCTGTAAAAGCACACTTTTCATTCTAAATTGTGTATTTTAACACGCAAAATGTGACGAGGCAGTGTAGGAGGACAATAAGTAATTTAAAAATAAGTAATTTAAAATCAAAATGAAATCTTTAAAGCCTCTGAAGCAACTGTGGGAGGTTTTGTCTTTGACAAAGCCTTCAAAACATCCAGGATACTCTGTAGGATCCAAGATGTCAAGTGTGCTTTGCAATACGCTTTAAATTAATTCTACTTTAATAATCTATAGCACCATTGAGTCTGCTAGTATTTTAATGTGCTTATGATGACTTTAAATAAATTTTGTACTCTCTGATAAAGTTTTCAGGAGTAGCAGGGGACAAGATAACATCTGACTATCGCGTGCAGAGCCACTGAACATAAATTGCATTACAGCTGTAGCAGAATATCAGTTTATTCACTTACCTATGCTATTTTCTATGTGACTGTTTATCTTTCCACAAAATGACAATACTCATCTAGATTTGTATGATTTTCTATATATTAAATTCTACCATCTACACCATGAGGACACAACACTGACATTCTATTTCAATTACAATACTATACATGTGACAACAGCTGCATTTAATACATAGAGAAGAAAAGATGCAGGTTGTCTTTGTGCAATTTCTTGCTTTTATTTTAAATGCAGCTATTTCCAAAAGAAAGAGAAAACCCCCACAGCCCATGAACAAAAAGGAAAGGAAAAAAAAAGAAAAAAAAAGCAACTGCATTCAGAGAAGTAGAGGGCCTGAGCCAAAAGTCCTTGACTGGATCTTTCAAACATATTTAATATGCTTTGGATCAGGCCCTAAGTGCAGAATGAATGCGTGTTGAATGCGTAGTTCAAGGTATTACAGGATGGGTTAAATGAAGCACATCACTACCAGTGAGCTACAGGAGCAGAATAAAGCCAACAAACAGTATGGCTACATCATGTATTGCAGGGGAGTATTGGATGTTCATGCAACAGTACAGAGGTGGCTGTGTGAGGTTACTGCTGTTTTCTGGGAGCACAGGAGCTCCCTGGCCCTGGTGTCCATCGCCGATCGCAGGCTGGCCGGACGCCGGGCCAGGGTTTGATTACAGCAGGCCAGGGTGCAGGGGCTGCTCACTCAGTCACTTCCTCACTAGAAGGGGAGACTGTGCCTGTCGTCAGCACTACATGGTACAGCTACACTTGCTGCAAACTGCAAAATTACATTTAAAGGTTAGAGGAGCCAAAATTTCTATTTCCTCAGAAATGTGACACTTGAAGCTATACTTTAATACAGCTCAGGTAAATCACCTTCAGATGAGATCACCTATTTATTTCTATAGCAATATCACTTTCCTCCTGCACAGCATTCCAGTCTGGTCTTTACCAAGTTTCACAGGCATTTAGCAATGGCCAACTGATCATCAGTAAATAAGGGACTTGTGCAAACTACACCCACACAGACCAAAATCGCCCTGCACAGTGCTTCTGTCACTGAATGGGGGCAGAGCTAGGCCCTAACTGTGGAGATCAGATCCTGTTTCTACTCAGAAGACCATTCAAACAACAACCTCAGTGTTTTGATATATACAACATTGCATTGCTTTCAATATTGTACGTGTTTTGGCAACACTGACATTTTCATGTGAGATTGTATCATGGTATTACTCTCTTCCAGCATCCCACTAATTGCTTAACATTATAGAACTGTGAGATAGTAAAACACTCCCTGTCCGTCCCAGAAAACACAAATGAAGGTACCATTCAGTGCCAAAACGTAAAAACATTATCTACCAAAATGTGTTGTTTCATAACAGATTTAATTGCTTCAATGATAACTATTTCCCAATGTAACTGACCTTCAACGATAATCTCACATTAATGAAATAATGCTTCCTACTTTAATATTTTTAGTATTTTAGTCTCTTTCATTGCCATTTTTACTTTGAGTAGTTTTGCCAGAAAATGCAAAATACGCTGAATAGTTAACACTAACACAACCTTCTATTTTCCTGATAAAATATTACTCAGAATGCTGGAATAAGCAAAAATTATTTCCTCTTGGGAGTTCAAATGCTCTTACATTCTTGTAAAGTTGTTTGAAGTGCTGAGCACTTGCCCACAACAAGGGATCTGTGGGGACTTTATGCTATTACCAAATGAGTAATAGACTATACAAACACCTGTATTTTCTAAGCAACATATTCATCTTTAAATACAGTACCAACTTAGCAATGTACTCTTGTGTCTTTGAGTGATAAGTCAGCAATCATCTCCTGGTACTAAAAGATTCAAAAGGATTCTTTTGATTCTCTTTCACGCTGGCTAGAATAAAGGCAGGGAACAATCTGACACCGGTTTTGGTAGCAAAAGCATAGGTGTCACTATGTGGGGGGGAAAATCTTTGCTGCCAATCTCAACACATCCATTTCATCACACCGATGACAGAAATAAATAATTTTTCATCTTTACCCTTTTGGATATGGCAAGACATTCTGACCTCTTGGTAGCAATTCAGATGTTTAGCATGGGTGACTGTGCACTCCATGGTGTCTGGGATATCCATGATGACTTGGCACATACGAGAGGATCTTCGTTGACTCATACCTTTGTTTTCAAAGCAGCTGGAGCCTGAGAGATCCAAAGTGGCACTAGATACCCAGCCACAGGCCCCTACCTGTATTTAAAATGTCTGTATTTTGCAGCTAGACAGATATCAATGGAGCTTGTTTTCTTTTAGGGTATTTAAAAATCTAATACAGCCTAATAGAAAGTGGATTATACTTCTGAGGTAGGTAAATAAACCATTTCAGACAAGATAGTCTTCAGACAACTTAGAACTGTTGTAAGATGAGAACTGACAAAATGAGAACGTAACAAAGAATAACCTGAACCTGCTAGCTAAAAACAATAACCAGAGCAAGGAGTCTTTATTGCCCATACACCTTCCAAAGCACTCAAGAAATCTCAGGCAAATCAGAATGGAGAACAAAGGTAGATTAGAAATAAAAAATGTTAGGACTGCATGACAGATGGGTATCCTCTGGAGCCTGTACCTCTCTTCCTTTTATAGGAGGATCAAAATTTCAGCTTAATCTTCAGCACCAATTCAACTGTAACATACAGGCAGTATAAGGTCACTCTCCACTTCCCTTCTTTGTCCCTCCCTAACTCCCCACAATTTCATAGCTGTTTTAGGTTTTGGTTCATAAGTCTCAATTTCGTTCACTTCATTAATGAGAGGCAGCCATCCTAACTTGCTGCATGCAACATCTACAACTTGTCCTGTTTTCAGAGAGCAGAGCTAGGATCCCACAAGAGCAACTTCAGGAAATCTCAGATAAATATCAGTGTTCTTTGTTCCACAAAAGGAATAGTTATTACTATCCTTAATAGCACCAAAAAGACTGTCTGTATTATCCCTCTTTCTCTGGACTATGGGAAAGGGAATATTAGTTAGCAAATTAAAAACCTATCACTATATACGTCAAGTTGGGGAATATTTTCCCCCTCCTTTTTAGATTAGCAATAAAATATAAATAACATGGCTGCTCAACAACTAAAAGGTTCTTTACTAAAACCACTTGCATCCTGACTAATTTTCTGTTAACTGAAAAACAAGAAACTTATTTCCTACATTTATTTTTTCAATTCAAATTAACCTCAGTCTAGTCTTTCCAATCCTTACAATATCCACCTCTTACTCCTGCTTCTTTAGATTGCTTCTTCACCATTTTCTTCTTATTACTCTGTCATGCATGCTCTGCTCCCCACACAGACTTTAATGTAGCATGGTGCCTGTCCAGCTTCAAAAAAGAGCCTCAGACAGTGTTTTTGTGAGTAAATACACCACACTTAAACGGTGCAGCTCCCTTTGAAAGCCCCAGGACCATTCATCCCACAGCAGTCACCATTTTTCAGTAGCAGGTTTTCAAGACTAGGAGGCACTATCAATGATTTTATAAAATTCAACAGGCACTGGTTTAGATCTCTTATTTTTCCAGAATTTACATATTGTATGCTCCACCTATTTATACTAGATAAGGATATGATCTATAAAAGATGCAACTGCAGCTTTTCCTGATTAGTCAATATACCATTTCCCCCTGCTAGAAGGGAAAAATGCCTTTCTGGCTCACTTAAGATAGCCTGAGAATGAGATTTGCTCTATATGAATATTTATAATACCTAAAAAACTGCAGGCAAGTATGACAAATAAGTTGCAAAATGTGCTTGTTTAAACAATATGTCTCACTGAATATCAGAGCACATATTTGGTAATATGAGTAGGAAGGTTTTCCCCTAGCACAGAGGATGCTCTGAGTGTGCTGTGCACTGATCACATAACAGAGGAAGATGACAGCATGAAATGGAAGATAACATCACTAGGTTTGTTTTTAAAGTAAGGTATAGGTATTCTTTATGTTGCATTTACAAGGCTGAAGTATATTAATAGCACTATGCTATGCATGTTTATGTCTCCTCCAAATACACCATTTTCGTGGGAATTATGGGCATTCACAGAATCCTTCTGTTTGTCTAACAACTTCTATGGGAAGAGGACAACAATAGTATCATAAAATAATATCTTCTCTGCTGTCTCATACCTACAATTCCTGCAGATCCCTGGCATTTTATTTACCATATATTCCTTCTTGTGCCAACCTTCATACCAACTAAATCAAAGGCTCAGTGGATAAAAGACTGGAAACAAAATAATTAATAGTGATGGAAAATGGACTTGTCAGTTAAGTTCTATTCTCAGTATCATGAAACCCTTTCACAGCACAGCTGTCATGGCAAGACAAGATTTTTTTCTTCATTTATTTATGAGCTCTGCCATCCTGAATTACAACCACTGTTATGTGGCCCATCTCTGACAGTCACGAACATCAGTAGGCATCCACAAATATTCTCTAAGGTTACAAGGCTGTATAAGTTTAGTTGGTTAAGCTCAGGAGGAAAACAGAAAAGCCTATGAAAGCACCTAAACAATGCACTCAGCAGTACAATAGTTTCACAGAGAGAGAAACAAATCTGAGAAGGGGAACTGATGTTAGCCCGAAGACATCTCAAAGAATCAGGGTCTTTTGGATAGCACATCAGGAGGAAAATAGTGTTTTTTGAAGGGGAAAGTCTAGAAAACAGATTTATAATCATACTGTAGCTTTGTTAACCTTGAAGGTTGGGTTTTATTAGCTATCTGCTGCAGTATGCAGTCCCTGCATTTGCAGCAGCACTATGGTGTGTGACTGCCATACACAGAAATTCCTGTGCAGAAAAGCAGTGCAACTCTGGGGATACTGACAATTCATCTGAAAGCTTTCACTGTGAAATACTTCTAGGATGTCACTTCACCCTACTTCCAAAGTTAAGAGTGCATATACTTGAGGAGAAGAGGTTCAGTATAATGCTGGTACAGAAATAATTACTGCAATACATTGCGGTGCTACATGGTCAGCTTGAGTTTCAACCGAGCAGGTGCAATGCATCAATACACATAAAGGTACCGTAAAAATCCACCCACAGATTTTATGTAAGCCTTCCTAGATTTTGAAGGCATTGTGTAGACCAGCTCCCAATTACAAACTGAATGCTGTGGGGAATTGCTTAGCAAGGAGATCCATTTCCAAAGTGGAGGCGACAAGTAGTAGGAAAGAACAAAACAAGGGGAGCACTCTCTGGGTTCAAATGAAGGAGAAAGGGACAAACAAGTCAGCTGAGTTGGGCAGGTACAGAGAAGTCTTGGAAAAAATAGAATAAAGAAAAATAAATCCTGGATTCCAAGGGTTGTCAAGAAGCAAAAGGAAACCAGCAGTTAAACTCAGTGATGGCACTTGCATGGTTCTGGGAAGAAGAGGGATATTCTTAGGGAAGGACACACAGTATATGGCACAGTTACTTAACTGTAGGAAAAAAGAACTATAAAGAAGGGAAACAGAAAATCTATTTTCCTATCTAACCTCAAAGAAATCATTACAGGAATTGAAATTCAATTACATGCCTGGGACCATAATGAGCAACACTGTGCTCATCATCGCTGACTCTTCTCATTCCACCTGCAGCTTAAGGGATACAGGGTATAAACCAACCTAATTTGCATCCAATAATGATGTCTTTAGATTAATTTGTACAGATAATGGAAGATTTAAAACTTACTTGTGCAAACAGTGGTATGCACAAAACCAATCTTCACAATGCCTTCTAGAAGCAGTAGTTTCTATAGCCTGAAATGATATTGAGATTGACATGATCTTGGCTCCCTAATTACATCAGAGTGGGATTTTCTACTCCTAATGCTTAAGTGCATGTCAATACCAAGACAGATTGCAATATGCATATTACTATGCCAAGAAATCACTTTAAAATTATTCAATGTAATCTGTTAATAATTGAGTAACTTCTGGTAAAGAATTATTAAAACAACATGAATTCATCACTTTGAAAAAAGAACTAATAAAAACCAAAAAGGTATATAAAATTCCTTTATATACCAAAAAGGTATATAAAGATCTAAGCAACCTCACCCTGAGAAATAACTGAACTTCTGTATTCTAAGAAAACTATCTTAAAATGCTTGTATTTTAAACACTACTAGATTGCTTTCTAAATCACATTCCTTTCATCCACAATGCTTATTCTTTTTTTCTTTTAAAACCAGGGGGGGGTTTATCTGCTCCAAAATGGGGTTCTCTTTTCCCAGCAAAAATAACATTCTAATATTTAATATACACTTTAAAACTGATGGGCATCAGCGTTCCAGACAGGTTTCACTAACTGGAGATATATTTGCTACCAGGGTAGGATAAAAACAGGAGGAGGAGAGTGCAGAAATAAGAGAGTTGCTATGCCAACCTACAAATGCTAATGGCTTGACAAATACAAAAAGGTCACATAAAAAAAAAAATAGAAAGAAATGCCCTGATCAAGAAGTATTTGTACTTAATTTAATAAACAATGTAGCTACTCTATTCAAGTTCCTTCAAAATAAAACAGTTTAAAAATAAGAAAATACAGCACAGTACCACACTGAAAATCAGGCTGTCTTTGTCCTTCCTTTGATTTATCACTTAAATGCTTTATTCTTTACCATCCATATCAAAAATACGATGTTTTAGGCAAAAGTTACATATAAATGCTGAATGAATTTGCCTGTAAGTAGATCACTGTATTTATTCTGTATTTCAATACAGATTAAAAAATAAAATTTAAAAATGAGTAAAAAGTGCATCATGCAAAAAGATCATGCAAAAAGGTATTTTTGTCATTTTGAGGTAGAATTCTGTAACAAACTCAAAATCTACCTTCTACTTTAAATGGTAAAATACTAAATGCAATTTTCAAGAAATCTTTTAGGAGGACATTCAGTTGATTTTCAAATATTTGGGTGTGCTTGATTAAAAACTAAAAAAAAAAATCCCAACCGTTCTGAATGTTCTTCTTTGTCTTCTAAGGTGTATTACGGCAGATATTAGTAATGGCTCCTGTACTCTCAAATATAAGAGATGCATGCAGTGCAGTATTTTACATGAAATCCCTGCAACAGAGACTGTTTGTAACAGAATTCAAGTCCACCAAAAATACAGAATGGGTTTTCTTTTCACTTGAAATATGGTTTCAATTTGGTTGAAACACCAACCATTTAAAATTACTGCTTTCTTTGTCTTTCTAGTACTCCAAAGAGAGCACTAACAGAATGCCAATGACTTTTCCTGGGTCAAACTCATGTCTTCACCAGGGCAAAGGAACAGTACTGGCATGTAGACAGACAACCTGTGGACATCAGAGCACCCTCAGAAAGCCCATGGGAGAAAAGAGGACAGCTGGGCCACAGCATACACTAAAATTTCAAATGTATTCAGTGTTCTGACCAATTTATGATCAACTTTTGGAGTGGGCAAAGAAAACACAGAAATTTGACAGTGCAACCCAAGTTTTCTAGCACAGAATTGCAGATCCAAGATAAAGTTTTACATAAGCTTTGGTTGAGCATTCAAAGAGAAATGGGTTGCTCAACCTTTTGAAGATCACCCATGGCTAATTAAAGACCTGCCAAGGCTTTACTAACAATTAAAAACTTGTCTTTAAAATCCCCAAAGAGGAAAATGCAAACAGCTGTTTTAATTAGCAAAACAGCAGATACTAATTAGCTTCTGTAACAGAGGATGCTGGTCCTTTAAGGACAGGACCAGTTTCAGCCCAAGTTTGTTACCCATTTAAGCTATAAGTAGAAGGACTGGAATCAGATGTTGCAGGAAAAGCTAATTCCTTGTGAAATCAGTATTTCCCAGCTTCAAGTACACAAAAGAGAGATTTTTATTTTGAGTAAACTTCCATGCTTATCCATCTTTATCTTTCCAGAACTGAGTCACGTACAGACATTTGAGCAGAGACTGAGATTATTTGAACTGCCTTGTGATGATCCCATGGGGATGAAAATTGTGACATCTCACCTTCTGGGCAAAAGGCCACTGTATGTGGACAGAGTAACACTAATATGCGCACATTTGCACAGCAAGCCCACGGGGCTCAGGTTGCATCAAGTCTGCTGTGAAAGCTGATTTGGGCACCTGCTGTAGAGTTGCTGCAACTCACCACATCTTTCAATTCTCCCAATCTTTTGGTACTGGTTCTGAATAACTAAGAAATCTCAGATGAAAGAGAAAGGAATGGAGAGAACAGGAGAGGTTGGAATTAGCCTTTTGCTGTTTTCAGAGCACAGAGACCTGGACAGCAGCAGATATGCTCTTACAAGGTAATCATCATGCACTGATTGTCAGTACACTGCCATTTCTAAAAATCAGTTTCAAAGCTAAAAAATGCAAGTAAGTCCCATCTCATAAGAGGTATATGTCTACAGCTAGGAATTTTGCTGTTAGTGGGGTCAGTTGCTACAGGCATCATTGATAATAAACAGGAACATGCTACAAGTAGAAGATACAGTGTAAGTGACAAATGTGAGATTTAATACAGGAGTTTAAAAGGCAACCTATTTGTACTATCTACATAGAGTGAAAGAATAACTGAAAATACAGGTATGAAATAATAAATTCAAATAACTAAAAAAAAATACTATCTCAAATAAGTTTGATATCAGTGATATCAAATAATTATGATATATGTGTTTGAAAACACCAGGCAGTGGTGAAATCTTTCGTCCAAACATCTGGAAGACACTTATCTTTCAGGAGTTGTGTTTGAAAAATCTAAAACTGTTGTGCTGGTATTCCAACACTGTAGGCCAGGACAGGTCAATAGGTGTAACTGGAGGATGACAAAGGCTACTCTTTTACCATCCTGTGTGTTCTGCACATTTTACATTCATTGCTCAGTTACCAAGAGCAGGCAGCAATAAACACCACCCTCCAAAAACCAGTCTGGGATTCTGATTATTGCATGGCATTCTAAATAAAACCAACAACATTTATTGATTAACACAAGGATTATAATGAGAAAACATTTTGACAAAATATAGACATAACTATGACTGTTCCCCTGCAAGCAGGACTGTTAAACTCATTTCTCTGAAATCTCTAGCAATATTATGGGATTCAGTTAACCATGAATACAGCTACCCAGGAACCCCTGTTTCTACTTGTGTTCATGCTTTCCATGACATATTTTAATATCTCACTCCACCTGGTAAATGTTTTCTAAATAATTTTTTGTCTTTGTATAGCATTTCAACATCTGATTTTCAAAACAATAGGAGAACATGTTCACGTTCAAGGAAAAGAAAAAAATCTGCAAAGACTCTGCTATATGAAGGTTTTCAGAGTAAAATATCTACTTCATAGAAGGTGATTAAAGTTATATAAGAGGATATAACCTCAACTGCATGCATGGTCTTGATGTCTGTTGCTTTCTCTTCAAATTAATATTCCTTTGTCTACTGATTAAACTATTAGAGAGGAATAATAATATTTTCAGCATGATGAAAGTGTGTCACAGCAGAACTATGGTTTCTCTAACTTGTTCTGTGTATTAAGGTACATAATGTACATTCAGATTCAGGATTTGCTAACTATTTTTCTAGTGATAATATACACAAAGCTCAAATGTTTTCTCTGTTGCTGTGTTCTGTTTTTCCCAGCTTAAAATGCAAATGAGACATTTGGTTGAGACACTCCTGTTTTTCCAGTGAACAGAAGATGTGGTACTGTTCAAGCACTGTTGCTTTAGGGCCCCACCCAGCTCATGCAGAGGGTTCAAATGGGTTCAATGAAATAAAGACATTTCTGGAGAGGGATTTTCATTGAAAATGCTTTTTAATTAAATTTTATTTACTGATGTGACCAAGCTTAACTGGCCTCAGGACAGACTAGGATCTTATCCTTTACTAGAACAACACTTTTGTGCTCATATCACAGAAACAGGTCTATGAGGGTTTACTTCTCAATAAAATAATATTGATAAAAGCAATTCACTTTTTTATTCCCCAAGTAGATTAGTACCTGTTGAAACTTCACAATAAAGTAAAGCTGTTTAAATGGAGCTAGATTAAAAAATCTTTGTACTAAGAACAAATTGATTATGAGCTACTGAGATCCATCTAACAATTCCAAATCCACTTCAGCTCTTGTAAATTAAGCTTGGATCTAAATGCCAGAGAGGTAAAAATAAAGCAGGTACATCAGCTTACAACCTTTTAGAAAGGAGAATGTTTCAATTTGGGAAAAACAAAACAAAACAAAACAAAACAAGATAAATATGATATACAAACATTATCTGAATATCCTGTTGCCATTTAAAGATTATAAATCATAAGTACAAGGTTACAAGAGAGACCGTGAATTAAGTCTCATTAAATAAGAATGAATAGAGACCTAAAACCGAGGTCCCTTTAAGTCCTGTTTTTAATTCTAGGATTTCCAGGTTAATTGTGTTGAAGCTTTTCCAAACCTCAAGTCTGGAAATATATTTTTTACTTATCTTAGGTAAATATGTTCTGCTTGTACACACCCCCCCAGTAGGACAGCATAATGATTGAGTAGCTTCCACCTGCTGCAACTACTGTAAACTTTCCTGCTGTGCTCCTTGCAGAGAAAACAACCTGTAGAAAAAACACCCTAACAGTTTAAGAGAAGAAATCTTACTTACGAGTACTTTGTCAGCAGCTCCAAATTATTATGCATGTTGATTGGATATGTCTCACTGAGATGAAACAGCTTCTCTAAGGCCTCATAAATGAAAATGATGCAGATAAGAGAAGCAAAGGCTTCTTCAGTAAACCGGGTAATGTAGCAGACTAGGGAGCTTGCATCAGTTGCAACAAGGATGATGCACAGGATTGCAGTCCACAGCCCAATGCTGGCTCTCAGAGAAAGGTATGACAACCCATACTCTCTAAAAAGGAGAGAAAAAAACACCAACTCACTCAACCTTTTGTCCAGCCACAGTACGTGGAGACAAGGCAGCTCCAAAATTTCCTTTTTGGGGACAGTCTGAATCAGAAATTATGTACTTAACGTGAACAGAAGACCCTATCAAGTCACCTCCTGACCAGAGCTCTTCCCCCAATTAACAGGACACAAAGAATTCTATCTCTATTAAAGTAATCACGTGAGCAGCTTTGAGAGTAGTCACACACTAGTGTATAAGGTCCACTCACTTTTTATCCCATATCCTGCTTTGTGAACAGCCAACACCTGTCAATTTCTTTTTAAGCTGTGAAAGAGTAGCTATAACAACTTTCATCAAAATTCTGTAAGCTTACTGCATATGATAATAGAGCTCCAAACACACCGTGTGACATTATCACAGCAAACTGAAAGGTCTGTCTGAAGGTGCGAGAAATTCTGAGTGCTAAGTGGGGTTTCCTACTCTGTGTTGTGCAGGAGATCCTGCCACAGAAGTCCCTGTCACAGCAGTGAGGCAGAAAAGCAGACTGGATAGCAGAGAAGCATGATGGCTTCCAAATGGAGATATCATTTTTACCCACACTGTGGCAGAGACATGACAAGTACAGCACATGAGCCTAAATGTGGCTCTTGTGGCACAACACCTCACCCCCTCTCTGTCCAGGTGGGGGAATGGCATGGCCTGTAATAGTGACTATTGAAAGAGGGACCACTTCTACTGCATGTAGTTTCTTGGGGAGAGGCAACACCTTTTGAATTAAGATAAACCACTGATTTAAATATATTGTCTCAGAGTAGAGAATGCTAAAATAAAAAAAATAAAAAAAAAAAAGCCCCACAAACTTCTTGAAGCTGTCATTCCCTTCAAAACAGCTGAGGAAAGGGGAAAGGAAAGAAGGAAGGAGAATTTAAAAGCAACAAAAGTCCTAAATTCAAGAAAATTCTACCAATTCACTGCATAATTTTTGGACTCTGCAACATGATAAAGGCAACAATTTATCTTGCTTAGGATTTCAATTTTGGGATAGGTGTCTCTACTTTTACCTAAAAACAAATGAAGGATGAGGAATATCATGATCTTCACTTACTTGCAAAATTTGAATAAGATCTTCTCAAACACTAAAACCGGTCCTGTGCTGCCAAGTATAGTGAGAGGCTGTCCACCAAAAAGAGAGTAGGCAATTCCAGTCATGGATGCTCCAAACAGCGATTCTATCGCACTCTGAATACGACACAGAGAGAAGTGTCCATAAATTTTCAAACAGGTTCTTTTTGCAATGTCCTAGTCCATAGCCTTCTAAACATTGATACACGAATTTATAAAGGTGATTCATGCAACAGTAAGGAAATACAAACCACGAAACTAGGACTATAAGTTTGTTTTAAAAGTTCAGATTTAACACATACTATACGACCTTCAGTTGCTTCTCCCAGCAGACCACCAAATGTGATGACAGGAGACATGCAAGCACAGTAGAGAAACAAAAATGATGCCAGACACTGCAGACTGAGAGCATCCCTGAAGTCACTCCAGAAGAAGGGAGCTTTTCTTTTGATATCTAAAATTAATCCTCCAAAAAATCTAAAGAAAACATAGAAGAGCTCAAATCAATTAAAGTGGCACACAAAACTTTCTTTTACAGTATTGCTTCAATCACACTGCAGAGATGCTACTGTTCCTTGACCAAATGATTCATACTCCTATGTTTCACTCTTCATAAAAAATAAGTTTATAGGAAGCCTGTCTTTTTAAATTCAACCAGAAAATCATTGTGGTTTTAAAACAAAATAATTTCCATGTCTCTTTTATAAATTCTTCAACTAATCATCCAGACACCAAAGTTCTGAACAGTTGCTTGCTCCCATGCACTAAATCAAACTGTTTATTACATGAAATAATTCTTTACATTGATTAGAGAGGTATCACAGTGCTTATTTGCCCACATCAGCTTCACATTCTTTATTTCAGAAGCTGTTCCTAAACACACTTGATGACAGAAATGAATATGTGCTACCATTTTTCAAGGACAAGAACTGTCATCTTTTGTCATTTACACTGTGTCAGGTATAATCAAATATTTAGGAACAGACGGTCCCTTACAAAATACCACACAGCTAAAGTAAATAACCCCACAATGCTCTTTTCCTCACAGGCACACAATGTATCAGATGCTGCTGAGGTAAAGAAGAAGGTGTAGTGCTACTACCTCCTAAATATTAACACAATCCTTCAAGCTGTCAATTAGCAGATTCTCTGGTGAGAGAACAAATTCCAGCCAGACTGGCCATCACCTCCCCTGCCCAGTGTACACCAGCACTGCAGCTGAATCTTTAGCTTCATGCTAAAGGTAGGAACAGTATTCAAATATCAGGAGGCAGCAAAGTAAAAGAAACATCTATTGCCCAGCTACATTGCACTAAGGCAGCCACTGACAGCTGATGCACTTACACCACACTGTATTAGATGAGAGAAAACAAGTATTCCTTGGGGAAAATTCTTCATTCTGTATACTGCAGCCACCAGGGGAACCACAGCCTCATGTACTAGGACATATCACAGCTTACTGAGGTAAAAAAGAAATGCTAGAGCTGCAAGTATATGGCACAACACTATACCAAGTTTCCCTTCATCCTGTACAAAACCAAGAAACATTAATCAAGTTTAAGAAAGGTCTGGCCTTTGTAAATATTAGAGAAATGAGCTTGCAATAAATAAAATGAGAAAACTCAAACCCTCTTGCCCTCTCCTGCTCTCTGCAAATGAGCATGTATTGTTCTCTTCAGCTACATGGCACATGCAAATCAGGACAAATGCCTGAAATTATGCACCAAGACACTTCTGAGAGAGAACCAGACCCTTGTGATTCCTTTTGACCACCACTTTGGACACTTAAGATTTGGAATATATTTTCACTAACTTTCCAGTGCGCTGCAGTTCTGGTCCAGAGTGTCCCCCAGGATGTTCTGCTTCCCCATGGGCTGCAGTTCCATTTGGCACTCCTGGGATCTTACGCTTCTCCTACCAGAAGGAAAAGATATTTGTCATGGGTTTTAGTACTGAAACAGGCTCTGAAAGTTAAAAGCTTAAACATAAAAATTTCATTTTAAGATTCGCCAGCATAACCTTCTCATAAGCTGTAAAGGAGTTCTATTACCAGACAGCTAATAGTGAAAAGAACTGTGATTCTGTGAAATTTAAAGAATTGATCACAAAAAAAATCTTGTATCAGAAAACATTTTAAAGAGTAACAAGCCTTGACCAATTCTTGCAATAAGCTTAGAACAAAAGCAAACTATGGCTATTTGGAATAATCCAGGATGCTTAAGAACACTTATCCCTGAATTTAGTATCTTTAGATACAACTGCCTATATTTACTCAGGAGAGAACTAACACTGAACTAAACCAAATGTCATCACTATACTGTATGCTCGCAAGTCAAGGGTTCTTCTAAAGGAAAATAACCTAAAATAAAAACAGCATGCAAAACATAGTGACTCTGCTAAATGCTAAATTAATGAGACTTAAAATCTACATAATAAAAATTAATCACAACTTTTAAAAGTGTCTGAATTTTACACTGTACAAACCTGAGAGGGAACATTTTTAGGTGGTTCTATTCGAATTGTTGGGTCCCACTCTCCAGGAGGGAGAACAGTAACCTGATCAAGAAACTCATCAATTCCAGACACCAAGTCATTGCGGTCCTTTGCTTTGTAAGCAACATCATGGAATACCTGTGAAAAATTGAGACGTGTGTATGGGAGGAAAAAGAGATTGAAAAGGAACTCTCTCTAAAATAATGGCCCCACTTCTCTGAAATAGAAGGCACTTTGTAAAGTTCCCACTGAACAATCTCAGCTTCAACTGAAAATAGCTTCTGGTACTTAGTTCTCATAGAGATTCCAGCTGCTACAGAAAAACATCCTTATGGCTGCTAAATATTAGAGAGAATTTGCAGTTTAAACAAAATTAAATCCACTGCAAAGCAACTGTGTAAAATGGAATCTTATTGGTGAAGACATCTTCACTTACGAATATTGTTTCTCATTTTGTTATCCCCTTACAGCAGCATAATCTGGGCTGTCACAGGATCATGAAATGAGTTAGAATGCTCGTTGTCATCACCAGAATGATTAGCCACATTTCATCTGAAGGATTGGAGATTCCCCATTACACCTCTTCAGTTAGTACAAAACTGAACTATGAATAAAAATACCTCATCTGTCATTAGTGTTGCAATTGATCTTCCAATCTCATGGTATTGTTGGCCTTTACCCAGTGGTCCAAGAAGAATGAACAAAAATCTACAAATTAAAAGTAAATTTGAGAAATTGTAAAGCATAGATGATTGAAATTAATATAAATATTACAGAAATATTTATCTAAAATGTGGACTAGAAGAATCTCTCAGATAAACACTATATATAATCTCCTCCAAGATCCTCACACATGCATTTAAACATGAAGCTTTGCTTAGAAAAAGAATATGAAAATAGCTTCCAAAAATATGTCATAAGCTTAACAGCCAGTCTTGATTGAGGCAACCAAAACCACCTTACATAACAAACCTTAACTTACATAATAAATGTATGCAATTCTAATCTATGTACAGCACACATTAATTTAATTCCCCTAATTCAACAGAATGGTTATGGTTACATAAATTATTGCAATATTGGAGTGGTTAAATTTACCCAAATAAAATAATTTTTAAATCATTTTTACTCCCCTTAAGACTCTGGACAGTCTCTACTTGAGGCTGTAGGCAAGTAAAGATCTATAAAAGGCAGAGGATTTGTTCAAACAAAATAACTAAAATTCTCAGTTTTGCTAAAATGCAAAAGGCAATACTTTGATGTGTATTACTGATTTTTTTCCTTTTTATTACATACAAAGTTTTGCAAATTGTCCTAATTTGTAACTATTTTTATTTTGACCAAAAATCAAGAAATCTCTTATTTTCCTTTTTGTGTTTTTTTTTTTCTTGTGGGATTTTGGGGGAGATTACAAGGCAAAGCTTTTTCTCAAGCCAGTTCCCTCCCTCAGTGTTTCTAACACACACGCAAAAACTAGAAAACATCAAAAAAGTAATACACAAATTAAGTACAAAGTACAGCTCAAAGAAGATGTTTATCCGGTTAGAAGCAAAGATCTGAGTCTCAGCATTGCATTTCATAGCACAACATGAGTGTGATATCTGAGTGTCCTGAGCACCACAAACTGGAATACATTACTGCCTACTGTTGGAATTCTACTTTCATAGAAACTGAAAGAGGGAAGGGGAAAGAAAGACAGAATGTGTGTATGAACATATGCACAAATTAATTTTAAAAAAAAGGGGGGGGGTGGATTCTGCAATAATAGTTAAGTCAGTGAACACAGATATGGGAGAATCACTCTGGAGTTTGGATCTGAATTAACCTCAGCAGGACACAATGTAATCACAGATCTATCCCAATGTTCTTCTATTTGAATAGAAGGTCTATTTTAGACTCTTTTTTAAATTCCTCTATTTGTTTTCAGAATCAAAGTACTCCATCAGAAAAAGTTTCAACTTGGAAAAAATTAATCTAAAAAATTATGGTTAAAAGTCACATTCTGTACCATGCAAAGTAAATTTTTAAAGAATTCAAGATTTTTTAAGGATATATTTAGAGCATGTTCTCAATCCATTCACTCACTTTCCCCAGTCAACCAAATCAAACAGTTTGCTTTTTGCCTTTTTTCAATTCCATCTTCTTTTATTTTTTTAGTTCTGTACATAATTATGCAGTATCACACAAGTAATTTCACTTCCGGATGAAATATTCTATGAAGCTGAATATTTCACCTAATTGAGATACTTCATCTGGAGTAATACCAGTTTGTATAGGATAAACTGTGTGTTATAACGTACATTTCTTCATCTGTGAAGTATTCAAAACTAGCATGTGTCTGAATATACCCACACATCATTTACAGGGTGAGTGGAAGGCTGAGAGATGTCTTTGTTAAAGAGCAAACCAAATTCCTCACTCAGTAAATGGCACATCACCCTGTCCCCACAAGGTCCTCAGAGAAACACGAAGCAGAATCAGCCCAGCTGTACCTGGTTGGAATTGGAACTTCAGCCAGTCCTGTAAGCAGCACTGCAGGAGACAACCTAACAAAAGCCACAACGGCACGGTCCAGGAACTCCAGTTCCCCAACTAAGATGTTTGATGCTTCAGCTCCAGGTGGTATCTTTTTCATGAAGTGTAGGTCAACCTGGGAAAAGTATATTAAATTACAACCTAAAAGTTACTCTCAGGGTTATTTTTCCCCCTGCTTTGTTGACAGAGAGTTGCTGATCAGTGCACTATAACCTTGGCTATTTCAGTTATGCAGTTCCACTGCTCTTGTCTGTTGAATATTTTTCTTTTCATAAAAATGTTTCTCTAAACCAAACTAGACATAATTATTTGACTGATTTTTCTTGGAAACAAAGCACTGCAGAATAAATGTATAAAGACAACAAATCAAATTCATAATATTTTTAAGAATATAGGATAAATCTCCTAGTAATGCTTTTTATCTATACTCATAACAGCATAACAGTAGAAGAAATTAAGACACCTTATTTTTCCATAATTATCAATTCTGGAAATCATTAATTCATAGCTCATAGTTGTTGTGTTATTATTTCACTGAGAAGAACACTAGATTCCACTACACACAATTTTCCTTTTTCTATTCTGAGATGCATTTTTGCTTTCAGATTTAACAGAAGACAGTTGCCCTTCTGCTGAAAGTAACAGAAAATAAGCTATCATGAGCATTGACAGTCTCAAGAGCAAGAACAAAGCATAAGAAAAACTTTGGAATTTTAGGCAGCAATGTTGATTTTTGCAGGATGATCGAAAAACAGAGACACAGCTTCATCATGACATTGCTATAATAAACTCAAGGTATTTGTGAAGGATTGTATGACATTAGACTTTACCCTGTAACAAAGACTGACATGGAGTAATAAAGTATATAATGTATGTCTGATTTAATTATGCACCAGCATTGTCTACATTTCAAAATGCATGAATTTTGTCATTTGCTTTCCTTTTATTAATCTAAACACAACAACAGCAACCAAATCCAATATAAACTGTTAAAGTGGACCATTTTAATGTCTATCTTACAGCCATCTGTCAGTACTAGTTTGCATAGTTTTTGGTAATATTTAGAAAATTGTTTTCTTGCAAATGGCTCTGGCACTAAATCAGAATTCAGCTATAACACAGTTGCCTGTGTAATGAAATCTTGGTTTGCTGAGATCACAAAGAGATATCTAATGCTTCCCTAAGCTACAAAGATGACTAAACACCTCACAAAGAACCAGATCAACCTGGAAGGTTGGAGACCAAGTACTTTTCAAGGTAAATTGAAAAACTGAGGTAAATTCTGTTCTCCACTCAAATAATGACATAACTCTTCAGGATTAAATACATAGCTAAGGTTCACTTTGCACCTAATGTTGGTGTCACAGGTTATTTGCAATTGAGAGGAAGCAAGCAGTCTCTCAGGCATGTAGAAATTTGCATTCTGTGCTGAGTTTACCTTGTGAATGGAGGGATTAAACATTTAAATGCATTTAGCATTTAATAATTAATGTCCCATATACAATATGCTACAGTTGTGACATTGAGGTCCTCTAACATATAGATCACAAGATTCAAATTTGAAAGAAACATTCTGTCTCCTATCTACAAGAAAGTATTTCCAGATAGTTCCTGTACTATTTATCAGCTTGAGATTCTAATACTGTCTAATATTGTTTAGGTAGTGAAGAGAACCCGATTAAAAAGAAAGTAGCTAGCAGAGGGGCAAACTGAGCAAACACACCCAAACCCCAAAGGCACGGCTTTCACTGCATAATGAAAGTGGAGGTGGTCCTGGAGTGAATTTATGGCAGTGGCAGAAGCTACATATTTAGAATGCTTCATCTAACCTATGCATAATACAACTCTTATCCCAGGTCTTTAGCTGGAGAGACCTGATGTGCATCTTAATCTGCACCCTAACCTGAGTCACATTCCTGACCTGACTCTAAATAGTCCAGGCAAGTTTCAATTAAATATAAAACTGAATAACTAATGCAGAGACCATGTCCCTCCAGGGCAACTCAGAGACTGAAGAGTGGTGGACATCTAACCTGAAACCAAACATACACTGACATGAAGACAAACTAAATACCCAACATCCCTTCTTAGTAAAACATATTAATCAAATTAATTTATAAGCAGGGTCGACTGGCATTCAACACCAGTCAGTTGCTTCACATGGTATTTGAAAGACCAAACTCTGTCAGTATGGGACAGGGGTTTGTCTCAGAAATAATGTTTCCACACAGAGCACAGGGATGTTGGTGTGAGAAGGGATGTGGGTACAGTCTCTTTTATCCATTTTGTGTTTCAGGACAATTAATGTTCCCTTCAGTCTTTGGCATAAACAGTAGAAATGAGCCAGCTGAAGTTCTTAAACCATCACCCCCATTCTGCTCAGACAGGGGGTAAAGTGGTGCTGGGACAGATCACCTCCACCTCACCCTGAGAACACAAAGTCCTGGTGGTGGCAGCAGAGGAAGGCGTGACCCATTTACAAACAGCACAAACCATCTCTCCATGTTCCTGAAGTAACACTCAAGACAGCTTTCAGTGCTTGTCTCACATTTTTCATAGATAGATACCAATACAATCAACACAGTCTCAATGCTGTATCCAGATTAAGTCAGCTTTTTGAATCAGCTCCAAATTTGGAATATTAGAAGTAGCCCAAGGGAGACAGATTAGCAAGGAGAGAATATGTGAGGTAGTCAAAGGTGCTTTTTTTTTTTTGTAGACGATAAATGAAATTAATATCTGGAACAAAATTAGAGCAAGAAATCACAATACTCAAGAGAAAATTACTGTACTGCTCTACTTTCCTCTCAATCTGTGCATATAATTCCAATTATAACCATTGGGAGTTATTGCAATAGCACATTTCAAGGGGAAACTGCACCTATGCATCTTCAAAAGGATAAATGGATCTATTTAAAGTCAGTCAAAAAGAAAGGTATTAGATTACAATCCTTTACTGTTATTTCATTCCTCCTAACAAAACTTCTTCCTTTCATATTCCTGACTTCCTTGTTGGTATCCATCACTGTTGAGGTTAGAAAAAGATGAAATGTTGATTTCTTCCAGCTAGTTTCAATGGGAATAGCTCTTTTGATCAGCAAAGCTGCAGCACTACAAAAATAATGAGTGAAAGATCAAATGATGCAGCTCCCATTCTTGTTTAATACAAAAAGAATTTCAGTTAGAGAACTGATTGGGATTTGAATCCTACAACACTCAAAGCAACTGGAGAAATCTTCAAGAAAAGCACTTGAACATTTCAAGTTCCTTCACTTCTGCATAGCTTAATTTTGAAATAGATAATTTTATTTATATTTTATAACCTTTACAATTTTTACATCTTGATATTAGAACACTTGCAAAACCAATTAGTTTTACTTAAGACTAATATAAATATCATTAAACCAATATTGTACTTGACTCTTTAAAGCATCATTTTAGTTTTAAATCTGTTTAAAGGATTAATATCAAATTTTTAACAACCTGCCACTGTTTACAGATGTTCTTGCAGCCTCTACAGAAATGTGGTTCATAATACATTCCCAGCCAGCCTCCTTTTTTCTCATTGTCATTGACAGAAAGATCAGTTTCCTCTCTCATTTCAGCCATATACAATTCATAGTCTGGAATGTTCAGTCAAAAATTCAAATGATGCAAATAGCTACTGCTGCTAGGAAATAAGTCTGGCACCAGATGGAGCAATCACATAACTCTACTTTTAGCTCAGCTGCACTAACATTAAAATTCAACAGACTCAAAGTGCTGTTCTTCAGAATTCTGGTTTAAATCACCTTTCTTCACTTACTCAACCTTTGTTGCACTAATGTGTCAGCTGAAGTCATCTATTCCTGTCAGGCCTGTATTCATTGTGACTGCCTTAGGTACATACAGACTTCTTACACAAATTAGGATTCTCCTCCACATTAAAGCTGAGGAGCTGTTTGCTTTTCTTTGCTATCTAACATTGAACTGTCATTGCAATCTCCACTACTGAACAGTTAACATCTTTTGTAAAGTGTACTGAAAGATCTTGGCTTGCCAGAAGAATTCAGTTGTAGGTTTACAGAAACACATTCTGTTTGAGACATCTGGAATCCACGAGTTCAGGTTATAAAAAGCATAGTTTGCATTCACACATCACTTCTACAGAAAGTAAAAATCTGAGGTAAATGTGAATTACAGGAATTCTGAATTACTCTCGTACTTAGATAATTTTCTGTTAATTTGTAACGTTTCCCCTACAAATATACACCTGTGATATTAAATTTATCTGTGTACCTAAACTGTGATTTCCTCTTACATATAATTTAGAAAGAAAATGTAAGATTCTGTTTTGTCATACAGAATCTGTACGGCAGTGCACACAAAACCTCACTGATAAAGTAAAATCTACGCTTTATGGATTTTCCTGACTTGCATGGATTCATCTTATCGAATTTTAAATATCTGTTTGGCAGCCAGGAAGCTCTCTTCACCATCAGTGAACACTTACCTTGCTGAAGTCAACAGTGCTGTTTTCTCTGCTCACATCATTTTTGTTTTCAATACAGGCTGGAGTAGCCTGTGGGGAAACAACCTGACCTGCTAAAAAAAGTATCATTATTACAGGTCTATAAATAAAGCAACATCCAATGACGCAATTATTAGAGCTCTGCACACATTTTATATCACAGATATATGATGCACCTAAACATGGCGTTTTAATTAAAAACTTAATTAGAATTGCACATTCTCAAAAGATGGAGCATTCATCATGTGTAGCTAGGAATGTGAGAAGGTAATTTCAAAAATATAAAAGATACTGTTGGATATTAGAAGACAAAATTTCTATACCAATTAAAGTGTACAATTCTAAAGATACACATTTGGGGGAAGCCCTGCCTTCACATAGCTTTTGTGAATAATTTGAGGAGCTGCCAGTTTTGGGTAATATCTGTCCAGAAAAGTAATCCTCATTGACCTAAATAGGATTACGAATTTTCACAAAGTTATTCATGTGTATAAGAATGTCCTGATTATCACAACTACAAAAAACAACATAAAAGTGGACTGGAATAAAAATAAATATATTGGAAAATAACTGATTTATAATCTCAGTATTGAAAAATGTGATTATGGACCTGTATAAAACAAATGTTTCAGTAAACACATTTTCAAAAAAATTCCAGTGAGGATTTAGTAAAATATTTTAAAGGAAGTTTTAAAAATATCTCAAGATGAGAAATGTTTTAATACATGTCAGTCTTGTGGAAACAAGGAGCAAGTATTTTGGCAAACAGAATTTTGCCAACAAAAGCTCAAAAAGAAAAAACAAAGTCGAGTAACAAGTCTATGTCATATAAAGCATATTTTTACTTAAAGCCAACATTGCCTCTGCAATGGCCAGAGCCCACCATGCACACACCGAGGGTGAGGGGCTGGCACAAACCCCACAGGGCACAAAGCCCACAGGGGCACTGGCCATGCCCTGCTTGCCTTCACTCTTCCTCCTTCTCTGGCATGTCAGAAGCCACACACAGCTCTGAGCACCACAATAAAGTACAAGAGAAAGTACCAAATGTATGAGCCAACTATCTCTTACTGCCCTAACACATACCCAGGAATAACTACAGAGTCCAGCTGGCCCAGAGTCAGCATCTCGTGCCCAGCATATATTTGTTTCCATAGCGAATAAAGTCTCTCATATGACTGAGAAATGATGATGTGAAAACATTGGTTCTGGTGAAAATCAACCTAAACTTGCACAGTAACAAAGACCATATGTTCATGATATTTGAAGATGAAGACAGTCAGGAAGTCCTAAGCTAGGCACATTGTCTGGGCAATTCCAGAAGCCACAGAGCAGCCCCTCACAGTGCTGGGGCTCACTCCTGCAGCCCAGGCACGGCCCCAGCCTCAGCCTGGACGCCAAACACTTTGCAGGATCCAGCCTGAGCAGGACCAGACACTTGCAAGAGCCCCTCAGCCACTGCCAAAATGCTGAAGGATCCAGTTTCTGTCACAGCTGAGCAATACAGGAACCCTGAGTCTGGTCATGAATTCCCAGCTGAAACACTTGCTCAAGGAAAATGCTGGTTTTCATGAAAATCAACATGTCATTTTCCACTAGACAAATCTCCCATGACACAAAACAGGTTTCAGACTCATGTGTGCATCCTGGCAGCACAGATAGATATTTCACTTTGATTAGGTAGTACATTAAGAGAATGTTTAAAAATATATTGCTATAAATCCTGTCTTTAAACTGCAAGTATTTCCATTTTTCTCTTTGATTCAGGGCAAGGACAGATCAAAATAAGAATAGAAATCAGGGCTTTTGTTCAGCTCTACAGTGAAATAAACAGAGAATGACAAACAGACATGACAAGCATGTAAATCTAAGCAAGTAGAATAAAAATAAAGCCAGGATTCAAATTTACATATGACAAAAAATAAAGGATTGATTTTAGAAATCCACATATTAATGTAAATTAAAGGAATAAAAAAAGAGGCTATTAATTCCTACACATCACAGGAGAAATATTTTGCAAAACAGAAGCCTGAAATTATTACATATGCAAGGTATTTACAAACAGTCATTCAATTTGTCTGTTTTAATTAGAACTGAATGAAAAACAGAGTTCCATCATTGTTACACCATCATCTTTACAATATGTATTCCAGGGCACTACATCACATTGGAATTCTTGTTCTGTATTGTTTATTTAGCAGTCCTTGAATTATTTTCACAGGTATCATCCTGTAGTATTACAGCTACTAAAAATCATTAATGTAAAAATTATATAAATTTGTTTTATTTTGGAGATTTTATCAATGTGACAGAAATAACCCTTCTACTTATTCAAATAGAGAAGGAATAAAGTGCTCAGGGAAAGTTTCTGTCTTAACTTACTCCCAAAAATCTTAAAATCTAGTAATAGAAAACCTGCTGACTCTTCACTTTTTCTTTTTAAACACTCATCTATACCCGAGGATATATGAAAAGGGAAATAATTGTAATAATTACTCATACTAACATACATATTACATTAGAAAGAAGCTACACGAAAGTAACAGAAATAGTAGTTCATTTTCTTTCTGTTGCTAATTAGGCATTTGCACTTTTTTTTCTGGACCCAAAAATTCAAGTAAATGAGAGCAGAAATATCTGCCAGAGAAAATTATATTGACCAACACAAGAGTCAAAGCATGGACCACATGTTTAAATACTGAAACTTTAACATCATCGTTGGAAGTGTCAAAAGCAATCAGCATAACAGTCCAGAGGACTTTTAAGCATTGTGTCCACCTTTCTTTTAGAAGAAAAATATGTGAAGATATATATATAAGGAATAAAAAGCCACCACCAGTAAGTATGTGAAGTTTTTAAGAATAGCATATGTTCTTTTTCTGTGCCAACAGAAGACCTCAAACTTTGATTTACCCATATGCTGGAGTAATCTGAAAGAACACAAGTTTTACCTTGAGGCAGAAAGACACGTTTAAATAGCTCTACAACTTCGGACAGCTTTCTGGATCATGGAACAAAAAGTTTGGGTTTTTTTACTGCATTGAGTAACAATCAAAGATACAAGGCAGAGACAACAGGTAATCTCTTTTCACAAAAAAAAACCCCACCAAAGTAACCCCAAACTCTAGCCAGATTTTAAACATTTGTCATGGTTTACTACTTCTTTTGTTTGAGCTGAAAATAAGGTGTTTAGGCTGCTACAAATGGTGAAGGCATAAACCATCAACTCCCTACAAGAGGGAATAACAGCAGAAACAGCCTCACCATTCCACTCTGCTGCCCTCTCCTCATCATCTCCATTTCAACACTCCAACAAAATGGTTATTTACACACTGTATGGGGTAAATACAGAATTTTGTTCTTCAAGAATGCAATGTAATACTTCTAATCACTACAAAGCTGAAGCCTGGATTTTTCCTGCAGTCCACCTACATAAAGCACATGAAGAGCTGCATTCTTCAAGAATTCATCAGAGCCATTCACGCAGTTTTAGGAATCAAATGCACAATGTGGTATAATTGAAATATCCAGGGTACATACAAAGGAACTTAATACATAACAGATAAAACCATGCTATAATTGGTGTAACAGCTTTCCTATGTAATAAAAAGCCAGTATCAAGACAGTTTTAAATTCATGTTTTAAAAATTTGCATATATAAAAAAATATGTGTCTTTTTTAGATAATGTGAAATTGCCAGAGCTTTGACTAGAGCAAGAATTCACACAAAAAGCATTCTTGCATGCAAAGTCAAGACACTTATAAATCAAAATAAGGTCCACATTTGTTACAGTAATAGAAGTTTGCATTTGTAGATACAGTTTGCCATTTTTGAGACAGTCCTGGCAAATTAAAAAAAAATAATTTCAGTAAATTAATCTCACATGTAACATATTCTTCCTCCCTAAAATTTATAACTTAAGATATTTAACTGTTCATTGTGGTTGTTATTCAAAATCCAAGATGTCTCTAGAACCTCAATGACAAAAATGCAGAACAATGTAGTCAGACACAAACCACAGTTAATGGAAACAAACTGGATGCAACCAACACATCAAAGAAAACTAAATAAGAAAAGAAGTTGCTTATTTTTCTAAGCCATGCATATTTCTACCATTCAGAAAAAAAAATCCTAATTTTCAAACTCCTTCAATCTTCAGACTGTTTACTGCAACTAGTCACGAATTTTCTAAATCTAAATGGACAACACTGTCTGGACCAAAACTCAAAGATTGAAAAAACAGCATGTTTTCTTCAGTATATGATAAAATTCTATATAACAGAGCAGTGACCACATCTCTACAGGCTGAACTGTGCATGCGCATTTAGGCCTCCTGATGAACAACATTTTTAATCAGTGGGGAATCACGTCACTCCCACTGTACTTCTGTAACTACAGGGAGATTTGGTGTTCACTGATGTTATACAATTTAAGAGGATGAGGAAGAAGTCACTTTAGCTGTTTTTCTAATGCTAGGCCTGAATATCTCAAGCATAATTCACATGAAGTCATGCAGTATAAACTAAAATGCTGTGATTTGCAGTTTTATAAATTGATGCAAGAAAATGAACTTAATAAAGAAATGGCACTGTCCCCCCACCAAAACAACAAATTCCACACAAACGTCTCTTCAGTGTGCCACAGCTGCAGACAAAGGCCTGAGGTATTTTTTAAAATCACTGTAGCAAGAAGTTGCATGCTGACAGGAAATTGATATGAAGACATGGGTGTACATTTGAAATGGTCTGAAGCCCAAGCAAGAATAGGTATTTATACTACCTCTGAACCTTCAGGGAGTTTACAGAACCCAAAGGATAGGAGATGAGGAAGGTACAGAGATGAGATGAGCCTGTTAGAGACAGACACAACAAAGACAGAGCAAAATAAAGAAATACAAAGATGAATGATACAGTTTTATACATACAGATTACACATTTTATCATGGGTACAAGGAAATGTAGAGCAAGAAAGAATAATATCAGATGAAAATGTTCATAAATACAAGTTATATTTTAGTAGTATAAAAACCTGTGGAAAATACAACCTGATTAAAATATATACATTTGAGAAGAATCTAAAACGAGAAATACAGCATTAGCAGCCTTAAGGCAGAATTAACTATCGTTGAGTTTGTCTTCTCTTCAAGGTAAGCTGAAGCAATTCCCCTGATCCAGATCCAATACTTCAGAAAACTTGTGAGTATATCGATGGCATTGGTTGTGATTTACTCACAAAATCAAAGTACATGGGGATATATTTAGGAATGCCTCCCCACCCTCTTCATGGGGCTCCAGGTCATATCCAGCTTTCTCCATGTGATAGTATTGACATGGGAGATTCACATGCTGTAAGCCCAATCTGAGTTATAACATAAATCCTTGAACTGATCTTCAGAAAAAATTGGGAAACTGAAGAAGGTAACTAACACCATAACATAACTGAGAATTTTGAATTTCCAGAATGCTGAAGGATGCTATCCTAAATTAAGACAAACACAGGCTCCAATACCTCTGCTTGTGCCCATACTGCCACAAAACAATGAAGTCCAAACCACTCCATCATACTAAATGGGAAAAGGTCTAAAAAAATAACATGTCAAAATGAACAGTTTTAGCAGCTCATGCTGTTAACTCCAGAGATCCCAAATTTAATATGCCATTGCTTCCTTCAAGCTCTTTGGAATACCAATAAATGTCTGCTTGGAATTTCAGAATTTCTCAGAGTAAGACATGACGTGTGGTGCAACCCAATTTTTACACTAATAATGTGCCTGCTCTGATGTCAGGGAAGAAGAAACTCTTATAAATGGCGTAAGTACGGAACAGAAAACAGGCATAAGGTCATGTTATTGCGGGTAAAGTACACTTCAGCAAGGTGCCTGAAAATAAAACTAACTTAGCCTGTCATACTCCTCTCCAGAGTTCCTTCTCCTCTTGAACTTTAACCAGTTTAATGTCTACTAGATTTCATTATAAATATATATTTTTACACATATGTATGTATAAATGAATAACATATACACATCCCAAGACAAAAGTGAATCAGCCAGTCAAAACCTTTAAATGTTTATATGATGAAAACTTCTTTTCCTAACTACATTTTCACAGAATCAGTTATTTTTTCATACCACACATGCTTAAACTCTGAATTTCAAAACCCCTTTTATAAAAGGGGAGAGGTTTATGAAATTATTTTAGCATTGCTATAAAACAGAGAGGTGTCATATATTTGCAGTTGTCTTTGGCTTTTTAGGCCATGTCATAGGAATTTAGAAACACAGCTCTGAGGAATCAGAGTGTGAAATCTACTCATCTCAATAAAAATAGGTTAAGTTGCTTTATAAAGAAAACTTTCTAAGGATGATTTACGAATGAAATATTTCATTTTTTTTACCTGTCTTTTATAGTATTTACGCTAAAATCACTTGCCACCCTCTATTTTGGGTATTTGGTGTCAAATTAGAAAAATCATTTTTCTCCTCTTATGCCAAATTTGACTGTCGTTTTTTATTGGAACATCAAAAGCAAGCTTTTAATTCTCACAGTTTTGATGCCTAATGAAAAGTGAAAGTTAAACACAGCATGGCAGCATTAAAAATGCATGGTAAATCCATAGCACCCTGACATCTTAGCCCTGCAGAGGATGTGAAGAAAAGCCATTGTAAACAAAAGATAATGCTACTAAATACAAAGCAAATTAATTAGATGGTCTGACAGATTCATAAACAAAGAAAAATGGAGGGAGAACATATGTACAACTATCTTCCAGCAAAGATATCACAATGGCCTGTCAGTAGTGCTGCCATATATTGAATTAATTTATGCATTCATTTTCAGACTTTGCTCTTGAACATCTGAAAATTGACACATTGATAAGCTACTATTGTCAAGAACTTGGACAAAGAAGGGAGTTTGAATCCTCAGCTGTACCACATAACCCACAGATCAGCAACTTCAGCTCCAAATCACCTTTTTAACAATCAACAAACTGCTAAGGTTTTTTTCCAGCTCAACTGTCTAACACTAACCCCAAATTTAAGCAAAGAGACAACTTCCTTTTGTGCAGAAAAAGTGTCCAAGTTCCCATGTCTCATTTCAGCAGGAACAAACCAGTGTCCCTTCCAAAGCTCCTGGTCAATGCAGGAGACAGCCAAACGTGCATTAGCACTTAAAGGATGCAAGTAGAAGAACAATGCCACAAACTGATTTTTAAAAATTTCTGTCCAAAAAGTTCATGCTTAGGATTTTTCACTGTAATTTAGATAGAAATCTGATATACTTTCACATAAGCTTCCTGAAAATTATTGAATCTCCACAGGTTATTCTATTTTTCACAAACATATATAATTTCTATTATGTCTATTGGTACATTTATTTTAAATTAACACCGTAAAAGTGACCAAGATTTTTTTAACAGAGGTCAGAGCACTCTGAGACATTTCTACACAAGCACATGAACTATGCATTTAGCATTTTTTCATCTCGCAAAATAGGGACAGACAAATGAAAATCTGTAAGAACATGTCTCCCTACTTAAGAGAATCACTTAACTACTGAGTATATAAAATTAGTGTGTTTAATATGGACTTAGAAGCTATCCTGATGAGAACTTATTTTTGGGGGGAATTTAAGAAGAGCTAGGAAGTTTGCCAGAAGAAACTTAGGCAAAAGCAGGATGTTTCTGGAGTGAATTACTGCATCACTTCCACTTACAGACACATAAAGTTACCAAAATTGAGCTTATGACAATTTCACAGCTTGCCCTGAAGGTTCTTCTTAAAGCAACTAATGCCTATTTATTACATAAGATCTAGTGCAAAAAGCTTAACAGAATGCAAGCTGCCATCTTACATCCTGTGGAAATTAAGTACAGGATCATTATATCATTAACTTTCTCTAGTATCTCCTGGATATTTGTTTAAAGTCATCAGCAAAAGCTGTATAAATCAACAAGAAAGTTGCCTTAAAAAGGATGGACAATCATCCTACTTACATTTACTCTTGTGCATCCATATGCATGATCAGACACATCTTAGTAAATTTTTTTTTTCCTCACTCTTAGAGTGACACTTTGCCACAATTAAGGTTTCTATTTCATATCCTCATCAGATGAAATTATATGTTGCCTTTTAGGTCTAGAATCTCCCCCAGGGAAGCAACTAGATTTAGATCTCTTAAAACTTTTATATGGCAATGATCGAAAAAAACCTTCTTCCTTGAAATCAAGTTAACTTTTATTATATATAGGCAGCCCCATCTTCCCAAATCAGCCACACAACTGTTCTCTGCCTTCTGTCCTGTGCCTCAGAGCACATAGATTCCTCTTGCAATCCTGACCTTCCCTGTGCCATGGCTGTTTCCTCACTCCCCACTTCCCAAAGGGATGGGGAGCTCATAGAGCTCTGAAACAAAGTGACAGAAGAAGGGACCAGGATTTCACCACACTTTATTTCTGGAATAAGAGTTAACTGAAAAATATTTGCAAAATTTGGCTGCAAATTTCATAACACAGACCTTTGTTTATGCAAATAAGGAAGGGGCAATAAGAAATTATCTTTCATTATGATGACCTGCAACAATAATGCCTTCTAAGGTCTTCTGTAAAAGCAAGGGAGAAAAGAAAGTTATGTCAGCATTTTACTCTAGAACCATTCTGCAAACATTTCTCCTTTGCATTATCCTGATTTTCCCAAAAAGGATTTTTTGAAAGAACAACGTACAACTTTTGTGACGTCTCTCCAACAGTGTTATCTTGAAATGTTTGCCTCATTTTTCAAGCCCTCAAACTCACCTATAAAATCTGAAGCAGCAGTTGAGTTCTAGCTAATGCATACACTGATTCAACAATCCACTACATTTTAAATAAATAGGTCCTGGATAGTCAACAGAAGTCAAAAATAGTCCCACCACATTCCTGGCACTGATGGAGCCTGTCCACAGCTCAGAACAACCCTGTGCAAAGATGCTCAAGTTCAGTCTGACAAACTGCACAGGACACCTAAAGCTGCACTGGAAACACACCATGCCAGCCACCCAGGATACCCAGCACAGCTTCCAACACCTCAGAGACTTCCCTTGAAATCTGGCTCTGCCCAGCCCTGAGTTGTGCAAGGTAGCCAGATTTCAAATTTGAGCAGGTGTATTTCTGAATGCTTAAGAGGAGCTACTCTCATGCAAAAAGTACCATTTTTACAGGGTAGCTTTTCAGAGCAGAATCACACTGTTAAACTGTGGGTACAACGCACATGCAATACCAACAGGCAGATGTTACTGAAGGTTCAAAATGCAAAATAAAGCATTACCATTTTTATCCATGGAATGGGGCTCAGACTGCTTCTTTCCAATATCAGCAAAGGATCTTACAATTGGGATCCTGTTGCTCAGCTTCTTCTGGTTCTGGTGGTGATGCTGTTTCAGCAATGCCTCATGCACTCTGTGACGAACATCCTCACTGAGCTGCCCAGAACCCACCTGCTGGTCCAGAATCATATCTGAAAATACATACACAAACATAATAAAAGAGGGGAAAGAGGTAACAATTTGTCTCTTAAATTGCAATAATAATGATTAGTACCCTATAGGATTAGAAATTAAGTGCACCAGTTCCTTTAATGCAACAGAATTTAATGTAAGTTTTATCTAGAAGTGTTTCACTTTCAGGAGGAGAGAGACAGGGGAAGGGCAGGGACAAAAGGATGTTATTAATATTTTAAAAAACCCTCAAAAAATTATGCTGTTCACAAATTAAGGTCACCTACGCAATGACATTGAAGTCAGTTCTTAAGCACTCTTACATATAACATATTTAAATCCAGGGTTATGATTTGTATGTCTTTTTTTCCAAATAACCCTTATTCTATTTCCTACAAAGGACTGGCTGTGAGGAAACTTTTTTAATTCCCTTTGTACTTACCACAGGAGATGACAGTCTTTCTTTTTTGTAGCTATAATTACAATACCTCCAGTGCAATGCAAACAAAGTTCAGGTAAGACAATACAGAAAAATTGCTGCATTATTTGTCAATACCAAATAGAATCTATTTCTACTGCCAGATGTACATGTTACTGCAAGAGGATAATTTCAAGAAGTGAGAGTGAAATTGATCCCCCTGCTAAGAAATTACAACCATTTTTGCAGTGCACTAGCAGAAAATAGTTTTACATATTCATATTCAACACTATTTGCTCATAGGTAAGAACAACTCTACTTGTATGGTGTCATTCCTGGAATAACACTATATTCCAAATAAAATATTAAAATATACTAACTGCTGAGGATCATCTCAACATTTAAGATTATCCATTTAGGAGGGAAAATTACAGGAAAAAGAAAATCAAATCCCTATCCTCTTCCTTTCCCTAGGATGCTCTGCTAGGCTTGTTAACAGCCACAAAAGCCACAGGGTTGGTGCCAGTGTGGTGACTAACAGTTTTTATTTCCTGCTAGAAAGAAGTGGCTTACCTAGAGTTTTTTGGGTTTTTACAATGACTTCCCTTTTACTGTAGCACTACTGCCACATGTAATAAGGGAAGATGCATTCAGTTTTTGAAAGAGTGAAGATGTGCTTTCTTGCCTTGGTATTTCCCTCCAGCTGTCATTCTTTTAACACAGACCCAGTTGCAGTAGTAGCAGCAGGAGCTTAAATACAGCCAAATTTCTGAAAGATTGTTGTATTTTAACCCTTTTTTTTTCAAGCCCTGCACAGATGTGAGCTGGAATAGGAAAGACTGTGTCCATCCACCCCTATTATTATGGGATTCCTTTTCAGTTTCTTCCCACGCTTCGCAAAATAGGTTTTAAAAGCCCAGGCCACTGCAATATCAGTATCACCCTTAATTGCAAAGATTGTCGTGAAAACAAGAGCAGCATGGTTAAATTCCAATATTAAATGGCCAAAAGGAACATTTTAAACATTTAATTTTCAAAATAGACTGTAATCACTTAATCCTGTAAGTAGAAGAGCCTACATGCTCACATCAGTTGAAGCTGTACATATTTCCAAAGCCCTGGTCTTCACTTTTGTATTTAGAACAGGCAGCCATTTCTTCACACTCCATATGAAAAAAAAAGGAGGAAAGAATCTTTGTTTTAAAGAATTTTCCCCTTGAATGCCCTTTTAAATTCTGCACAGACCCCTTCTAGCCAGAGACATGGCTAACCGTTCAATTTTTCAAGGATGCTTCACTACCATATGAAGCTGTGGAACATCCAGCAGCACAGTGTTACCCATTCTGTTAAATGCTCACACTGCAACGTGACAGTGTGACAGTGTGCTAGTTGACATCAAGCACACTAAAGTAGGATGTTTCTTCAGTAAGGAATCTTGGTTGATACTGGAACCATGAAATATTATTCTCAAGCTGTTAAAGACAGATATTCTCCCTGACCTGGTCATTTAAAAGAATTCAAAGAAACTTGGGGTTTCATGTATTTCAAGAATGTTTTCTCCATTCATACTCAGTTACAATATATCATCTGTATAAAATTAATTTTGTGAGTAAATGTCAGCAATGTGAGTACTTTAACAAGCTATTACAGTAACTGAGCTGTAACTCATCACCACCTGTGAACAATTTACCCAGGCTGTGAATTACAGCACTGGGGTGCAGACAATTTCTATCAGTTCAAATGCAGCATGGCTCATGTGTGGCCCACCAGAGAAAATTCCATCTGTGCCACCTCTAGAGTCAGCAAGGATGCAAAAGCAGGCTGGCTGCTTCCACTCACTCTGGAGGTGTCTGTCACACTCTGCAGCTTTGTACAGAGACACGTGGCCAGACCCACGTGGAGCCCCCACAGGTCCAGGAAAATGGACAATAAGGAGGTTTCAAGTGTGGTGACAGCTCACTCCCCACTGCACCAGGTTCACAGTGTGCTCATCACCTCATGTGCAATAATACACAGAATGCTCAGGTGAAACATAGAATAAATTTCTAGAAAACATACTGTATTTCTATCAAAATACCTGTGAAGCCCAAAAAGAAATTACTGGGCTCATATTCTCCTGATAGAGGTTAGCACTGACAGTTTGCAGCAGAAACTGAATTCAGTGTATACCAGCAAGGGTACTGGTATTCAGCTTTCCAAATTTCATAACTTCATAGTTGTAGAACAAAATGAGAGATTAGTGACAAAATATAAAACACAAAGGCTTTTGTATGCATCATGATTGCAGTGATAGCTGACTACAAAGCCTAATTTAAAAGCCAAAGTTTTTCTGGCTTGTGGTCATTGCCCTTAAAGACAGGAAAGAAAAACCAAGCAACCCTAATACATCACTTTATGGAGGACAATCAGGTGGAACACCATCCTTTATCTTCATGGATATCTAAAGAGGAACACAAATATATCCTTCCCTAGTGAGTCAGGCAGGAGGAGCAATACAAACCCAACAATTAGGGCTCCTGGGCTGCACTTGTGAACCAAGACCCATTTACATAATTTACAATGGTGATTATCAACAAGCTATCTAAGGTGGCAGATTTAGCAGTTCATCCAAGAGGGCAGAGCATTCCAGTGCCTCGAGACACAGATTCTATTTCCAGCTTTACCTGAAATTATTTGGTTCAAATATTCAAGTCCATAATATTTGAAAAGGAAATAAAGAATGAAAAATGTCTGCTTTTTAAAATAACTGTGTGCAATTTTACTGAGGAACAAGAGCAAGTCTTTCACAAAACCATAAATTGCAGAGACGAGGCCAAAATTCCCAGCTTGCAGTTCAGAACTGCAGGCACAGTGAATGCCTCATAAAAAATAAATTTTGCAAGCTGAGATTGACTTGTGCAATCTAAAAGGATTCCTACAGTTGTGGCTAACATGGGAAAACACAAAACAACCACACAAAAAGACAGTGCTACTTAGAAGTTGGAAGATCTACAATTTAACCATAGCCAAAGGAACAAAACCTGACAGTTTCTCTGCAGAGGTTATTACCACATGCTAAGCTGAAAATAAAGCAAACAAATGCAGGAACCTGGGTAAGTGAGAAGGTGAAAGCCGAACAAAAGACAGGTGTAGGGTCAAACAGAGAAGCAGATTACTCACAGGCAATCCCACGCTTTATTACAGTGTTTGTAATAAAAGTTAAATGTACCATAAAAGCACTGTCAGAAACATAACACAGTGTGAGTGCCGCAGATGAAACAAAAGGCTCCAGTGAAATAAAACCTCAACTTGAGCCAGTTAAAATACGTGGTTATTATGGAGTAATATAGCTTAAAGCAAACAACAGTAAAAGAAGACTTGTTCAGATTGAAGGCTTAACATGATATTAACGAAATCAATAAAATTGCACACTTGGGATGAAATGCCCTGAGTTCCTGAGCACAGAGTCTGGTGACCTCAATCACAAGATTAAGCTGTTACACAGATTGAAAATTCAATCGTGAGGAACATACAAAAGACTGCTTGGGAAAAAATAGATCTTGGGATTGGAAGGGAAGGGTAGATTTCAAACTTAATTTTAAAAAGAAACCATTATGATAATTAAACCATTTAAAATAAATGGGAATATTTCAAATATGTGCAAGTCACCAAAGCTCCACTGTGAGGCCACAGTTTGTATTTGACAAGGTTTGACATTTGTTCACAGAACACTCTGCACAACTACAAGAATGTGCAAGTTCTGTGGCTCATGCTGTAAAGAAAGTATTGCCATTAAAGGCTGGACTGAATAGTTTTTGAACCAAACAACAGAAAATGGCATCATATGTTAAATAGAGGAACCTTTTGGGTTCATTCAGTGGTTATAATCAAAAAACCAGATGGTAATCTGAGAATCTACATGGTTTCAAAGGAACTAAATGAAAATATCAAAAGAGAACATTTTCATCTGCCAACTTGAACAACACAGTGAAGCTGCTCTCTAATGGTACCGCCAGATTCTGGCAAATACATCCTCAAGAGACAAGTTCCAAAATAAACTGTTTTGATTACATAGATTTTTCAGACTTCCTTTTAGCATATGTTCTATACAGAAGTGATCGATAAAATATTACTACATAATGTTCAGAGGAATTCCTTGTGCATGGAGTGCTAACTTACTGATACAGGAGTCACTGCAAAGACATATAAAAAAATAACATCACATATTAGAAACAGTAATAACTCCCCCAAAATATGTGTAATAAAAAATGCATTTTTAAACAGGATAAAGTTCAGCAGAGGAACTGAGCTCTTTGCAAGAGAAGCAAAATCCATCTTACAAAAATTAAGAGCAATTTGAGAAATTCAGGAACAAACATGCTGTTCTGATGTATGATGACAGTGTTGGAAATTCATCTCAGAAGTCTCTATTATAATAAGATACTGTCTGTGAATTCAGCATCATAGGTATGAATAAACTCTTTTGCAACAAGGAGAATTGTGTCCCTGTCCAAAGAAATATACAATCTTGTAGATGAAGTAATTTTTAAATATGACAGCTGGAATGAGAAAGACCTACTAGAGAATGGACGTGCTGGAATAAAGAATGATTTTAAAATTTTCACCACATAAACAGTACCAAAATATTTTTATGCAGAACTGTCATTGCTTCTAGAGATAAAATACAAAATACATGGTTCTGGAAACCATGCAAACACTACAAAAGGTGGCTTTCATCTGTGCATTTTACCACAAGCCCATTAATGTTTTAAAATACAGACTTCAATAATAGAAATTCTCAAGGGCTAAGTGCTAAGAGTTTAATGCATTAGTGAATAAGTGTTTATAGATTAAAAGCCTTGACTAAAACAAATAGGAATTCTTAGTCTCAATTTAGCAATACAGTTTAAGTACATCTCTTTCAAGGACATGAAGGCTGGCTCTGCATTAATAGCAATGTAATTTGATATTGGAATATAGCCCAGATAGCAAGACATCACCAATAAATACACAGCACACATTTCTTGCTAACAAAGGCAAGAGGAAAGTACATGTGCACAAATAACGTATTTGTTCTCAAAAGATGATGCATTATAGCAATGCAGTAAAATTATCAATAGATTGCATTAAAAAACCAAAACATTAAACTATGCATGAGAAGCATAAGAATCAAATTTAATTCAGGAGTACCCCTTAAGCCGCAGGGCATAACCTGTTTTCACAAACTCTCCTAAAGGTGGCATACACAGTAACAGGGAGACAAAACCAAAAGTGATCACCAGGACTGCTGGACAAGCCTGGCATGAGCATGACTGGCAAGCCAAATAGTAAGAGCTGAATATTGAAAAACAAATTGAAGCCAACAGGAGAAAGCAGTCATTTCTTCAAATTCTAAAGTGTCAGGACTGTCAGATACAAATGGAATACATAACAGTTCCTGGTGAAAAGAGCATTTGCCTTCTACAGCACAAGATAAGCAGGATTCTAACTACTAACAGGGAGTAGCAACTGACTGGAACAGACAACAAAGGATTTCCTGAGTGTGGTATCACTTCCATGATGCAAAAAAAACACATTGAGAGGTACCAGTCCTGCCAAATCTTCAGGTCCAGTAGTCACTTTTAAGTAAAAAGAGCTCCCTGTCATATTATTTGGAATTGTCACATTTCTAAGATACCCAGCACACAGGCCCTGGTGGCGTGCTTATTACCACTACTATCAGTCTTTCCCTCTTGCAGTGCTGCCTACCGTGTGCCACACGCTCGGTAACATTGTCAAATCACTGGAGACCAGAATTACACACATAGCAGTAAAGTAACAAATCACAAAGGGACTTGAATGAAGAAAAGTTAAATAGCATTGCTGCAAATAATATTAACAAAGAAAATAAAAATAACAGAGAAAATAATTGCACAAATAATAACAACAGAGAAAAGCAACCAGAGTAGCGACTTTATTTCTGGAGAAAACAGAAAAAAAATCTCTTCAAAGAAACCTGACAGAATGCGAGTAATTTACAGAATTATTCACTTGCCTGAAGCACCTGCTGCAAAGCTTTTTTAAAAAAGAATAGTTCATTGCTTATTGAATCTGCAAAGGAGGAAAAATATAATCTTCTCTCTAAGACCAAGCACAACTCATGCCAACCTTATCATGTGTCAGGTCACCTTATCAGAAAGGGATGCCTATCACTTCAAGCAAATAATACAACAAATAAAATGCATTCAAATCTGCCACAACAACAGACACTTTTTAAATGAAAATGGTACATTCCATTTAATGAAAGTCATCCTAAAGCCTCTTCTCAGAACAGGTTTTCCTAATCAACAAACCAGGATAAGCCACAACTAGGGCTGACTTAAATAGCGTGAGGGTAACTCCCCAAATTCTCTGCTGAAGAACAACTTACATCTGTGGTGAGTTTCAACATTAGCATTACAAATGCTCAAATCCTTGGCCACCTTAACTGAAACAAAATCACTACAACTAAGGTTGAGATTATAATCAGCAATTAATTGGGGTCCCACTATATTGGAAAATATACTGTATCTTTCAAAAACAGGGAAAAAAAGGATATTCCCTGAAGTTGGGGTTTTTTTGCATTCATCCTTACTTTTTTTACCTACTAAAAGAAACAATTCTGGAAGGGCTTTCTTAGCTGATTATAGACTAAGTTGAGTGATTTCTGGATTAAGAATGTAAAGCTCAAGATTGAAAAACCCAGTGTACTATTTAAGCAAAAAAATGATGCAAGAACGTTAAGCACCTGACCAAAGTACTCCTTAATTATGTATAAATAAATAATAGAGCAACATACTGATCGACACCTTTGTTCTTTCAAATGAGCTGCTTTTTATTCTTCATGCTTATCTTTTATGACGACAAATTTTGAAGATCTAATTCAGACTATGAGTCATGGAAGAATCGGATCTCAGCACAGAGTAGAAACCCACACAAATTTCTGCAGATTTATATTAATAATATCTTGCATCAGTTTGACATAAACAATTTGGGAAAAGTAAATACAAAAAGCAGCTACCACAATCTGAGCCAACGTTAATTCCACTGTTAAATACAGCCCACCAAACAATATCTCTCCTACAATTAAAATAAGTAAAATTAATTTTATATGGGACTTACATAGATTTATATATCATTCACAAAGCAGTTTTCTTTATAATCTTGAGCGTTAGAAAATGTTATTGCTTTGTCCTTTGTATATTTCCTAGACTAGTTACAGTCTTTGAGGAAAACACCAAGAAAGCAGAAAATGGCATTTAGTCTCAATCTCACTTTTGGGAGAGAAGACTCATCCATTATGTTCTGTCTTGCTCAGAAGCTCACACAAGCTCTAGAACTGCAACTACCAAATTAACTTCTATTGGAAAAACATGCACTCAACTTTATCTTAAGTTAATGTACCTAAAATTTCTTTTAAAAACATACACTCTATCATTACTCCTGATTTCATTCTCAACACAGAGACATATCTGTTTTCATGTAACTTAATTGCAATACATACTTCCCTATGTTTTGGGGTTTTTTTAAACTAGATTGCCTACAATGAGCATAGTAGTAGATTAAGTTTGTGAAAGTTAACACACGCCTCATTCACTTGAGGCAGCATGGCAGGAGCAGAGAACATGCCAGCTCTAATTAAATCTAACCAAACTATCCTCTTTCTTCCATTTTAATTCTCTTCTTTATTCAAAAATTGATTCTTAAAGCAACAGATTCCACATAAAAAATATAAATAGAATATTTATTAACTGTGCCAGACATGAGTTTCTTTTCTAGTAAATTGAGAAAAACACTTCCGAGAAGTTTCTAAACGGAACTGATTATTATGCAACAACTTTCTTGGTAAGCATTTCGTTTTTATTAGGTAATTTTTATAACCAATAAATGAAACATCGATACATACCTGCAATTTCTTCTATGGAGTTAGCTCTCATGTCCAAAAGAACTGTGCCATTCAGGATGCAGCTCCTCAGCTCAAACAAGCTATGAAGTGACAGTGTGGCAACATAGGGCTTGCTCCACCTCTCTCCACCATCCTCTACATCTTCTTCAAACTTCAACCACCTATACAAACAATCAATTTTATAACTCCATTGTGCATAAGAAATGAAAAATTAATTATTTCTATGAATGCTGAAAGTACAAACAAAGACGTTAAGCATGTCTTTAGATTCCACTTAATTCTTCCTTTTTAGGAAATATGAGAAACTTCCATTGCCTACTTCTTTAATAATGCTGCATTATATCATTTTTGAGGTTAAGTTCTGACCACAGAGATGAAGAGATAAATATATTAAGCAATTATCTTTGTACTCTACAAGAACTTTGACTAATTCTTTGGCCTACAATGATATTTCTGTGACAGAATAACAAGTTGTATGAAAAGGAGTCTGGAGAAACCTCAAAAATGTAAAAGGATATAAGAAACTGGTATGAAAGGATCTCAAGCCTTTTGTTACCATCCAGCCAGATGAACTTGCTTGAGACTGAATTCTCTACTGATAAATATTGCACTTACAATGTTAAAAGAATATTAAACAAACAAACATCTGAGAAGTCACACAGGGGTGTTGCTGTGTGAAGCCCTGCAACCTGCCAGCCTAGCAAGATCTGAACAGCTGCAGACACAGCACAAGCCTGTACTGCTTGACTCTACAGCTCTCAGCTGTTTTACACGGACATGGCAGCAGAGAAGCCAAGCAGAGCCTCACACCTGGGCAGCATCCTCACACATTTCCAGGCAGCAGATAAATGTAAAGCCTGAAGACCTTTAAGGCTGAGGAATTTCCAGTTTCACCAAGCCTCAGAGCCCAGCAAAGCAGCTATCACAGCTGTCCTCTTTTGTTCCTGGGCCACACATCCAGCTCTGCTCCTATGTGTAAAATACCCAAGTGTACCCATGTACCCACATTTTAGACTTTTCTCCTTTCAGTCCTTGTGTACCAAGTTCTTCCCCTTTTGCTGCCATCCTGCAAGCAGCCATCATTTTACTGACTCGCTCATCATCAGCATACCTGCTCCCATCCTGATGGAACAGTCCCAGCTGCCTTCAAATCATTCTCTCGTTATTTATCGAGACAATTTGCCTCAACTCCTTGGGTCCTTCAAAATCTCCAGTCTCCTCTGTGTAGCCCTCTTCTCTTCACTGTATCTAAACATTTTTGTTCCATTTCCTCTGTGAGGAAACTGGCCAGTTTGTGTACTTTGTCTTTGCCCATGAGAACTCTTTCCTCTTCATCAGACCTGTTCCCCCCTCCCTTTGCTCTATTCTGTTTTCTCTTCCCAGCCCATCCCCTTCACCTTTGTATTCCTCCAGAGAAGCAGCAAGGAGGACACAGCACAAAAATTTGCGTCCACAAAGCCAAACCATGAAATTGAATTTGCATATGCAAATGAGATTTTCCAAATAAATTTCCAAAACCATGTCCAAAGGGACACCAAACACGATTTAACACACTTCTCCCTATCAAATTCAAAGCTATACTTTTAAAGGGAGGCCTACAACAACTCGGGGAAGAAGCATGTGAGACGAAAAAATAGTTCTTAATTTTTTTTTCATTTTGCACTCACACTTGAACTCCCTAAGAAGAGGCTGCTCCTATCTTACTCATGGCACTCGTGTTTCCAAGCTGAAAAATGTGCGGTACCTATTTGTATCCACAGCATCACAAATACGGTGCACTTATTGTCCTGTTTAAATCATTGTCTCCCAAGACTCTGCAAAATACCTACATTTTTCTCTTCTCATACCTCCATTTTTGTGTATGTTTTCTAATCTAGGAGCTTTATAAGATCTTTATGCTTGAGTATACTTAATTATTTATGTTATTATGAATTATTATCAATGTTATTACATATCTTATTATTTCTGTGCTTAGCTTGTTATATCTTTTATGCTGATCCAGAAAAAAAATTTAAAACCACGCTCCATATATTCTAAAAACAATGATCCAAGCACAGAGTTTGACAAAATATCATCAGAAACCTCATACTGTCATTACCTTTTGTTCATGTAAGTCAGTCTTCAACATTGCTTATCTGATTATGCTGCTGCAGTCTATCCTTGACATTTCCTAATTTAAATCTACTGAGCAGTTGTAAATAGATTTTAAAAGAGCAATAAGAGACAAGCATGTTCTTAAAAGTCTAAGAAAGGTGACTGGACAGAGGCAGGCTTATTATCACAGCTTGTAACATACTAGGGACACAGAGAAGTCTAAATCATGAAAACAGCTTTAATTAGATTTTACAGTGTCAGACATTAAAGCTTAGGCATTGGTGCATAAAAATCCATAGGAAACTATTGCTCAAATAATTTTACTTGCCATTGTGATCCTCTGCATTTCCATGAACTGGAATTGTATGGGTTGCACCCCATTTCCTACTATTGCTGAAACTTAGGTGTTTAAACACATTATCATATATTGTTACTCAATGAGCCAACAAGCCAGGACATGGAATTAAATCATGTCCAGCTGAGAGCATTCTACTTTTGGAATAAATTTCTATTCTGATTTTAATAAGCATATCATAAGTTTACTAATTTCATCAAGGGAACATCATGATACTGTTTATCACCTTTTGTCTTTTCAGAAATATTCCTGTTATGTCAGATAATCCTTATTTAACATATCAAATGAGAAACAGTAGCAGTAAACATAAAACAACTCTAATCTTATGCAGAGTCTTTCAATTCTAAGTGTTCAGTAGTTTTAAAAATCATAATACCATTTGATCAATCCTCTGAATTCATGAGCAAGGCTCCATGACAGAAATGGCTTTGAAATACAAACTCAGGCATAGATCCCAGTTGGCCAATTCAGTACTCCTTTTAGTGTCTCAAAGACAAATTTAAATATATTTACTTTTGCAATTTAACCCCTTAAATTGGTATGATTGACAGACAAAAGCCTTTCTTAGTTTCTTGGGAAACTCCATCGGCCCCTACTGAGCTGATGTCACACACATCCCCTCTGACTGGAACATATCTGGAGCTATCTGTTGTGTCTGATTGTATGGAAGAGCACTTTCATCCTTACAGCTTTCTTTTACTGCTACGGACTGGCACATGTCTATTGATAACACAGTTTAGTTCCTCTGATAGAGTGCTTGCTAGAAAAAATATGCCAACAAGAATTTCAGCAAGACATGTTACTACAGGGAAAATATAACTCAGGCTAGGGTGGGTACACACACTTTATGCACATGTCCTAGCTTCTAACACCATCTTCATCACTTTCTCAGGCACCAATAAAAGAGCACACAAGCTTCATTTTAGACACAGTTACTGCATTTTCTGCAGAATATGAAGTGGGTGACTGTATTTTATCTCTTTTGTAGTGTGGTATGTCTGCAGCAGAGAGATGGAGAATGTACTCACAACCCACTCAACAGTTAATGGTTTTAATGTAATATTTCAATCTGTATGAATTTCCACATGAGCTTGTGCCTGCCCACACTGATTTGAAAACCAACCAAAGAATACAAGCATGTCAGGAACAAAGCAGCAGTGAGAAACATGTTTCTTGTGACCCACTTTCTTTGGAAGAAAGTTTTGATCCAGGCAAAATGCATTATACTTCCTAACTTTCCCTAACCTATCCATTTTCTAGTCACTATTAACAATTTACTTTCTAAACTATGGATATGAGTTTATTTTCCTAACTGTGCATTGAAATTTAAGCTTAAGCACTTTCCTCCTGGTTCAAAGGCTCTTTCTATTTTCTTCCTTACTACATAATTTCTTCTGCTCCATAAAGATAGTGATTTTCTCCAGATAGTTTTGGTTGATACTAGCAGATGAGTCCCAGAAGTCTGGGTAAAACTTGGTACAAATCAGGTATCACTTTCCACCCATGACACATGAATTGTTTTCCCAACACCTGCAACTTGCAGCTACACTATTTGGGTGTATAAAATAAATCCAACTGTTACACTTCAGCACGTTTCTCCACAAACTTACAAGAATTTTTTTTTCCAGAGCAGAAACTATGCATCACCTCCATAGAGAATGCACAGCTGTACAGCTGGGCCACATACAAACATTGTAAGAATGACTATTGATTTTAAAAGGTATGTGTTTCTTCTGGCTTGAAATCAATTGATGGAGAAAAAAAAAATTATCCCTATATCAACATAACCAAGCTATTCATTCCATACTGCTCACTAACTAATTCCATGGATGGGACAGTCTAAATCAGATCCTGGAACAGAAAAGTCCAGTGCACTTTCAATCAAACTGAAAATACCAAGATACAGATGTACTTCAGAGCCAATCCAACACTTCAGTCCAGGTGCACCAAGTGCAGAGCTTGGTGAAATGAATGCATATCCACTTAGTGCTACCACTCTCATTAAATGTAATTAATCTCTACCTGAAACTACATCCAAAGCCAAACAGTAAGATTTACAAATATTTCCAAGTGACATTTTGCACACAGATGAAAAACATACAATAACCCTGGAACAGCAACAAGTTCAGGCTGTATCTTCTCCATATCATGCTTTTAGTCATATCAGTAATTTTGAAGTCCTGAATCAACCACAGGTATTTAAAGTGACCTGCTGTATTAGTTTCTAAGCACATGATCTTGCATATTAAACACCATCCCATTTCTATTACTCTACTCAAAGCCACTTGGTTCTTTGTGTATGATACCTTTATCTATTTCTAGAGGAGTAATACCTCCTAATTTCTTATTATCAGCAAGTTTCCTTATTATAATCCCATTTTTAATTCAATAATAAATCTATTTACTAAGCCTCATTCTTCAGAAGTTAGCTGTCACTACCTTTCACACTAATAGTATAATCTCTCAGCATGGCCTGCTGCACCTCTTCAAATAGTTCCTGACCTGCTAATACAATTTTTACATTAGAATGCAGTTTAAGTAATACATTCCCACTGCCCTATCACCATATCAAATGCTTTACTTTGAAAAATTTAGATTCACTGTTTTTCCTTTGTCAGAAAAACAAAAACCAATTACCTGATTAAAGAGCATTATTAACTTAGTCTGACATGACATACCATTGTATTGCATTTTATCCAATTTTCCACTTATCTCCAAGTCTATAATTTTTCTTTCCTTCAAGCATTGTATGGCTCTGAAATTGGACTATAAAGGCTCTGTTTGCCCCAACCATTTTTATCCTTCCTTTAATAGTATTGCTGTGTTTGGATTAGCACAGCACACCTGACAGACTCAGAGAGACAGGAATTGCCCTACCCATTAAATACATGTTCTTTTACCTTTCTGGGATGGAAATTATTGCACCCTCTTATTTGCACAGAGAAGCACTTTGAGTCTTATCTTCATTTTGAATTTGGTAACTTCCTTGCCATCTCCTCGTTTTCTAACCAGTCACCCCATGCCAAATGCAGTCTGAAATCTGGGGATCCAAACTGGAAAAGACCATTTATCTTGGCCAGTTCTTTCCACACAGCGGCCCCACTCTTCTTTTCTATCTATCTTACTGCTAAATTAATGAAAATTTTACTATCACCTATTATGTCACTCTTGTATTATGTCACTCTTGTATTTTGTGAGCTCCAAAAATGTAGTTTTATTGGCTGGTTTTGTCCTGCCTTTTTTCAAGAATCTCGTTTCTATTAAGCATTTTTAATTCTTCATTTCACAAACAAAAATTGAGAAGGCTGTACATATAAACAGAACAACTGAAACAGAAATTTATTTCACCTACTCCTGTTGAATTTTATCTTCATCAGAACCACTTGCTGACAGAAATTGTTATAATTTTCAGAAACACAATTCTTTAATAATTTGCCAAGGGATTTTTTTTTAAGTTGAACTAAAGAAGTTGCTATTTCCCTGCTTAAAAATAATGTAACATACAGTGATTTTTACTTTTTAATTTCAACAGAAGTTGATACCCCTCCTAGAGAAGTTTTATGTATTCCTAATCAGTATGAGAACATTGCAGATGATTACCTTGATTAGATTTTCTCTCTCTGAATATTAATAAGATTATTTAGGAACATTACTGCCTTCCTTTTGCAGCACAATCCCCATATGAGAATTTTCTACACATAAAAATCTATATTTAGCATCTGTCTGGGCTGCCTATAAACAGATAATGGAAGGGAAGGTCATAGACAATTTTTTGGCCCTCTGGGAAAGCAGAAATTTGCAGTAAAACTAGAAAGAAAACTACTAGCCATGTTCATGTCAGACAGCCCACATACACAGTTACTCACAAAATCCTTCCAGAAATTCTGCAATTTGTATTCTACCAAATATATATCTATTACACAGACTTTTGGGCACCATTGAGGAACACCATCAACAACTGAGAGGGAGAGGAAGAACTAAGGTTTCAAGATGAAAAATAAAGATTGATGTAAAATGTAAATTCTTAATGAAACTAAGCAAATTATCTCCCATTTAAATGCTTAAGTTAAAAAATACACAATTGAAAGTTCAGTACCAGTATTTTTTTCACAGTAGAAATGCAATCTAAAAGTCTTTCCCACTAATTTTGCAGAAATAAAATAATCCAACACTGAATACTCATGCTGTTTATGAAGACTTAGAATATGTAAAAGTTCTATTGCTCCAAAACTAATCTCATTCCTTGCTTCAATCTTTTTATAATGGTTCCCTTATCACTTTCTTGAGTATTCCAACAAAATATGAAGTTTGAAAGATTCTTTAAATTAGAAGATAAAATATGAACTGACCCAATTAATTAATGTATATGGTATATTTACTTTTTTTTTTCCATCAGTGTTCACTTTGACTTATAGTCATAAATCCAAATGAAAATATTTGGCTCTGGGAAACTATGAATGCTCTTGTAATACCAGCAGACTAAGTATTAAAATTATGGTTTTATTTAAGCTTTATATCCAAAATCTGTCCCTGAGCTTGCCAGAGCTTTGAAATCATTCCTCAATACACCAGCAACCAATACCTACAGATAATTTTTAAGTTATGAAAATGCTCACCTTGCTGTCTCTCTCCACTCTGCATCCTCTCCTTCACGCCAACAGATCTCATCAAGCTCAGTGAAGAGATCATGAGGAATGTGTTCCTCATCATCATCTTCTGTTCCAAGAATAAACTGCACCCTTTGTGATGGGGTATCTGGAGAAAAACAAAAATATCAAGTCCAAAACACCAGTTTTCTTGCCCTGAGAAAACAAATGTTATGAGATTATCCAGCTGTTTTCATGCATATCACTTACTGCCACACAAAAAAAATTACATTTCTGCTGTAAGAACATTCAATTACACACAAACACATTCAGACTGAGACCTCTTCATTTACTGTAGTTGTCAAGTCCACTTTTCAAAAAACTCCTCCAAAGATACAACCTGATATCTAGAAACAGGGTGTATTGGAAGCTGGAATGGTATCTCCCAGAAAAAAAAAATACAGAAAGCAGCACAGATAAAGCTGAATAAAGCTGATAAAAGACTTTTACTCCAGTGTTAGGAAAATCTACTTTACCACTTCATAAGTCTACATCTGCAGATCTAGCTCAGGTCATAAAGATAGAATACTAAATGTGAAATCTTTGCTGTAGGAGAAATAAACCAAATGAAACCTGCCTAATGTGAATATACAATTGCAGACTTGACCCTGGCCCCTTTGTTAACTCTTTCTACTTGGTTAGGCTCCTTGAGATACACAACTTCTTAATCTGTCCCAGCTTCCTCATTTTATTCTTCCTGCCTTTCAATACTGTTACTGATTAATTTTCTTCATAACCTTTCAGTGCAGATGGCTAAATATATTTTTGAAGACATACTATTGTTTTTTTCACTCAAAAAATTCACAAGGCATCTTAAAGTACATGTATATTCAATGTTCATAGCTCAAGTGCTGTATTAAAAAAATCCTATATCCTATTTGCTTATTTAAATGCAAATCTCAAATGAACAAACTCTGATGAAGTGCAGCCTCTCTAGCAATACATGGCTGCTTTTTCTGCTAATGTATTTTAGATTTCTGAAAGGAACCAAAAGTCCTTTGTGAGAGCTGAGAGAGGCCAAGCTGCTAGTCAACTGAAAAACTGATTATCCAGCAGAACAGCTCAGTGGTTCCCTGAACATTGTCTAAATGAAGTTCAGTTCTATAACATATTTGTAAGACAAGCTACGGTGTTCCATCTAAGAGCAAAGAGCATCACTGCACAGGGTCCTAACGCTCTTTGAATATTGGAAAAAAATGAGATTATAACACCCATAGAATGCTAATTAAAGAGAAAACACAGCTCTGATCCAAACAAATTAAATGGGGCACTGACACAGAAAATTAAATTCAGCAATAGAGATACCTTTTTGATACCAGTACTAAACTTCCTATAGCAAGGAAACAGAAACAATACATGACAGTTTTCACCTGAAGTCTATTTGCTTTAACAGAGTGTAAAGATCTAGTGCAGTAAAGCCTATTTACTCCTTCACAAAGCAAGGAAATTAAACCCAAGGAGAAATACAGGGGAGAAGGAAGAGATGTTTGGACTCGGGTACTACAAAGAACCAGAGGATGGAACTGCAAGGGGTACAGCTAAAGGAATTACTTTTGGTGAATCACTGAAGAACAGCAAGAAACTCTTCCACTTTACCCTTTCTTTGCTTTCTCATCTCTCTTACTGTTCAGTCCTCTTTTTTTCCTTTAAAAATGTTCACTTTTTTCTTTAAATCAGAGACAAGAAAGTATATTCTAGTTAAGAAGTGTGCAACTTCCTAAAACTAATTTCCAGAAGGACAAAATTCAGTGAGATATGAATTTACAACAGATTAGTGCATATGACTAGTAACAGAACATGGAAAACAAGCTACTTTGGTAGAGAGCTGGACTGCAGCTAGAATCTGAGAATAAGCATTGCCAGGAACATCCTGTACTGTTGATAAAATCAGTACCAGAACTGATTTACAGCAACTGCTACTGTTAAGTAATAAATGAGCAGTGTTGCACAGCAGAGCTGCAGCTCTGTGACAGTCATGATCCTCATGCAAGTACATGCTTTCGGCGTGGGAGGAAAACAGAGGATCAGAAACCTCTTGAAGTCAGGTGAGCAGTAACAAGGAATCACCTCACTGCAGTAATTTGCTCTTACTGGGTCTTCTGTGTAACAAGCTACTTGAGTGACAACAGTGAATCAGAATCTTTCGGAGACATCCAACATCATGGGCACCAAGCACTGCCAAGTCCACCACCAAAACCACACCCCTGAGCACCGCATTTATAGAAATGACGAAATATGCACTAAATTATCTTCTTCCTTGTTAACAAAGCAGTTTAAAAAAGCTGCTAGATTCTGTCTTTCTTTACTGCTGTGATTTCTATTGATATTTGAAACCTGCAAGTCACAGCATCATTTTCAGACAACAAGCTGAAACTGAAAAAAAGTTATCATTTGCCTTATGATACAATGATTTTATTTCAAGGACAAAACCCTAAAAGACATAACCAATAGGAAAATTATAATAAAAACAACAGATCTGTTGGTTCCACTTATAAAACTGAATTAACAGGACTGTTCATGAGCAATGCCAGATAGATTTGGCTCATATTCATAGGAGTAATAAATACCAAATATGCCATTAATATGTAATATAGAAAATTAGTAATATGTGATTCAAAATCAGTATGGAAGAATACTTCAATTACTGACTGTCAAACTGTGATAACTTAATCCTCAGTGCAGAAGCAAAATATTTGCAAACTAGGACACAATGTTTTCTGCAGTCTAGGCAAACAGAAATTGGCTTGAATATTATTTTTGTCTATCCCTACTTCAAGTAGCGCAGCCAGCATAAAAAAAAATCCTTCATACTATTATTGCTATTTCTAAAAAGTAATGAGAACAATCTAGATTACTCTTTAAAAAAAATTAATGAGTGAAACTAATCAGTTACAGTAGTATTTCTATCACTGTAATTGTTTTATATCAGAGTTATCAGAAGCAACATGAACTTAAAGTTTCACAATAAGCAGCTGATGAGTCTTCCAAGTAACTTGTTCATGACCAATTCAGGAAATCCTCCATGACCAGCTAGAACTGGGTAGAAAGCCTAGTGCACAACAGGAGCTGGGGTACCATCAACAAGCACTCCTACTTGGCTAATGAGCAGTCTCAGTCAGGAAAACTGAAGCAGCTTTGTGATTGCTGTGGCTCCACCAGCCCCTCTGTTGTATCCCTCGGTTTCTCTGGGCTTGCGCTCATTTCATTCATGCAGCACTTGCATCCAAACTCCCTCAAATTCATTGCATGCATGCAAATGAGTATTCACATTTAAAAATCTGGCTAATTCCACTGACCTAATAAAAGGGTAAAAATTAAGACCTGGTGGTTAAGCTATTGTTGTACACACAAATCCAAAGTGGGACTCAGTGCTGCAGAAAGGGAGTGACCCTGCAGTAACCTGATATACTGATCTATATTATGACACCTTGTACAGGCATCAACCATAAAACAAATGCAAGATGTGGGCACAGACATACCAAAAGAGCAGATTTGAAAGCCAGAATTCTAAAAACCTAAGTCCCAGAGAGAAACAAGGAGCTGCTCTCTGGAACAGCGCTGAGTGCAGGTAGTGGCAAACAGCGTCCCACAGCACCTTCCCACCTTGCAAAACACAAATAGAAAGGAATCATAACTGGCATTTCCACCATTTAGAACATCCCCAAATGCAACCACAGCTCTGGGTCAGGTCTGCTCCCTCTTGCCTAAGGGAGTAAGGTAAAATCAAGACTTGGTCTGGGGTAACAAAGGAGGATCACTCTCAGTCCCTTCACATAAATTCAGCCCAGCAAATATTCTGTTCCACTACACCAGTCAGAGTAATCCACAACACCTCAGTGGGTGCCAGGGTTTCACTGGGACAAACCTCCCTGCCATCAGGCAGAACTGCACACAATCCACCAGGTGATGTCACAAGCAGAAATACAGCTTTCAGTACATAGAAAATGTATCTAAATTCTGTCCTCTGTTCTTGATAAACTCTAGAAAGAGTGAAAAAATGTATGTCTAGTAACACTCCCTGTATTTCTCAGCCTGTCAAACCTGCATTAAAGGGTAGAATTAGCAGGCAAATACTTCTTACTGGGGTCAGCAGATGAACAAGTAAGAGATTACATTTTCCACATTAGAAAACATGATAACTATTAAAATAAAACTTTCATTACAGAAATTCACATAAGATAGTAAGCAACATATACAAGATTTAATCCATGTTTTGTGCTCTTGTACATCCACATTAAAATAATATTAAATATGCAAACTATTTTTTTATTACTCACTGCACAGGACAAACAGAGACTGGGATTAACAAGTATAACACAGTTGACATTAATAACAATCCCTCACAAGCCAAGGGGAAATGGTACGGGAAATTCACAGGAGCAGAGAAAAGAAAGGATGATTTCAGACACAAACATTCATCATCCTCCTGCTTGCACTCACCACAGAAGTGGTGGATGGGGACTCTCCCCTAACCCCCTCCTTCCTTTGCAGATTGGACCTTGCCCTTAGCTCAACGATCAGTACAGGTAAGGATCATAAATTCAATTTTACTAATTAGAAAACTCTGTAAAAGTTTAAAGTAAATTTGCATCACTAAAGCTTACATAAAACAGGAAACAGCCATACAGGACACTTCTGAAAGTCTCTTCACAGACCTTAGAAATCACATGTTGGGTTGGGAAAAAGTATTCCTTTGTTTATGATCTGGCACTTTATCCCTGCAGGTACAATCTGCTTCAGGGAACTATCCCAGCATTTTCTTGACATGATTTCCATCAACCCAGGGCTATGGCAAATAATCATATCTTTTGGATCTGACAATATGGACAATTCCCAAGCTTTAATTATCCTCTTTTTTTGCTAGATTCTTAAAACTGCAGTTATGATACATTATTTTAATCCAGATTTGCAGCAATCTGTGCCACAGCTGCCCAGAGATTCAAATTTCTGAGTTCATTGTTCCTCATACAAGCCCATAGTTAAGAGTAGGTGAATTCTCTTAACAGCCATAGTCTTTACAAACAACTAAATTTACCCCACTAATAGCCCTTCAGCACTTGAGTTTAGGTACCAAATATGAGCAGATGAGTCTTTTGGATTTACTTTCTTCAGGTCCTTCGACTAACCAAAAGAAGCCCCACTTGGCAACTCACTTTTTTTTGCCTGCATTGACTTCAGAGCCTTTCCTGAGCTGTGTGTGCAGTCCTGTGCCAGGCTCACCTCCAGAGCTGCTCTGCTTGTCTTGCCACATCCAATATCATGAATTACAAATTTAAGCCTCTTTAAAACTAGGGATTACTAAATCCAGATTTCTTAAAAGAACAAACCATACCTTCCACAAGCTTCAACAGTGTCTACTCATACAGGACACACATGAGGCTGTAATCAAACCCCAGCTCCTACAGCCGTGTTCACTTTAACAAAACCTGTCCTTAAAGACACCCTGTTCAGAGCCAAAGTCTTCCTATTCCTCAATTTTAAAACAGCTATTAAATATCTTTAACTGTTGAGTACCAAAAAGCTGTTTCACTGGCTACAGGCAAACAACAAACATCAAAAAAGGCACAGAAAACTGTCACTAAAATCCACATGCACACAAGCAAGTGCAACCCCACCAGCCAAAGGGAAATCTGCACCAGGCTTTCAGTGCCACCACGACCCACGGCACTGATGGAGCCTCGTGGCCCTGCAGCTCACAGGGGCTGGCACTCACTGCCCTCACAAGCAGCACCAAGGAGATGCCCCAGGCTAGAAAGAGCCTTTTTTTTTTACCAGATAAGTTTTAATTTGCATCAATTCCTAATTTAATTCCCAAGCAGTTGCAATACTTTACACCACAAGGAAAACTGTGGAGAAGGGGAGCTTAAGGCAGAAATGAAACTGGGGCCTTAATTACAACAGCAGCATTTCAGCTGAGAACAGTGAACCTCTCCAGGAAAACAAACAGCACTACTGCATTTTTAACTAGAGTGAATAAATGCACTGAATTTCTCCTTCTCTTCAAAAAGAAGAAACTTAAGAGACAAGATGGTGAAAACCTAGACCACTGAAATCACTTAGCTTACAATTTTTACTACCCAAAAAATTCTCCCAAGGTGCAAACCATCAAATCTGTAAATTGTGCCATTACAGGCACATCATTATTGCAAAATGGAAACAGCTTTTACAACCTCATCTCATTAAGAGGCAACAGAGAGCAAGAATCAAGTGTAGGGAAAACAAAACCCAAACCTGAGTAACTGATCTGTGCCCCTAAATGACAGGACTCTCTTTCATCCCACTAAGTATATATCCTGCGTATTATTTGTCTAATCTGGAGTTATCTGTGAATCTGTACACTGAGAACACTTGGGTTATTTTTTTAAAAATGACAGTAGGAAATTTTAAAAAAAGCTAATGAGCCAATGTCAGAATGTTCTAAAAAATCTATTCTCTGCAGAAACCTTCCCAGAAAATAGCTGGTACAGCTTTCCCAGCCAGGATTCAAAGGAATTACCAGGAAGCTTCCCCCTATTGTCACTGCACTGACTAGAGGTGTTTTCTACCCACGCTGATACACAGAAAACACTTAAAGGGATTGGTTTTTACTGGACAGGAACCAGGTGACACCTGTGACTCTGCATGGGGCCCAGAGAGTCCCACAGCACAAGGTGCACTGCACAGCTCCTGCAGCAGTAACAGCAGAGCAAGGGCTGCACATGATGGTACTGCACAGAAAAAGTTATAAATTATACAGTTATAGATTATGACAGAAAATAATGCTTTATCCCATGCTGGGTTAACTGAGCACTGTGGAGCACTTCATGTCTGAGTATTTCAGGTCTTTACTTGTTCCAGAACCTCTATTATTCAGTAGTTGGATCTTTTGCTTTTATTACATCTCCTTTCATACTTCACTGCTTCAAAACATTGCTAATTTATTCTCTTGTATCATAAAAATCCTTATGTATTTTTCTGAGCTACTTCAAAGCACTGTTTTCCATCAGTTGGTCTCACAGTGCTTATTTTCTCCATCTTTTCTTCTTGCACCTGCTCATCAAAATGTTTTTTTCTTTCCCCTCCTCCTTCACAGTTCCCAAGCATACAGCCTTCTACTATTTGGCAGAAAAGCATTAAAAGGTGTCAATAGAAAGATGGAGCTAAGCATTTCTGCTTGCTCAATTAAATGAGAATGATTTATAAATTAAGGGACTAGTTTGGATCTACTCTCTCAGTTAATACAGTCCCTCATATTGAGTTACACATCTAAAAAAGGAAGTGTATTGTCTTCCTTTGAGCTTCCTTCACTTCTGGTTACTGTTAGAAATTTGCCGTCATGGGGAAGAACAGCTAAAAAGCTTATAGAGGTTTAGTAGGTTCAGATTTAGTGTGGGAAGTATCTGTTGCTCCCTCTGTGCAAATAAAGCATAGAAAAATCATGCCTATATTCTCTCTAAAGGCAATGCTTTGCCCCAGGCAGCACAGCAAGTTGTCTGAAACTCCTGTAAGGAAAAACCATGGTGAAAGAAGGAGGTGTATATTGACTACTAGTGATCTCTTTATTATTTTGTCTGCCTGTTCTGCATGTGCTTAATCTCACATCACTGTAGCATTTTCAGACTTGCCTTGATTATGCAAATCCCTTTCACTCTTGTCTATAGAATGCCACATTTCTCCTGGATGGACCAATGTCAAAGCTCAAAATCTGTTTCACTGGCCCAACTTCCAGGAGTCAGACAGACAAAGAGGAAAATCCTCAAAATTTACTATTCAGATAATTATTCAGGATGAAAAGACTAGATGTTTCCTGATTTCTGGTTCTATCTTTGGATTCTTTGAATTCTTATCAACCAAGCACTTTGCATAATATCTTCAGCAGTCTGAATCCAGAAAAGATTTCCATGTTTCTGGCCTGTAACTTGTCTGTCAAGTGACACCACTTACACACACCCTTGAACTGGTAACTATAATACCTTTAAAAGCGAAATTGTGACTTTAAAAACTGCAGATCTCTACTCATTTCTTGAGGTACACTAGAGGATGAGTGCAGTGACCATCATGCTACAAATCCACTTCAAGACTATCTTTTTTCATATTACTGCTATTTCACCCTCAGAGATCCTTTGAACATAGGTTGATTTATCTAACACAGAATTATGTTGAACATTGCATTTTATTGCATGCACAAATGTCAAAGACTATTAAGAACAGATTCAGCCAGTTAATTTCTCCTTTTTTTTTTTTTTTACTTTTGACATTAAGAAGGACACAAGCCTAGGTCTCCAGAAGTTGAAAGAACAGAGCTAAGTTCTCAGCCAGAATGTGTCACATACTGGCACTTAAATAAAACCAGATGACTCAACAGAAGACACTGTTTCATAGTTCAAGATATCTCACTTCTTGGCTAATGTAACTTTCAATTGTTTCTTTTTAATCTGACTTTATATGTATATATGCATATTCTTTTTGAAAACTGTTTTAATAATTTATGAACTTTGTTTTTTTCCAAGAAACTGGTTTCAATATAGTATTGGGTCTTTGTACATTTGAAATCCATTCCAGACAGAACCACCACAGCCAATTTTTTCTTCACTGTTCAGTCTTCAAAACATAACTTGTATCTGCTAAGTTTGAAAAAGTCTTGACTTTGTTTTACTCTCAGTATAATAAACCATTGTGCAAGATTTGAGAATTTCAAGCTCTAACCATCACCACTTACAAATACTTGCTCAAAAGCTTTCCCCATACATAAGACAAACTTCTGATTAAAAGACAGTCTTATAATTACTATTCTGTACCCTGAAAATACACTGGTGCATTTCCCTAATGATTTAAAAACACACTAGCAGATTGTTTTCTACACATGCTTCCATTATATTTTAAACACTTTCCATAGCCTTGGACATTCATCACATGCACTTTTTATTTTTGAACAACATGTAATAGTCTCATGTTTTGAGACAAAGCTTGACTAATTTATTAATGACTACCTTCTTCTCTGTAATGTTTTCTAACTTAAAATTTTGAGAATTTTAGGAGTTTCATATCAGGTTTGTTTACTGAAAGGTATTTTTCCCTGCTTTTGCCTCAAGTCCACAGTTAGCAGATCCATGTTACAATGGCACATTTACAGTGTTAGGAAAAAGGTAAACACAACCTAGATCATCGTTTGAATCTGATAAAACACTGCAGCTTTACTAACATCAACATTATTACAAAACTAATTGTAAAGGACCACAGCTCCTCTATGTTACATTTTAGGGGCAGATACTCCAGCACCTACCCTGAGGGCAGCTGGTGCCATAAAGCACTTCCCCCCTCAGTGGTGGCTGCAGTCTGTCTCTGTGAGAACACTTAGGAACAGCTCCCACAGCTCTCCTTCAGTGCTGGAAACCACTGAGCTTTCTCATGTACTGACTGCCACTGGCTGCTGCCCCTCAGTGGATTTGTTCAAAGGAACCAATCACCAGCAGAGGCTCTGCTGGATTCTCCAAAACCCTGCTGCTAATCACGTCCAAGTGATAATAGGACAGATTATGCACAATCACGCTGACATTTATTACACAAAGACCTACCCAAAAATAAAATTTGTCTTACCAAAAGGAGGAGATTCTCTCCCATCTTCTAATCCTGAGTCCCGCTCTCTGTCTCTCTTTCTGTGTTTATGCCCGCGGTGCCGATGGCGTCGGTGACTTTTTCTTCCACCCAGTGGCACATGAACCCCAATGAACAATGTTCGATGGCCTACAGGTAAAAAAAAGGTGTCTTTGAGAAAGGAACTATGTTATAACAACAATATAAATATCCTTAATAGCATTAATGGTATCATTCTTGTGATAATTTTGAAGTTATATAATATTGATTATTCTAATGTTAATAGTCATAACAGTACTGACTTGAGTAATGATGATTAAGCATCACAGATACACAACCCCTTGATACAGGAAGCAATTCCAGTACTGAAGTCCTAGTGATGCAGTGCCAGATTTTTTTTTCCTTCAAATTTGCATCTTTATATTTGAACTTTCATTAAAGCCAGACAGGTGTTCTGTTAAATGTCTTCCAAAACAGTAACATAAAGAGACACATGGATCTCTTTGGATTGAACATTTGGTAAAGTTGCTGTTTGCTTTGTGTGTACAAGAACTTTACCAAACTCATTCCTATTTATGAGCCAAACCTTGACAGAATTCTTGTGGGAAATTCACTGAATAAAAAACAAAGAAGAGAGGGGGAAAAAAAAGAAATTGAAAAAACCATAAAACACTCAGTAAGCAAGAGTACAAAATCCCTATACCACTTTACATGCTCACATCATAAATATATTGCTGGTATCTTAGGGTGCTTTCATTTCTTCTGTTGTATTTTTTTAAATACATAAGAAGGTACATATTGCATGCCTGCTGCCTTCAAGCCTGACAAATTTTATGTTGCTGATCAAGCCCAAAATATTTAGGTCTCTTAGCTATGTGGGCTAACAGGATCAGAGCACAGTAAAGCATTTAGAAGGGGGAGAGCACAGCAGAAATGTGCACTAACCAGAACAAATGGGAAAGGAATTGTGACTCACTACAGGCAGGTCTTCTACATTTACTCAGCAGAAAGACATAGCCCAGATTACTCATCTCAAATAACATTAGTTTCTCCTTGAAATGAACATAACAGAGCTCATGGATATTTGCTGCTTTGCTGTAATCATTCAGCAGTGTCAATCATCCAAAAAATATCAAGAACACTAAGCTAAGGTAGCACGTGACCTCTAATCCCATGGAGACTCCAGAGGAGGCAGAAAACACAGCAAGGCAGCACGTGTCACAAAACATCAAAGAAATTCAATACTGACAGGAATTCTCTGCAGAGGCAGAGCTACAAAATCTGGAGAAAAGAGTCTGGACACCACACTAGTTATTTCCCTAACACTGATCCATGTAGAGGAGGCTAGAAAGCAGAGGAATCAGTTTTTGAGAGACTATTTTTGTTGAGTCAGTAGATCTTCCTAATACAATGCCCACGAGTTGAAAACTATTTATTTATTTATTTATTTATTATATACCTCTTTCTTCTTGCTTATCACATTTAACTCAAGAAATGGTTTAAAGAGAACTGATGCCTTTTGAGTATTTCAAATGCATTGCAGCCAGTAGTGCATGACACAAGGAAAAATTCATTAAAAAAATACTGAAGGACATGAGTAATGCAGTACTTTACATTTCCTTATCCCCCTGCTTGGACAGAAGAAAAAGAAAAACAACATTTTGAAAGGAAGGTTTACTGTTCCTAAGACTTCAGTAATTTCCAGAGGTGCAAATAGATTGCTTTTCTAATTTAGTTACTAAGTACATTCCTGCTGCTTTGTGATAGAAGTGGGCATGCTTATCCTAGTTTTCTCCCACGTCAATGATCAGATTGTACCTGCATCAGGAAATGTGATTGAGACTCACATTTCAATTAATTTCCAGGGCTGAAAGCAGTACTTGAGTCCAGACTGTTCTTTATTCAGTACACTGAGATACAGTGCCAGAACATTCGTGTGTGTGTGTGTCTGAATGCCACAGCAATTTTCCTTATACAGACACAATCAGTTCACTGGAAGAAAAAACAGGAACCTGGAAACTGAAATAGACATCAGGAAAAAGCAAAGTGGATTTTACTCTTTCTGTGTGAACCTACTGAGACCAGCAGAGTGCTACCTAGGCATAATTTCAATAAACACACGGAGAAAGGTAGGTGCTTGTTACAAGGTTCAGACAAATAAGAGGAAAAGAAACTGACAGGGGAAAAGCAATAGTTCTCTACAGAAAAATCATAGAGCAAAAAGCAAAAAATCTGAGAGTTAAGTAGTTCTGGTTTATTAAAAGATCACAACTGTGGAGCAAAAAGAGACCATCTGGGAACAAAAGAGTAATGAATTCTGAATTGCTGACAAAATGACAATGAATGATAGAAGCAGCAAAAAAAGAAAGAGGAAATACAAAAGAAATCCAATTACTGTATTACCTTACTTCAAGTAACCTTTTCATGGTAAGTATTATGAACTAGAATGTAATGTAGGTTTTTCTGTACAAATTGTCCAAGGCATTATTAAAAAAGAGTTTCCAGAGAGCTCTCTAAATTTGCCAAGACTAGAAGGTCAAACATGGACAGAGCAGGGCAGATCTCAGGAAAACCTGACTAAAATTTCTAACAAAAAAGGGCATCTACAACTGAGTGAATTCAGGATCAACCAGGATATCCACTATCCAGGCTATCCTTATAGATAATAACTAATCATATATGGGCATTTCTTTCATTTATCTTTAAGAACTTTTTTGTCTTTTATTATTTACTTCATCAGGATGCCAATTTAAAATTACTGAATATTGCTCAAATATTGTAAAATAATTCTGCTCTGCCATACATTTTCACAGGACCTAGCTCAATTAGATTATAATTTCTCATTCTTTTGGCAAGACTACAAAGACACTAAAGTATGGGAAATAGTAACAACTGCAGGTTACATCAGGGTACAAATCACTGACATCAGGTACAACCTAACAGCCATTCTCACACAGAGCTGACATATGGTTTAAGAGGTGAACATAACTCGTTGCTCTTCCTACCAAATGGGTGGGATTTTTGTGTTAAAATTGTTTTTGGAAGAATAGGAGGCACTGGGGCAAAAAAATCTGTACTCTTAGCATTCCTTTAAAAATATCTTAAGTCTACTAAATTAAGGGAAATATTTACAAATCCTTTCTCTCCATCTCCATTTTCCCTTGAAATGTCATATCACTAAAGAATTGTAATGGGATTTCCAGAAGTACTTAAGTCATCAAGCACCATCAATTATAATGGGTTATGTGTTTTCAGAGCTCTAGAAATTCCACTACATTTCTTTTTCTTTCCTTTTATTTAAGGCATAAGATAGGTAGCTAGGATAAGCTTCTGGTTTTAAAGACCCAGAATGCCAGGTTCTGAAAACCATTTCTAAGTGTTACTTCAGTCATTCTCAAGGGATATGCAGCAAATTCTTCTGAGCCTGGGTTTTTAGATTATTAATTTGCTATTGGGTTCTTAAAATAAATTTAAGTAAGGAATAATTTCTCTTTTCTCCTTTCAGCAACCCCAAACAACACTTCTACTTAGATTTTATTCTGAGAAATGTCTCTGCAAGACATATTCATATTAATAATATATGTTTCATATCTGTCTTTTCTAGGGCAATGATTTCATACTTCCAAAAACTGAAGACACTTACAGCACAATATTTTTTTCTTCAAAAGTGTAAGGGACATCCTGATTTTTCCACATGTTTGTATGTATTTTCATCTGTGTCAAAGCTAATAATAATTAATAGGACTCCTCTTAAATATTTCATACTATCATTTGTGTTTAAGAGACAGAAAACCATCAGTCCATGTAGGGTTAAAAACTTGACTTTTTCCTTATGGAAAGAAAGTGATTATGGTGAATTGTGTAGGAGTAGAAGTACATGACTCATGATTCGTTATTGTAGTGCAGCAGGGAGGCAGAGCTGGAGAAAAAGCAGAAAGGACAAAAGCAATCCTTCAAAAATCAACAGTTTACATTGCTGTTTGTGGTTATGGTTTCCCCAAAACCCATTTTCACCTTTTTGCGGTGCCATAATTTGGAGGAGCTGACAAGAAAACCTTCAAAATTTCTTTTAGATCACACATGTAATTTATATTCTAGAGTAGATTACAACAAAAATTATATAGAAAAAAACTAAAAGCAATATCCCTGACCCACGATAACATTAAGGACACATTGAATGTGGCTGATAAGAGCATCTCACCGAAGTCATTATAGTTAAGGACCTTTTAAAGAGCTTCAATCATTCACTGCCCTCACAAAAAAAATCTTGCATTTTAACAAAAGATTTTTCCAGATTATAGGTGGGCTAAAATATACTTCTTTACCAGCACTTATGTTTCAAATTTCCTAGATTCCTCCAGAGGAATCCAGAGGTGTTGTATGTATGGTTCTAGCATGAGATCATGACCTTGCCAGACAGAAGAAAAAAAGCCAGCAGACACAGAATATAAAAGAACCTGCTCAGATACACAACTCTTTCCACTGATGGAGAGTGAAGCTGTGGTTATTGGAGGGAAGAATTTGACCTATATTTCTAAATTAGCAGCAAGCCAAAAAAAAAGAAAAAGAAAACGCAACCTCAGTACAAATACAATCGTGTGTTAAAAAATTAATGTTTCTATCTTCTGATGATGCAATTTAGCAGCTTTCACCAACAATGGGAAATTGGTTTATGTCAGTTTCATCTGGGATTTCACAAAGTGAAGCATTTGAATATATAAGTCCCTACAAATACTGAAAAGGTTTCCTGTCTGTGAAGCTCAGAGCAAATTCAAACCAAATTCACAATCAAACCTTATCATCAGCTGAAGACTGTGGTGTTCAACCAGCACTGTGGCACTTGTTTGCTTCCATTATTTAATTATTCATAATTTCAAAGAGATTCTGTGAACACATGCTTCAAACTTATTCATGAATGTTCAAGGTGAATCACCTTCCACTAACACAGAAACTGCTGAGGAGGGACAAGGGGAGCAAAGGGATCAAACCAGGTAACTGCCAAGACAAAAGGAGAAAAGTGGGGTCTCAAGCAATATTGAATTACACAGGAAAAAGAAAACAAAACTAGATGAGAGGCACTAGAGAAACACATGCCTTAGGAATCACAAAGGGAACAAGCTTGAGTATGTGATACCTGGTAGGAAACAAAATGAAAGAGCAAGGTACAGACAAAGCCAAATCATTCTGGCCTGTGCTTCCACAGCTTTTATTGTTCGCCTCGAAGCGCGGCGAGCATCGCTGCAAGGAGCACAAGCGGGGTCAGCGCCCACGTCAGGATGAGCAGGGCACCCCAGGGAAGCACAGGCAAGGCAGCTGGGAGCAGGGGATCTGTACTGACATGCGAACAAATTATTTGCAGTAGGCTGGAGCATCCTGGGAGCCAAGGGGAAGGGAAATCTCAGTCGATGCTCCTGTCTGACCAAGCAAAGCCAGTGTCTGACTTGTTTCTACATTGAGGCATGGGTGAATCAAGGCCCGGTTATTAAAATTTATATTCTTTCAGCCCTATGAGCTGGTAGGTCCTATTAATTTTCAGGTAAATAATGTCAGTGGAAGACAGGTGTGCTATGATGTAATTTCTACAAAAAAAGGTCCAGTCTCTGAGAATAAAAGGCTGCTTAAAACTCAATTTTCTACTAAGTAATAATACATGGAGTTTAGCATTTAATCACAATGAGGTTTTCATTTATTAACCCTAACAGTATAAAATCAAAATTTCTTAAAATAAGTTTAAAATTATTGTCACAAGCCAGAATAAATCAAAAAAGAAAAGGAAAAAAAAACCTAAAATAATTATTTTTAAAAGAGAATAATAAAATACTCTGGAGTTTCACATTTTTTGTTCAGCATCAACTATCAAAATTATCCTTCATGCAGGTTGTTAATTACAAAATATCTCTACAAAATTTACAATTAATTTTTGGTTTATTGAGTTTAAAGTCGCCGCTTCTGCATCATTCTGTGTTGTGCTAGTGATATTTACATTCTAATTAAGCTTGAAGGTTTTTTGTAACTTTCAGTAAGCAATCCACGTAATCTGAATGTTGTAAAAAGTGTCAGGAGGCATATCCTGAGTCATATTCATGCATATACTGGATACAGTCTTTTATGTATCCTCAAAGATATGAAACATGGCAAACTTGATTTCCCCTGAGGCAAATTTTCCCATGCCACTTAGGCAGATTAAATGAATGAAACATAAAAAGCTTAAGCAAAATCTTGACTTGTCTGAATCATGGATCATTTTGCCATTTTCTCCAACAGAGCCAGAATTCATCCCTGATTCATGCTGGGACCTTCACCTAACAGTCTGATCTCCACCCATCTCCCTGTTGAAGCTGCTTCTCAAACCAGGCCACAGTAATACCCACAGCAGTTCTGAAATACTCTCACAAAAATCCTCAATCTGCAGCTGGGCACCTCCAGCAAGGAGTCCATGGAATGGCCACTTGTCCCCTCAGCTAACACAGGGGCCATAAGGAAAAGACCTTGGCCAGAGTGTATTTAATGTTAATTCCCTTGCATATCTGCATAGCCCAAAAGTCAGCATGTGACCTGAGAGAATCTGAGCTCTCCAGCCCAGAGCAATCCAAGTACTTCTGACCTGTGACATAAGCAGTGGGTATATCCATCTGATCAGAAACTGTTCTCACTGAACATACATTGAAGCAATGGCAGCCAGCCAGAGACAACCCCATGGAACGAGCTGAGAGCAGCTGCTGAAGTGCACATCTGTCCAGGAAAACGTGCCTGGCTGCCCTCAGTACAGGTACATGTACAACCTGTCATGTTGCAATTAAATACTTGAACATCCAGAATCAGTGCCCAATTCTCATTTAGGAATTCCACCACTGATAAAAATGAGAGCATATTTATTTCAGTAGGATTTTTGTCTGTACACACATTCAAAGATTACATGCAAAACAGGTGATTATAACCAGGGAATATAATCTCTTTTTTGCTTTTCAAAATGCTTTCTCAGTCCCTCTATCAATGCAATAGTCAAACAAATGACCTATTCAATATTAGTGACTGATCGTGATCTTACAACTCACAAAAAATTAACTATGTGGAAAAATAATTGGTGCTGAAAATCTGAATGCCAAAGCTCCGCAAACAATTCACTTCTGAAGCACTACAAAACTTAAGTAAAAGATACTATTTGAAGCACTTACTGGCACTAAGATAAGCAACACATCTTTTCTGTTCCCATAAGTACTGCAGTTCCTATCTTATGTTCCCAAAGTTTTACTACACTGCTCAGGGAAAGAAAATACTGATCTAGAGAGACCGAGACAAAAATCTATTCTGTGTCCATTCTTTGAGATATATCTTCATGCTTTCAGCAAGAAATGTACTTGCAATATACTTGCACAATGACTGCCAAAATATGCAAGTCCAAATATTAACTAGGCTTTGAAATTTCAGATGGAAATTTTAGTACACATTAAAATCTGCATTTCTGAAGTTTAAATGTTGATAGTTTAATTTTTTTTTTTAAGAAAAAATACTTAAAATGATAAGATTGAATAAGAAGAAATTGAATACTGATTTTCAGATTTAAACCTGCACCTCTTCATATGAATTTCTGACATGGTGCCATTAAAACTTACACCCTGGCAAAGCTATTCTTCCCTAGAATATTCAGTAACTAGCTATTTACATTTTAAAACATAAACCCAATTAAATGTCTGTCAAAAAGCTAATTACGTAATATGCATTAATAGTCTGGTTATACTCTTTTTCTAAGATATGCAATTAGCACCTGATTATTTAATTTCATATTTCATAGTTGTTATGTCATTAGGAAAAAGGTACATTTTTCAGCAGAACCCAACACAATGTCAGTGAATGAAACAGGTATTTGTGAGTCACATTCTCTGTTTCCAGGGGTAGAAGTGCCTAGATGTATTGCAAAACAAACGGACATGCTATTAACAGCAACTGGATATTAAAATCTGCAATGTCTTCAAAACTTATTATGTCACTTGGTATTTTTGAATGTAGTGATTATACATTTAAGGACAAACTGATCTGAGCTTAGAGTGAGCATGACATTATCTGAGAAAACTAACTGCATCATGAAGGACTGAGTCTATACTGAAAAATTGTTTTCTTAGAACATTATGAAACAATAGGGTTTTATTTTTAATAAAAGCAGATTCATTTGATAACTTCAGAATTTTTCAATATTCTAAATTTAATTCAACTTAAATTGATGGGAATATTGTGGGAGTGTCACTGCCACGTTCCAATTTCTACTGATAACATCTTAAGAGCTTATCTTTGAAATAATATTTTCACCGATATTTCACAGGAGCAACTTTATACATATGGGATGGTGGGGGGAAAAAATAATTAAATACCATTCTTAAATTATGTTCCATGTAGTCACATGTGGAACATCACAGTAATTCTGACAACCTAAATGTGACTTAAGCTTATGTGACTGAGCTTAAAGATGTCAGCCTGCAGAAAGATGTCCATCTTTAAAATGCCACCTCACAATCATCAATAAAATGACTCAGCAAAAGGATATTTTTGTGGGTTGACTCGCCCCACAAAATCTCTGTGAGTCAGTACCATGGAGAAAGGGAGACAGGGAGGTCCCACTTTTTTACTGGGTGTTTCTCTGAGGACACCAGATACTGTGGCTTCTCTTTGATCAAGGATGCAATCAAGAGACTGAAGACCACAGATTAAATGTGAGATTCAAAATAGGGAGGTTTTGTGCTTATGCCCAAAACTGGCATTGCCAGCCTGACCCACTGGAGACACCAAAACTCCACCAAAATGCCACCCTGAAACATCTTACCTGAGATCTATCCTTGCACACACCCAGACTTCCCCCAGGCTGAGTAGAGAGCTACCTACCTCATCCGTGCCCTACTGCACAACATCTAACATCCTCCTGTGAGAGACAACCTCACACAGACACAGCCAGGCCCCTCTCAAATGCAGCTATATCTGCTTTTTGAGGGAGGCACTGCTGAAGGAAGCAGTAACAGAGAGTTGCTGTGTAACATTGGTATTCCAATGAAACCATCAATATGGCCAGCATGTATCAGATAACACAAAGTTCATACAGACAGAGAAAAAAAGAAAAAAAATTATGAAGTAATCAATGGTAGGCATTTAGAAAACTCAAGTTCCTGCACAAATGGAGATAACTCTCTTTAGGCCTGAAGCAGGGAACTTTTCAGATGTAGCATGTTGATCTTAGTATTTCTTTTGGGCTAGTTCATGTGGATCTGTGTGGCAAAAACAGGAACCTCCATGTCCCACTACAAGAAGATAACAAAATCAGCCATTTCCAGTCTCAGGAAAGGGCTATCACATATGCAACAGAAACTAATTTTCATTACAACTATGATTTAGGGGCTCACACAACTCAATACAAGAGTAACCAAGAGTTACAGTAGTAACCAAAGCTTGGGATACACTAAACAAATAGAAATGCAACTGACTCATTAGACCAGTAACTAAACAGTTCTCATAATTTCTCACTTCCTTCTACATGGTCAAGTTAGGTGGCTTCTGCAGTGGCTATCAGTAAATATGTATCCAACCTCTGACACTCCAGAACACTTTTGCTCAGCTGAAGATGTGGCTAGGCAACTACATGAGGATTGTAATGCAAATGTAGAAGCCTTTATAAGTACTAAATCAGCAGTCCTGCTTGCAATTGCATATTCAAAAGCTTAAAAGACATATCTAAAGTCACACATGCATATGCACAGGACTTGACCACCGATCACCAAAAACCAGCAAACTCCTTCCACCATCATCTGTTTCTGGACACTGCTGTGGGAGAAAACAGTATTTCTTTAAAATAAATGACGATATTCTACTCTCTTGTCTCTTTGCATCCCTGCTCAAATCAATAAGTTTACACATTGGAATTACATGTCTGTACTTTCAGAAGAAAGTGACAACATAAAGTACAGAAAAATCATCCCTCACCTTCTAGATCTTCCTTTTCAAAATGTGTCTTGAGAATGGAGCGAGTTCCACCTCTATCCACAACAGCCTCTTCATCATTTCTCTACAAAACAGAAAAAAGACAGATAAGCTACTTTTCATTTGGAAACTATTGGCAAGATTGATTGTACAGTACTATAAAACAAAGATGTTCTTAATATTTCAACTTTCCAACTCAAGAACAAAAAGGGGTGTAAGAATTTAATTTTACTTATTAAATCTATTTCTTTTGCATCAGTTTTTACTGAAGTATGATTACAGCTAACTTTGACATGCAAAACTTCTGGTAAAACCTGCAAGATGGCTACTGGAAACCAAGAAAAACAGGAGCCATTAAGACAATGAAAGACATGAGACAAGAAATGTCTGATCAAGGCAGCTTTATTCTCATGCACCTTAAGGAAGGGGTTGTACACGTATTTTTGTCTTTAGTTCAGGATCTTGAGCTACATGCAGAATTCCCTGACTATTTCTACTAAGATTCCTTATACTTCAGCAAAGCTAGACAATAGCACTCAGTGGCAATATGGTAAGAAATAAAACTAACACCATGAAATCAACTGACTTCACTTACTGGTGAATTGCAAAGCCTTTGCTTTTCTTTACAAACACCAAGCTGAATTTAGTATAAAGGCAGGCAGCATACACTAATAGCAGAAAACAGAAAAGCTTTTCTTCCTCAGGAACATATATTTCATGTTTAACTTTAACCTATAGTCATACATGCATTTAAACTGTACTCTCTACTGCACTGTAAATGTAGTACATGATTAATAAATGTACTGTACTCAGGCCAGGTACTGTACTCAGTTAAGGTACAGAAATCAGTGATTTTGTCATTTCTGACATGAAGAAAAAAAACCCAACGCATTTCCCTGAACAGAAAAATATTTTGGGGGTTCAGCAACAAGACACTAGATGCTGTGCTACAATGAGTATTTGGTTCACTATGAGTTTGACATCACTTGTGAAAAAATCCAGCTACTAAATACAGCCTGTATTTCACAACATGAAAGATTAATTTCCATTAAATTATTATGAAAAATGATGCATTATACAAAAGTACCAATTAATATATTTATTGTCATTAGTAGAGGTGTTTTAGCAAGTGATACTAGAACTAGAACTACTTGATTTTGATACGTAAAATTGTTATCTTAATGCAAGTCTGAAGCACAGGGATTTAAATACCAGTGTTGCATGATAAATATACATCCATATATATAATGCAATGGAATATAATGAGAAATGAAAGTCTTTGAGCACCTCTTCTTAAATATCAGATGCCCCAGGCAAAAAGATTCACTTATATAGCTGGATGTGGTACATTCTGGATGTGAGTTTTTGTTTCAGGCTCCTTTCTTTTTTAAAAATAGCTGTCATGCTGCAGCTATCTTACATAGAAAAATCCTACAAATGTGTCAGCACCAAGCATCTGGGCTGTTAAAGAAAGAAAGACCAAATGTTAAAATGTCTTTATTAGAGCTTTCCCATAGATAATAGTACATAACTAAAATATGACAATAAGAAATGGGCTTCTATTGAAACTGTTTTGTCTTTTAATAATTTAGAATTAGATAATAACCCATTAAGATGTACCAGGAAGGTATAACTTTGCACAAACCATTTGATCATTTTACTAAAATGAATCCATTATTTTAAAGCAGTTAGATATAACAATGCCATGCCTCTGGGTGAGTGATTAGGCAGGATGTCAAAGTCCAAGTATTAGAGCCACATCATAAATAATGCTATTCTAGCATAAGACATTCACATCAAAAAGGAAGCAATGTTAGGAAGAATTTACAGTGGGGAAAATAATAAATTGCTGGGCAGTTTAAAGCCCTTACTGATTATCTAAGTAAATTAAATACAAATTAATTCATTAATATTTATCAAAATATGCTCATACACTTTGACTTCTCCTTTCCCATGTGTTCAATTTTCAGCTTCTGGCAGACTTTTACTTCTCTGCCTCCTCTTCCTGTAATGTCACAGCAAGTCTCAGCCTTGCCTCATTCTCAGAAGTGGGTTTATTCCATTAATATTACAGAAAAAAACAGCTTAATTGGGAGTGCTGTGTTGTTAGCAATTCACTTGTCAAACTCTGAGCAAAGTCCAATTAAACAGGCCTGGCACTGAACATGCTGACTTCCCAGGGAGCAGCATAAGAGCCACCTCACATTTACCAGTACAAGAGTTATACTGCATTTACTCTAGAAGTAATTTCTGACTCCTGAACTGCCCCCTTGGAGGAGGGGAGAGGTGAGACAAAGGTTCACTTGCAGTTTAGTGCTTAAACTTATTGGGCGGTGAGGTCTATTGCAATACAAATAAAAACAGATCCCACTCCACTTTTCCCTGGATTAATAGAGACTGGAAACATACTTTCAATTAGTACGGCTCTGGTTTTTATTAGAATTTCAGGAAAACTATGAACTTATTATTTTTAAGTGCTGCAATAAATGAGTTTGAAGCTGAAAGTATAGGCAAGACTAACCATAATATAGTCATGGAAGAAAGAATTCATGACAACCAAACTCCACACTAGCATCCTCAAAGCCATGAATCTTGGGCCAATCTGCAGCTTGGCCCATCAGTTTAAGAAAGCTTAGAATAAGGCGTGAAAACTAAATACTCTTCATTGCCATGCCACATTTACATCAGAATTCTACCCCTTCTTCCTTTTACACCATTTGAAGATGATGAAGGTACAAAATTTTACATAGGGCACAAATCTGCAAGGACTGGAGTAGTGAAACCATACAGACATACTGCAGCAGTCTGCAAACAAATGTGTGGACACACTGACCATGTGCAAGTCCTTGGAACTGTCCATTACTGCAATGAGTTGCTGGCTGAGTCCAGTGAACACTGTGGTCTACTGCTTAAAGCATGGAAGAGGGATCCAGGAAGTCCCCGAGCGCTAATCCTGGATCTGCCACTGACTTGCTGTGTGGCCTTGGAAAAGTCACTTAATCTCTGTGCCTCAGCTTCCCCATCTGTAAAATAGGGATAATAATACTTACTCATCTACCTTCCTCACTGGGCTGCTCTGTGCCAAAATAAATTTTCACACAGCATTTCAGAGCTGTAAGGCACTACAGAAGTGCCAAGTGATTCAATTTAAGAAATTTTTCCCATGTGAATAGATAATGATAGGAAATAAGAAGTTGACAAAAAACATTAAGGCATAAACTTTCTCTTTTTTACATCAAACCAATGTACATTAATAGCTTGCAATAATTTTACATTGCACAACTCCAACAAAAATATATAAGAATAAATGTAGGAGGTTTTTTTCTGCCAGCCTAATTTAAGAGCAATGCTGGAGAAGCCAGTGGAATTATATTTCAGTAAAGGTATAATCAGAGTGTAATAAACTTTTCATAAAAAATATAACATTTTTTCACTCTCCTTTTCATAATATTTGTTAATATCTTATGGTTTTACATAGTCATCACACAATAGTTAATCTAAAATTTATTTCCCTAGTAATGAAATACCAGCAAACACACAGTAGAAGAAATAATGTATCTGATATAAAATAGCAAGGAAAAGCCAAAGCTTTTTACATGGAAACCACAAGATCCTTAGAGACTAGGGCCCAGCAACCCTACTCAGTCCATAATTTTTTTCATGTCTTACATTTTCCAAATGAATGCTGAAATGACCTTCAACATGCAGCAGCAGCATATTTCACAGAAAACATCTATTTAATGAAAGTCTTACAAATAGAGTTGTCACTATATTTGTCTCGACATACTAGAAGTTCAAACACAGTGGCAAGTAGAGAAAAGCAGACAATAGAGTCATCTTCTGCATGCTCTACATTGCAACCACATTGCACTGAAAAGATGTGTTTGAAGTTGAACAAAATAAAAGGAAATAAACCACTTTCAAAGACATTACTTTTTGGTAAGTGATCACAAAGGAAGAAGGTCATCATGAGTCCTGGAGTATGGATTTTCAACCCTTAGATAAACAACCTGCTTATCAGAGTATAAAGTGAAACTATAGTTGTTGCCAGGAATTTTAAGTGTATTGGTTATAAGGAATAAAAAGGCCCATGACTTAGTAACCAAAACCAAATGCCTTAAGTGCCCTTTCCACCTATGTATTGATAAAGCTCAGCATCTAGGATATTCCAATATAAAAATGACCTCCTGGAAAACTTCCCAAAGTGACCCTCTTTAGTTATGATACAGCCCTAACTACAATTCATAACAGGCTGCGAAGAGGTTGGTCTTCAATTTGCCACCTTCCAAAACTGTGCACTGCCCTTCCACACCTCAGAACAACTTAGTTGAAAAAATACACTTTTAGAAAAGCTGAGAAGTATCATTTTATGACAGATGTTTTTGTGCCTTTTTACTTACTGTCTATGCTTTCATCACATTGTAGATGACTGGGTGGAGAGAAAAAGGAAATTAACTGCTTTCAAAGGTGGATCTGTACAAAGGCACATGACAAACCTCTTTAAATATGTATGTGCTAACGTAGACACACGCTCTTGTAGAACTTCAGTACATTTCCAGATGATGGAATTAGGACATATTCCACATCTTTTGGATGACAACAAGGTAGGCTGAAGTCCAGGTGACAATCTTTGATTTGAAATTATCTACATAAGTATTATATTTATTTATTACAAGAGGAAAATCAATATATTTTCTTAAAAGAACACTTGCATACATTATAAAAACAACTTGGATACTGGGCAAACATTTACTAAAGATCATCTGTGTTGATCATTACAGCAAATGAAATATTAGTATAACAATAAATATACATTAAGAAACAGGAAAATAGGACAGCAAGGAAGTATTAAATACTTGCAAAGAGTGTGTCTCACTTCTTTCCCTTGGTAGGTTCAGTGATCCACTAGTATGACATCTGTACCTAATATATTTTGAGTAGACAAATCAAAATGGGTAACAGAGAAATTTTTATTTTACATGGAAAACTACAAAAAAATTTTTGATCCTTCTTTTTATCTAATTTTTTTCATACTTGGCTACTTTTATTTTCTGTCCTGGTATTTGTTCAGTGCTTTCAATAAACTGGAAGATTGTTTCCCTTTGAAATACAATGCAAAAACCAACTACAAAGAGTATTAATATTCTACTTTTTTTCCCACAGTTTTTAAGACTCTCAGTCAAATCCTGTCCCTTTTAAATTACATTCTTAATATACTCACAGAATAAATCATATCAACATAACCTAAAGAACCTTTTTTTCAGCATCTTTCTTTCTGTAAAATATATAACAGAGCAGAAGCCATTTTGATTTTTCAGACACTAGAAATTATGCATATGACACACCTGCTGACTCATAAGGAAAATAATCATGGTATTAATTGCTTCTCCATATAAGCCCCTTATTGATGATTAGACAACCTACATAATTCTGAAATGCCATCTGGAACTCAGGAACACCTGTCAGCATAAACCATGAAACACTGCCTTCCCATAAACAATAGAAAGCTGTAATGTTGTGCTGGTTTTGGCTGGGGTAGAGTTAACTTTCTGCACAGCAGCTGGTAGGGGGCTGTGTTTTGGATTGTGCTGAGCACAGGTTGGTAATACAGAGATGTTTTGTTATTGCTGAGCAGGGCTTGCTCTGAGCCAGGGCCCTTTCTGCTCCTTGTACGGCCACACTGGAGAGGGGGCTGGGGGTGCCTGGGAGACACAGCTGGGACAGGGGACCCCAACTGACCCAAGGGACATTCCAGACCATGTGACATCATGCTCAGCATAGAAAGCAGGGGGGAAAAAGAGGAAAGGGGGAGGACATCTGGAGAGCTGGTGTTTGTCTTCCCAAGTCACCGTGACCTGGGATGGGGCCCTGCTCTCCTGGAGATGGCTGAACACCTGACTGCCCAGGGGAAGCAGGGAATGAATTCCTTGTTTTGTTTTGCTTGTGTGGGCGGCTTTTGCATTCCCTATTAAACTGTATCTCAATCCATGAGTTCTCTCACTTTTACCCTTCTGGCTTTCCCCCCCGTCTCACTGGTGTGGGAGTGAACAAGCGGCTGCGTGGGGCTTGGCTGCTGGCTGAGGTTTAACCATAACAAACATACAATTATTTCATTTATTTTATATTATCAATAACTGCATATGCTTAAAAGATGGCCTAACATGTTCATTTCACTTTATACCTATTATCATAGTTAGTGGTATAAAACTTGTGTATTTACCTTTCCAGTGGCCTGTAATGAAAAATTAAACATTTCTGCAGACACCACACACACAATTATCTTTTCAGTTCAAACATTACTGTTTTGTGTTATATTCATTTTACAGAATCATTACACAGTATTTGTATTTTTAAGATCATTTTGGTTGAGTTCAGCTTAACATTTCATAAAGATGGCATTACTAAAGATATGGAAAACGAAGTTACTTGAACTCAAGAGCTACCAAGTGCATATTGTAAATATTTTGCAAAGACAATTAACCTAAATGGCTAAAAAGCTGTTACACATAGATGCCTGCCTCCCTGCTGCAGGAGTAAAATCACTGGTGACTGCCATGTTCAGTCTTGTCCTTTAAACTGTCCTTGAGCAAACAGGCTCACACAAAACTGATTTAATGCACAATGTGTATGCCCACAATTTAGGTGCCATAATTCTTTCCTCTTTCTAAAGACAAGCAGAGAGGGTTTAAAAAAAAAAGCAACCTTTTTTTTAATATTATCATGTTTAATTGCTTATATTACATATAACCATATTTTGCAATCTTCTGAGGTGGAAAGTATAGTGAATTTTATCTTTCGGATGAAATATAATTGCTTTTCCATTCCACTAGCTACATTGTATCATCCTTTTCCCCTCTATCTACCTATCAAAGAAGACCCATCAAAACACATTTATAATGCAACAAGGTCTGTTCTGTAAGGTCTGAAGGATCATTTTTTTAAGTGTCCCTTTAATGGCGCTGCTTTTATGGCAGCTTTCTGGAATAATCACTACTGGTTAACATAAAGCATAGCTTTCCTTTTGGTCAGCTCTGCTCCATGTAGTTCAGGCTATGCAACAAAGTAAGAAGCAATTAGTTTTCATCCCAGATTTGCATCTTCCCCAGGGCTGCATGTCATATGCATAAAAGCATCCTTCTCTGTCTTCTTTTTTTGCTCTTTGCTATTTTTAAAGCAAAAGCCAAGATAATGTTTAGCATGACTCAATAATGAAATGTCATGTTCTGCAATGCTGCTAAAAATTGCACTAATCAGCACTGGCTTCAAAGAACTGATTTGCTACTGGCCTGAGACTGAACACACATTTAATGTTATAATGCAATTTCTGTAACATATAAGCATAGAGAATCATTTCAGACATTAACTCTAAGCACAAAGTATTGCTATAAATAAAACAAAACACAAGCAGAAAATAAACCAAAGCAGTTTTACACAGAATTAAATCTCAGTAATACTTGTAATTCCTGTGTTCATCTGCATTGAAGCATCCTGTACTTGTTATATATCATTATGCACAATAGAGCAGCTATAAACTGACACATAAATATTTCCTTTATATTTGATACAAAATCTTCTTTCTTAGAAAATCTATTTTAGGTAGGAACAATACATCCTTCCATTTGCAAGGCAACCATGATACACTCTTTTATCTATTCTCCATACACCTATCCAACTGAAGACAACATTTCTATTTGAAAAGATTAAACAAAAAATAGAGGCAAAATAGGAGCTTAGCTTGTTGCAATGGCCAGGTGTCCCACTTTGTCTGCCTAACAGAGCGGGGTGAGAGTGAGGACAATTGCAACAGAACATAGACAAAAAACTTCCCCACTCAAAATACTTGATAAACCTGTTAGAGCACTGGATATAACAATCAAATAATGAACTGCTAAATTCTTTCTGGCTTCTGGAACCTGTTTTAAAGCACCTACAATTAATTGCAGCTGCTTACCATGTTTTGTATGTCTTGAAGTAAATTTATCAGGACTGCCCAAGTGATGCAAACACCTTACAAAACCTGAACAAGGCACTGAGGTTATTGTGTTTCCTTGAATATTTTCAGTCATGTTTAGAGCCTCAAAACTTTTTCCTTTCCTTCCACCCTATCACTTCTGCCAGATCTGCAAGCTAATCTTTATTCAACTGCTAGTTTCAGCCAGATGTCTGAATAAATAAAAGACAGTACTTCTTGCTGCTATGTAGATGTAAAAGTAGGGTAACATCTTTATGACTGAGATTTATTCCTTTTACTTCATATTTTTTACTACACTGTGAAATACTTAGCAGTTCTAGAGAGGAGAACAGCGTCGATGGTTATTTTGTCCTCTGTGGTTATTATTTCAATTTCTTGTGTCATTCTAATGCGGTGCCATTAGCTGAAATCCTCTTTTCTCACTTCATAGCAATGGCTATGTCAACTGCTACAGAGAAGACTTAAGCAAGAAGATGGATGTGAAGACTTTATCCAAAGCCTAAATGAGATTTAATTTTAGCTTGTCTGGCCTCTGTCTTGTCCCAGTGCCAGGTGAGGACAGACCCAGCATAACAGCCCTATTTAGGTGTAGTTAAAAGCTGAACATGCAGACTTTAACCCACTATGCAATAGGATTTTAGCTGCCTGGCAGCAAAGGGGAAAATACACGTCATTGCTAGTTTCTTAATCAGCAGTAAGATGTATTTGGTTTAAAGCTGGATACACTTCCCATCTTAAGGGGTCTCCTTTCAGCCTCAGAAATTATGACATGTTTTCAGATTTCTTCACCTCAAAATAGGGTCAGGGAGAGGAATCATAGAAGACAGTCTCTTGAAGCAGCTACTCATGTGGAAATAGCAAGTGCAAAGAAGAAAAAGGGTCATGACCAACTTTTCAGAACCCATTTTGACAACAACTGCAACACAGGAGAGAGGAGTTTTTGTCTTCCTTTACAGCCAGCCACAAAAATTGTTGTTTGGCAACTGCATCTTTTAGATGCAAATATATGCCAACCACATTTCAAAACCACCTTTTTTGATATTATAAGCCAGCAAGATCAATAATAAACTAAATCACTCTCTCAGAAACACCAATATAATGTTCAGCAATTCTTCTGCTTCTCAAACCACTTTCAACTGTATTCGACAAACACTTTCTTCAAACACAATACAAGGATTAATGAAGGCAGCTGGAAGGTTTCTCATGCTGACCTCCCACAGAAGTATGCCAACATTAGTGACATTGTTTCCCTTCTAGCAGTGGAGGTAGCCTGGCTGAACAAAATCTAACTGAAGTGTTAAAAATAGTGTGGACATTTTGTCATTCATTTTTAGGAAAAAATTAACATCCAATACCATAAAATTTTCAGTTACAAGCCCAAAGATCAAATCAGACTCCTTGTAATCCTTCAGAGTTGACTTCTATATGACCTATTTGTGCTCCAGAAGAGAAAAGAAGATTGTGTTTGGTTTGTTTGGCTTTTTTTAAACTGAAATCGGTAAATAGTTTCCTTGAATAAAACTGACAGATCTTCCTAATCAAATTCAACTGTAGGGTTTAGTCTAAAGATTTCCTAACTCATCTATATTTTCAGGGCTAACTTCAGCAGAAAATCTAGAACCGATGACCCAGTGCTCCTGCCCTCCAAAGATTTAGGTTGATCTATGTGATTTTGTTGTCATGAGTAAATTTTTTATCAAGGCAATTGTAATTGATGTGACTGAAAAACACAAATTTGTATCACTGAGAAATGTTCCGCTACATGCAAATGAACAGCTACCACCATGGAAATGAAAAGACCTTTTGCACTGTCAATACAGTCAGAGCATCAGGAGAAACTTTTCATCTCATAGTTAGACAATGATATTCTGATTATTTTTGCTCTCCCTCTTTATCTGTCACAGATCATCAGTAAGCCATGGTGACCAGGAAGGGTAATCCTACAGAAAAGAGTTAGGAACCCCTTGTTCACAAGAAGATAAAAAAATAATTAAATCCTCCAAGCCACTTACAATACTATCAGCTATCTGAAAGCTCAGGTGGTCTTTTCTTAATTCACACAGGCATTAAGAAAAGCAGGAAACAGCACAGAAGTAGTGAGGACAAGGAAGGGGAAGGCAGAAAATAATTAAGTGAGATAATGAAATTGGTAATGTATTCTGAGAAATAACAGGACAAATGAACAGATTTCAAATGCAAAGTCACTTGTACATCCTTTCTCCCCTGGCAATGAAACAACTGCACTGTAAGGAAAATTTTCATACTGAAGACTCATTCAAAATATATTGGGAAAATGATCATGACAGTGGATTAGATAAGAAAGGATTTGTATAGCTTACAACTTTAGACAGCACAACATAAAAAGTCAGGAATTTGAAATGTGCTGCCAAAGAATGAAAGATAAATATGAATTAAGTAGTAGTTGAACTGGTCTTCCTGCCTCTCAGATGTAAGAATTAAACTTGTACACATTGCCCACCTGTTGTAATCTGTAAGCTTTAAAATCATCACTTCCATGTGATGGACAACAACATCTGGTTGTCCTACACTAGTCAAGACACTTGAAAATAAAAACAAGCTAAAAGTTAAAAACACCTTGTATAACTTTAACAGTGTGCTTCATATTGAAATTACAGAATGTTACTTTTGGAAAGGAAAAGGGACAAGTATTACTTGTAGAAAGTAGGTATGAACATGGCAGTACATCTTCTGTCAGTGCTTCTACATGAAAATGTTTTATTTTTAGAAAAGACTATTATTTTCATTTTAAATTTTCTCATAATGCCACTTAATTGACAGACTCCTATGCAAATGTAGAGAACAGCAAGGAAGGACACAACAATGTCCATCAGACAGAGCTTTGAAGGGTATTTATCTAAATGACCCCAGTGGTCAGTACTTTAGGAAAACAGCAGAAATTACTAGATATCAAGTTTTACTGGCACATCACAGGTAATGAAATTTTTGAGTTACATATCATTGCTTTTATCTCACTGTACTGCTCTAAAGTGAAAACAGTTACAAGCACGATGACAAAAAATAATATCCAACACATACCCTTCATACCCTTCCTTGTCAAGATAACACCATCTCCTATTATTAAAGCATGGATTCTTTTGTGGTGAACACAAAAAGAAAATTCTTCTAATTTAAACATGCCACAAGCTATTTGGATCAATCTTTGATTTATTACAAGTTGTACCAGGCTTATCATATAATCATTGAGGTTGTAGAAGACCTCCAAGATCATCAAGTCCAACTTTGACCTAATACCACCATACCCACTTAACTAGACACAAAGCTCTTGAACTAACTCATTTTTAGAACACTTCCAAGAACAGTGACTCCACTACTTCTCTGTGGAGTCTGCTTCAGCGTTAAACACTCTTTCAGACTTAGTGCAACAGGCACTTCCTCTTCAAGCCCAATCTTAATGCAGGTATTAAAAAATAATAATAACCTGCTGATCTGTTTTTACTCATACAAGCATTCTTCCTCAGACCTGCAAGTTCTGCCTACTTTTTCTTTGGCTAGCATTGTTATTAAATAAGTATGTGTATGCATATGTGGAGAACTAAAAACAATATTTATGGGGTCCATTGATATACATGTTGCAAATACAGGCCTGATGTGCTGTCAAAAAAATTACTTAATTTATAAACCAATAATCAGATCACTTAAAGGAGGTATAACATCTTACAGGAATACAAACAACAAATAGCCATGAGTTAAGGGTACTTAGCAACCTAAGTGTAATAAGATGAACACAACTAGCACATCTGCCACATTATTAACAGGTTATAATGCACTTTATAGACTACAGAAAGAGTTTTGATTAGGATCTTCAAAGATTGGGTGCTGTAAAAGAAAGTTCACTAATGACTATAACATGAATAGCAATTGAGAAATCAAAATTGATACTATACTGCCAGTAGAGCTAACACAAGATTCAACCCTGTGGTAAAATCTCTCTCTTGGAAGGGAAAGGACAAGGCAAGTTGAAAAGCTGTTAAAAGAAAGACAAGAAGATGTATTGTATTTGTATTTGAGAAGATGAGTAAATAGACTTTAAATAGCAAGTGATGTAGGTAGAGTGATAAGCAAAGATGATATTAACACCAGTAATCAAGTGAAGGAGAGCTGTAAGTATTAATGTCAGCCAGACAGATGAGATCATAACAGTGCTGAGGTGAGCCAGACCTCAATCTGAATTACAGCTACATGACCAAACAGGAACTGTCAGCTTTCAGAGCCACATAGAGCAAAAAGAGCACATCAGGAAAGAAAAGGAAAGAAAATTCAAGATTATTTCTGACATGATTACATTCAGGTGATCACTGAAGACCAAGCAAATTTTCTGAGCTAAGCAGGGTTTAACTAGACTGGGGAAAAATCATTAAAAAACCAAAAACCAGTGGTGCCTTCATAAAGGTTATGCTCATGGCTAAATTATCTGAAGTAAGGTGTGGAGGAGGATGCAAAGCTGAGGATGGATTCCTGAGAGATCTAAACATACACCTACATACAGAAAGAGAAGGGGGAGAGGAAGACCCACCCAATAAAAAACTGAGTCTGTAAAGAGAAACAATCAACAAGGACAAAATGACAAATGTCTAAGAACAACAAAATTTAGTGAAGACTATAACATAGTATCACAGAGAGATGACAGATGGAGTGGAGGAGAATAAAGGATTAGGCTGGAATTCCTCCAGGAAGAAGTCAAGTGGAACATTAGTGACATAAATTTCAGTGCAAAAGACAGAAACCAGAAGTAAGCAGTTCTAGAAAGGCATTAGAAGTCAAGAAGTTAAGACAAGTGTACAAAGCATATGAATATGGAGAGTAGGGAGTGGGAGCAGATGAAGAAGGTCAAGGGTTAGGACATTAATCTGGTGAATAGAAACTTCTGGAGTAGAGGGTTGGCTTGAGCTCTTTTTTTTAATATGAAGAGACTCAGACATACTTCTTGTGTAAGGGAAGGAATTCAAAGAGAAAAGCAAAAAATTTTTAAAAGTCAGAATATGGATAGGAAACAGAAAAAGTTAATTGGGACAGGTTCAAAGACTACAAAACAAAAAATCCTGTTTCAGGAAACAAAAAGGAAGCTTGAATTTTGACTTTAGTTTGTTAGTTTTAAGAAATTCACATGGAGAGATGGGGTAATAGATGAACTAAATGGAGGGCTGTATGACTAATAAAAAATACAGACCAGGCAAAACTGAAAGAAAAAATATTCGTAACAGATGACAGAAATCCCAGAAATTAAGAAATACGGAAAGTCAGCAGAATCAAAAGATTTTCACCAGAGATAGTCAGCAGTATCTCTGAGGCATTGCAGATGGCATTAGGAACTGAGAAAATAGATACTACTGGGAGTCAGCCAGGACCATGAATGTTAGAAGGGTTTGGAACTGTATGAGAAGAACAAAAAATAGTGCCTAAAGGGACCTGATAAGCTGATAGAAGAAAGTAAAGAAGAATAAAGGAAACCGAGATCATCAAGATCAACAAAACAGAAGTTTTATGAAGTCTCATTCCAAGAGAGAGAGAATAAAAATCTTTTTAAAGTTCCAGTAGTCACCACAGAAAAGAAACTTGGATAACACAGTGCAGGGAAGAGACCAACTCAAGCATGAGGCTGATTTGGCACATGGTATATAGTTCAAATGAGAAACAGTACCAGGGCAGCTACAGAGTTGGATGGTTATCCATATGGAGACTGAAGGGTGAGAAATTATGAATGGAAGAAAGTTGGAAGTCAAAGTCAGACAGAGATGGGAACAGGTATAGTTGTATGCATGTACATTGTAAAAATATTAGAAAGACAGGCAGAAGGAAATTCTATTGCTAAATAAATAAATAATAAATAGGAGCAAGAAGAACTCAGAACAGCACAGAAGTACCTAATTCTTTGACCCAAATTCAAAGCAGATAATGTTCTAGGTAACAATCTCCACAGAAAGGCCCAGAGATGAAGCAGTGTTAATAAACAAGGGAAAAAAACCTCTGCGGGCTGGAGGGAACAGCAGGAGGTAGAAAGAAAACATCTAGATTCTTTGAGATCAGTAACATTCTAGAAATGTCAAGAAAATTAAAACAATATCAAATAATAGAGAAGATAAAGAGTTTTGCACTCAAAGAAACAAGGGAGTTACAGGAATTTCACAAGCCGGAGGAGAAGCAGATGTAATTTAAGGGAAGAAGGGAAGGACATTACACCAAAGTGTAATTCAGACATAGGTTGATATAAGATCATGAAAAGCATCAGAAAACACAGCGATAAATAGGCACCAACAAAGTAATCAAAAATCTCAAGAGAAAGGAAACAGCACTATACTAATTGTTGCTCTTTCATATATCCTGAAACTTCTGTTATCTGAAGCTGTTACACATATACTCTCTGACATACATTACTTGTTTTAACAAACAACATGGTGATTTCAAATGCTAGTTGATAAGGATGATTTGCTGTGACATAGTTATAATAGGAAAGACTTAATCCCCTGAAGCTTATACTGCATGCCAAGTCCATATGAGCAGTACTGGTCAAAGCATTTTATACTTGTACACTCTGTAACAACACAAAAAGTTCATGCCAATTTACACTAATAAATCTTTTGTAATGTGGAAGGGGACTAATCTGAGTCCTATTCTCACTGGAATTTTAATCACATTTATGGATCATTTGCCAGAATTGTATAGTGATTGCTTAATTCTTCCCAAGATATAGTACACACGGGAGTAAATAGCATCACTGGTTCTTATGCATCCTTGGACATACAGATGCCTGGGTTCTTGCAGAGGAATGTTAAAGGTTTTCTTAAGGAGCTTGTTTTGTTATTTGAAGCTTATTTATTCTTTTCCAGCCAAACATCACAGCTCGTATGTGTGATACATAACTTTTCCAATGATCACATTCAAGTAGAATTCTGGAGGCAAAGGACTGTAAACAGGCTAAGGCCAGCTAATGTGTTTTAAACCAGACATATCTCAGAAAGTTGCACAGGGCTTTTGTTCCCCAAATAAGGGTGTAATCAGATCTGCTAAATAGCAACCAAAGATTTCAGCTAACACATTAAATAGGAGTTGACTCATCTAAAAAGGAAACAAAAAAAAAGGAAAAAAAAGTTAACTGAAAACCACTCCTTTGCTGTGACTCTGATATGCTATTATAGTCACAAGTATGCACACTTGAAAAACCAAGAGGCACCCACACTTAGAAATGGAAATATGGAATGATTTTATTTTCTTTGAAAAATTAATTCTCTAAGATAATTTCATCTGCTGATATAAATATGGCAGAATACAAGACTCCAGGAAGTAGGTTTACAAATTACAAATCCATTTACAAGTGGTAGAATTCTCAGTAGATGAAAACATAACACACAAAGACATTACTCTTCAAAACGCGTATGAAATCCTACACTAGCTTGCACCTTGAGCTGTGGCTCCTATGTAGTCAGTGGGAGCTAGACGAAAGTCCAGATAAAAATTATCTTGAAATACAGCATTGCCATGGACTGCAACAGCACACTTCAAACTGTGCATATCACAAGAGCTTTGCTCTGCTTAGAATGAGCATATTTTAAACTGGCACAGTGCAGAGAAAAATTCTGTGAGAGACGAGAAGCAACAACAGGAACCCAAAAGAACAGAAGGGTGTCTCCCTTGAATCTTTGTCTATCCTTCAAACAAAGAAGGCCCAAAGCTTTTATAGGACCACTAAAGACTGACATGGCTTCTCCCTGTACATTCTACATTTAAACTGAAGTATTTTTTTGTAGAGGAATAAAAGAAGATAACCAAAAAAAGGCAAATGTCCCCACTTCTCCTTTTAGCAGTGGATTTGACTTGCAAGGGCACTCTGGAAGCTTGATCATCCAACCTCACAAGCACTGGAACACCAAATTTAGCTTAACTATCACTCTATCTATGCCTATTTACTATTTATCTGCTAAAAAGAGTACTGGGGGGAGAGGAGGGGAGTAGCAAGAGACTACTAATTAATTACTAAGTAATAGATGAGAAATTCTCCTTTTCAACAGCAAAGGATCAAGTCAATAAATCTTGTGCATAGTTCTTGTGCATAGATACTGCTATGATTTCCTTGAAAATTTTATTCATGATTATTCTCATTCTTGTTGATTTTCCATCATCCTGAATCACAAAAGTAATGCTTATGGCAAATTATGACAAAATATTAGCAAAGATGTGATGGCGTTTTTAATCTGTCAATGAGAAAAAATGAAATTCTATGTAATATTATTACCTTGTATTTGATGTGTCTTGTTTTAAACACTTTCTGAATGTTCCTACTTGCTCAGTTTCCTTCTTACTCTTATGCTGGTTTATATTTCTAGCCAGCCTAGAAGAAGTATCAAATTTGCATATCCTTCCAACAGAATATATTTTAGTCAACCAAAGGCTGCTTATACAAATTCTACAGGCGAAACACTCTATATGGTGTGTAACATCTTATTTGAAATCTCCCTTCATACCTTTGAACTGGAAACCTGCTGTTCTCTGAGAAGTGTGGTGCTGTTCCCCTGTGCTCTGCTAGATCAGTGTATGTACCTGTCCCAAATGGCAGACTGCAAACCAAGAGAGGAAGATATTTGGTGATGAACGTGCTGGGAAGGCAGGAACATCCATTATGGGAACAACACTGGCTCCAAGGCTTAACCAATTTACTTTACAGGATCCTGCTGCCCAGCTCTGTATTGAAGAAGCTGCCAAAAGCGTCCAAAGCTAAAGAGCCTGAATCTTGTTTGCTATGACTTAAATAAACAGAATAAGAGATTCTCCAGTTCTTCGGGAAGAGAAAGGTGCCATTCTTTACATTCCTACATTAAATTAGAGAACTACAGGTGTCTACAGTGTAGCCAAGCAAAGACAGGAAAATTAAATGGAAATTAAAATAGAAATTGATAATGACACTTCTATGAATATGAAAGGAAGCCCATGAGGGAAATAAAGTGTAAGCAATTACCAGCAAAATATATTTATAGCTGATGATACAGACATTACTTAAAATGTATATTTAATTCTTGTCTCTGCAATTCCAAATGATACTAAAAAGGAAACAACAGTTCTTATCTGTTGAAGGAGGCAAGAAAAGGACTCAGAGCATGTCTCACTTCTGTGCTGAGGTTTCTGTTGCTGTAGATGTTCAGGACACAAGGCAGTGCTAGTAACTCCTTTTGACAGCACAAATTACATCTTTCACTGACATCCATGGCAAATACGTGTGTTTGCATTAGAAGTTAAATGGCTGAGAAATTTCAGCACATCTGCACCCTAGAAACTAGAAAATCACTCAGGAAAGAGGAGGAGGGGAGCAGAAGGCAGACTGGGCAATAACAAAACCCAGTGAGTCACTGTGAGACATTCACTGAGCAGCAATGAGAAATTCACTCATGACTACGTGCAGAAGGACTGGTGACAGAACACTGAGATCCAGCAGAGGATCCAGTCTGCCAAAGGCAACAAAGCAACCAAGTTCCCAGAGAAAGAAAGAGGTCTTCAGCTCCTTCTGGAAGACAAGAATGCCAACACAGCTTTCCATTTCCATATGTTTCACATTTCATACGTCAGGTAAACTTCACTGGCATTATCCAGCCATTGCCATTAAATCCTGTGCCCAGGTAATCGAAAATGTCTTGTTTTTGACATGTATTAGTACAACCACCTTAAACGATAGTCCAAAGATAAGATCAAGTCACCATTATCAGACACTGAGCTTCATCCTTAGTAGTCCTCACAGAGCTAGGCCTACACTTGTCATGTGGAATCTAAGCACCCAGCAATAATCTTCAGCAGCATATAAAACACAATAAAAAATCACCGTATTACTATCACTGTTATGAAATTATCATTTTGTGGTTTTTGCATGTATTAGATTTTTCTATTGATCATTCAGTGAACTCCATTACAAATGTTACCTGGAAGACAACACTAAAGCAACATCAATCAATCTCAACTTTCTTATAAACTAGAAATTGTCTGATCTTAAATTACAAGTTCTGATGTGCACAACCACTACTTAAGACACATGTATTTGTATGGAGTCTCAAATTCTTTATTCACCAAAACAGACTAGAAAAGTTAGAAAACAATGAGAAGGAAAAAAAGGGAAAGAGATGCGTTGCTACTTTTCAAGTATAACTGACCTGCATGGTTACCCCTCACACAGAAACTCACCTGAAGTGTAGTTCATCCCCTCGTATCATAAACTTGCTCTCCACCACAACAATGCCTATCTCCAAAACAGAACTACACATCTGAATGGTCTTGCATTAACTGGAGCTCCCCTAATCAGTATAAGGACAAGGTATTTCTCTCCTTTTCCACTTGCAGGATTCAGACATAAACATGACACTGCCTTTCCCAGAAAGTTCTAATCACAGGATTGGGACATAAAACTGATACTGCTTTGGCTAGAATACTTTTAATTGCGTTAAATGTGGATACAAACCATATGGGTATGATTCCTTGCATGTATTTTAATGACTCTGCATGCCTGCATAAAATCTTTAATAAAGAAAATTTAAACAAGTGAACTCATTATGCTAGCAGGAGAGAAATGGATGGATCTTAAATCACTGAAGGCTCCTATATAAATTTTTGTTTCATTTAAGCAGCCTGGGGGAACAGAGGGAAGCTATTATAAAAATGAGAAAAATCTTCTATACCTCAACACTCCCTCATGTCCCTTAATTCCTTTTTTTACATTATTCAATATACCAAGCTGAATATTTTTTGTCAGTTAATGGTTGCTTGAGAACATTTGAGAACTCTGAGTTTACTCTGAATTTCAAGCAAAACTAGAAAATAACAAATTATTTTTGTCAAGTTGACTAAAACCACAACTCTTGAATCCCTCTAGGTCATATTTCATTTAGTTTACCTTTTTGGGTTTTTTTGATTAGTGATATCATACTAGATAATATCCTTTTATTCAGTTGCTTTGAAGTTTGCTCAGCTCAAAATATTAGTCTAGCCTTTCCCTTCAGGATTTATTGCCTGCTTATGTCAATTAGTATTGGGGGGTGTAGATTCCACATAAGACATTTCAAAACAACAGGAGGTTTCATCACTAAAATGACTGCTATGAATGAAGCAAAGCTATTTTCAAAGCTTTCCTTCCCCACAAGATTATCAATTATAATTTTCTGTGCATTCAGTTCTCATTTTTCAAGGATTTCTGTGCAAATTTTTCTGTAATTAATTGACTAGTTAACAGACAATCCAAGTCTCCTCACCAAATAATGTGATTCTTGCCCCTCTACTGAGCCCTGTTGAGGCACAACTGGAGAGCTCTGAGCAGGTCTGGATTCCCTTCTTACATGAGTGAAATGGACATAATGAAGGAAGCCCAGTAAAGGAACACAAAGGTCATCAAAGGAGAGGCTGAGAGCACCAGGACTATTTCAGCCTGAAAAGAGAAGGCTCAGAGCTGTCTTATCAGGACATACAACTCCCTCACTGGTGGCAATGTAGAGAAGACCTAGCCCGACTCTTGGTGCTGCCCAGTGACAGGGTAAGAGCAAATGAATACAAATGAAATATTAGAAGTATCACTTCAACATAAGAAAAAACTTGGTGCCCTTAATAATAAGGGAATAGCAGCTTTTTGCCACCTTATCAGTCACATCTTGTGGTCTCCTTATCGGTACGTACATTGTTTAAATGATCCAGGAAAGCGATTTTAGGGTCACACTGAGAACAACTGGCAAGCAGTGTGGAGTTTACTCTGTGTGATCTGTAGTTAATATTGAGTTTATTAATGAAGCAATCTATAGGAATTTACCAGAATTATGGATCAGCTTCTACTTAAAAGAAATTGTACAGACAGCAAAAGCACTGACTGTAGTAGTGTAACAGCACTCATGTTAATGGGGTTCTTCCATTAATAACATTTACTGAAAATTTAAGTAAGGCAAAACAAACATGGTCATGCAAGGAAACAAGAAACAACATGAATAAGTCATATTCTTTAGGAGGCTCATTATGGGATGGGAGGGTGCAAAGAGAGGCACAGGGTGGAGAAAGAGAGAGAGAATAAACTGAGATAGTTTCTTCTCTCAAAAATGCCACTCTAAGTAATGCATATTCTCTTTTACTGCATTAATATGCTCAGCTTCCCTACTACTTCATCTTAGGTGGTTCCACCTCTACAGGAATTTTTGGGGACTAAATATTACTCTATTCTAAATTTTTTTAATAGATTAGCATGGTATAACTTATTATTATTATTTGATTTATTCACATTTTCAGACTGCATCTTAGCAAACCTCCTTTGAATAATCTTTATTCAGAATAACCGTGTGATGATATTCTTGGAACACTAAATAGATTGGAACATTCTTGGAACACTCATTGCGTAGCTATGTATTTTTTGACCATGCAGTTACCTATTACATATTTATGCTATGTTACTTTATGTTTTACACCTTTCTGATATGCTGATATGCTTACAGTAAGCCTTCCCTAATTCTGGTCATTAGGCCCAATGACTTGATACATGAATTAAAATACTTACTGAGAAGAATTTGACCAGAGAAGAGGGTCATGTCTTAGGAAGGAGACTTATGTACACCAAAACCACTTGAATTCTTTCAGCAAACTCTGAAAGTACTTTTTGCTTCTAGTGTTTTGCAAACATTTGGTCACAATCTCCCATTTGTCCCAGTGTTCTCATTTCCTTAAAAATTGGCACTACAACCTACTAAAAAAGCAAGTACTGTGGAATCAGGACAGCAACCAGTAACAAGTAAAAGCACCACAACTGTGTCTGTGCATGAGTAAGAGCATTCGTGTTTAAAATTGGTAAATTACACAGATATTTGGCTTCTTGCCCAACTGTTCTTAAAACAGTGTTTCGCTACAAGATCTTTATCAGAGAGTCCTGTAAATTGCAATGTTTTAAAGATAAGGAACCCATGGATGCATATTTGTTATGCTCAGTCAAGGGAAAAGAATTCTCTATTTAGAGAGAGCCTTCCTTACACAGCATTATTTAAATACTGACAGTACCAATCATCTTGAAGAGAGATGATACAGTTTTGAAGAAAGCACAAAAATGTCTTCCTGTTAAGTTGCTACTAACACAGTGCCCTGGATTCAATGACTCTGCTCTTGTGCAGCAAGACTAAATATGAAATATCAACAATCTTTCAAATTTTTCTTTTTTAGGAGGCTGGATGTGGGACTTAAACAAGTAAAAGAAGCAAAATAGTTTGTAGTTTTAAGTTTTCAGATCACTTCAGTCCAATTCCGTGCTCTCATGTGTCTAACTCTATCTTGCTGCAATTTCCTCTCTTACTAAACAACTTTACTTTCCTAATACATTCTTCTGGGGTGTTACTCTCTAGCCCCTCCAAATGAACAATAGTCCTTAATGGGACTATGTCCTTTGAGTGAAAAAACATATTCAAACTCACTTGCAATAGTCAGTAATAGTGTTGCTTCAAAACAGAATGACCTAAGCACAAACTTCCTCAAGCAAGCATTTTTCACCAATTCATTTTCCTCTGTAGATAGTTTCCATTGTCAACAGGCTGCAATGGATGTCTACTGCACTACTGGAGATTATATCAATGATACATTCCAAAGCCATCCACAGAATGCAGTTTGCAGAATTAGTGTAAGTGATGAGAGTCCAGGACAAGCACAACCTACTGCTGTAGCTTCCAGATGCAAAATTCCATGGAGATCTAATTACTTCAAATGAGCAAAGAAGCAACTTCAAAATGAAGCTAAGTCAAGACCGTAAATTGAATAAGGAAAACAAAGAAGCTGGGGAGGGCTGGTCCTATTAAAAGGTCTATAAATACTCTGCAAAGCACCAAAATACCATGAAACCAATACTTTCAGGAATTTCATTCCAATGCCAGGAAACAGAATGTACTCATTGTGACTAATACATCAAAATACTGAAAATAAATTCTAACAGATTAAAAGGATCTTGTAGCAAGAGAAAGGTATAGTTAAATCATGCCAAACTTAATCAAGCTTAAGAGCAGGGCAGTCTTTGCCCATTATTAAGAAGAATGTAAGATGAATAAAGTAGACTGTGAAACTGGAATTTATGGTCAGTACAAGTAATACAATATTTTCTACAAATATGTTTTTAATTAAAAATTAAAAGACATTTTTACCATTGCTGCACAAACTTAAGTCTGATCTTCTGTTGTCTCCCACACACATACGGCTTCAGCAAAATGTTATTAAATGAGGTAAAACCACAATACAGTTCCAAATGCAAAATCAAATCCATGACTTACATGTTTACATTTCTAGGTGGATACATGAAAATATTTTTAAATCTTGATCACTTAATCCTGTGCTTTGTGGTCAGAAAATACCTCTCACCCCTGCCAATCTGCTGTCCAGTTAAACGTGAAAATTGCTGCTCCACAGGGTAAAGCAAAAGACAGAAAAATTGCCACTACTTTCAGGCTTCAGCTGAGCTTTTAAAACACACGGTCAAACACGTTGCCATGGAAATGTTCTGCAAATATATGTAGAATTTCTTAAGATGGAGTCGAATATCCTTTTTTAAAATAAATTTCTCCTACAATTTTAAATATAATTGCTCTATGACGTATTCAAGGGAATAGATCAGCCATTACCTAACGTTTATAACACCTAAAGTGCTAACAGTAACTCCAAATCTATTCTGTGTTCCATATATGAAATTAGGCCACTATCTTCCTATGTAAAATACCCATATATCTGCTTTCTTTTATGTACCCTGACTTTCCTATACATCATCACAACACATTAGCAGATCCACAAGTATTAGTCTTGCAATAAAGTTGACAGCAGTTACCAAAAGAAAAATAAAAAACCAAAACAAAAAAAATGCATGCTTCAATAAAATTAATCTGGTTTTTAATAACATTCTAAATTTTTAAGATATTAATCTTCTCTTCTACAACCCATTAGTATTAGTATGCGTCACTGAGTGCAATAATTAAAAAGAGGAGAGTTATCTTGCCAAACTTTCACTGTTATGTTTCATGAGCTATTTTTAAAACTGATTTGAAATGAAGCAAAAAGAAAAAGAATCTACTGCTGCAAAATGAAGCAAGATCTGTGCCTGCAGAATAGCCCTGTCCTGTTACACAATGTGATACGTTGTTTTAAATAACCTGGCACTGTAGGTAAACAGTTGCCTTATACTGCATTTCACATGACAAACAAACACAATCACAATAGCTTTTGTGTGTCATGTAAAGATAAAGCAAAATAGAAATGCAATACAATCTTGTCATTTTACTTTACAGCAAAGGGATAACCTTTCACCATTAATTAGTTAAAAGAAAACAGATTCACAATAAACCAGGTTGAAAATATAGAGAGAATAACCTTACATTTTTAAATATAAATGAGCACATTAGGATTCCAAGATATACGTTGCTCTGCTTATGTAAACAGTCTACCCTATAAATCCTGTAGCAAATCCAACATGAAGCAATTACACAGACAAAGAGATTGCAAATGACCTAAAACTGTAAAACAAACCCTGTATTAGAAATATTAGTATAAATCATGAGGTCGTACCTGATGACTTAGGGACTGTAATGTCTCACCGGTTCCAAGCTGCATGACCTTTCTATTTCCAGAGACCCCCAAAAATTGCATTTCCTGTTTTATCAAAGTACATCACAGACCTATCTATCTTTCAAAATCTTCTGGGCTAGTGAAGAAAGCATTAACAGCCATTCTGTCCATCAGTAAGTGCTGGAGTCATTACCCTCAAGATATCAGATCTTAAATACAGTTTCCTCGGTGCGATTACAGACATCCAGCAGTCGAGGAGGCTGACACAGCTATATCACTGATGCTGCTAATGCCATCTGAAAACAGTAAGCTTACTGCTTAAAGCAATCCTGCAGCGTCCAAACAGAACAAGCCACATCCTTCAACTGCTCACTCGCGTTTTTTATAAAACCTAGCACTGCCATTATAGATTTTGTTTTCATCTCTGGTCAGCTAAAGGAGAAATTAGATATTATGTAACCAGCTTTGCATTAATGAAAGAAAAACGGCAGATGAAGCGACATATCGAGGTTATCAGATTTTGCTTGCATGACCACTCCTCAGCAAGCACAGTCACCATTCACAAGAAGCATCACAATCTGATCTAAAGGAAAATCACCAGAAATAAATTATAAGCAACCCACAGGCAGCAAGGTATCTTAATTCCTCTGTGATACTGAAAGAGCTATTTTTATGAAGCCTTATGAATCCTAGTCCCTATTAAAATAAAAACATCACTTGCCTAGTATTTTAGTGTCTATTTTTAATAAATTGCATGATCACTGCATTGTTTCCATTACTCCCTGCTAGCAGCCAGAAAACAGCATGACTTGAAAATGTGCCAGTGTTATGACAGCAAAAATGTGGTTTGATATCAAACAAAACAATCATGCATGAATTTCTTCTGATAAGAGAGACCTTTCAAGCAAACAATGTACAGTAACCTCCTTAATAATTTTAAAATTATTAGGACTACAAAGTAATAACTGGATTTTTTATTAAAACATGTGTTTTACACAAAGTAAAATTTCCTAGTAGAATTTATTATTATAAACTATTATTTATATTTACTGTTGCTAGTATTATGGCAGCAAACACACAAACAAAAACAAAACCAAAAAAAAACCAAACCAAATCACAAAAAAACCCCACTTCACAGACCTAAGATGAAACAGTGCCACCAAACTGGTAAAAGTATCGTTTTGCAATTTCTCTGAATTGCAGACCCATAGAACAATTATTTGTGTTCACTTAGTGAGGTACTAATTTTGAGGCATTCAGTTCATCTGCTTAAACACAAAGGAAATTTCTCTCAAGACATATTGAAACACTTTTCTACCAATTGAATTTTACTGACAAATAAAACTTGGAAGAAAAAACTCTACCCAAATTTAACTTCAGCTCGCTTCAAGTGTTATTCAAATTAATTTGCATGTCCTTCTTTACTTCAAAATACAAGCAGAAGCTGAAAGTAGAAGCAAGTAGTTCTAAATTAATTCACCCAGATCCTATCCTGTTAAACATTATTATTATACAGTTGTAGTAATCGCTCCTTTGTGTAACTGAAAAGTTAATCAAATTTAGTTTACAGTAATTCACATTATGGCACTGATAAAAGCAAACTGGTCTCATCCATTAATACCATCTATTTCCCTTTAGAGGGAGAAGCTACCTGCTACCATTTTTAACTGGTTTCACTTTATCCGGTGTGCAACTGCCTCAACATAAGGATGCTGCATCTCCAGGGAAAGGGAACTGTCAGCCACACACTGGTACAGGGCCTCCAGTGAAGTGTCCAGCAGCCTGGCAGAGCCAGTCAGGGAAGCTTTGAAGTGCAGCAGAGAACCAGATAAGGCCCAACTTGATGCTGCTTTTTATATTCTCTGAGAGTTAATCCTGATGTCCAACAACCTGACACTCTTTTTATTGCTGCTGGCAGTGGCAGTCAGGGAGCTACTTCTGAACACTGGGAATGTTCTCAAAAGCTGCCACTTTTCAACTTGCTCCAGACTAACTCATTAATTCACTTTCAAACAAGAAAATATTACTAAATCTATGCACACAAAAATAAATGCATATGCACAAGAAGACAAAAGGCCCTTCAAAAAACAAACAAGAGCAATTTAGCAATGAAAGGAGAAAACAGCTTTCCCGCCGTCAGTATGGAATAGGAATATCCCCAACAGTAATATTCTTACTTCCAAAGGTAATTTACAAAAATAATGATACACCATCACTATATATTAAGTTACTTTTTCCTGTACAAGCCCTGAGTTCAGAATTCATTCTGTCCAGTATCTACTCACAACTATGTAAGGGAGTACAACCCCCCATGTCTAAGCTGCCACTTCCAAGTCCCCAAAAGCTGCTTGCTAGGATAGAAAGGCCAGTAAGATGGTAAGAAGTGATATAAAAATGTAGGTTGCCAAGCAACCTTTCATAAATATTATGTAGGACCTCCCTGTGCAAATCTTGTACTGCATAATGATCCCCACTCAAAGAGTGAAAAACACGCAGCCAGGGGCTCTCCCCACAGCTGTCAAACACATCACTGCAGAGTTTCTGCCAACAAAGAGTACATGGTCTCTCCTCCAGCTGGACACCTGAAGAATTCAAGAACAAGCAAAATACAAGGTAGAAGACTATTTTCCTGAATTTGGTTAAGATCTCAGTACAAATTATAAATGCACTCAGAAATATAATATTATTTCTTTGTGCACATTATCCCAGCTAATGGAATACTTTCATTGAACTTATTCCATGCTTTTCCTCATGTCAATACCATTACCTTTTTGCAAAAGTGAAAATTTTAACATTTCATTAACAATGTTAAAGCAGAGGGAGGGTAGAAATACAGTAACATTTTAAAAAATATAGATATTTATTCTGAGATGTTAAAGCAAAAGTCTTGTAACCCATCCCCTTTTAGATTATCAACAAGTACCACTTTATTACTCACAATTACTCACAAATATAGTTTGCTTTTATTTAATTCTTCTTCACAGGACAAAAACAAAGAAAATTCATTTCTTGTCAATTATGCAAGGTGAGATAATGGTCACTTTGAATCCACCACAAATCAGTTTCATATCAAATAGAGCTGACCTAAGCAGTGAGAGAGCAAGCAACAGAAGCTCTGTCACTCAGCTTTTTAAATTAAGTGTAAGCTGTGTTTGCTAATACTAATGATCATGATAAAGAACATTTGAAATTAGTGCAAGACATTGGAGACTGTGAAAGGTGAAATTATGTAGTGCTGCACCAAAAGAGCTAGAAGAACAATAAATACGCATATTTCTCAGCAGCAATTTGAGGGATCAGTTTTACCACGCATTTTTATAAATTACCAGAGCATAGGATGAATTACAGCCAAAAAATCATAGTTCAGAAATTTCTGATATGGGAAAGCACTGCTAATATATATGCAGACTGAAACAGTACCAGGAAGACCTCTAGGACCACAAGAATAAAACTGAGGTAAAATTTAACAGTGCAAAATGAAAATATGTGAACGTGATGATTATTAAGTTTCTGCTGAAAATTGAGACCTCAACAGCTGAAAATTACAGTGGATGAAATTTTGGGTACAAAGTAGATCACAAATAATTATGAGCTATGAAAATGATGTCCTTTTGGATATAAAATGAAATTTTTAATTTATCAGGTAATATATTTCTAGTGCATAGATATCAACATTAATCCAATAATAAATTATATAAAAATTCTATTGTTCTTGATTTTGATCATCTATTGTCTGGAAGAGAAAGACTTCTACAATGATCAGGGAAAATCTGAGAAGAAACTGAAAACATTTGCTTTGTTTAGTTTAACACACAAAAGACTAAAAGAATGATCTGCATAGGTGTGTCAAGAAAGAAGTGCCAAGGAAAAAGAAACTCAAGTACAAATTTGTAACAAGCACAAATCCATACTATGGCATCAATAATTTCGGGTGGTTTAACTTCAGAGGCTGGAGGCCTGAAAGTGGAGGAAATCAAAATTAAAAAACACACAAAAGTATATCTTGCACACCTCTGTTTCTAAAAGATGTGAAAACACTGACAAATGAAAAATGCAGAAATTTAAGTTACAGCAGAATTGGTATCAAGGACAGGACCTAAAGGAAAATGCATAGATTGCAATGAGACTCAACACTAATTGGTTTAGAAACCTGAATTTAAAAAAAAAAAGACATTATAACAGTTGGTTTCTCGTGTACTAAAGACACCAAATTTTCATCTCGATACATAGAATGGTATTAACAATATAAAAAGCTCAGCAATTTCTCTTAACCAAAATAAACAAAAAATCCAAGTTTTAGCTCAGATCAGGTTAAAATTTTATCTTTGTAGTTGAGTAAGCTGAAAAGTAATTAATGACAGGCATTCTCCTTTAATCCTGATGAGAAGAGTATTTCTATTGCCTTTCTTTAGTCTACATATGTCTGTCTTATTCAATTCTCCCACTATATTACTGGGGTTTGGATAAAGTATTAATATCCTTCTTTAGGGAAAAAGGAAGATCATTAGGAAACTGAAGTTTATTTTTATTAACTCAGTTTAAACTTGCTTTATTTTATGGACATCTCAAATGAGATACTGTCCAAAGACTCCCCTGGGATTATGTCAGCAGGCATTATATAAGTCTAATCAGCTCATCTGTGGACAACCATGACTGTGGTTAAAGGAAACTCAAAACATTTATAAAACAAAGTAAGAAACAAGTAGAGGCAGACCTGAACCGTGGATGCATAGTCAAAATTTGCAAATTAACTGCCTGGTTCCCCATCTGCCTAGCAGATAATGCAGCTGTATTAAAACCTGCCTTCCCAAATATCCCGCTGGTAGTATGCCTGAATCCTAAATTTAAAACCCAAGCCTGTACCTCTGGCCAGTCCCTGATGATCCAGATCAATACATTACATATTATTGACAAATCAGAATAAATTTATAAAAAACAGCCTCAAACCAAGATTTCTTTCCAACATTTTACCTTCAAAAACTATTTTAAAATGTCTGGCATCCCATTTCTGAGAAGATAATGTAGGAGAAGGCTGACATCTCCTTTCTCTCAGACTGCTGAGGAGCAATCTTATAATGTATATAACAGATGGTTGCTTACACTTGTTCTTGGAAAAATACAGAAAATAAAGAATACAAATCACAAAGCTTGCAATCATACATTTATTTCCTAAGCAAAATTATATTTATATAAATCATGTATTCTACAAAATTATCCGTAAAATCAGACTGAAATGGCCAATTTTAAATGTGTGAATAGAAGGTGAATAGGTTCTATCTAAAATAACCATACCTTCCTTTTCTGATTAAAAAGAAAGCAAAGCATTCCACGTTTTTCAGCATCTCACCAGTGTGGTAACTTGTGCCATAGCCTGGGAAAACCCTTCTACTTTTATTAACTGACTAAGACATGGCTGACCAAGGGCTTAACTTGCAACAACTGGGGATGTTGATTATAGGAATTGATTATAGGAAAACACTTTCCCTTCCTCAAAAAGGTGATGATGGAATTTGGACTCAATGTTGCATAGCACAAGAGAAATTTACTTTCCTGGTAACAAAGAAATACCAATTTATTTAAACGGGCTGGAACTCATTAGCAAAGCAAGTTCTAACAGCCTTCCCACAGAAGGAGCAGCAGGAGAGCTGATGTTGCTCTGGGTGTCTCCCAGATATTACACAATACTGAAGTTGCAGCCTAGTTACATTACACACCTCATATGTTTGTTTCTTTTGATCCTTTTTCATCTCCCCCTTGTGCCTGAAGAGGAAGAAAATCTCCTTTTGCATATGAAAAATTTGTCAGCTCACTAATCCTAGCTCCTTATCTGCCTCAGAATAGATCTGACTTTTCTAAATATTTTGCATTAAAAAGTTCTCTTTCAAAGAAGAGAAATGTTAAATTTTGACATATGATTACCATTATCTTCTCTGCTAGCAGAAAATGATGGCAAAATGCCAACTTGCTTGTCTGCTACAGATAAGACATTTCCAAGCTTCCATCCTTCCCTTCAGAGAAAACAGAAGGGGAAGACCAGCCAGGAGAAAGCCTACCCTGTCAGCTGATCCTCTAAGAAATAAAATTAATATTCTCCTAGAAGAAATCATTTTCCTCCGAGCCTGAGGTAAATGATATGCCTTACCATATGTTATGATGGTCCTTTCAAGAATGACAAATTTGATGAATTTTTCCTGGATGGTCTTTCTCTCATCCAATCTCTTCTCATCACCTCCAGCTTCTGCTGCAGGCAAAGTCTCAAGAGGCATAAATCAGCATAGCATCACCAAATTATATAACTTCTATCCCCTGGGGATTTAGCCCCTTCTATTTCAGACTTACCAAAAAGAAAAGTGCCTGTGCATTCTTCAATAATCTTTTTGATCTGTGTAGAGCTTGAGAATTACCCTGACACACTGCTGAGCTGTGGCAGCAGTACACCCATCATGAGCAGAGAATCCAGACTTTTTTTAAAGAAAGAGCTCTATAAAGGTTATGTCCAACTACAACATATTCAGAACTAGCTCTAAATCAGAAAAAAAACCCTCTGCTTCAATTCAAACAAAGGGGGGAAGGGCACAGAACAGGTTCAGTCTAGTTTCTTCACTGTTTAAAAAAATATTGGCATAATCTGAATACAAACTCAGCTTTGCACTATTCATTAGTTCACCTATACTTCTAGGCAATCAAAATGTCTGAATATCTCTGCCAAACCCCAGATACCAGATTACTTGCATGTCATTTTTACATCATAGTCCTTTGAAAGTTTTACTTTTATCAATAAAATATAGATACAAATACAGATATTTTAAAAACTCGTCTATTAACACACTGATTTCAAAAATTCTCACTTGCTGTAAAGTATACTGATTCTAAAGAGAATGACAATAAATAAAGATCGATTTTAGACAATATTCCTCAGTCAAAGCCCATCCAAAAAGAAAATTGCTGGATATATCAGTTAGCACCAAAATTTCCAGGCTGTTTTAACTGTTTATTTCAGCCATGTGAAACAAGTGGGTTGGTATGTTTAAATATTGGAGCACAAACCTAGTATTGTTCCTATGCAAAATACCCTCTGGAATCTTAAAAGACTAATGTGGGATGAGAATTGCAAGGATTGGGAGGCAAGGTCACTGCTTTGAAAGAAGGTAATGGGAGAAAGGAGCTATTACTAGAGTATAATTTAGGATTAGGTTAGTTTTGACAGAAAGCCATACAACAGGAAAATGCAAGACAGCAAAAAATGCTTTATGAATTCACTTTATCACAAAAATGTCGTTTATCAGAAAGATTAGTACCTAATTTTATGACACTTATAGCTACCGAAAAAAAAGTTAATGAGTAGTTTATTCCAAAATCAATTCTAAAATGTGATCTCTGACACAAACATTTGCTTTCTGTCAAAGTTAACAAAGGATTTCACATGGAGATTAAACAAGCTAAGATTAACTGCACCTGATCTATTTTGCCATCTTTTCTCTGCGAGGGGACACAGAAAAGCTGTTTAAGCAGCACACACTTCACTAACAGCTCAACTTCTTATTTATGATGGTGCAAGGTGAGGCATCCACAGCCTAAACAGGCACTGGGCTGGGGGCAGCCCTCCCCTGGTTCATGCAAGAATAATGAAAGGAGAGAAGAAAGAACAGCCCCCTCCAAAACCAGAAGCAGGGCATAAAGTTGATGTTGGGATATTCTGGAATAAATTATGAAATCAGAGACACAAACTATCTAAACAAGACAAATTCATATATATATTTGGATTAAAATGGGAGAAAAGGTGTAATTTTCAGGGACAATTCAAAATGTTTTAAATTGCCCATATGGGGTTTTCTGAATATTTAAAACCAAATTTTATGCTCAATAGCACAGGGACAGACATAAAAATGTTAAGACCTCAAGGAAAAAAAAAAAGCCAATGATTGCTTCAAAGATAGAAAACTGGGACAAAATGGTCATTGGAACCTACAGAGTCTCCCACGGGAGCTTAAAAAGTCAGACATTGCCTGCTTTTCTATTTAAACTGCCTTTCAGCTACCTACTTAGGTAGAAGATACTTGCAAAAGTGTAAAGGTGTAGAGGACAATGAAAGATAAAAGAATACTAAAATGAAGAATATGCAAAACTTAGATGCATTCCCATCATGGAGACTTCCCTGGTTTTAAAGGGGAGTTGGTGCTTTCATAGCTGCTTGTCTTACGATGATAAGCAGCAGTTAAAACAAAGCAAAAAGGTCCACTCCTGTGAACAGCAGTCATTTGCCTTCCAGTGCATACATATAGACAAGAGGAAAGCCTATCACTTGTCATCCTAAACTATCACATGAACCCAGATAGCATAAATGATTTTTTTGTGCGTTACACACAAAAATAGAGCCAGAGAGTCCAAAACCTAAATGATCTGATCTATCATGACTAAATATACCCAGGCTAATAAACTTTGTCCTGAAAGAAAGCCAGCAGCAGCCATCCTCTCCCTCCATCAGGAAGAAGAACAGTGCTGGGACCAGCTCCCCAGAGGGTGAGGAAGATAGACACAAGGTTCCCAACTTAGACAATTCTTTCCTGCTCTCACCTACTCCCCATGAACATCAGTGGAATCACCACACATCCACCACCAGCACAGTCCTATTTCAGGCCTTCCTGCTCTCTTAAAGTCTTACTGTTTTCAAAGTTGATGAGAAAAAAAAAGTCAGATGAGTCTGGAAGCAAATACAAGGCTAGGTGAGAAAGAAAATCTCTCCTACTCAACACCCTTTCTTAGGATTCTTCTTAAATTACAACTGTGAGCCATTTCCACTGAAATTTCAGAGGAAAGGGTAATTATAAAGCAAGGGCATTCTCCTCACAAAACAGCTGTCCAGCAGTCTTCTCCTCAGAAGCTACATGGTTTCAGCTTGTGCTGTCTCCAGTGTCCTGAAAGACACCACATATGTTCTTGAGCTATAACTTGATCACTGGGTTCTCAGATCAGACTCAGGAACAAAACAAAGGCCTGGAGAAACACTGAAGTATTGATGAAAAGATTCGGAAAAAAATGTTTCCAAATTTGACCCAAAAATGTTGTGCTGCTTCCTCTTTGTAGAAGAAATTTGACATTTAATACCATGAAATTCATGATAGGACAAGGATAAAAACTGACTTTGAAATATGTCACCTGTAGAACAGACTCACACAGGAAACAGTGCTACCTTTGCTATGGTGCTTTCAAACTCAGCTGGATAAAATGCTGTAAATCTCCTACACAGATTCACTCTCTGTTATCAATGCACTAAAAAATTCTACTTAGTGTCACACTTCATGGCTTGTTTAGTTGCGCCATGCCATACACTGAAGTCACAAATACCAGATAACTTAAATACCTCATATGAATATGAGATCACATCCTTGCAACTGAGCACATTCTGTGATTCTGACATCACTGTTAATGACATCAACCCAGACAACTCTTTAAGTTATTCTGGTCCATAGATTGGACCAAAATTATTTATTACTTAAAAGATGTATTTCTTATTCTCATTACTTAAAAGATGAAGAGTCTTTTAAGTAATAAGAATAAATGTAGTTTACTATGAAAAAACTTGTAGGTAACTGATGGAAGTTTTAACTGCCAGATGCTTGCAATTTTGAAATGAGGTAACACCATGGAGACATAATTTGCAATAGCACTGGAATTGCAATTGTCAAGCTTGATTTCAGTTTACATTCTAATGGATGACCTCCAAGTCCTGGATTCCCTTCTACTTTTATTATGTTAAAACAAAAGGTAATGAAATGTTTCAGAACATATTCATTAATTTGAAGAATTTTCAGATAAATTACTAAAAGTTACGATTTTCTGAAGTGAAGCAGAAGATATTTTAAAAAATACATTAAAATTTCAGTTAGTTTTAAATAACTGGAAATCTGACTTCATTAAGCACATGTAAGGAGTTATATTTTTGTTAGTTCCCCAAAAGCTGTTTTACAGTTAGTTGACTACCTTTCAATGTAATATATTACATCACGAAAATCTACCTCAGATATAATCCAAGAACAATTTATTATTGTTATTTCTATAATAACATATGTATTATTTCAATAGTCTGGCTATTCTCAAGTTCATATACAGTACTTACTTTTTCTAGTACTATCATTATACATAATGATTCACTTCAAGTCATCAACCCAATTTTTGTCTTCAAGGATGAATTCTACAATTTAACATGTTTTGTTGTGCGCCAGCTTAAAGGAGAATAGTATGCAAAAGGAGAACCATGAAAAGAATAATTTAAATGTGGCACCTGACACACACTACTAGTAAAAGTTTTGAATATTTTAACCATCTACAGTGTTTTGCTACGGCTGGCCAGAGGCAATGTAAATCTTAAATGCAGCCTTCTTCCTACACTACAAAGAAAACAAACTTCCTTTGAAAACAAACGTGTGGCAGTCAGCACCCACTTAGTAGCAAGGTGAACAGAGACTTCTATCTATTATTTCATAAATTCTTCCCATCACTAAAGTTCTTATTCATACAATTCACACAAAAACCAAGTTTACCATAACTCACTTTAAATATTACAGATGTAACATGAGTCACTATAAATAACTTATCCAAGAAATTAATTAGCAACAAAAGATTTAAAAATACACTCAATGATAGCAGGAGAAGTATTTAAAATAAATGCAATAGAAATAATTCATACTAATTTAAAAGACAGTACTGAGCATTATAAGCCAAGAAAAGCAGTTCAGACCATGTCATAAAAAGAAAATTCTCATAAATGTTTCATTTTTTTAAATTACTTTCTTACCTCACTTAGCCTCCAGCAGTCGATAGACCATAGGCTTATCTATAGCCTATTCTAACTTCAGAAACTACTCAATCACTTGCCAAGGAAAAGAAAACTAGGAAAGCAAGGGAAACCAAATCAGAGCTTGAATTTAAGATACTATTGTATCTGGGCCTGTTGCCTCTTTCTCACCTTGAAAACTAAAACATGTCTTCCACTATCAGGAAAAACAGATTTAGTCTAACTAGAATAAATGAGCTCTCTACTCAAACAGATGCTCCATTTACTCACTTTATTACCTTTCCCAAGAATACAATGACCAAAACCACACTGTAACTAGAAGTCTGAATTTGTAATTCCTAGCACCTTCATAATCCATTCCAAGAAAAATGCATTTTGCTTTCCCTCACTCACGCTCTCAAGCCACTCTACCAAGTTGACATTCCTGCATCTAAGCCTATTTTCCAGGTCACCAGTGTGACCTTGTGCAAAGCCTTGCAACCAGTGGGATTTATAGCTGCATGGCATTATGCCCACATGGAAACTTATACTGTCTATTATTTTTGTACTGGTGAGGTAAGCAAAGACTTTGGGTCTTCTAAAAAGAAGCTTTTGACAATATTAATCTTTGTAAAGACATCTTTGTGTGTGTCAATCACAGAGGAAGGTGTGGAGCACTGGGCACTCCACCCAGATGGTGCACAAGGCAATGCCAAAGGCCGACCACCAGCCTCTCTCACATTCAAGAAGCCAAAAATTCTCATATGCTACCAAAGCACAACAGGTCATGCTGGTCACAGAAAACACTTTGAAAACATTTGATTGCAAGAGAAAGGCTGATCTCCACTCAACTTGACCTCTTCTGCAGGTCCATCATTTTTCTTATATGTAATTGCATTTCTTACAACTCAGCCATAATGAAGTTAGGGCAGCTATCCAAAGTATTAAAACAGCAGGTTTTTGGTAAAATTGATTTTTCGAGCAGCATAAGAAATTAGAATTCAACCATTATCTTCCTGATTTTAATAGCCCAAGTGCAAGGTTTTTCTTAAGAAATAAATCTGTTTTATTTTATACCAATTATCATCATCAACATTAGCAGGAATAGTAGTATTTAGCACTTCTGATTTGAACCAGGGCTACCAGCAAAGCAGTGAAAGGATGTGAAAGGTGCAAAAAGCAGAAGTCAGAGCCAAGCATCTCTTTTTCTCTCTTTCAGCTGGGAACCCAGGTTCAGGGACACCTGGCATCAGCAAGGTTCTGATATCTGTTCAGGTTCACCCTTTCTTTTCTCCCCAAGCAGAACTCTCAAAGGGGGCTCCTGCTGCTCCTTTCCCAGCAGAGCCCCCACATCCAGCACTGTGGCTGCACCCAGTCTGTCAGGGTAGTCCATACACCAAAATATTAAATATAGTGTGCATTAATTATTCATACAGCCCAGTCTGACACATTAGATTGAATGTCACAGTTATCCTAAAGGTAAAAAATGTTGAGTTTTACATAACATTCATTAAATGTAGGGAACTAATTAATGTTAATTAGGTAATAGACAAAAAGAACTTAGTATGTGGTAGAGACTGGTCACTTTTAATACAGTGTGTATTGTAGTGCATTAATACTTTGGCTGTAATTTTATGCTTAATGAGCAAAAGGAAAAGCTGATTATTCAGAAAGCAGAAAAAAAATCACATGTGTTATGTGTTGGAAAAATAGCCTCAGGTGACAGAGGAAATACGTACCAAAGGAATTGGCACTCTAACAAAGAAAGTATCATTTCAAAACTCATAAACAACATGCTGTCACTGGGAATTTTAAATAATCAGATTCTAGGAAGCAATACTTAATTGCTGATGTTAATAAAAAGACAAAAATCTGATTTTATTTGCAAAAGCTATCTGTTCTCCCTGTACAGTGTAAACATTTTTCACAGTTTTTCTTAGATTCACATTTGCTTTATGGTAATTCAGAGTAAGGCTTTCATATCAAATGCTCTAGCTAGGAGAAAAAAAATTAGAAGCAAGAATTTATTGATTAAACTCCTACTCACACCAGGCAAATGTTGGTGGGAAATACAAATGCATATGTCTGGCACTGAAAAAAAAAACATGTAATGCTCCACATGCAATTAAAAAATACTCTGGGCTTATGTTAAAACATTTTTTTTCTCATTCCATATCTTATTTCCCTACTTTCCACTTGATTTGAAAAGGCTTAATCAAACCTAGAAAGCATCTTGAAGTTACTGGACAGAAAAAAAATCCAGTTGGTGCTCTCAGTAAAACAAAGGCCTATACTGTCTTCAGAAGATGACTGGAATAATGACAGTAAAAAAGAGGACAGATGTTGGTGATCTCAAACTACTCAGGATAAAAGCAAAGTATTTAATTTCTTTCTTAAGCTCAGCAGCATACATTTTGGATATGATTAGGCAGTCATTAAAAAGTGAATCCTAGTATAAAAGACTAAGAAAGACAGATTGAGAAAAAGCTCACAATGAAATTTGGAGAGAACTTAGATAAATCCAAAGCAAGTCTTAAGCTTAAACAAAAAACACACCACACACAAGCTTATGAACTGAAAAAAAATCCAGAAAGATCAGCAGCCACCTGGCCTAGAGGCCATTCTGTTCGAGTTTTCTAATATTAAAGTTTCATTTAGGGCTAAAATTCTGCTGTGAGACACATCAGTCTTCACAGAGCCAAGAAACTTGAGGTCTCACCAGAGCCTAATAGCAGCCAGCCCCTGAACTCCGCTGTTGTTCTCAAGTCTGTCCACTCACCTTTCTCCACTCTCTGAAAAAATATGTCCAACACCAGAAAGACAGAGACGGCCACTGCTTTGTTTTCTAAAAATGCTATAAAGCCATACACCTTTGTTTGTTCCCCTAGAGGTCTGCTTATCATCTCTACCTGAAAGAACTGAGGGACTTTCTCTCCACATCTCTATAAAATGGCCCCATTGGGAAGGGAGGTGAGAGCTGCTTCGTAGCTGCAATACTCTCTAGGGACAATGGAAACAGTGGGTTATCCTTCCCAAAAAGCAAAAGGAGTTGAAGTCGTGTCTCATGTCCTGCATAATTACATTAATCACTGAACCACTGACACACAGAAAGCCATGAGCATAGCCACCATTTGCCAACAGAAAAGGTCAGGGAGCTGTGGAAGCAGATCAACACCCAACACCCTGTCAAGGCACCTAACCCAGACCCTCACACTGAGCACCAAGACCTGCACCAAGTTCAGGAAACTCTACTGAAAATAAGGCTAAAACCCTCACAAATGGCCAGGAAACGTAGAAGCTTTGTCCTGTCAAATGTCAGACATGTGGGTAATCTCAGGTGAGCTGGTGCAAAGGCACAGCAGCGCATCAGCTGCCAGCCTGAAGCAGCACAGCCGCTCGCGTGCCCAGGCGCAGCCAGGCTGACCGGGTGCTCCCCTGGACAGATGTAGCTAGAGCAGAGGCACAGTGCCATGCTGCTGTGGCAAAACTGCCTCCACTTCTGGGTTTATTTTATCCACACAAGGTCACAAGTATGTGAACCAGGTTCTCAAATTCTGCCGTAGTGCAAAAAGTTTTCCCACATCAAGATGGCAGCCATGCTTCATGCCAGGCCTGAAGAGAACTGCTGGAACCGGCTCAAACTCACAATGGCCCACAAGGTTCACAAACATTATTATCCCTAATGCTCCCTGCTTAACCCTAAGCTCATTAAAAACAACTTCTGAGCACTCAGTTGCAAGGTCTTTCACCTCTACCTAGTTATGACCTCTGTGAGAAAATGTGGTTGCAAGTTCCTTCAAGAACATACCATGCCACTGCCCAGCACTAACAAATACCTACTTAGAGAGGATAACACACTAAGTATGCAGGGCAGACCATATTAACACAAGCAGCACTCAAATTCAAAAGAACCAGAACTATTGTGTAAAGTTTCTTATCCTAAAAATTCACTGAGGTGTCTAAAGAAACAGCTTGTTTTGTTTTGTTTTTGTTATGATTTGTTCTCCAGAATAACTCACAGCATTGGAACCACAGAGCTTTTGTCAGGAGAAAGTTGCAACATCTCCTGTAACATATGAATGGCATCAATTGCAATTAACTGCTCTAACCAGAGTTCACATATCTCTGCTGGCTGAGTATTTCCCTTGGCACATGCACCCTTTCCAGTCCTTTTACTCCATGCTTAACACAGTTATCTGCAAGGGATTTATTATAAGTGAGTCCAATTATGCAAACAGTTATTTTAAACAAGGGTATTGATTTAATGAAGCCCTATGGATTCACAAACAGCAGAACTTAAACCAATTCCACGGGATGTGTTTCCCCAGTGCATTTTCCATTACATATAAACTAAAAGACAGTGAGTGACTATTTGACTGCTCAGCAGTGCAAAATAACAGCAAAAGATTTTTGTTTTCATTTTCAAAATCACCTTAAACATCAAGACTCCAAGAAATTCAAGAGTCTCTCAACAGAATCACACAGCATCCTTTCTGGAATAAGTTAAATAGATGAAAGAACAATGCTGCTCCTGCTTTTGACAGACAATGATGTAACACCACCATTTTTAGTATCTGAGGAGCACAGGTACAAAGACAATAAGCATTATAATATGCCTTAAAAATTTAAAAATGTGGCAAATAATCTTTCCAGTAAAGGATGGATCATTCTCATTCTGTTCATATTTTACCACTACCTGTGCTTTGACAGCTAACTATTTCTAACTGTACTAAATGCATTTTACAAATCTGAATCATTTAGGCTGTACACCAGGATTTAATTTCTTAAAATTCTTCTTTTGGGTTTGACTTTAAAAAATCTAACCAAGGAGAGAGAGGCGTATTTCCCAAAAGCTTCGTGAAATCCATAAAGTTGTCAACAAATTTGTTCACTTAAAAAAGAGATTAAGAACATAAAGCTTAAATGGTTTTAGAAGATATGATAACAAGGTATCACTTAAACTGACCACTGAGGTGAATTATTTAGGATCGTTTAGGAAGGCATAATTCAAATGAACAGGAGTAAGTTTTCCACTGTAAAATTCAAGTTAAACTTGAAGACCCTTTTAAAAGTGGGATTATTAAAGCCCTTAGAACTCAAAAAATTGAATCAAATTAAATATGCAACTTTCCAGACACTCAGAAGTGCTAGACTGAAAAAACACAAGGTAACAGGCTTTTTCTTAGTACAATTGCTAGAAACAATAATGAAATTATTTGCATTGTCAGGAGGTAAATACCCTTGCTGATCTTAGCCATTTCCCAGATAATGGCTCACAGATAAATTAGCTTTTAACTGTAAAAAGTAAGAACATTTCTGGCCTAAAGGAATCAGGTACAGAGACCTAATCACATAATAATCAAGTTCTTTGTTCTTTCCTTAGTAGCAAGAGACAACAACATCAGGAGAGAAAAATCTTCCTGATAGGTGACTTAACTTAGAAAAACAAATTTATCTTGTCAGTAAGACAAGAAAATAAAAATCATAAAACATTGCTACAGGGATCTATATGAGGCTTTACAACTTCACAACAAAATTAAATTTGGAAGCATTTTTGAATGGACATAACATTTAAAAACAAGAGGATAAAGATACATATTCAGGTGATTATCAGATGTTAGTAAAACTCAATGAGCTGCAAAATTACCTCAGCAACATCACAAAAATGTCCATCTTTATATTTAGTCGTCTAAATTTTACAACGAGTTGCTGGGAAATATGCCCAAAACTCTCTTACTTATGTATCAGAACTATTACTGCTGTGATTCTTCTACCAAAAAAATTATTACAACTGTGATATTTATAACACAGACTAAATATAAGTAAGCCTCCAAGCAAAAATACATTATTCAGATGATAAATGTCTTTCACTACATTTTTTGTCATTTATTCTAATAACAGTTACCCTATTTTCAGAAACTTTATATCATTCAACCTTAAAAAACCTCTTCCAGAGGGAGAAAAAGACTACTGAATCCATTTTCTGATCATAACTAGTTGGAGTAAATTCTGTCTCCTTAAGCGAAAAAACTCCTTCAGTGTGTGAAGATTTTTTGCCTTTAAAGTCCTGCTATATCTGCCACAAAAATGACCACATTTTCTCTGTGTAAATAATAAGCAAACCAACATTTCATTCCTATTTTGAAACAACAGCCAATAAACTGTTGTCAAATTCTGAACAGCAAAAAAAAAATCAGTTAAAAATAAGCTTAAGAACAGGTTAAGCATGTAAAAAGTAAAGATTCCACCAATTACTATAGGAACTGGATGAAGTTGCATATATTAAAAAGGAACTAATTGAACAAATTAAGAAGAACTTCTTCAATAAATTATGCAACAACATTAAACTTCAGCAAATGCAATATGAAGCCTCATGAAACCTCTGCAATGCACCAGCAATCCCTATTTTCTGCACGATCCCATCAAAGGCCCACTAAGAGGTCCAGCTGCAATTCACTGGGGTGGATCAGTTATTCACCTTGGAACTGGGATCAAGTGCTTTCACAGGTGCAGGAGAGATATAGCTGCAGCTATATCACCAATGCTTTATGGGAATACTGAGAGGTAAAAAAAGAGTCCCTCTGCTTTTTTTCCTGCTTGTTTAAGAAAACAAGAAGATTTTGGAAGCCAGTACAAATCATAGCTGCAATTCAGATATTAAGTTTCAGCAATATAACCTGAAAACTCCCTACACTCTGGAAAGAATCCAAATTATGAAATACAGAGACTGATTACCTAGAACCTTAGGTATATCATATTAGTCTATTCGTGCTATAGTGATCCAGAAGATGTTCTCAAGCCATAAATGGACTGTTGAGAGTGCACTCCTATTTTAGTCTATGCTTATCTGTAACAGAAAGAAGAAAATGAGAGAACATGACTGGGGGTTTTTTTGTCTCCTCCAAAAGAAAACCAGTAGCAGAAAGAATCCCATTAGAGCGATCACAAAGAAAATACAGTTTGAGAACAGATTCAGCATTGCTGAAGGGGATGAAAGCTAAAAGGCACCTAGAGAAATAAACAACTTTAAGCATTTGACAAAGCAAATGTGCAGCAGACTCTGCCACCGGCATCTTGCCTGCCTAGCCCTGTCTCCAGGTTCTGCCCCTTTGTACCATGCCCTAAGCAAAGCAGATCAATTTAAAACAAAAATCATACAAATGTTATTTAAATATCTTTTAGGTCATTTTAGTTAAATAGTCTATTTTGAATATTGCTTTACAGCTAGATTTTTAGATAGTTTCAAAATAAAAAAGATCTATTCTCAATTGTTAGTTTAACAATGCAGGTATACTGAAGAGGAAAACAAGATGTATTAGATCTGGTGGCTGCATGTGCACTAACATATTAACCAGTGTCAATTTTGCACTATTTTGTCAGAAAATTACAGCATTTACAGGATAGCTGGGTTTCTGTTTGTTTGGTTTCTGTAGGATTTTTAATCAGGTAAGTTTCCCAAGAGTCTAATTCAGTGAAACACTACACCAAACCTAGTTACATGTCTTTTTTGAAATCTCAGTAGGATTTTTGATGTTTGAATTTCTTTGAAATTTTGTGTACGCATCCTTTAAATTTCAAAAGCTAGAACCCATCAGCTCTAGTACATCCATGTACTGTGTGGAAGAAAGGCTTTCTTGCCTTTTCTACTCCCAGCTGGGTTCTCAACTTTGAATGAATCCTGAGTTGACCCACCCATCTGCTCTATCACACATCTGCAAGTAACAGAGACTTGGTTTAGCTGGCTGAAAACACAGACAGCTGAAACAGCACAAAACTCAGTGATTAGGATCCTGAGTCTCTAAGTTAATTTCAGGTTGCTGCCACTGTAGCTCTCAGCTGACAGGATTCAAAAACCGGTTTTGTACAGAGCCATATACACAATCACACCGAGTTGTAATCTGCTCCTGATGGTGGGGCACAATGGATAAAGAGAGAACCACAGAAATGGAGAAAAAAAAGAAAACAAAAGTAAAAGTATGAAGATGTTTGCATATGAAAATAAAATGCTAATATATGTTTGTGTAGACTGTAAAAGTACTACAGAAATACTTGAGAGAGAAATCCTTTTTAGTTTCTAATATTAATCTTGGGCAACCTTATCAGTTTCAATCAAGTTACAGTGCATTGTGTCTTCCTAAATAAAATTTGTGGTCTTACAGTCTCATTAAACAAATATGCATGGAAAAACTCGTGTATCTGGTAATTTCTTTATTATAGGTCAAGTCCAAACCTAGAGATTGAGACCAAAATATTGGTAAAATATTTGAGGTTTTTTTTAGCCCAAACTTCTAAATCTGAAAAATTAATATTTAAAATATAATTTAATTTTATTTCTCAGCAAAATACAATCCAAAATTGAAAACATAATTCTTTAACCCTGACACAGAAAGTATTCTCCTAGATTTCCTTATGAATGTTTCAACACAGCATCTAGTTTCTAGTCCTGCAAGAAAAGCATTTCATGAACATAACTTTACCACAGATGTGAGCATTGCATTTTTATTCCAGCATCTCTGAATACTGTTTTAAATAATTTAAATATTTTTAAATTATTTTAGTTTATTTAGTATGTGCTATGGTGTAAATTAGAAACCTGGTTATGTGTCTATTCTGATCCATCTGAAGATACAGGATTTTTGCGTGGAGTGTTACTGTCATAATGACACATAAAAACAATTGCTGATTTTCCAACATATTAAGTGTTTATGCATCTGAAAAATAGATCTTTCTAAGAGCATGCATGACTATATTGCTTGATATTACTGACCAGGATGATTTTATGTGAAACTGCAGAGTTAACAGGAGACCTAAAACTTAGCTGTTTCAGTATCCAAATACCGAAGCACCAAAATTAGTGGGGATCTTTGAAACTAAGAGATTTCCTAACTCCTGGAAACTCTTCAGCGTTGGTTTCACATGACAAGAGCAATGTGCTGTCACCACGGCTGCAATCGCTCTCCTCTCCTCATTTGCCGAGCAAATCTCGCAATGAAGACTCGAGGGAAGAGCAGCGAGCAGCAGAGCCAAGCCTGACACCATCTAGGGCCCAGCAGCTGAATTACACACAGCTGGTCCCAGCAACATCCAGGGCCACAGCCTGACATTAATGCAATTACAGTGAAAGCTCTTGGCATCCATCAGCAGCTCCTTCAAGAGCTCTGCCTGGCTCAGGGGCAGCCTTGTGCCCTCCTCTAAAGCTCATCACTGAATCTGCAAAAGAATGTACAACTACTTGCCCACTGTAAAAAGCAAGTATTTTATTTATTATACAAAGCAAGTCTTGTCACAGCTGAAGCCTATAAACTGCTGGGCAGCATATTCTCAATGATCATAGAACCTTCTTGCAAGCAACGTGGATTTTTCAAAAATCAGATCTGTGATAACAACCAGAGTTATGACTTCAACAAAACCCCCAAAATTCAGCAAAGGGAGGTGCTTTGGAGAAGGGCAACAGTTCACAAGCCCAGGAAGACATCCCCAAATAGATGTCTCATTTGCTTGTGTGAAAATGAGAATGCACAAGTAGAGCAGACCAGTGTTCTCCTCCCATTGCTACTGAACTGAGCAAGAGCACAGTCTGACTGGCCTCTCCCAGGTCACTGCTGCTCATTACTAAAACATTTGAGGTTCTGCAGGTTCTGCATTTCCTACGTTTGGGACCTCTCAACCAGGAACTTCCACCTGAAATATCCAATCCAACAAAAAAATGTAACTAATCAGAAAGAAAATTAACTCTTTGGTACAAGAAAGGCTCATTTTGGATAACCTGCTATTTTTAAATTATCTTGTCTACAGGTGAATGAGTCATTGGTAAGACCAAAGAGAATTATTTCCTTTTACACAGAACCATCTGAGAGATACCCCATCCCTGCAAAGCTAACAAAGAAAAGCCTTATTTCATGGACCCCAGCAAGGAAAACAAAAGCAGAACCACAGAAATCTTTGAAATCCAGTATCTTGCCTCAGGTTACCCCACTATTTGGTTCTTATTGCACAAGGGAAAAAAGGGAACTAGTAAATGGTCTTTCCTCTGGTATTCAGTCCCTCATTCTAGTGATCAGCAGGTTAAAGTTTTCCTAAGCTGGTGAATTAGGATCATTGTGCTCAATTACCTAATTCCTTTTTAACCTATTTACATGCATGGCCTCCACAATACCCTTCATCGCTGTAATTTCTGCACTTGAACTCTATACTTTCTCAAAAATGTTTCTCTCATTTTTAACTTCGTAATTGATAAATGTTAATGAAATTTACTATTTCTGCTATAATGAAATCATTTGGATTCATTCTGTATTCACTTTTAATTCTTTCTTTTTCACAGTATCACATCCTCTGTCTCTTGAATTGCCTCATTTCCAGAACAATTCCTAATCTAAAGAGCTTCAATTTGAACAGAATTTATTTCCCCACTAGTCAAGAAATCCTGATTCATGTAACACCAAAATATGATCCAGACTTTACAGTGCTGAAATTGAAAGCCCAGTCTCAGGTTGCCAGCCCTCAGGGCTACCATCAATGACATTATATGAGACCACGCCAGATGGTCACTGTCACTACCTCATGAAAGCTGCAGACAGGTCAGATAACATCTAGTATTCTCTTTTTTTTTTTTCCTTGAAGAAATTAAAAAATAATGTGAAGAAATATTTCTCTGAAATATCTTTTTATATTGAGTCCCCATCAGCAGCCACTTAACTCTCAGACACACTCACACATTTGTGTGCAGCACAAGAAACAGAAGAGCAGGAAGAAATGCCTGAGTAGAGCACAGCACTGAAAAGAGGCATATCCTGGACAATGAGCACACTGGACAGAACAGAGAAAACCACTCCAGGGGAAAAGCAAGTTTGTTCCATACAAAGCATATTGACAGCCAGCAGTAGCACCTAAAAATCAAGATATTGCCTCAAAAAATGAGATACAGAAAGAAGCACACATAGGATGATTTTTGCCTTCCGGATTATCAAAACTGATGTTTTCACATTTTTAATCTCTACCATGACAGCCAAAATCTTGCCTATTTTTTTATTTAACTTTCAAATAAATAATTAGAATATTGGTGTGTTCCTGGTGTCAAAGTTGTAAGATTGCAAGATTATAGCAGAAACAAAAAAGTTAACAATAATGATTTGATACTAAATTTTCTTTGTTTTTTATAATTTCTTGCTCTAAGCATTATATTCACACTTGGACCACTTATGACACATCAGTAATTTAACACTCCCAAATACTAGAAACTTCCTTATCACTGTATCCCTATCCCCACCAATAAAGTTACCTAAAATGAAAATATGAGACACTTGAAAATTGAGATTTTGTAAAGGAGTCAGGCTGCTGACTGTGGATTGAGACATTTTCCAATTCCACATAAACAAAGGAAAAATACATATTTTTTCTTTTCCTTTTTTTTTTTTAATTCTACAACCATTTCTAATACTTGTTGGAAACTGCTTTAAGGCTTAAAATATTATAATAAATCTCAATGTGATTTCACTGCCTTGAAAAAGTTTGATCAAAAGGAAATGTCAAGCACTTGCCAACTCAGAACCCAGCCTGGGTCTGGATAATTCCGTGATTCTGTGTGAGGCACTGGAGCAGGCTGCCCAGAGCAGCTGTGGACGCCTCAATTCATGGCAGTGCTCAAGGCCAGGTTGGATGGGACTTTGAGCAACCTGCTCTAGTGGAAGGTGTCCCTGCCCATGGCACAAAGGGGAGTGCAGTGAGATGATTTTTAAGGTCCCTTCCAGCCCAAACCATTCTATGGTTCTATGAAATGGAGTAGAACAAGTACTAACCCCAGTATTAGTAACAAACTCAAAGGAAATTTTACTTAGTCTTGTATTTCTTGAAAGCTGAAACCATTCAATTGAATTGCATATATCAGCAAGAAATTTTAAAAAGGATTCCCATTAGAATTAAATGTAATTTCATATTTGCATATACAGACACAGAAAACACATCCTTTATAAATATACAAGCAAAGCCTGCTGAAGAAATATCAAATGTTAGCAGGAAAATAATCAGTTCATTATGTAAAAAAAAAGGCAAATTAAAAAAATAAGTCATAACAACTACAAATTTATATTATTTTCCCATATAAAATATATCAGTAGCAGAAATAGACCCAGTTCTAGGAACGAGTTATTAAAAACTGTACTACAACTGTGAAGCATTAAAAATTGATTTCAGGTTGCACACACCATCTATCAATATTTTCTTTTTGCTCAAGTCAATTTTGTCAGACCTATTTTAATGATTTTTATTACTTTTTAATAAATATGCATAATGGAACCACCATATAAACAGTTATTTCTGAAATCATTGTGAAATGAAAAATTAAAAACTCAAAGGTGAAAGTATAGCAGATACTAGAATAAAAGTCTGTGAGTTACAGTATTTGTACACGACAAATCATAATCCTCTAGAAATTTTTCTATTTCATATCCACAAAAAAGCATTTGCCTTATTCCATAAAATTTTCTATTTGCTGTGCATGAAAATTGGAAGTTATCTTATTCCAAAAATAAAAAAAATACAAACGGAGAGAGAGATATTTTTAACTTCGTCCATTCACAATTTATAACCATTATTATTTGAACTCTTAGAGCAAGCACTTTATGTGATTACAGTCATAATGACTATGCTACAGTAGCTCAGTAATTTCCACGAGCAGTCTGGAGAGTAACAAACTTAGAGAAAATAAGTAGATTTTTGTATTGCCAGAGATGTATTTGTTTGCAATCAGGCTACTAAGCAGGCTTGCTGTTCATATGTGTACCGTCCTAGCCCCTGTCACAGACCAGGACCAGTGAGTGACAGACCCTGCACCCACACAGTCTTCATCCCAAAAAGTTCACACCACTTTTTTCCAAAACAAATAAATACAAAATATAACCACCTAAAGTTTTTACAGCATCTTATCCATGCTTTAATATTCTTTCTTCTTACCATGTTTATTCCTGTGGGATGCCAAGCACAAAGCAGATTAGCCCAATTTTCTCAAGGGTAAACATGGTATTTATGCAAGGTCAGCTCACACAACTAAGGGACTGGAAGAGAAGGCTCTAATTCTGTCTACATTGCAGCAGTTTTTCTGTACAGCCATCCTTTATATGCAATCCAAGAGAGAAGAGACAGACACAAGCAAATAAATATTAAATAGTTAGTAACGTTTGATGAGTGTCATAGCAATTTTAGTAGTCTAAGAGTCACCAAGAATTGGTTTTGCAGAGATAGCTGTTTCTAATATTGCCACTGAAACATTACTCAGAGTTTTTATATGATGAGCTGATCTTAATACCAGACCACTTTTGGAATCCTAATTTCTACAGTTTTAGATTTAAAAACAGTTATTTCAGAGCAAAACGCTACTTTCCCAGCAGTTTCTCAGATCCTGCATTGGATGCATCATCAAAACCTACATCCTTTGTGCTGAGCTACCCAAGACATATTAGTCATATGAATGTGTAACAGACTGGATTGTATAAGTCTGAATCACTCAAAGAAGAATAAACAAAACAATTTAGTCAGGTTTTACATATCTCCATGTTCACATGTTTTGATAATAACTTTCATTAGTTAGCTTAAATATTTTCATATTTTTCTTCAAAAGATTATTTTACATAGTCCAGTTTGTACTTTCTAGCTTAACATTTTTCATAGGCATACATATATTAACAAGTTTCACATTTATGGAGAAATTCGGAGGAGGGAGGCAGGGTAAGATAGCTTTGGGATTTGGTGGTTTTTGGCTATAATTTACTGGGGTTGGCAAGCTCTCATTCTGTTACCATGTACAGTCCCACAATATCTGCTAATGGGATCACAGTTCCTGTAGCAGAAGTTAGACCAAGGCAAATCCCTCATCATGGGTATAGTTCTCAAAAACATCTCTTGTCCTCCAAAGCTGGCTTGTCAGCAGCACTCCTTGGTAAAGCATGCACATTCTTCAGCAGCTTGATATTTTTCAAGGCAAAAAGGGCTTTGCTGCTTCTGTTATTTTTGCCCAAATTTGGCCAGCACCAGACAGAGTATTGGGGGAAAAAAAGTCATAATTCACAAATAATCAGTGGAGAGTTACTTGCTTCTTTTCAAATGGTGTTCACTCCAGAGGCAAGTGCAGTTGTGTTGCTCTGGGCAATACTGGCTAACATTTAGAAACCTCTCGTCTACCTGGGGCTGGGCAAATAGAAAAAAATATTCACATATTTGCTGGCCAAAGTAAATCAATTCAGATATAGCAGACACAAAGCCCTGAACTTTTAGGTAAGACAAACTGAAATGAACACAATCAAATGGCACAAACTATAGATCACTAAAAAACATTTCATCCTCTCTAAAGCTGAATGTGGTTTTTTTCTTTAAAAGATACTTTAAAAGCCTTTTTCTGCCTATGTTGTTTTAGACAAAATCATGCAAGTTACATGAGTTTTCAGTGTATACTCCACAGCAGGGTTTTTCTCAATCCATTCCCCTACAAGATGAGAACTGAGGGTGAGAGGTTATTCCAAAAGCAAGAGGCACATTTGATGCTGATGGGGAAATCCAGACAGATCACTACAGAAAAAACTCCTTCTGAAATTGGTGAGGATAAGCATGAAGGCTTCTGCACTGCTCAGTGCTATTTTTGAGAGCATATTCACCTGATCTGAAATCATTCAGCTGCTTCTCCTAAAACAAGGAATTCACTTATTATTAGAATTTTCATTAGAAGACTCTCAGATGAGTATGAAACACAGCTTTATGAGTGCTTTTACAGCTCATTTCTACATTTAAGTCCAAAAGCTATTATAAGATTGCAATAAAAACAAGTGGACATAGTTAAGTATTTCACTATAGCACAGTCATAAAGAGGAAAAACATAATGAAGTGGAAGCTTTCTAAAAGACAATTATACAGTCAGTCAAGTCTTACGTTTGAGCATTTCTATCTTCTCTTCAAATAAAGGGAAAGGATAACACCAACTGAAGGAGATGGATAACGTGAGTTACAAACCGAGTTATGAAATTTACTGAAAAAAAGTAAAGTATGTTAAAATCTCAGCCCAGAGCAGACTTGCAGATACTGCATGAAGATTTGCCATGGTGATGGTACCTTGGAAACATGTACAAGCCTCAAATGAAGTAGCAATAGTCTCAAAAGAACTGGAAATTAAGTTATTTCTGAGGAACAGCATTAAGAAGGCTGGCAGCAACTGCTGCACAGACTTGGGGATGAGGGGGCAGAAGGGAACTAATTTTATTCTATAAATTCTTTTAAAATACCAATACATATAATATCCCTTCTGCTGACATGATAATGTACTGTTCTGGGACACTCTGGTTCTATTTTGGTAGCTACTTAAATAGGTCACAAAAATGATTTTAAAAATGCTTAATGCATTTTTAGGAAAATGGATACAAGTTATCCCATTTTCATGACTTCAAAGGTAGACGACTGCCCACTATTCCACAGGCAACAGGAAATTCTAATTTTTGTTACATTCTTCATATTATAGAGTATAGCAGGAGAACAATTTTATTTCCCTGCGCATGCTCTGCTTTGACTTTATAAAGAAAAAATTTCAAGACAACTAGTCAGTACCATAGAAAAAAAAATCTAAAGCATTTAAAATTTACATACAATCTCCCTCATGGTGCCTTTATTTCCTAATCATATTTACAACACTATGAATATCCTTGATACCACACAACCACCAAAAAGTTTTCAGTGGTATTCAGAATTCAAACGTTTTCAGATGTGACATGAAATCCCATTCTCGCTTTTGCATGCTTACCTCTAAAGTAAAACCCCTGTGCACATTCATATGAGAGGGAAGTTTATATGTACCTACCATCTTCTCTCTGGAAAAGACATGGCATTTTGCTTTCAACTTTAATGGCATTGTTTGCCAGACTAATTACAGTGTAAGTACCTATTTTTCATTCTTGCCAGGATCTAATAGCAGAGTTGGGTCTTTTTTCCATCCTTACATAGTTTCAGTGACTATGAATGGCTCTAGAGATAACCTAGCACAATTGCTAGTGACTGGTATCTGGAACTATTCTTCAAAATAGTGGCTTCAGATCAAGTGTATTTTGAATTTATAGCATTTTAACTACTACTATTAATAAAAGTTTCCAGAAAAGTGTGTCGAATTTTTTTTATGTCTCTCCAAAAACTTCACAAACATGCAATATTTTCTGTCATTTTTGAGTGTCATATCTAATTGCTGTGACAGTAATTGCTCCCAGGGAAACTTGTCCTGGAACTTCTTGCAGCCTCACTAATGCAGACAGAGTCCTACGCTCTTTAAAAAGTCAAGAGGATTCCACAAAGGCTTAAAATCTACATTTCAGATTGGCATTTTGCAGACACAAATTAATAAATAATGTTGCATTTTATGGTTTTAAAACCTGCTTGAAACAAAATGGATCAACAGTGAGCATTTATCATTGCAAGGTACTCTTTGAATATGTTTACAGTAAATGTAAATGTTTATAGTAAATTCACTATTTAGGTGGACTTAACTGAGGGTATCAACATTTATAATCCAAATAAACTACTTCTTTTTCCTTAGTTTGCACTTAGTCTGTCATCCATCTATAACATACTTGTGCCAAAAGACAAAAGTGAGCTCTTTTCACAGAATGATAGGACTGGAAGAGATCTCGTGAGGTCCTCTTGTCCATTACTCAGCTCTAAAGCAGCAATAACTGTCTCACCTATTCCTACAGATGGAAAATAGACTCCACAAACATACCAGACAATTTATCCCATTACTATGCCACTCTTAGCATTAGACAGCTTTCCTTACCATGCTTTTAAAATTGTCCCATAACCTTTCCCTTGGTTAGGGATCCCTTCCCTTGGCTGATCCTTTTTGCATCAGTATTACATACCAAACATGCATGTCCAGGCTAAGGGATCCCAGTTTCTTCAAACACTCTTTCATATTTTTAGGCCCATACTCATTTTTGTTGCTCTTGAATTGTTCTACAATTGCTACTCTTTTCTCAAAACACACATGTAGTACTGCACTGATCAACTGATACCTTACAAATGCCAAATATTAGCTCATGTAATTAGCACACTGAATTTCTCCTAAATATGTGACGTTACTGCACCAGTTTTCTTGCAGCAAGTTCCTGGTCAGTTTGATTAAAATTGAGATCTTGCAAATCTTGACCTTATCTTTCACATCTCCACTAAATTTCAAAATGTATTTATTTATAAACTTTGTGATGTCTCATAAACTCCTAATTAAACAAAGTGGAAAGCTGTAAGTAGGAAAACAGGGAAATTGGCAAAGACAGAGAAGATGCAGGATTCAAGATACTATTTTGTGCCTGCTGTACAAGGAGGCAAAGGCCCTGGTTTTCCTGCTTCTGTCCCTACTCTTCTTTGCCCATGAAATTTAGTCAGCTCCCTCTTGCCTTTCATACCAGTCAGCCATAATGCCCTCGATTCTCCAAGTTTGCACAAAACTCCACACCTCGTTTACCCTCATTTCACCCTGCAACTTCTTTTTTCCCCAAGATATTTCTCCTATATTTAGCAATAGCCTTTATCATCTATTCCAACTTTCACCTTGCCTATCCTAATAAACAACCTTGTAGAACAAGGGTGGATTTTAATTATCTTTAAGTATGCTACTTTTTTTTTTCATTTCATGAGAACTTTTAAACTGCACCAACACTGAAAATTTGTGAACACATTTGTATGACATCAAAATGTCATTATGATTGCAAAAGGAGTCAGATAGATGCAATTCTTCAATAATTGGGCTTTTTACAAGGCAGACCTGAACCTAGGAAAGGAACATGCAATGCCTATGGCTTTCCCTTCTCATATCAGACACACAACTAATTGTCTAAGACACTTCACAGTGGATTAAGTATTCCCTCACCGACTTAAATCCTCTCAACCATTGAAACTGTAAACATTACTTATTTAAGAAGCATTAAAAGATGTCAGTGGAAGTGTTTTGTTCTAGAATTAATTCTATATTTTTTCCAAAGGAAAAAGTAGAGAGACGATACAATTATCAACAGAGGAAATTGAAAGAATATATTTAACAAGTAGAATTTGTGGGAAGAAATCAAACAAGTTATAGATGCATTAAGGTGGGATGATTTCCACACAGTACTTTTTTTTTTTGGTGCAAATATATGTCAGGCTGCCATTTATTTTTAAACAGAAACACCAGAGAACACCATATGATCCAGATGTATTTTTTTAACTGTGACACTGGCAAATATAAAGGGGAATTTGGGGGAACTCAAATAAATACATGATTGTGATTGTTACTTCATTTCTTTCTAGCATTTTCTGGGGAAAGTTGTCTTTTTTCCTTTCATTTAGAACTCTGAATCAGGCAATAATAAAGAAAATCCCAAGAGCAGAAACTCAGTCCTAAATTTATACTTACAATTAAGTTTTAGGGTTTTAATTTCAATGTTGCCATTATCTCAGCACTCTTGTCTTGAAAATGTAATACTGCCTCAGTATTTTTCCAAAAGAATCACAGCATTCCTGCAGTCTCTATAAACTTGCCTTAAGTGTTGCTATAATGCTGTACTCTGGAGAAGGGAACTGGGAATGAGTACTGTTATACCAACCACGGGGTCAGGCTCTGACACCCCTTCTCACAATGAGCAATACATTTCATCTGCAAGTCTCATCCAAGGGCCCACTCAGCATTAACAAAAGCAAAAGAATTTGGCCTGTTAGTGTGAGCAGCTTCCCACACTCACCTGCTACATTAAAAATAGTTTCTTCCCGAGATCTTGCTATACCATTCTCCCACATACAGAGTCCTAAGCAGCAATAACTGCGTGCCATTTGCAGCAGCACCAGTGCTCTTGATACAAACACTTTCTTACCTAGAACATACACATCATACACTGTAGTGTGTGCATATGCAGCATCCACATATAGCTCAGCAACATCATGCTTTAAGGCCTTGTATCTACCAGATTGGAGCAAGAAATTTAAAAATAAACAAACAAGTAAATACAACAAAATAGCTCTTTAATTTTAAGACTGAATAAGGAGGGCAAGAGAACACGAACTTAGAGAGGAAAAAGTCAATTTCACTTTCCATACATGGGTTTTACTGCTACCTTCAAAAAACACAGGAAAACAACATGCCAAACATAAAAATAGTTAGCAAAAATATCTGCACTTTATCTATACACCCTCCTTTTATCCAAAATATCAAACTTCTACAAAATAACAACCCTATTTTAAAAATCAATTTTGATTTACATATGAGAGATCCAGAATCTACAGGAACAAATATGAACAACTTGTGCTATGAATAAATTGCCAATAAAGTCACAATAAAGCAAGAATTTTCAAAATAATTTCCATGCAATCAGGTATACATGCACACAACAAACTCGCAATATTTAGTTCTTTGTTAGGAAATTAACAGAAGATCTTTTGTGGAGGTCCGCAGATTGTTTCCCCTGTTCTGTAAACAAATGATGACTCCTCAGAAATCTTTCAATTACTCACAACTATTTAAAGCATTCTGAATAATCACTGAAAAAAACATACTTGATGACTGATATATAAATCACCAGATGATTCTGAAAGCATACAACTACATTTTGTTACCATATTAGTATAGGTACAGAACAATATAAATTGAGACTATATTTTCATTTCCAAGAGCACTTCAACAATTTGTTTCCAGGTAAAGAATTTCCTTTTTAATTTATTCATACAATATTGCACTTATGGTAAATTACCAATAGATTTGTAATAATAGATTTCTAATAATTTTCACCAAAACTTGTCCATGCTGCAAAAAAAAAAAAAAAAAACCAAACATTAGCACAACTGCTAACAAGGCTATTGCCTATGTATAAGACCTGTTTTCAAAAAAAGTGACAGGAAATTGACAAGGAAATTATTTAGTTGCTCAGAACCACAGGCAACAATGTACTTTATTAGTTTTCAAATTGCTAGGAATTGGGGTTTTCAATTAAAAGCTTGCATAATAAATAAATAACAGATGACTAACACTAGAATAAAAGTAGATTCCACTTTGTACAGACAGTGGGATTTTGGTGGGAAATTTTGTTGAGGTTTCACTATCTCTGAGCACTATTAGTTGGTAAAATTAATAAAGGACTACATTCTCAATCTTACTAGAAATAACAATTAAAATATGTAGTATGTTACAGTTTCACAAAAAAAGAAAAAAAATAAGTCTGTTGCATACAGCAAAGCCCCCAGACTAACCCCTGAAGGGAAAAAGCTCTGCTAGAAGCTTTTTCTTCATACCCAGAGCCTCCTGGACTGGGACAACACTTGGGAACAGACATTGGGAACAGACATACAGCTTGCATTCCTGTTCTGCTTGTTTCCAGTCAAGAGGAGGATGGATCCCCAGAACAGAAGTCCTCTAAAGGTATGTCACAACATTACCTCCCAGACTAACAGACCTTAGCACCGATCAGTTCTCACCTATTGCTGTTCCCCAAACTCTGCCATGACTCCAGGTACAAGACTCCCAGCATGCAAAAGGCATTTCTGCCTCATAGGGCCTTAGACAACAGCCAGGCTGAGACTGCCACAGCACAAACACACACTTTATTGCCTGACACACACAGAAAACATCACCAGAACCAGAAATGTCAAAGGAGCTGTGTCTTTTGCCATCATTGTGACAAGAAATCAATGTTGCGTTGTTGAGGTGCACAGGCCCTCTCAGAAACGACAAGAGCAAGAGAGGACTGGGGTACATGCCACAGTGTATGTATATATTACATGTCTCCTGTCCCCACTTGAAGCAAATACAACTGAATTAATTAGCTGTAGGTGGAGGTGGGAACGAGGACACAAAGGTAGCAAGCACTGATCTGCAGCTCTATGGGCAGGGACCTGCAGCTCTGCAGAGAGCTACTGCACCAGGGCACGGCTCCTGAGGGAACAAGGGACAATTGTCTCCTCATCAGCACATAAGAAATATTATCTTCTTAAGTGCTCTCAACCACAGCAACAGATTTTTTTTCTGGGCACAGCCCGGAGAAACAAAATTTAAGCCAGACAGCCCAAGGCAATCCTGCACGTTGTGCCTCCTGAAAGCTGACTCCTCTGGCTCCCTGCGCAGTGGCCATCGCACAGGGACAGCACACGGTGACAAAGTGAGACTAGCACACAGGCCAGCAAGGTATGAGCAAGAGCAAAACTGCTACTGACTGCGGCATTCGTGTGAAACACTAAGGACTAAGCCTTCCATGGAATCACTGTCATGAACCACAGATGGAAACTTGGTTTACACTTAATTGTCTCTCTACAGAAAGGAACTCAGCAGCCAGTCTGTCAGTGAAAGCAACAGGACCTTCTACTCCACTGTCAGAAACTGAGGGAGCAGCCAGTAATAGGATGTAAGATTCATAAAAGGGATCCAGAAAGCAATGGGAAAAAACTGTCCCTGCCACAAGGAGAAAGAAGATGCCAGAGATAACCTCACACTGTGTAGCAACCTGCCACCTGATTGCAAAATGGACCACGTCAACAGATGATGGGAACAGACCCTATGAAAAACGGGCTTGCCACGAGCGCATCTCATCAACCTGCAGCAGCTGAAATTTGTCTCTTTCAAGCTTTGTCAACGTTGTGCAGCTCGCCGTGCTAACACACAGCCATTTCAGGAGCAGCAAAGCCTCTACAGACCTATGCAGTGTGTTGACAGGGATGTGTACGCACAGTCAGACACTTGTGTATGTACATGAGAGACTTTTCCTTGCCCCAGACAGATTTCCTGTGCAAGGCAAGAACCACCATTCACAAACAGAATCTCAGTATGAGATCCAGATCGACACCCACAGTTAAACCTTCTGTGTGTCTGCAACCCTGTGTTTGGGGAAGGCCTGGCAGGAAAAAGGGTCCCTACAGATCTAACGATGTTAAAAGCCCCCCATCAACTGATCTCTTTCCTACTGGCACGGAAAAGGCTGCCCAGCCGTAGCTGTGCAGCCGCACGGTACTCCGAGGAGAGGGGGCACCGCGTCCCCCTCAGACAACAATAACCCCGGATCAGCAGCTCCACGGCTGAGCACAAGGGACTGCGACACGGCAGCACGGAGCACAGCCCGGGATCCGGCGGGAGGCAGACCCTGCCGTGTCAGGGCCAGCCCTCAGCAGATTCCTCTGCGCTCTGCAAGTGAGGAGGGCCAGGGACCCCCGGATACTGCCCCGGCCCCGGGCTTGGAGCCGGATCCCCGCGGGGCTGCCCACAGGTGCTCGCTCCCCTGCGCTGCCCCACTGCCGGGAAGCAGGGGGGCAGGAGAGCCTGAGGAGGGAGATGTCGGAGGCAGGGGGACACGAAGTGAGGGGGTACCGAGAGGAAGGGGATGTCTGAGGCGGGGGCCCGGAGGCCAGGGTGCTTGCCCTGCAGGGACACGCGTACACACACGCACAAACACACACCGCTCCATCCCCGAGCGTCCGGGCGCCAGACACTCCCGCCGCCGCGGCATCGCCCGGCACCGGAGCGAGCCAACCTGTGTCCCCGCGCACCGAGAAACCGGCTGCGGTGCCCGGCACGGGCGGGCGGGCGGAAGGCGGCCCCCCGCGCCCCCTCCCCGGCTGCCTCCCCGCGGGGCGCGTCGCATCCCCCGGCCGGGGCCGCGCTGCGGCAGCCGTACCGTGGGCAGCAGCGGCTCCATCTGCGCCCCTTGGTCCTGAGTCTCCATGCGGCGGCGGCGGGGCTGCGGCGGCGCCCCCCCCCGCCCGCGGGCCGGGGGCGCTCCCCGGGCGCTGCGGGAGCCGCTGGGCTGCGCCGGGCTCCGCGCTCCCGGCTCCGCGCTCCCGGCCGGCTCCGCGCTCCCGGCTCCGCGCTCCCGGCTCCGCGCTCCCGGCTCCGCGCTCCCGTCGTGGATCAGGCGGCGCGCAGGCAGGAAGCGCGCGCCAGTCACATGGCCGCGCGCACCGCCGGGCCAGCGCGGGGGGGGCAGAGCCGGAGCCACCTGCGGGATGCGGGATGCGGGATGAGGAATGTGGGATGCGGGATGCGGGATGCGGGATGATGCCGGGCCCGCCTCGCCCTGCACACCGGCACCCCGCGGGCGCTGCAATGGGAGCGGGGAGCGGAGGGACCGGGCCCCACTAAGCGGCGGGTGAGACTATGGAAAACACCACAAGCGGCTCGGAAGTTTAGCGTTTTACACCAAGCTTCAGTCGCAGGTTCCCCAGCACTGCTGCTTCAGGGCAGTATTGGACCGAGATTTGATTAGCCAACACCAGAAGAGTACCAGAAAACAGTGACCCTTCACTCGGTCCTGCCCGAGTTTGACCCTTAGTTACAGGCACCACCTTCAAAAGAGACTCCCCTCTCTCCTCTCTCCCCCACTACGATAACCCCACCATCCCCTTCTACCTGCAAATCACAAATATATCAGAATACCTTATCTTTCGGTATAGGAGTCTTACCCTCTTTTTCACACAATTTTATCATTCAAGCCCACTCCACATTTGGCTTCTCCTAGTCTATCTGGCTCTGCACCTCAGTGGTTACATTCAGCTATACCAAAACCCCAACAAGCTACACAAATGGTTGTCAAGGCCTTAATTTGCTGTACAAATGGGAATAAGAAGTTGAGTCCCCACAGTACTTGTGCTACAAAGAACAAGTGTGACACTGCCTACCAAAACAACTGAGCTAGAGAAGTTTATATTTTCATCATTTCCTGCTGCATCTTCCAAAAAATAACAAGCCCATCCAAACCTGTGTGCATAAAAATCAAAGTGGCCAGAGATTTGATTATGAAAAATGAACTAGCAAGTAAACTTCTCTCTCTCTGTTAAATTAATTTCCTTGCCAAAGCAGCAGGCCATGCCCTACATTTTGGATATCCTTTGCAGTCTAAAAGTAGATCAATAAACAGCTTCACTAAATCTGATTAATTTCCTCTGCCATGGGACATGTTCTTCAAGTCACCCAGAGATCTTCCAGGTTGAATTACTTGTACATCAGCCAAGCAAGACACAGAGCTGGGGGAGCAGTATGAAGGAAAGGGGAGTCAAAGCTGATTCTTACAAAGAAGGGGGCTATTTTTCTGAGTTACAACTGAGATTTTGTTCTTTAAAGTGACACATACATTTAACACTGTACAGAAAGACAGACAACAGATATGGTCCAGGTTCTGGGACAAAGGCAAGATGTGTATTTTCATAACATGATTACAGATCTCAGTAATTAACACAGGAGGCCATTCAGGTCACCAGAGTTAAGGCTGTGTCAGCATTTGCGCAGTAAAACCCTATTTGTAGGAGCTTATAATTAAGCTGTGAAAGTCATGATGAAGCTGGGAAAGAGTGTGTTTAAAAGTGATTTTCCTCCTTTAAGGAAAATAGATTTAAAGTGAATATGCCACCTGTGAAATCAGGAAGACCAAAAGCTTTCAGTCTAGAGACAGCTGTTTCAATGAATGTTCATATAAGCACCTTAGTCTCCTCTGCCTAAATATCTCAAGCTTGTCCAAGAGCATTTTTTTCAATAGGTACTGCAATTATTCAAGCTCAGTGGCATTTACGCATCTTTCACTCCCCAAAATATTCCCTCAATTCCCCACTCATCCACATAGACACATCTAATAAATGTAAAGCCCAGCACCAACTCAGATGCTGTGTACATGACACTGCTCCCCAACACTTCACAGTGAAAAACAGGATCAAGACCGCAAGCACCACACTCAGGAGTTACAAGTGACTTACTGAATGGACCATCACAAGAGAGTAAGGATCAGCCATGTAATTGTTTTTCCAAAGGTTTTTTGTCAGAGTGCTTTACAGTCAGGAATTCACCATTATGGAATAATAGATGAAGTATGGAAAAAGTTGGTTAAATAACAAACCTCTCCAAATTATTCTGTATTGTCCTGCTTCACACACATAAAAACACCACAGACTTGCATAGCTACAAAGCCACACTTTGATAGCCAGAGTCAAAGTGCAAGTCATTCTTTTGGCAGCTGTGACAAACATGCCTCAGTATGAAGGTCCAAAATGTTGAATCCAAAATTCCAAAGCCAAGGGCTTGGCATATACAAAAGTGGAAGAACATAAAGGACCTGGCTGAAAATTTTTTAATCAAACATAACTAAGCTATTTTTGTAACATTATAGCAGTATATCACACCAAAAAGAGAATTACGAGAAAGTAGTATTTATTCTCTAGTTGATTCATAATTGAATTTGAATTTTGTTTTCCCTTATTCCAAGTTGGCTTCTTTCACTACTGCATTTGATTGTAAGCCATACTTCCATGTCCAGCAATTATGTTAGTATTGCTCTATTACAGTAGTAATTTCAATTCTCATGTCAAAAGAATAAGCTTTAAATTTGTGAAATTTTAAAATAGAGCAGGTTTAGTTTCCAGTTTCAACTTTTAGTACACAACTAGGTGTTATTTTCAAGCTTTTGTACATGAAGGGTAAAAAAAAGAGTTCTTAAATCATCAATAATTGGAGAAACTTCATCACAAAAGCAGGTGTGAAATCATGACATGCAGATCCACTGCAGTTGTAAGATTAAGAATACTTAGGATTTGCTATAAAAAGAAATAATTTTGTGGCATATTTATGTCAGACTGATTTTTTTTCTTTATATATATTTCTAGTGCATTGGATAAATGAAATAGTGAGTGTTTCTACATTTACTTTTACAGTGATAAAGCTCCTAAAGCAAACATCAGTGGAAAAAAGGCGGAAATATTGTTCTTGTTCAATAACATTCTGAATTTATGTCAGAAACTGACCTGATGCCTGCCTGGTGACAGCTTTCATAAGAAATTAAAGACAGCAAAAGTTGAATTTTATTCTTCTCCTTCCTCAAGCTGCCTTTTGCCCCTTTGGCCTGCAGCAGACCAATAGCTCAGATGTTCTCCCAAGTCACAGTCAATGTGTTGAACCCCACTGAACAGAGGTTGTGTTCCTCAGAAGCTGTTCACAAGGGGTATGTTTTGTACATAAGCTGAATTACATTAAAAAGGCTCAGAACATTCTCAAAGTACTTTGTAGGCATATAGCATAGATTTAGTAGGCATATACCCATCTATCTGGGCTTGACATAAAACTGGTCAGGGGTGTAAGTAATTCCCACTGTCTTGAGCATCACTGACATAGCCCTGTTTATACAAAAATAGATGTGTGATAAGAAACAGCAGAAATAATGAAGACCTAGAAATCACAGAGTTCAAGCTCATGAGAGGTTTTCTTGCCTAAAGAGCACTTCCAAATTATCAGGAAGGTGGAGGAATTATCGCTTCCTCCACCTAAGTCCTAAGAAGGTATTCTGATATAGTAAGTGATGCTATATATATGGGTGTATTTTTATATGCACATAAAAGCTGTCACAGAGTCCTATCATCACTTACTAGCCCAGTACCACTCACATTTTTACTGTCATACCTTTCTGTCAGTTTTCGTTTTGTGATCAATATATAGCTATAATTTAAAAGAAATTCTTTATTTAAATCATTTCTCTGAATACAATTCCTGTTCTAGGAAGACATCCTGGGAGTATTGGCTCATCTCCCAGTTTAGCCATAAAATATGTCACTCTACCAGGATGGAGGGGGGTAGGAACTGCTACTAAGCAAGAGTGAACTCCACGGAGCTGTTAGTTACAAATCTGAACATGAGAACTATTTACTCTTAAATGTCCCCATAGCAGAAATATGCTTGAAGCCTAATTCATTCATTTACATATATGTCCAATAGTCTCAGCATGTTCTTAATTCCAAAAAGAACCTGCACTCTGTCAGACCTAATGTGGTTGCCAGTAGATTTTAGCAACATTATGAACAATTTCACACAATATTCAGAATCAGAAAGGACTAGGGTTAGATCAGTTTGCCCTCTCTTGATTCCTGCCTAAGCTCAAGCCTCAGATACACTGGTAAATAAGATGCATGCACAATACACATTAATTTGAATGCTCATACAGTGCATATTTATCATAAACATATTTCATTAATGAAGGGAAACCTTTTTAAAAACTGTGAATTATTTTCAGCTTGTTACAGGTTATTCCTATTTCAAGTAAAACAGCAAATTAATTCCTAAGCTTCTGGGGGAAACAAAATAACTATCAAACAGTCAGAATACTTTTCATTCTATTTTTGTCCTAATGACTGTAGAGGATGAAATAGTAATGGGTGGACCTCTCTAACTGCATTTCATACTACTAAAATAAAGATGTGAACTACCCTTACATATAGAGAGGAACAGCCCACTGATATAACCTATTCCTAATACATTTTTGTCTCTGTAATTAGAGAAACTATTCTGACAAAAAGGTAAAAAAGAGGAGGGGAAAAACACAAATTCTGGCAGCAATGTTTCCTCTCTCCATTCTTTCTCCCCAAGTGAAGATAAATAACCATCTGGATCATTGTACTGCCTTTGTGACAGGTGGTACTCAGTTATGTCTCTCATTTGATTGGAAAGTGGTAATGGCTCTTTAGCAGTTCTTTCTTTTGCTAATATACTCTGCCTGAAATAATTTACTCTAAGTTAATTCATTTGAAATATGATCCAAAAAGATTCAGTGCTATTGGGATGCATTCTTCAATTGCAACACAATCTCTTTTTCTATTGGCATTCAAATTAGAAAAAAGTACTCTAATAATTGTTTTACTAATACAACTTCTCACATTTTTCAGCCAAAAAAGGAATGCCAATGAAATACGTTTGTGTCCACAGCCCAATCCTACAACTCCTATGACACAGGGAGACAATCTGTGTTGGTAAAGAGCACCAAATATTTGTTACTTTCTTAATTTTCCCCAAAATGGATTCTCTACCAAAGGCCATGAATTTTATGGTATTCTGACTCTAAGCTAGGCCTCTGACTTTTGCTATAAGGTCAGTATTAGAGAATACTATTTTAAAATCTAAACTAAAATTAAGATGTGTTAGCGACTCTTAAAATAATACATGTAATTAATAATTATATTATTTGCTAATTATTAAGATAGCCACTCTTTCTAGGCTTATTTTTCAAGTGAAATAAATTCCTCAGACATATCATCCATTTAATCCTGCTTTGTAAATAAAATATGTTGAATCAGGCCCTGATTAGTCACTGACCTAAATAATCCTTCAAAAAGATTAAGCTATCTTAATTTAAAACCTGCAAGGGGGGACAATATATTGTTTCTTGCTCAGTTACTCTAACAGTGAACTATAACTAAACATGTATCTTTCAGATGTAAGACAACAGTCATCTAGATTAAGCTTCAAGTGGTTGGATTTTCCTACAAGTCTTACTTTGAAGCCGAGAAGTCCTTTTGCATGATGAATGATTTCCTTATATAGGTAAGGACTTTGTAAATACTTCCCTTCCTTTATGGTGGTTCTAGTTCTCTGCTCCTAGAATCCTTTGCACCACTGCCAGGGCTCCTCTGAAGTTTCCAATTTGCACAGGAGCACCACAGCATTACAAAGCTTGGCCTGACAGTGCAGCATCAGGAGGCCAGAGCATGTGCCTTTGACCTCCGGATCATTCCCTGTTTTCCACTTCATGAACCATGATTGTTCCCTTGAGCATGAGGAGAGCTCCTAACTGGGGCATCTGCAGGGTCAGATGATGGTTATTGGGAGAGATGGATGAGGCTGGCTGCGGGTTTGTTTGTTTGCAATATCTGAAATTTGTGAGCACACACTACAGTAAGTGTTACAAAGTGCAAATATCTACTTTCAGCTTTTGAATCCTAGTCATATTCTCTGTCTGGTGCCTGCCTTAGACTGTAATCACTTCAGCAGAAAGTTTATGAGCCTCCATAGCAGACCAGACTGATCATGTGGCCTTACTGTGACTGAGCCAAAGGCACAAAACTTCAGACAGAAGCTTTTCTGTGGGTATTCATTAAACTATAGAAATAACTATATAAAATTCATGAACAGTAATATTTTGCATATATATCTAAGACAGCAAAGCTATCTGTGCTAGTCCCAGAAAGAGAAGAACTAAGCTGTGTCATGCTGTACCCATTTTTCCCATTACATCTTGGGTAAGATGCATTATCCCAGCTGCTGGGATTTTCAACTTTGTCTTGAATTGCCGGCAACTGAAGAGATTGTTTGCAACAATCTCTTACTTCAGCTGAATCAATAACTCCTGGCAGAAAAAGCACCCACCTCCTCCTCAGGTTTTCCAAATACAAAGTTCATTCAAATCAAATCTAAATAGAGAAAAAGGAGAGAGAACAGAAACTGCATGGAAAATTATCTTTTAAATACAATTTTGAAAACAAAGCTACAAAATTTACAAATATTTCAATAAAAATCCCTGCATATAACTGCATATAACCCTGAAGTTCCTCAGTAAATCAAAGCAGTGCTACAGGTAATTTATGGAGCTGACAGTATAATTCCCTCTCTATCCATCACCTTTGACAGGAACCCAAACCTGGTATCGTGAAGTTTGCTTAGGAGGTGAGATAATTTTCGCCTCTTTTGGGAGCACCCCTGAGATACCAAATAAAATTGAATTAACTATACTTACTATACTTTCTAATCACATATTCATTACACCCTAAGCAGTCTTTTTGCCATACACAAGATTTTAAAAACAAATACTTTAGAAATTACATCACATGACAATTGTTCATTGTGAGCATGTCTTACTGTTTTCATAATTTGCTTTGCTGTACTAGATTTTCACAAAAACTAGATCCACATGTAGTGCATTACTAATAAAAATGACAGTGTTGGCTTTGCAAAAGCTTCTTTTGTTTCAAAATACCACCTTTGTCAGTTTTCTTGCTCAAACCCCCCTACATAGAGGGGAAAACCTTTGCTGTGTTTATACTGACCTGCTAATGAAATAGAAATACATATCCTTCTTATTTTTCCACATGCTACATTTCCAGACAAAAAAATCTTACCTGAAATCCAGAATCCAGGATCTTGACTGGCTTGCCATTTCACAAGAGCAGCAGCTGGCATAAACTGGCTGAGCTCCAATACAGTCAAATGGGGTTTATGAGATGAAAGTGCATTCCTTACTGAAGTAGCCAACTCAATTCAAAATCAGGAATTTAAAAAGGAACTATTTGAAAAGAATAGCTACAAAGAAGAAACTATTCATTTTAAAGATAAATACTGTAAACCTGAGCTTTAAAATTGCACAAAGAGAACAAATTCACCCATGTTCCCCAGTAGGCAGGTAGTGGGGACACAGAAAGAGAAATCTTCATTGAATTACTAGCCTCATGGAAGCCAGTGATACCAATTCCTTGGTTTTGTAAGAATTTTGCCTCATTAAGAAGACAGCAAAGAGTAGTGACCAGTGATTCAAAACCTATATGCAGACAGTGTGTAAGTGACTCTCATTTCCAGCCAGTCAGTTTTGGGATGGATCCTGTGTCTAATGCTTCAAGTTTTTAACATTGATGACCTCCATGATGGGACAGAATGAGCCCTCCTGAGGCCCATGGAGAGTTCATGGCAAACTGGAGGGGTGGGCTGACAGAAGCCTCATTAGTTTAGTAAGAAGTGCAGAGTCCTGTACCTGGGATGGGTCAGCTCTATGGGGTGAATTAGCAAAATCACAGCCAGCAAGTGCAGGAATGGGATTATTCCCCTTGGCACTCACAAAGCCACATCTGAAATAAAAATGCTCTGGTTTTGGGCCCCCAGTACGCAGAGGAAGATCAACAAACTTTCTGTTCAAATTATATACTTAAAGCATTGACAGCCTAAATTTACAAGAACAATATATATTTTATATACAGAAAAAAGGCATTTCTCAGCTATAATAACTCACATGTCCCTAAGGTAAACATTTAAAAGGATTCATGACCTAGGAAGTACTTGTTCCCCTCCAAAGACTTCAAAAGGATTTCACACAAATTTCTCAGATACGTTTAGCACATTTGAGTCATCTAACACTGTCAGAGTAACCCGCTCCAAGCTGCCTTGCCTTATACATGAAAAAAGAGAGATTACTTAAAAAGTAAATAGCAGCATAATGTCTGAACTCCAATTGTTTATCCAATTTTGACCAAAGGTGAAGACACCAACAACAGAACTGAGTTCAAAACTTGTGCTTATGATAAGAAGGTTTAAACTCAAGTACCCCTGTACTTTCCTCCTTGAGATGAAAAAATATAATATTAAAATTCCAGTTATAAAGAGAAAACTGAGGAGTACTAGCAATACTCAGGAATTATTTTTGTGACATTAATAATATAGATAAAATTGTTTATATGAACTTTTACCAGAGCAGTAGAGAATTCCTATCCAAGTTCTGAGAAATCTTATCTATATGTCTATGGACTTCTAAGACAGTGAGTGTAGGGTTTCTGTATCTTATTTATTTATAGGGTGTTTAAAACCATTAATAGATTTTTTAAAAAAAACAGATGCAATTTAGTACATGCAATCTCTTTACATTCCTGCAAATACCCCATTATTAGTAGATTTGTAACTGTCAGGACCCAGCTGCAAATCCACTCTGTAGCCATCGCATTGCACCAGCAATGCTCTAATCTGAGGAATCATTGCCTGTTCCTAAAAATCATAGCCAATGCGTGGACACAGGTGAAATATTTTACCACCTGCCAGGAGGACCAGAAGCCATCAAAGCTTCCAGAATTCCTCTAATACTCCCACTGCAGACATGAAAACACATTAAAGTGAAAATGTGAGGTTATCAGGACCACCTGAAGCATCAAACATAAATATCACACTGAGACAACTGCACTGTTGCAAACATGCCTTGAGGCACTGCCACATAATTCAGCCTTGGTGTCAGGCTGCGCGTTGAGAAAACAGGAATGGACTGATTAAAGCCTTGACCAAAATTATGACATAAACTGTGCTTAACATCTCAAACAGACTGTGGGACATTAGTATCTAAACTGGCTGAAGGAACAAAGATAGCTTCTCATCTCCTGTGGTTCCCACTCTGACAGGTCCATATCAAAACACGATCATGGCACAATTTCCCCCCAGCGTCCTCGTTCCCAAAAAGAGGAAACTGTCATGGGGAAGCTGTAGTGCATCACAGGCAAGAGAAGAGGGACACCAAGAGTGAAGGTCTTGATCCCAGTTACCTCAAGAAGCACTTATAACAGAGAGACTGGAAAGTGCATGGAAGTCAAAGTCTTCTCAGGAAAACAAATTGTTTTGCCCTACCTTAAGAATCAATGGTCATCAAGATAATCCTGCAGGTCTCAGCTGTAAAATAGTCACATCTCTAATGTCTGACAACACAACTGGACCACTTTCACAAAACCTGAATTTTGCTTGAAGTTTGCTGTCTTTTGCTAGACCTCATGAAAAGAGAACATGTGCAGCGGTGAATACTTTTGTCTACCACACTAAGAGGTGTTTTCTGTCCAACTACACAACTTGAATCATATTCAGGGTTTGCAGGAGGTTAACATGTTTAGCAGAAGAGCAGTTTTTTGTATGCCAGTGCTCCTAGCATTGGAGATAGCTTATATTTATAATTATATTATATTATATTATATTATATTATATTATATTATATTATATTATATTATATTATATTATATTATATTATATTATATTATATTATATTATATTATATTATATTATATTATATTATATTATATTATATTATATTATATTATATTATTCTTGGTGTAATTTCAGAAAGTATCACTCTATTTCTATCACTGCAGCACACTCAATCATATCTGATCAACACCTAAATTACTAAGATGGCAGGGAACTGCAGTAGCACCAAGCACACTGTAAACCATCCCTCTCTGAAGGAATTAGTCTAACTCCCATTTCCCTGATAGCTGCCATGACAGCCTAACTGATGAGCAACTCCCTGTAAGATCTTCCATGATTATTTATGTTTTGAGAACATGCAAAAGGAGCAAACACAATGAAGATCACACCAATGCATTTCCACATGATTCTGTAGGTTATCTTCAAAAACTTCAAAAAATTACTGAAAAGGGTTTTATCAAATTCAACATGGAAGCTTTGACATTTCCCCCGATGAGAAAAATTATAAGGGTGTGACAATATGTAATCACATATTGTAATATTTTATTCAATACTGAATTTGAATAACAAAATTTAAACAGATTTTCTAATAGATAAAAAGGAAAACAAAGGTAAATCTAGCCCAAGTTACCCTTGTGAGTAATTGTCACAAGTTCTGCCATTTCTTTTTGTTTATGCACAAACCCTCGGGTGAGTACATTTTCACCTTAGCCAATTGCTCCTGTTTGTCCAAATCACAAGGCTACCATCAATCAGAAAAGAATATAATTTAATGCCTACAGGTAGTAAAAAACAATTTAGTGGAAGCCATTTTTCTCTCCCTTGTGAAGTCCCTGTAATAAATTGTCCATTTTCCAGGCAGGACAATTCAGGAACAGATCACCAGGCTGGCTTAAATACATGAAAACCTTCCACACTGTAGTAAATGCCTGCTGGGAATATTAAATAGAAGGAGGTAAGGAAAATTTTCCAACTACTAATGAATTTGATGTAAAAAAAAAAAAAAAAGAATTTACTATCCAAATTTTATCTGTAGAAAAAGCACTAAGAACTCCCAGACACAGGGATACAGCCGCCATCTATGGTCAATTAATGCAATCATGATTACATCACAAAAGCAGCTTGTCTCAATTCACGAAATGTACTTTGCACAGCTTTTGGTAACTGTGCAAAACCATGAACCTTAGAGCAAAGAGCTTTAGAGTCATGTCAAAAGGCAATTCCATATTTGCCAGAAAGTTCAAATATTGGTGAATTATCTGAAACATGACATTCGGAGCTACAAGAATAAGTTTCTTGTGTAACCACAGATGGAGGCCTGACAGGTTCTGAACACTTGACAAAAGGGTCCTTGCAGTAAATCTCACCTGCCATTGCAAACAGTCAAGATTATTTTAGTAGCTATTTATTTTTATAGATATATGTGTCTATATATACAGCTTTTTCTTTCATTACTGCAAATTGCAGTAAAAACATGCAATCTTTGAGGTGTATGAATGCAAGAGATCAGATTAACTGTTGTTCTTCCATGGCATTATTATGGGAGGTTTCCAACAGAAAACATATTAGTCACTGGTTGTGCTTGTGATATTTGCTAGCTAGTGGCCAGACACAGCAAAGGAGGTGTCAGCAGGCTCGTTCCATACTGCTGAACAAGGTGCAGAGTTCTGAAGTCTCACCTTTCCCTATCTCTAACACAGAGACAGTGAAAAAGTTAACACAAAACACAGAGTTGAAAGACCCTGCAGTATGTTGAAGCTGGTTTACCCTTCCTTGATAAAAATCAACCCAAGACACAGTAAAATATTTTAATTACAAGTCCACCTCAAACTTAGACATAAAGTTAAGGGTTTTCCTCTCAAAGTGTGTGTAGATAATTATGGAAACTGTTAACTTTTCCAGATGATGCCAGACCTTATCCAGCTGACCCAGTTTCACTTAAATGGAAGAAGTCCTTACCTGCCTCAAAGTAGTGTGAAGAAGCAAGGCAGTGCAGCAGGGCGCAGATTGTAGGTGACAAAAAGTAATGCATACCACCAACCATCACTCCCTGCCCACTTAAAATTCTTCTGTAGCTAACAACTATCTGCCAGCCATGAAGAGAAATGAGGTACCACTCCAATTAGTAATACACAGTCTGATTAGTAACTAAATTAATAGCGAGTGGCACTTGTATACACAGATAAATACCTGGTTTGATGGAGTAAGAAAAACAGTAAGATACTGATATTACCATATGTCCTGTCCCCCTTCAGACAGGATTAGAAGACAAAACCAATTCTATGTGACACTCAGAAACTGATTAAGTGCACTAAGATTAAATAAGTTTGAATGGCTGCAGTATCATACAGAAAGATGGAAAATAAAAAGAGGGATAGAAGCAATTTCTATAGTTAGTTTAATTTGCCTCACATGTTTGCTGCATCTAAGTCACACCCTGAAATAAGACCATCACAGTAGCCTAACACTGATGGTTTTCCCCAGAGTTCCACTTTTAAGCACATACTGCAAGTACACCTCCAGAATTTCAGGTCAGAGCTGGGAATTTAGTCTTGCCCTCAGCACAGCGATTGAGTGCCAAGTGCCAAATCCAGCCCTGACTTAAGTGCCAGTAAAAACTGTCAAACACAAAATGCAGCTGTCTAAGGTCAAGTCCCAGATGTTTTGTTCAAGTAAAGCATGGATGATCTTGACCTCAAGAAAACAGAATGTAACATTCATGTCATGGCCTAGTCAAAAAAAACACAGGGTTCCTACGATAAAAGCAGGAGCTATTTCTTTTGAAGGAAGATTAAAAGCCTTTGATCAAACTGTACCTTTAAAGCAGATAGGAGCTGGGTCTCAGATAACTTTAAATAGTACAAAATGTCCCCAGAACCATGAGGTATTGCAAAATATGAATTGTTGAACACAAGTAATTTTTAAAAACAACATAATGGTTGTTCAACAGTACTTACAGCATTAGGCTTTTCTCCATGCTTTCCCTGAGCTAAACAAACTGAGAAATTGTATTTTAATTTCACATTGATATAGGACTCCCAGAAGAATGGCTTGTTTTTAATACACTGCAACTGCCTGAATCTAAGAATTAAGGTCAACAAATTAAAAAAAAAAAAAGTCAGAAGAATTCTTCAGCAGTTCCAGAATGATCCCTTAGCAAAGCTTAAGATAAATTTCTCCTCAAAAGTAGCTTGAGAAGCAACGTCTAAGATATGTAGGATGTGCCTGTTACAAGTTTGCATCTGCAAAACCTCCCTTCCCGCTCATACAAAAATCCGTCTCAGCTGTTACCTTGTCTTTTGCGCGCTCCCGAGTTAAAGCCCTATTCTGGGATACCTTGCGCTGCCGGTGCCGTGGGCTTTAGTGCCACTCAGCGTTCAAATGGCACAACTGCAGGGAGCTGCTCCGCCAGGGCACCCAGCAGCTTGCTAGGAACAGGAATGGTACTGGACTAACTCATAGAGAAAAGCGGATTTTAGAAAAGAAGCTGATGTTGAGCCTTTGTTTGATCTCATCTTTAGCCTCAGTGCTTCTGTTTAAAAGCCGCAGTGGGATTTTCAGAGGAAATGGACATTCAACCTGAAGTGGCAGGTCACAGCCATGAAAAGTAAAGAAATTGGCAGCAGAGGGGAGGGGAGAGTGAAAGAAGTTTGCAGGACATAGGAGACAAGACAAAGTCGGAGGAAGCAAGAAGAGACATTCAGCAAACACATGCAAGCAGGGGAAGGACCAAGTGAACACAGAGAGAATGGGACAATGTAAAAACTATTAGAAGTCAGGTAAGCTATTACTGCTTTGTGGCTCGCCTGGGCAAAAACTCATCTCTACCAAAATATATGTCTTGAATTTAACCTAAGATATGGAAGCAATCCCATGTAGTATATTTCTTTATTCTGCCTCTTTCTTCTTCCTGATTCACATTAATTATTTTTGTTATTTTAGGATGAGTATTTTCTCTTTTTTTTAACCTTAAAACCCCTCAGATAATACACTTTAGAAACACCTTGCCAAAATAAGGGCTCTGCTATCAATATCCTTTCTAAATAAAAGGCAAACCAACAACTAGCCGAGAAAGAAATTATCAGTTCTATCAACAGTAATTTCCACAAAAAGAAATGTCTTACGAGAAATTTCCATAACATAAATAGAAGTTACAATCAGACAAAAAAAATATTTTCTCTGAGGCCAATAAATATCCAAAATCATGAACAGAGACTAAAACTGAGTAGGAGTTCCTGCTTATTGCAAAAGAAAAACATTTGTCCAAACAAAATAAGATGAGGCTAAGAAACGTCCTGAGAATCAAGCAAGCCAAGGTGACCATAAAATACCAGAAACATTTTGCACAAGGATGCTCAGACTGCCCAGAGTGGGACGCGGTCACACCCTGCCCTGCCAGCCTCACCTGACCTACACCAACACTAATGCTGGCAAGTGGCAAATCACCAAAGGGCTGCATTGTGAGAAATGTTATTTATAATATGTGGAGACACCATTATCACACACATTAGCTAGCATGCAGCATCACAATAAAGACAGTTCCTTTAGCAGATTAAGCCCTCAAAAAAATTACCAATCCCAGAAACACAGAAGAGCACAAAGTCCCCCTCGGCTGGCCTGAGGACATCACATGTCTGCCAGAGGAGATGGGCTGCTGCAGTATGGCATCACAAAGGGGTGCTGAAGGAACACAAACTGTGTGAGGCTTGTATTCTCTTTTCTGCTTGAATTTATGTAAAATCTCTAATGAATAGAAGTTAATTAGCTACACTTAAGACTGATATACAACTACAGCCATAGGGAATAAACAGGTTCGCCAGCTGCTGTATTACTTTAACTACACTGTAAATTGCTGCATGCTATTAACATGCTCTCCTGGCTTCAATAAAGAAAATCTTATTGAAATCAGTAGCACACATTTCCTATTTCAGTGAGACATTGCAAAATTAAAATGATATGTAGTAAAAACAATATGTGTGAGCCACCTGCTTACTGTATGATAGAATAGATTGGCATAGAATGACAGCTGCTGCACAGCCAACATTTCAGATACTGTACTACCTTGCCAACTGGACTTAAATTCACACACGATTTCCTTGACTAGCACTGAATGAATTTTTGCTGCTATAAATATGCATTGGCAATTGTGATGAATCATCCTGGGTACTAAGGGTCATTGTTAATTCAAATACATCAAGAGCCATATCCAGTGCAAAAAGCCTCCAGAACAAATATTGATGAGTCCGGACTGTTTTGGTGACCTGCACGTAAAGAACATGTCTTGACCCACAACAAAGGGTAATGAAGCCTGCAGGGCTTGCTGGATGTTCATAGCACAAAATGCTCAGTGTTAAAACCAAAATACTAATCAATCATCACATGGCTCCTCACACTAGCTTGGAGTCCATGAGAATTACCATAATCAAGACCTTACAGCCTTATTTGTAGGCATCTAGAGCCACATTCAGAGAGCCTAAACTCCCTAATTTCTTACACTTATCCTAGCCTATGCTACATCTGCATTTTGTTTCTAGCAGACTCAAGACAGGTCTCAACTCAATTCCTTTTCAGACTCCTGTAGTTCTCAGCACTACTCAGTCACAGGAGCTTACTGAAAGGCAGGCTCCTTGATGTTGCTTCTAATTCCTATTTATTTCAATCAGAGCCATGTGTCTAATTATGTTTGCAGATCCGTTTTTGCTGGTTTTATATTAAGGGAATGCCTAGAAACAATAAGCGTTTCTTTTAATCTAACTTTCTCTGCTGGCAGCTGATGTCTCAAGTCAGTGCTGACAGGAGCTCTAACAAGAAACCCTGCATTAGATTCCCCTGATAATAAAATCTTGTTTGCATATATAATAATAAATACTCTGAGTTGAAATAGGAAATAATTTTATAAGGATGAATATGATTTACAGTTCTACAACAAGCGATGATACAGTAGTGCTCATAAAAGGGCAGGTTTGGGGTAAAATCAGTAATCTATTTCAACCAATTCAAATGCCAATATCCCATCTGCTAAGTCTCTTTATTTTATATCAGTCTGCCATTTTCTCTTAGTGGTAGCATCAATAAACATTGTTGGTAATCATCTGCTTGTGCTCTAATGTGGCATATTCAGTTTCATTGAACAAAGCCAGGCTGAAGATCCCCGAAGGAAAACAAAAGTGAGTTGTTTAGTTATGATTCAGACCCATGTCTCTGATTTAAGAATGACTCAAGTTGCATAATCACCAAACCTGAACGTAAATATGTTTTATGATATACAAAGCTAAATGCTAATAACAGCTGCTTTATTTATTCCAAGGAATTTTTCACTTACATGGGATTCTTTTCTTCATTTTGCTAAATGCAGTGGAACATTTCAAAAAAACCCATTAATTTGAGGAGTTCACTAAAAATAGTATTTTTAGTGTCTGATGATGTATAACAGGATTCCAGCTGGAGAATACCACTTTTGATTTACAAAAGCATTTGTTTCTCTTTCCCTGCTTTCAGATAGATTTGTTATCCATAGAGATGAAATGCTGGATACCTAAGCCTAGATTCAGGTTCCCCTTAGGTGGCATTTGCCCTAAAATTCCTAAATTCATCTAGCATACTCACAGTCTGCAGCCAGAGATAACCTAAAGCATGATTACAAAGGTGGGTTTTTGTTTCTCTGGCACTGTAAGATTACAGTTTCAATACCGTAATTAATCGCGGCCATTCATAGTTACAATAGGCCTGATTATCAGTGGTGAAGGGAATTATAATAGGCCACTTACTCTGAGAAACTTGGAGATAATAAGCCCTGGCTTGCACAGTAACTTGAAAGCCTCACAGGTTTTGAGTTTCCATCAGGATGTTTGGGTTTCTAACAGGAACAAGTCAACAGCAAACTTGAGTCCTTCTGCCTTAAAAGGCTTATCAGTAAGACAGAGAGGATCTAAAACTGTCCAGTTATGAGAGCAACCTGATACACATGTTAACATAAGCTGGAATTCCAGCCTGGAAAGCAACCTCCAGGAATCAGCTACATTTCTTAACATTGCTTGCTTCTTCAAAGTTCCTTCATTTAAAAAGCCATTTCCAAAAAATCTGCATTCTCTGATTTGAAAATGTTCCCTTACAGATTATTGACAGGACAGGCAGTTTTTCTCATGGCCCACCAGGCCCTCAAAAGACCCATGCTCCTGGAGGTCCACTGCAGAGGTGGAGGACACAGAGCTCAGCCCCACTGAGGAGCAGGAGCTCCAGGGAGGCTGGAGCAGGCTGTAACCTGCCAGCTCTGCCATGAGACAGACCTTGCAAAAGATTCTCATGCCTGTCAGCTAATACTGTACCCTGCCCTGGCATTGTAATGGAAACGGCTGTGCTTTCTGAAGGCATCATCTTTGACATGAGACATAAAACCACACATGTTTGTCATTTCTATATTTAACATACCGATGTGGAGCTTGGGGAGGAAAGAATAGCTTCTGCTAACATAGATCAGAAATGTCTTTTCAGAGGTGGCATGTAAAACCATATCCCCAGAAAAGATGTTTAGTTATTACTAAAAACTCTGATGCTAGCACTGCTCTCCCAAATTACTAGAAAACACTTTTGAAAGGAAAGCTTGCAAAAGTACAAATATCCTAAGTTTACAAATTATTATTGCGTATTTGCGTGGTCACCGATGACAAAAAAATCTGTGACCTCAGCAAAGAACCACTGTTAAGGTGTCAAAATCACCCAAATAATCTATTACATTTATTCTTCAAATTATATTATTTACTGTAGTATTTATAGTGTGAATAATACTCACATGTTAAACCAGCGTCTTGTTGTCTAAGATGCTTAGACTTTTATACACACATAAAAATAAAAAAAATACCAGCCATTGGAAAAAGGAAAATTTACTAGTAACATTCAAATATTGTTCATATTATGTAATTAATTCTGTAGGTATGGCTTGATCATCTAAAACATAATAGACTATTTGGAGCACAGGCACTGGCAAGCCTGCTGCAGTCCCAGCTGGCCTGCTGCCTGGGCTATAAATTTTTCATGCAAGTAAATCTGATTTAGAACATTACTTGGGCCTGATATTTACTATTCAGCAATGTCACCTACACCGATGTCCACCCACAATGGCACAGCTGCAGGAAACGGGGCAGCAGAGAGAGCCAGCTCTGGCAGCAATTCCTGCCTGAGGGACCGCTGCTGCCCAGGGACACTCCAGGAGCCACCAAAGGGAATGGCAGTTCATGCCAGAGAAACAGCAGCAGCACATTCTCCCCATCCTCTCTCTGGTGAAATGAATAGACCATTAGAAGCCAAAAAAGAAATCTGTGTTGAGGTACTGCTAATGTTCTAAGAAAGTGACACAAACAAGTTACACCTCTAACAACTCACCTTCTTCCTACTCTAGGTATTTATAGCAATCTCTTGAATTTGACTGATATACCATAGTCTATTAATTGTACTGATCCCCCCACCCCTCGCCTCCCCAAAAAAAAGCAGGATAAACAAGGGGCAAAGTGAAAATTTTAAAATAGAATTTCCTCGCCTCAGTTTATTTAAGTTAGATATTTAGGACTGAGCTTATCAAGCCAACTGGTGGGCATCCTGCACATGGCATAGCACCTAGCACCAGCTTCCTGCATGTGCTGAATCATGGCAACTGAATTTACAGGAGCCGGTGGTACATTCATATACCACAGAGCAGAAACCAGCTTTTTATTATGACAGTCTCTTAATTAGTAAGTTGTTAATAAATCAAGTTAAAAACAACAAAACAATTGACTGACTATTTAATGACCTTAGAATAAAATGTGCTGTTACTATACTTGAGCTAGAACAGTGCAAGTAAATATCTCCAAAAGAAAAAGCAAAGACTTCTATAACAGAAACCAATTTGATATGGAAATGGGTCAACAGTTGCTTAAGATGTAGCACAGTTTTGATTTGATCTGCTATATTTGGACTCTGTAAGAGGCGCTTCCAGTAACATCGGTATTGCTTATACATGAGACTTTTGCATAATCACTGTGTGAAGCATTAGAATTCTTCAAACCGAGAATGATTTTTAAAACGATTATATATATCTATGTTAATAATGTGGATGCAACAGCATTTGCTGAGGAAAAAGAACAATTGTTTTATAAAACAATTAGGATTCATGATACATTGCTTGGCACACTATTGTTCAGAAGCCCACACAGTCCTTATCCAAAGGAAGCCCAGATGTAGTCATGGGCACCAAGTTATGCTTAGCACTTAGCTCAGAATACATGCTGGTCAAACAAGTAGAAATATAGAAATAATTGGACATACATCTGTGTTACAAATTAAATCCTTTTTAATTTGGAGCAAGCTGTTTGGTATATTGCTGCTTTTCAGACATGATCAGAATTTGACTTGTTCTTAAGGGAACAATCAGATTTCATTGAAACATTTTAAGATTTTTTTTACTTCCACATATCTCAGCTGTTAGCCTTCTAGTCCACCTTTTTATTTCTATGGATCCTCTGGTAAACTTTGTGTAACTGGAAGAGCTAATCTGATTTCACTCCTGAAAACTATGAAAGATCATTTCACTGTGCCTATCACTGTGTTAGGGAACTTACCCCAGCCAGCAGGGAATGTTCCTCCTTCTTTTCAAGCCTGGCTTCCGCTCACACTTGCTACAGATACAATTGTGCTGGTTCTTCTTTACCCTTGCATTCTGACCTTGGGAAGAAGAACACACATATGTAATATCTTCCTTCAAGTGCACTTAAACAGTGAATACAAGCATGCACTTTCTGAACACGAAGTGCAGGCATTAAATCAGCTATTGACTCCTGCAGAGTGATCGAAGGAATTTGACTTTGCCATAGATGAGGTCCCAGCAGCCCTCACAGCACAGAGCCACGATCAGCTGCTGGGCATGGGCAACATTAAAAACCAAGAATTATTGTGATCATTTTCAATTTATCTGTGTGTGCTCTTTGGCATTGAAAAAGGACACATTCAGAAAATATTATCATGTATCATAAGATAAGCATATTATCTCTGCAGAGACATAAATGAGTTATTGTAGCCATAGTAAGCCAGAGGTTTGCTGAAATCAAAGGGAATTGGGTATGCTAGATCTTCACACAGACAACAAAATGAAACAAAAATGCACCAGGCTATTTGTGATTAATAATAGTGCCTCTAAAGTCAACATGAATTATAATTACATGGGTTACTAACCTTTACAGAGTCCACATGAATATCCATTGGATTCCCCTGTCCATTCTGCACCTTATATGCCAATAAAGATGATATTCTGAGAACAAAAGTCTCTACAATACGTGTCTCCACCAGGGTACAGCCCACTCTGCTGAAGCATATTTTAACCTAATAATTCCTATAGCATATTGCAATTTTTAGACTAACTGCTATTAGTGAAAACCCAACTATTCAGTCCTGTGTCTGGCTCTGTAACAGATGTCATACATATTGTTTAACAAGTAGTTCATGTCTCTTGACACCATTTTACCACTTGTAAAATAAGAATGCTATGAGATCATTGAATGGTAGACATTATAGAAGTAGAAAGCATTGACTATTATTTGTTGTTTTATTATTATTTAATGTAACATATGGATGAAAAATTCTGGCTTGTTTGACCAGGAAGACAGCCCTATATGTTTAAAATTAAATTAGCATAGAAAAAAATTAAGCAAACAGACTATCTCAAACAGGAAATGAAATAAACAGTATGGAGCTCTTTAAATACATAACAAGTAATCAGCAAAAGGGCTGTGAACGGAACCTGAGTGGGAAGCTTGTGACCAGTGAGGCTGATACTGCTGGAAGCCTGAATGAAAGTTAAAAGGCTCCATGACTAGGCCAGACTATACAGGCAATTAGAAGTGCTGAATGTTGCCAAGGCATCAGGCCAACAAGAATTACAACTCAACAAACTGAATGAAGGAGAGTGGGGGGAGGAAAAAAAAGAAAAAGGAAAAAAAAAGGAAAGGCTTTAATTAAATATTTGAGATCTCACAAGGGATGGGGAAAGTGCCAGGTAACTGGAAGATGGTTAACTAAACAGAGGGGGTCTGTTCACTCATTAATGCGTGGGGGAATTTACAAGTGTAACTTCTACTACCATTAATTGGAGCTACAGTAAATGAGTGATGCCAGTGCATACTGGTGGGGAAAGATTCTTGTTACCTAGTCTGGTCTTACCTGGTAAGGGCTCATCAAAGTGTTATGGGATCATTTATGGATCTAAATTTAAAAAGTCACCAAGATAGAACTTGTAGAAATAAAAATTTCTACTACTTTGAGTGCAGGGTGATCCCAGAATAATGAAATATTTTATTAAGAACTTTTCCTAGCAGTGTTTTTTCAGAATTGTGCAAACATTTACTCTGCTCTACACCTCAGAAAGCCCAAAATAACCGTGTGGGACATATGTCATGTTTAAGGTGCATTAAAAGTCTTCATTTCTGCAGCTGCTTGTCAGAAGGGTCACCAGCTGGGATGATTTGATTGTGCCTGTGCTGAAATGAAACAGGGAAATTAAGCCATCAGGCCACTCACCTGCAGAGAAAGAGCAAGAAAGAGAACAGTGGCCCTTGTGAAGGGACCCAACTGGTGAGGGTGGGGTAAGAACTCCAAGTGTACTCTGTCACCAGTGGACCAATTTTAGAAACTCTATAGATGCAATTACTTCAGATAAGCTTGTGTGTATTTTTATGCAGCTCCAAATTCCGTGGCTTTGACAAGACCTATCACATGACAAATCTTAAATGCATGTTAGTTATAATCATTTTGCTGTCCACTGTTCTTCCATTAAATCTGAAGTTTTTTCAGAACAGATTTTTAAACTTCATTGTTCCTATAGCACTACAATGAAGACAGAAATTACTTAACAGCTAAGCAGAGATATGTATTTTTTTCAGCCACAATCAAAGAAACTTTGGGGTATGTAAAGTATGCTATATTTTCAGAGCCCATTAATGAAAACCAGAAATAAAATTTTAGTAACTCCTTCAGGTACATTAAATAGAGAAATAAGGGCCAGGAAAGTCATGTCATGGTCCTGTGTTTCTTGTTTTGTCACTATTTCTAAGTGAAAAGGAGAAACCATGAGAGTTTCAGAGCATTCCTTTTAAAAAGGGCAGAATTCAGCATCTGTTCTCCACATGAGATGGGATGGTTTAGAATATTATGGGATGGTTTAGAATAAGGAATCTATTAAAAAAAACCCCATATATTAAAAGGCTATAAACCTTCATAGTCTTTAAGCCATATAAAATCTTGTTAAAACTCAGACTGCCCTGAGATGTTCAAAAACTTGATCTCTCAAGTGAAATGTGTCCTTACAAGCACATTTAAGAAGGTTTAATACTCTCAACATTTACTGATGCTTTGCCAGAAAAGCAGTCAGGTAGCCACCTTGATAAGCTCAGTGTTCCTTAAACTTGGACTCCTATTTCATTATAGGAACAACAGAGTACAGGAGAGCATTAGAATAATAAATTCAAATTATTACTACAACCAAAAAGGAATGAGAAAGATAGCCATTGAAGTGTTTACAGTGCTTGAAGACAAATTTCCAGTCATGTCCACACTGTTTACCTTACAAAAAGTAGCTGCCAAGAACTATTCACTCTTTTTTTCTGGCCTACCCTCATAGAAATATAGACATCTGTAAAGGACAAAACAGACCCACATTTACAATAGCTTATTTCAAAAGTACATCCTTTATGTCATAACAGAATTAATTACTAGATAAGTATCAATTCAACTATTATTTTCATATGGAACTTAAATGCTGACACAAGAGCCAGTCAATCTTACTAGCCAAATCTGATCAATTTCTTAAGATTAAGATGGGAAAAAATGGAAAATTTTCACATTAAGGTGGTCGGCTATATTGTAGCTTAATTTATAATTTCCAGGCGTATAAGGCAAGCATAGACAGACCATATGTCTTTTCTTGGCCTTTAAATGCTCCTATTTTCCACTAGACTTGCCTTTTTCTCCATCTATTGGCAACCATACCATTTGCTATTCAGGTGATTGGCTGTAATGAGCCAACTCCTGTTTCCATATGAATAACCACTTTTTTCCCCAATTACTTAAGCTGCCAGCAAGTCACTGGTGTCATGTTCTTTGATGCAAATCTGACTGTCAATAGAGAACAGGACTACATAAAGGAAGAATTTATTATGATACCTTTAGCTTAATATTTTTTGTAAATGCTATTTAGTTTAGCTTCCAAGGAACATGGGCAGCAATGGTCCACAGCAAGAAGTAAGAACATCTTTAATTGGCTTTGTGCTCCACATGCCCTTGTAATCAGCCTTCCCATATGGTAGTCTGAAATAAATTTATCAATCTCAATTTATGTATTTATGTCACTTTAAAAGGTCCATTTTAGTCAATATCAAAATCTATAAAATGTCACATTTAATTTTAAAATTGTAATTAAAAGAGTTTGAGCACCGAATATATAGTTTGATATTTGCAATTTTTTTAAATAAGCAGACACACAGAAAAGCATGGGAAAGGGGATTATCTGAGGCAAACGAATACCAGCTATTAACAATACAAGAACTAAATATTAATTTTAACTTACTTTTTTAAAAGGTCATTTTTTATTAAATCATTCTTAAGTAGGCTTGGATATTTTTTCACTTAAAGGGAAGCAGCTTACATTTTGCAAGCCAGTAGATCTTTTTCTTGAAATGCACCATGATAAGCGTGGTCATGGGGTAAGGTGCAGATTCCTTGCTAGTGTTGGCACTCCTGACTGCAAGCATTATGTTTGACAGTAAATAGCTACAGACTAAACTACTTTCCATTTTACAACTTGCAATATTAAAATTCTAATACAGAACAATAGAAGCAATGTTACCCACTATTCAAAGCTTTGTCCATTTACTGCCTACCTTCAAATCTGTATCATTTCAGGATGCCTCTCCAGATCTCGATCAAGTAGATTTTCCAAGTGTTGTTCATTTTTTCCAGGTGATTCCAGTTATGTACCATTTTAAGCATCTGAGTAATTTTGTGAACACCTGCTTCTGCAATATAGACACCAGCAGCCAATCTTAAAAGAAAGACAAATTCAGTACATATTTAAAACTTCTATTGGTCCTACAAACCTCAGATTCAGTTCTGAATGTTTCCAGGTGCTCTCAGCTCAGGCTTTACGTATGGAATAATTAACTTCTGTAGTAACTTCTTTTGTAGCAGCAGGTGTCCTTAACAACCACTGCTCTTTTGTTTAAAGGGTTTGTGGATCCATTTTTTTATCATTGGAAACACAATAACAAATTATTCTTTACATAAGGTTGACAGCACTTATCAAAGAGCTGAGACAAAACAAGAAGCCAGCAAAGGGAAGAGAGGTAAACAGTAAAAATATTTCTCTAACAGTCTGCTAAGAAGTAGATTATCTTTGATTGTGCTCATTTACAAATGGGAAAGGTCCTGTATAATGTCTGCAAGCAAAAAGAGAAAATACATGCTAAGCCTAAAATTCATTAGTGAAATATTTAATACCAAATGAAACACAACAGTAATGTTAAATTCATTGGGCTTAATTAACCTCAAAAATAGAAACATCTTTTCAAGTTTAAAGTTGTTGTTTAATGACAACCTGGTTTTATTATTATTATTGGGCTAAAACCTGACTTTAGGAACATACATAAAATCAGAGCAGCTCACAGGTTTCTCAGATTACTCAAGACCAGGACTGGATTAGACTGCACTACTTGGGATTTTGAATAACACATAAATAAAAATTTATGACAGTTGTAATTCATTAACTTTGGTACAGAAGTTGATTAGAAATTGTACAAATAATTTTTATGGGATTTTTCAGCAATGCTTTTTCAAAGACTGCTGCCCATTATAACATGTATACACTCAAGCAAAGCTGGCTGCCACAAACTCTGAAGGAGCATTGCTGATCAGGTAGCAGGCATTTAGGCCCTGGAAGGAACAAAGAGGTGCCTGGTTTGATTTCCCAGAGTTAGGGTACCTGCTTGCTCTCTAGCTGCATAAATGCTTTCAAATCTTTTAAATTCTAATGGACTAATGCAAGGCACAGACTAGCTGGTGCCTACATTTGAAATCTGCTCTCAAACCTCATTTGCAGATTGGCCAGATGGTCATTAGTGTGGAGGTGTTCTCCAGGCAGACTTGCTTTCAGGGCAGGGTTTTTTAAATTTTGGAGGGGGTTGGGGAAGCAGAAAAGGAAATCTTTTGGGGGGTTTGGATTTGTTTTTTTTCATTTGGGGGGGAGGGTTGTTGAGTTTTTGTTTTTCGGTTAAGATTAGTAACAGCTAGGAAAGGGTGAATAAAAGCTGAGCTACAACAGTATATTCTCTAGTTTGGTGTATTTAAGAAAGTGCTTGCAATTTAATCCAGAGAGACCAATAAACAGAAGACTAAAATAAAAAGGCAGAAGGCTGCAGTGTCAAAGTGCTGTTAAAGTACATGAGAAAAGCAATTCACTTGGGGTTCAATGTAACACTTCTAATAATGAGCTTCCCATATTTAGACACAAGAGATAGCAAATTCAAACCCCCTGGAAAGGATACAATACAGTTATACAACAACATAGCAAACTGTATTTGTTTTGTTATTACTACCTATGCACCCTATGGTTTCTTTAGGGAAGATGATATAATATCTTTATACCATAGTGTGTAAAACAGTCTGAAATCTCTCTTTGACACCAGTAATGCACTAAAATCCTTCCTAAATATTGAAAGACCTCCAACTTGATGCTAAGCTTGATCTTACTCATCACTAAAAAAAATAAATGTTTTGTTACTGCATTTCTCTCTGAGAGGTTTTCAAAATCCTTCCAGTCAGTACATGAGATAGGATACATATTGTCGGGGATAAGTTGTTAAAGTGAATTTGAAATGTGCTTCTCAAAATATCGTTTACACATTTACCAGATGGTAAAATAAACATGTAAATTGTTATCGAGTATACACCAACTTTATACTACAATTTTACCCACTGTAGAAATGGTGTAAAAATGTTGAATATAGTGTTACTTGTTCATTTAATAGTTTATTAACATTTTAAATACATTTGGAGAATAGGTTTGCTTTCAAAGAAAAAAATACTTACAAAAGCAGCATTTCAAGCCATTAATCAGACCAAATTAATGTACTGACTTCTACATTTATCATTTACCTTATCAATATTATAATTAACATAATTATAGTTGGTTTCTAAGTATTTACATATGCATAGATGTTACGCATGTTTAATGGTATGGGTTTTAAAAGATAAATTTAAGTTGAACAAAGGGCTAAAAAAGGAATTTTAAGAAATGTAGTTATCAACACCTTAGTTAAATGTTGTGTGTTTTGGAGTTGTCCTGGATTTGGGATTTGGGCTCAGGATTTGGGCTCAAGAGTTGTTGTGGGTCCCCTCCAACTGAGAATATTCTATGTGATTCGTAAGTAGCTATTAGACCAACAGATCACTTTGTCACTGGAGTTTCCTCTTTCAAGACCCACCATACACATTCAGAAATAGAAAGATGTGAATACTTTACATATGACAAAGTAGAAGGCGTGTGCTAACAAACCTTCCCTCAAAGAAGAGAGAAATTCAACTGTTTAGCAGTATGCAGAAATTAAAATCTTCAGCTCAAGGAGTAACCCTTGTCTTTCTCTGAAATATGAGGTCCCATGCATATAATCATTAGCTATTAGCTAATGTCCCTGGTAGAAGACAGCAGACAAAGGATTTTGATGGAAGACAGTGGCTTGTACTGGTTATGATTGGTCTCTCTTTTTGTAATTCTACTAACCCAGCTCATCAATTAAACTGTGCTATAGCATTTTCTTTCTCACATTTCAGACTATGCCAGGTCCTTTTTTTAGAAAAATAATTTTATTATTTTGCTGTGTTAGATTTAGGATCTTTCCTCACCTATGATGACATGTATTGACTCAGCATATTTTCAGTCTTATGCCCCCAGCAGACTCTGAATTATTTACTCCTTAGATATGAGCATATCAATTAGTCTTCAAAATATCTAATGGCTTCCTTGGTCAATCCACAGTAGGGGCTTGGCTTCTCCCACATCTTGATGGAATTTTTTTTCAGAGGCTTTTCACAGCACCTAAATTCAGTCTGACACCAGCCATGAAGCTCCTGTTTACTATTGCATAGTGGATTTACTATCATATGCCCTCAGCAGTAAGGTGTTACCACATAAATGCAAAAGATACATAATTCTCAAAAGTGCTAGCACAGGGCTAACTTAAGAGATAAGTTGACCTTATTATTGAATTCTGGAGGAATGTGCATATCTAACAAATATCCTCTATTAGTAGGTGCCACAACATAAACTCTTAACGGAAATTGTCTTTAAATAGTACACCCCTATACAAGGAGCTGCCAGAAAAGTGATAGACAATAGACTTTAACAAATCTGTCTGGTTTTCTGACTCATACTAAGAAAGTCTGTAATTTAAGATTCAGAGGTCAAAACCTGCTCCACACTGGGTGCTTTATTAGTGCTCCAGAAGAATCTTCCAGAGAAAGCCAATTGCATGTGAGCACATTTTAAACACCACTTGGATCGTCCTGCTCTACAGAACCACAGAATCATCAAGGTTGTAAGAAACCTTCAAGCTCATCTGCTGCAACCACCAACCCAGCATCACCATAATCACCCCTCAACCATATCCCACATCCAGAATCCCCTTGAACATTTCCAAAAAGAATTCCACCACCTCTCTGGGAAACTTATTCTGATGCCTAACCATTCTTTCAGTGATTTTTTTTTCCTTTTCCAGTATCTAATCTGGACTTTCCCCAGTACAAACTAAGGCCATTTCCATTCATCCTTTTTCCTGGGACATGACAAAAGAGGTCAACCCCTATCTCATTACCACCTCCTTTCAGGCAGTTGTAGAGAGCAACCTACCTTTTGAATTATATTCTGCAGATTAAGTGTTTTGAAAATATAAACAAAAATGTGTGATGATATTGCAAAGATAGCAATAATAGTGCTTTCGTATGGGAATAAATTATAATTTAACTTCATTAAATACCCCAGAATCTCTGGAAAGGTCTGGTTTAGAAATCATTTAAGCAGAAACATAACTTCAAACTTGAAGAAATAGTCTAAGTGAGATAGGGAGAAGATGGATGTTCACAGACAGGAGGTGTTCAATAGCACACAATTACCAACATACCTCTATTATGAATTAAGAAAAATATGGGGAAGCTTAAAAGTCTGACTACCAAAATCCCTCATGCATTCAAGGCATGCATTGGCTTTGGTGTACACACAGGTACTATAGACTGAAACACTAAACATGAGAGGGAGCTGCCGAAGAAAGCAATGTCTTCAAAGCCTGAGCCATGGAGAACCAAACACCTCTGCCAACTAACTTCGAAGCAGAGCCTGAGCCAACACTTCTGTAAAGACAGGGTGAGCACTGAAAACTTGTAGCATATGCTGCTATTTACATAACTAATTGTAGCATGCACAGTCAAAAAACAGCCTCTAGCTTTAGCATATACATGCAAAATAATTGATTTTATTATGTACAGAAAATTAGAAGCTGTCAGAAACAAAGCCACTAGTAACAGCCGCGAGGAAGAATTTCGAATTTTCGTCGCCTAGATTGCAGAGGCTAGTCTTCACACAGTTGTGAGGTTTACAGCTAGAATATAAATCTAGACAAGATTCAGTGACAGCTGATACCCTATCCAAGCTTTCGGTAAAACTGACATACACACACCATAGTCTGATGGTGGAGACACTCAAGAAAAATATTCCCAGTCTCAGACTAGCTGTGGTTTGTCATTGCAGGCATTGTAATACAAGATTAAACTCTGGAGAGGACATTGCAAATATAACAATAGCAACCTAATCTTGCACAAAATAAAAAGGAAGAAAAATATGATGGCATGGAATAAAAGCACTAGCTGAGTTGCTCCTAAATCTCTGATGAATAATAAGAGGACACCAAGATGGGAAAAATACTGAAGAAAAAGCTGCATTACGCTGTTTTTCTATGGGAAAAAAAACCAAAAAAACAAAAAACATGAACCTCACTGTTTCTCAGGCAAAACAGCACATATGTGTAACCAAAAAAATATGCATAATAGTTACAGAATCTTCTTCTATCATTCAGAAATAATATTATTTGAGACAATATTTATTCCTATAGGTTGGTTCTATATTGACTTAACATGACACTCTTTTCTTGCAATTACAGAGTGGATGACAATTTTTCACAAGTTTAAACATTTTTATAAAATAATAAATTTTAAGTAGGTTATTTTAAGATATCCTCTTGCCAGTAACCTTTTTGAAAATGGTGTTAAAATTCTAATTTTTTTTTAGGCAAAAAACTATTACAAATCAAAGTTGGATCAGCAGAGGCCCCATAAATTATAATGCAACACCCATAAAAATAGGACTTCACCTGTAACATGCTGCTGAAGAAAAAAGTAAGAAACGGACATTGATAATACAACTTAAAATGCTAAAAATGTTTTACATTGTCGATTCTTATTAAACATGTCATGTTAAATGTCTTATATGAGGTAAACCCTTTACAATCATGAAAAAAATGTATGTAAAAGTAAATTTAGAAGTTTGGGTACAAAAGAATGCAGCCTTGCATGGATCTCCTCCTCTTCAGTAATCCTAAGCAAGGCTTTCCTGGTTTGAGCATCCTCCACAGAAGGAGTTGCAGGAGAAAGCGCTCGTCTGCATGCCCTGGTTCTAAACACAACAAGCACGGAAGAGCCGGTGCAGTGCCCCCCAGTAAGGAAAAGGATGATGGAGAGAAAGGTCTGGAGCTCCAGGGAAGCTTTGGAGATCAAGCTGGGGAAGAGACCAGAGGCTGCCTGGGGACTGCTGGTGTATGTGCATCAGCCTGGAGCTCTGCTGCTTCCCCGCGCAGGGACTCAGCGATCGCATGCATTATCCTAAGCAGCTCTGGAGAGCAGGTTTGGGGTTAGTGATAAGCCCATCTCCTACCTGCCTGTGAAAGGGATCACCAGCTTCGTGCTGTCCTGCCCTTGCACCCACCAGCCTGGCAGCCTTTCCCATGCAATAGCACCGTCACCATCCAAGTGACTTCAGAGAGCTGAGCTGACAGCAAAACAACCCTCGTGAAAAGGGTTGAGTACACAGAACTACACTTGAAATCTCCTAGATCCTTATCCTGAGGCAACTGTAGGTATTAAAACAAAGTCAAAATTAAATATAGCTACTGTTTAGCACATTGTGTATTTAGCACAGGCATTGCCCTTGTCCCTCTATAACTGGGAAATGTGACCGCAGTGACAGAACTGCATTTTAATTACCGGGAGGAAAAAAAAGCCCCAAAACCCACAACAGAGAGTACTGCCAAAGCAGAAGAGACTTGGGCCCCGATCCTACAGAAACTTATGTGCATATATACACTAAACTTTACACTGTTACGGGACAACCATTTGTGTTGCTTCTCCAGTTACAGTTTATTTGAAAAATATCAGTAATGGACTGCTTTGGGGTTTGGCCTTTTAGGTTACATCTGACTAAATGGCTTATGAGGCAATATAGTCCTGAAGAAATCTTACCTGCACATGTCATTAAAATAAATTACATTCATTTTATAGGCCCATATTTTATTTCTGCCATTACATTTCACATTACTTCAGTTTATATCTGCTTATACAAATGAACCCACTTGCAATTAAAAAAAATATTTAAAAATATTTTTTATTTATATAGTGATGAGAAAGAAGTCGTAAGTGAACAGTATATAGAAATACAGCAACTGAAACACTGAAATATTTAAAAATGCAATGCTAAATGTTAACATCAGAAGACTTTTAGTATTAAACACAAAGGAAAAGTGAGCTACACTAGATAACACTTCAAAGAAAGTGAAAAGGATTTGGGCATTACAAAATCCAAAACACTTAGAAGAAGAATTGAAATATCTGGTTAACTCCTTTCCACTCAATTTCTGAGCAACACTTTTAAATTAAAATAATATAGCTGGCCTAAGTATTGCCCCCAAAAGAGGGCAAGTTCTTTTATTACACACACCAAACAATTTGCTTTTGATTCAATCACTAAGACAATTAAATCATCAGAATAGACCTTTACAGTAAGCAGAAAGGAAGCTACAATTATTCTTACAATCTAAACAGTGAAAAACAAAAATGTAAGTAGAGTAAGATATCTGTTGATGATTTTATAATTATGTTACCACAGAAGGAACAAATTTGAATATCAGTTTGTTTATCAATTAGTACTTGGTCCTATTCTTTCCATCAAGCAGCACCTGCTTTGGTTAGTATCTAAACCACAAGAGGAGATAAGCAGATTGTTTCAATACAAAGCAGTATTGAACCACTGAAGCCCATGAAATGACATAACTATGCACCAGATGAGGATTTAATCCATGCTATTCTGGCCTTAACTCTGCAACAAATGCCATGCTCAATGCATAACTGAAATAACTGCTCAATAATGTGCCCAAGAATAGCCATTTAGAACCACAAGCACGGGAGATTTTTCCGTGAGATTTTCATAATTTCTAAACACGGGTGACTGTGTTTAGAATCTCCCTCACTTGGAGATTTTTGAAAATGTCCCTACCCTCATAATTCATGCATGATAGGTTCCATAGGAAAGTGAGGAACCAATAATAGAAAGCAAAGCCCTTTTCCTCAATAGCCTGCATCTAATTCAAGGGAAGGGTTCCTTCTCCTAATGTAAGAACACACTAAGCTTCCAGGAGAGAGTTCACACAAAGCTTAAAGTAACACCTTTGTACAAGCCCCTCATGCTTTAGAGGCATAGTGGGAAAGCAGTGGGAATGTGGGGAGAGGGGAGATGCCTCGAGGGTTTGCTGAGGGGCGCTGCAGTGCGAGGAGGAGCGGCTCTGTCTCTGTCACTCAGCTGGTGATGTGCAGGCACCGACCGCAGAGCAAGAGGCAAAACAGGAGCTGCTTCTGCCAGGCCTTCGAGTGGACTTCCCAGACAATGCAGGGTGAGCCACAACTTTCCCCAGGGCCAGAGAGCAGCCACCATATTTCTGCAGTATCTCCAGCAGGAGGTCTAGGACTGCAGGGTGAGAGAGCAACACCGATATTTTTGAGTTGGAAGTCAAAAATGTGACAGCAAACTTATTTCCCACAAAGGGAAATAAGCTTTAATCGGGGTGTTGATCAATCATAAAATACATATTTTAGCTTACATTTATGATTTCAGTTTAATTCTTAGTGGGTGGGTGGGTGTCTTCATCTAAACTAGGACACCATTCAGCAGCATAAAATTTCTCTCAACTCAAAATATCCATGTTGCTCTTTCACCCTTCAGTCCCAGACCACTATCTGCTTTCTGGATAAACAAAAGCAGCCAATGTGTAACCAAATATGGTTAAAGAAAGAAGCTTACTTACAAAACTGAATTTCTTAGCATAGCCCACAGAAATTGACATGACTTTTAGAAAGTTTAATTTATGTGCCAGTGCCATCAGTTTAAAACAAAATTACTCAAACAAGCCAAAAAATTATATTTCAAATGACTGAAGTGGGAGCTTGGATGATGTGCTTTGGTAACTCATCAATGTTTCTACTATATTAAAAAAAAATCAAATTATTAAGTGTATCCTAAATCAGTCAGTCACTTCAAGGTACACGACTATCACAATTATTGAAAAAGGCCTTGATCCTGAAAACATTTATGTCTGTGAATTTTTAGACAAGTGAATAGTCTTTGTAGGACTGACCTCTTACTTTACGTTGTTCACACATATGAACTTGTATGCACGATCAGAGACTAAGGCAGAAATACACATTTACAAGCTATCAACATTTTACCTAAAATGTCTCTTAAAACAGATTCAAAGTCATTACCAGCTGTTTCTTGTTTAAAGCTTAATATCCGTGTACTAGTATAGACAGTTTTACACAGAAGTGTCTGAAGTTTTTCATCCTTTTTGCCTTCAGTTTAAAAAAAAAATGGCCTAAAAAGTCATCTTAAGACCAAGAAGATCATTCATACTCATATCAGCCCCTTAGAATTAGAAACACTCCAACTATGAAAAAACACAGTGATAGCATGAATAAAACATCGCTGGTTTTATTGTGTAATATATTTTATAAGGTCAAAAGTTACATCTAATCAGCAATGGCAGCCTTAGATTCTAATGGATTCATAATTATCCTACATCCAAGAAGTAAAATATTACGTATGCTCAAAAATTTAAGAGTTAAATATATATATTTCAAACAATATTTGGCTTTTTCAGACATAAATATTTGAACAAATGGGCTTCAAGGGACCATGCTCTGAAATAAGCGATGCTTTTGTTTGCATTTCCAGATTAATACCCATTCTGATAAAAGCATGAAATGTTACCAGTAAGCTGTGTGGCTCTCCAGACCTACCACAAATATATTATCTGGAAAAAGCTGGGTACTGAATGCAAACAGTCTGCTGCCTTCCCTCTACTTATCACTCTGCTGTTTCAATATTTTTTCTTTGACTTTGCCCCCGTATCTTAGCAAGTGACACATTCCCTGCTGAAAATCACATTTATGACAAGTTTTAATACTTGGAATGAAAACTTGTGTCCATTCTGCACAGAAAGTACCTGCAACGTGTATTTTCATGCAAAATCCTTTCTTTCTGCTTTTCCAATACACACACGTTCTTTTTTTGCATCACGGAGATTTTAAAATTGTCTTATGCAATTTAAATAAGATTTCCAAAAACAGTAACCTTTTTACAGGGAAAAATCAGAGCATTTCCAGTTGACAAAGTAATTTGTGAGGGCCATGCAAAGCACCTGAAAAAACAGACTGCAATGAAAACCATTTTAACTATAGCAACAGCACTCTGCATAATGTTAAAAGGAAAATTATGCAATTAGGTCTCTTATCAGACTTACAAAAATTCAGACTATGCCATTTGGGGGGGAAAAAAAAGAAAAATCATTGTTCACCACATCTCCCTTCAGCACTACCTAGAGGAGGGAAGTGATGACCAGACAGTGAAAATTAAGAAGAACATGTCCCACCTTACGCCTATTCTGCCAATCTGTCTCAGTTGTTCTTCTATCTCCATAGGTTTACATGATTTTTTCCCCTAATTTTTTCTTTCTTTTTCTTTCTTCTTTTTTTTTATGCTGACAAGTAATACAAGACAGATTCTTGCCTTCTTAGGATCTTGCAATCTAGTTTAGACATAGCACGTCAAGTGGTGATGAAAGAAGGTTAGGGTGGGTTTGAAAAGATGAGGATTCCAACAGTAAACGATGCAGAGACATCAGTTTGGTAATGTACACATGTTTTGCATGATTCATTGGACCAAAATGGCCAAAGGAACTTAAAAAGCTGTCAAAGGCATCTTTACCTCTGACCTACCTAGTCATCCATCTGCTTCCTCATACTGTCAATCAAAACCCTCCCATCCTTATCACTATTCTATTACACACATTTTCCACAACCATTTCTCCTCCAGCTCTTAAAAAATATCTTAGCAAACATTTCAATCAGTCATTAAAAACCTTGTTAAAATATGCAATGTGTCATCAAATATGCATAGCGTACTCGTGCAAAATCTGTAGAGCGTAAATCACTGTATTACATTTGATATAGTATTAATGTAAAACATCATAGAAAGTATTACCAATAGGAACTTTGAATTACTTTCTACAGATTGAAGCTTGATTTTGTGTTATATTAAAGAAAGGGCAATTGAATAGATTATTTTACACAAAATAATCTATTCAATAATTAAATTAAAACCCATTCAACATGCCTAGAATAATAATAAAACTACATGTAAAATTTGTGCAATTAATTGCTGTTCTAACAAATTCATACACGGGGGTTTGCTTCAACTAAACTGCACACGCTTCAATTTAAACATGCCGGGTCAAAACCCGCGCTTTCGCTCCTCAGTGAACGCAAACAATTTAACGGGTTGGTAAACATACGTTAAGCAGATATACAGGTGCACCTCTAAAAATGTTATTCTAAAAAATTATAATAGTAATAAAGTGACCTACCGACAGGAAATAGCCTGTTTAACTTCTGCAGCCCTTATCTCTTCCAGTCTCTTGCACAAATAGTTATGGAATTATCCTGTCGAAATAGTTATGGAATAACATCAGCCACTCACGCACAGGAAAGAATTTTGTTCAGACCTGTCACACGTTACGTATTTATTCCAGACCCGCTGGATAACCCCCGCTAAATAAAACCTGGCGGAGGCTGCCTGAAGAGCGGTCTGTCCGGGGTGACTGCCCGGCGGGGCAGCAGCCCCGGCACGGCGGCGGCAGAGGGGACGCGGGCGGGGAACGCCGCGGTGCCTCGGGCCGCTCCCTCTGCCCTCTCGGGGGGCAGCGCAGCGGGACTGCCAGCGGCGGGGGAGCAGGGGCGGCTTTTCCTGGCCGAGAGCGGGGAAGGAGGGTCGGGAGCACGCCATGGGTTATTTAGGGTGCGGGAAGCCCCGGGCAGGGCGCCGGGACAGCCCCTCACGGCGCCGCGGAGGGGGCAGCTGGGCCCCGCCGGAGGCGGAGAGGTGCGGGCGCTGCGCGGGGACGCGTGCGGCGCCCCGGCCCCCGCCGCTTGGGAAGAGGCGGCTGGGGAAAGGCGCGCACCGCCCGCGCCGCTCCGAGGGGCGGTCCGGGGGCACTGCCCCCACGGCCCCTCTCCGGGTGGGGTCCCGGGGCAGGGCCCTGAGCCCGACGGCACCGCGGGGCGGGCACCGCTCCCCGCAGCTGGCACAGGCCGGCGGCCGCCCGGGCCCTCGAGGGCGGCGGAGGCGCTGGGCGCTCAGGGCCCCGCTCGGGGCCCGCACCTTGGCGGGGGTGGAGAGGACGGAACGCAATTGGGGTGCTCAGGTGCCCCCCGTCAATACCGCGGCAGGACAGAATACCTCTGACGGCTCCACACCGCGCTTACCCCACCGCGGAACCGAGAGTAAGCCCGGCCTGTTACCCCCAGCCCCTGTGGACTCGGTCCACGCAGGTGCCGGGCCGGCGCCTGTCCTAAAGCCCACAGGTGGCTGTCTCTACAGGGAGCAGGGTCCCCGGAAGGTCGCAGAGGGAGAGGTAGCGCTGCAGGAGTGGGGGCTCCGCTCCCGCGCACAGGGCAAGCTGCTCTCCGAAAGGGGCCCGCCTTGGGGGCACTGAGGGGCTCCGCCAGGGCAGCCCCCGCCCGGGAAAGGCGAGAGGAGGCTGCAGGCGGGCAGCGTTGCGCCCCTCGCCTCTGCTCCGCCAGCGATGGCACCCCCCGCCCCGCGCCAGGCACCTCTCCCGCCTGCAAAGTGCTGTCAGGGTTTTTAAGCGTCAAACACAGGGATAATTATAAACCTCTGAAAACCGACGGGGTTTCATCTCCCTCTTTCACCCACTGCAAACCTCCACGCTTGGCCACGCGGTATAAGCGCTGTCCCCTACGCTCTTCCACCCCCCCCCCAAAAAAGGACAAATGTGGGGCAAGCGGACCTGCTCCGTCAGGGAGAGCAGCGGCGGGACTCCCGCTCCAGAGCCCCGCGGTGGGCCCAGAGAGAGAGGGCCCCCCAGCCTCTTCCCCCTGGTCCCACCGGAGCCCTTACTTGCAAATCGGCGAAGTGCTTTTCCAACACGACGTTAACGTTTTGCCAGGTTTATTTTACTTGTTATACACAGACGATACAAACGGGCAAAAACCGAAACATTTCTCAATGGAGCATGTACTGGTATAAATTATTCAGTTCCACAGACATAACAGAACAAATATAAAAATCACAACATTCGATTTACAGAAGAGTCAAAAATATACACACGTTTATGACCCTGAATTTCTATTAGGAAATTTCCCCGTCGAGTGTAATCTAGACTGAATATTTAGCCCGATGCATATTTCAGTTCGTAATTGGTTTTTTTTTTTTCTTCCATATAAAAATGCGTTAATTGTATAGATTTGCTACTCAAAATTCGAAGACTTATTATTCTGCTTCGCCGGGGAGGGAGTCCTGGAGGGATATTACTTCTCCTCAATAGTATAAGAGATTTACAAGAATGATCACTCTTGATGTGCATTTGATTCCCCAGGAAGTCAGATCTCGGTTAGCTACTTTATGAAAAAGTCAATTCCAAAACTAAATGCAGTAAAATATACAACTCACAACTCATCTTCACTGGACTACACTATGGTTACCAACAATTCAGTCGTCTATATCTTTTTTTCTTTTTTTTTCTTTTTTTTTTTTTTTAGATTATTCATTACAAAGATTTACAGCAATATAAAGAAAGACGGGGGAACTGCAAAGAAATTTGAAAATAGTTTGTTAGCATATTTGGCACCTGCAGGGACCAGTAATGGATTTGGCACTTGGGGGCAGGAGAAGGGGGATTCCACAAAAATAATAATATTGCTGATCTCGAGCTATTCCTTTCAAAGAAAAAATAAGAGGCAGTTAATTTTGGTTCCGGGAGGCGTTATGCCCCTTTAATCGACTTTCCTATGAGACGTATTTCTGTTCTTTTGAAGGGAAAGCTGAGCTATTCCTTAGCTGTGTTAGCCCAGGGCACCACGTAATTATTTCATGCGAGGAATTGGAGAGAAAGTGAGAAACCCATTACCCGCTGCTACAGCTATGGACCACTGACATTTCCAGGGGCATTTAGGAAGAGTGTTTACCTGGGGAGGGGCACGAGGAAGAGGGAGCAAAGAGCGGGGAATGGGGTAAAGAAATTTAAACAGGATCTAAGTTCTGTGACTTAACAATGAAAACAAAACAAAAAAAAACCCCAAACAAATAAATAAACCGAACCAAAGAAAAGTAATCTGTTACAATAAAATAAATACTATGTACAGGCATTTCACAGGCTGTTTTCCCCACTATTACTGTTTCCCCTAGAATCCATCCGTGGTAAAAGGAAGGAAGCGCTGTACGGTTTGAGAGTCTAAGCATCCTACTGATCAGTGGGTTTCGGTGCGGCAGTGCCCCCCGCGCCCCCGGGGCGCCGCCGGACCGGGCCGGGCGGGGAGCGGGGCGGGGAGGCGGCGGCGGCGGCCGCGGCTCTGCCTGCCTGCCTGCCTCCCTGCCGGGCCGGGGCACGGATGGGGCAGCTAGGGGCGGGGGTCAGTGCGCTAACGCGGAGGAGTTATTGTGCAAAAGGACGGCGGGCCGGCGGCCGCGCCTAGCTGTGCGAGTAGAAGCCGTAATAGCCGATGTCCTTGGCGCAGGTCTTTTCGCAGTCCCGCTGGGTAAGCACCTCGCTCTTGAGGGGCGAGGAGCTCTCGGACACCGGGGTGTCCGAGGGGGAGATCCGCCTCCTTTTGGCCTGCTCGTAAATCCCAGAATCGGAGGAGTCGATGGACTTAATGGACGACGGCGTCTCGATCCAGCTGGAGTCGGACAAATCTTTGGGCTTGGAGTCCTCGGCGCCCGGCAAGGGGGACCGCTCGGGGGCCAGGCTCTCCGCCTCCTCCCCCAGGTAGGGGTTGCCGGCGGCCATGCGCGCCGCCGCCGCGCTGTTGGGCCAGCAGGAGAGCACCGAACCCGACTTGCTGCAGTACTGCGGGGGGCTGCGGGCCCCCCAGCCCGACGGGTCGGCGTAGTAGCCCAGCGGCCGCCCTGCGCAGCCGGCCGCCTGCAGCGGCAGCGCCTTGACGCCCGCGGCCGCGTAGGACAGCAGAGTGGCCGCGTTGCCGGCGAAGTCGGTGGCCGTGTCGTAGGCGGAGGCGGCGAAGTCGAGACGGTTGTTGGCGGGGGCGACGAACCAGCGCTGCGGCGAGGGGGCCCCCGGGTCCTCGGCTTGCTGTGGGGAGAGCAGCCCGTTGGTGTGGGGCACGCTGCGGTCGGCGCCGGGCCCCGGGCCGGCTCCTGCCCCGGGATGGAAGCGGGACTTGGCGTAGTTACTCACGAACTGGTCCTGGAGGAAGGAGCCGGCCATGGCGTAGCGGGCCCCGGGCACGATCTGCGAGCGGGGCGAATCGTTGGGAGAAGGCGTCAGCCGGTCCATGTCGCAGCCCGTGTAGATCCTGCCCAAGAGAAGGGGAGAGAGCTGGGTGTCCGCCGCAGCCCGGCGCCCTCCTCGGCGCGGCACCCGGCCGAACGCGGCCCTCGGGGGACGAACGGGACGGCGCCGTCCCAGCGCGCTCCGGCCCTGCCCGGGAGCCTGAGCTCCTCTCCGGGCTTGGCCTCTGGCATCAGCAGCGCCGAGGGCCTCTAACGGGCAAGAGGAAAGACGGGGGCAAGCATGGAGAACAAATCTTTCGGAACCGGTTGGCCATTCCTTGACGGGGCTGAGATCCCTCTCTCTGGTCCAAACCCACAACCCAAAAGTGTGGAATCCCGCGCGGTGACACGCTGACCGGTCCTACCACACGTGCAACAGGCAGCCAGCCCGGTCATTTGCCGCGAGTAGCATGAGTGGCAGACTATGGAATTCTATCGGCTGTTTAACACTTATTATTGGGAGTCACAGACGAACCATCAACATTTTACTGAGTTTAAATTAAGCTAATCTTTAAACACCTACTGTAGGAAATGTAAAGCCAGACACTTCCAGTGTTCCCTGCTTGGCCTATATATAATTCTCCCATGCTGGGCTGCAATTTGTGATTATAAAAACTTTAATGGATGAATAACTACTATCTGTATTTAATTCAGGCTAAAACTGTGCTTTAATTAACCCTCCACGCCTCCTGGAATTTCTTATCCAAAATAAACTTGGCCCTTAAACAAATTCAACGTGCTAGACAACATTGAAGCTTCCCCCTCCCCCCCGTCTCCTTTCAAGTGACGCCCTATAAAGTTTTTTTCCTATCAAAAAGGGAAAAGCACTTTTGGCTGGGGCCGAAGGCCTTTCCCAAGGCCGCACATACTCTCGCAGAGCTCCCGGAGAGCAGCCAGGATCGGCTGCCGCCCTCTGTGGCACCAGGGACCGCCGCTGCCCTCCCGGTGGCGGACCTGCTCCCCGCCTCAGCCTCGGCGACCCCCGCCCCCTGGGGAAAGCGACCGCACCACAGGCTGCTCCCTGGGGAGAGCTGGAGCTCAGCCCCGGCCCCTCTCGCACTAGTTCAGCTCTGGGCGTCGTTTCCACCCTCGCCCTGCGAGCCTGCTGCTGGTGGCTGCCGGACCGCGGTCCAGCGCAGAGGCTCAAGTAGGCGCCCAAGATACGCGCGGGGTGAGGCGCTCGAGGCCAAGTGAGGCCGCTCCCCGCCGCAGTTTAGAGAGGAAAAGGTTTTCCTCCTCAAAGCCGGGGGCCCGTCCCACAGATCAGAACTTGCAGCAGGATACCCGAAATTCCTGCCGTCTGCTCCTCCGGGTGTATGGGCAGCCCTGCGGCCGCCACGTCCCGCTGCCCCAGGCTGGGCAGGGGGATGCCGCGCGGGTCGTACCCCGGGCCAGGGGAAGCCTGCCTGCAGGCCGGGATTGCCCCATTTTTGTCCCGAGGGCCGCGAAAGGCGGCGGCGGGGGCCGAGTGTTGGTGCCGCCCCGGAGCCGCAGCCGGAGGGGCACCGGGCGCCAAGGCCGGGGTCAGACCGCTGGGGACGCCTCGGAGGCGGACGGGCAGCGGCAGAACAGGGACAAACCGCGATTAAAACTTCCGAGGCTTTAGCTCCACCCAGAAGGGAGAGGGAGAAAAAAAATTCAACCCCGGCGAAGAATAAAACGAGACGAAGACATTTCCCTCCGGAACCCGGCTCTGCGGACCACGGAATGATGCAGACCCGGCGGGTTGCCGGGGACCGAGCCCCTGCTGCTCCGGTGCTTCTTTCGGAGCCCTTACGCGCGAGTGAAACGGAAGCTTGGAAAGAGGCGCCAAGATACGTGCCAGGAAAAACCAACAACAAAACCGCCGCAAGTGCCAAAGCGAGATGCGGACTCGGGTGCGGGCAGCGCGGCCCCGGGCGCGGCAGCGGCCTCAGGGCTGCTCAGGGCCTCGCCGCAGGGACAGCCCCTGTGCGGGAGCGGGCGTGTGCTTCCCTCCCGGAGGGCTCTAGAAGAGCCTGGCATTACACATCTCGGTGTGAAATGAGCCAGCCCTCATCCTAAATCTCCCCCCTTTGACATGTGTGTGCAGCCGGCAGAAGGGTAGTAAAAATCCGGTTTACTTACGTGTCATAATTGTCTCGGAATCCTTTTGCGAAAGGGTTGTGATCTATTTTCAGCTGTGTGATCTAGGGAAAGAGAGAAGCAGAGCGCACGTTGTGAAAGCCTGAAAAATATACCCCACTGCAGCCAACATGTTTTTAAAGGACCAAGCTTTACTCTAGTCAATCATACTGCATTTAAACCGTGAAAAATCAGCTCTGGCATGCTTATAGACATCACAGTCTAATTTTAAGATTTACGTTGTTGTAAAAAGTACGAAAAAAAATCAATATTTAACCCCATATTTTGAGACGTGTTCAGCATTCCTAGTGCATGGGTATGAATATGCTGAAATCCAGAAATTAGGCAAAACGTACCGCAGAACGGTAACTAGGAGTTTGCATTTGCATCGAGCAAAATAATTAAAGCGAAAATGTGGACTGAACATATGTCATTTGAAAAGGGGGCACCAGTCTGTAGCAAAGCCAGACCACTCCGAAACGCATCCAGGCATTAACGAGCTTTTAATTTGAGGAAGTTGCTCCGTCACCCCCGGCGCAATCAATGAGGATGTTAATTGATCTTTGCAGACTTAAAGCTTAAGCTAACAGCTTAACAGCTAACTAAGCTGTTTCCGACTGGGAGATAAACGCTGCGGGCCAGCGCCCAGCCCCGGGCGGAGGGGCAGGATCGCGCCCGTCCTGGCGGGGAGGGCGATGCCGCTGCGGGCACCCGGAGGGGGCTCCTGAGGCGAAGGCGGCCCGAGCAGCTACGGCCGCCCTGGGGATGGCCAGGGAGGGCTGGCACAAAGTGGGGAGCAGGGAGCCCCATCTCCCAGCGCCGGAGACCCGGGGTAGGGTGGGCAGCAGCCGGGCCATCCCTGCTGGGCTGCCTTGCGGGGACCAGGGGGACCGCGAGGGGAATAAACCAGGGAGCTCTTTACATCGGTGTTTTGGTAGGCGGTGACGGCAATGAACTGCGTCTCGGGGAACGTGAATGTCTGCACTCTGCCCGGCTGGTTGGTATCCTCCGTCCCGTCTTCGTTCACCTCCACCACATGCAAGCGAGGTTGGTACTTGTGAAGGGACTGCAAAACCACCATCTGTCAGGCATGGCAAAAGGAGGGAGGGGGACGCGGGGAGAAAAGAAGAAATTAGAGCGAGAAGGACGAGAAGAGCGATGCCCGCTGGCCGCCGCGTCCCCGGGACGGTTGCGGACTTCCCCGGCCGCACCGGACAGCGGTGTCAGCTTGGGCAACGCGCTCAGGGCCGACGAGGCCCATGGCAAAATGAAATGGGAGGACTTTCTCACCACCACCCCCCTTTTATTTTCACCTAACGACACGATCTTAAAAGAAAAGTACACGTCCTTTCGGAAATGGTAGGATTTTAACTGAAGAAATAAAAATAATTCTGGCAGCGTCTGCGCTCCCCCACTGACCTGCCCGTTGTTGTTTGATGCTCCTTTATTGTTTGTAAGTTTTAGTTTCCCAAAGGAGATTTCCTGACGCATCCAGTGGGCTCCCGTGTTGGGGGAGTCGGGATGCATATACACCCGGTTTCCTAAGCAGAACAACAAAAACACAATCACATCACAGTTCTAGCCTGGACCCCGGTTCTGCTGCTACATCCGCACACGGGGGTGAAGAACCCCGTTAAGTGGACAATATTTTACTCCCAAAACTCCCTTAATTTTAAACGAGAAGGATTAAAAGAGCTTTTACCGAACACCTTTTACTTTCTCCTCCACCCTCCTTTTTTCTATTTTTTTTTAACATCGTTGGCCCATTTGCGTTTAAGAAGTCGCCAGAGCCAGTCCGCAAAGGCATTAATTAATCATTCTCACCTACATATGTGTCGGGAAAAGTGTTAATTGGAGGAACTTGCCTTGTACGTTGGTGTCCGCCTTGCCGCAAGGAACCCATTTGCCTCCCTGAAATCTCCAGTGATTGGGGTCCGCCAAAATTACATCCACAAAAATATTGTAGTGAGCCGTAGGGTCGAGACCAGAAATATTAAAGCTTAGGAAAGGGAACATGCGCCTATAAAAAAAAAAAAAGGAAAAAAAAGAAAAGGGGGAAAAAAAAGAAAAATAGAGGGAAGAAGGAAAGCAAGCCATCGGCAGCGACAGGCACACGCGGAGCACCCAGCCGTTGTGCTTTATCCTCACGGCTCCCGATAGCGACTGGGAAATAAAAATCAAAAGAAGCCCCCTCCCCGGAGTGCCGAGCTTTCCGCGGGGAAGGGCTGAGCGCAGCGGGCGCGGGAACTTGCGGGGAGGCAGAGAGGGCTGCCCCGGCAGGGACCGGCTCCGGCGGGAACGACTCCGGCGGGGACCCGCACCGGAGCTCCCGGCGACAAGGGCAGGGGCCCCGGTGACGGGGGACGGCTCCGCCGGGGCGGCGGAGGCTCCGGGCGGCTCCCCCGGCGATGTCCGCGGCTCAGCCTCGATACCCAGAAAGGTCCGCGCGCAGGCTTACCTTCCCTGCTTCGTGATGATCATCTCCGTCTGGTGCCGGTGAAATTTCAGCCACAGTGGCCTGTTGCACAGGTAGACCTGAGCCTTGCCGGGAACCAGCCCCGGCTGGGTGGAGGAGAACTGGTAGAAAGGTGCCCCTTGATAGGAATGGCCATACTGCTGGGGGTACGGGTAGCCCGCCGTGGGGTAGCCTTGCGGAGAAGAGTTGGACAGGAGGCTGTTATAAGCTCCGTTGGTGATCACAGGATGATGAGCCATGTAGCGGCTGGGGCTGGCGATGGAGAAGGCTGGGTGAGCAGGTCCATGCTGGCTGGGATAAGGGAACATGGTACTAGGAGCAGAGGCAGCAGACTGGGGCTGGCTGGACTGAGAGAGCAGATAGCGATCTGCAGCAGATCCATCGAAACTGTGACGAAGCTCAGAGACCCCGTCCAAGACGGGAGAGAGTTTATTTCTCTGGACGTCCCCTGGTGTGTCCTTGGAGTCAGGAAAATTGTCTGTATCTGACTGATTCGTCATCCCCCTGGTAATTTTTTTCAAAGGTGAACTTCTCTCCAGGTTGTCAGTGGTCGAGATAATGGGATGATCATGCAAGGCAAGCTCAGATCCGCCTGCATGTGGGTAACTGCTGCTCACATTGAGAAATTTCTTGGAGAGCATGATAGAGGGAGAAAGACAATGCTCCAGCTGCATAGCTCTAGCACCACAGTAATAACCCTTCAGTCCCTGGATCTGAAAGGGCTTCCTAGTATCAGAAGCTAGACATCCTGGGACCCACACTAGGCAGAAAGCACTTCATCTACCAAATGCTTCCCAAACGTTTGATTTACTTTTTTTTTTTTCCCTTCCCAGGGAGAAGAGATTGGCCAATTGACACTATGCAGCAATCAGGAAAGACTCACTTTTGATCTTGCTGCTTGTGGAGAGGATGAAACGGCTTCTGCCATTGGTTAACCGCTGACAGTAATTTAATTAGATAGACATTAATTAGGATAATCACCTGGCTCCTGGTCGCGACGATCATGGCAAATTGAAGGAGATGATTTTATTGTGAGATAGAAGGAAGGGAAAGGGGGAAGGGAATAGTGTGTTTGCTGTGAGAGCTCATTATTATGTGACCTTTCTAGCTTTTTTTTTTTTTTTTTTTGACTACGGCTGGAAAATAAATCCGAACCCTGCGATTCCCCAAATATTGCGCGCGTGTACCCCACCTTTGTGCGTCAGGAGAAGAGCGGCTCCTGGGCGCTTTGGGGAGCGATGGCGAGGGGAGCGCGGGGCTCGGCGGCCGCTGCCCTCAGCTCACCCCCGCGGTTTGTCTCCAGCGGGGCGCAGTCCCTCTCTCCCAGCTCTTCTGAGCGATCCCCGGCGCATCGCCCCCACCCTTCCCACCCATGCCTGTTTCGCGGGGGAAAATATACCCTCCGTCCCCGCTGACAGTGGCCGCGTATCATCTCTTATAACTTCTGAAATAATCATAAGCCCCGCAGCCGAAGTGCCCTAATGTATTTGCTGCGATGTTTACGGGTTCTTTCGTAAATAAATATTTTATCTGGGGGCCGTAATGCCTGAGATTATCAGCAAAACAGCGTGGAAGGCGTCCACCTCCCATCCGTCTCCGGATTTCTTTCCTCTCGGTGCCTGCTTTCCCTCAGTGACTCAGTCCCGCGGGCAGCTCTCGGGAGGGGCAGATTTCTGGCAGCGCCCTTGCCAGGGGCCGCGGCCCACCCCGGCCGTGGGGTCGATCGGAGCTGAGAAATCCAAACCTCGATGGTGCTGCGGCAGGAGCCGCCGGCACCCTCTACCCAGGGGGGTCTCCGCGGCCCGGGCTGCGCTCCCAGGCGGGCGGGGGCTCCCGGTGACCGGAGGGACCGGCCGCGGGTCCCGCGCTGTGCGCGGCCGAGCCCCCGGCTATTGAGAGAGGGACCCTCCAAGGCGCAAAGATGCGCCTGAAGAGTTCAGGGGGCCCGCTCGCCACCCCACCTTGGCCAAGCACCAGTCTCAATTTCTCTTCCTAGGGAAGCCTGCCCGAGAGTTTAAAAGCATGGGGCTTGTTTTTCGGTTTTTTTGTGCGTTTGGGGTTTGTTTTTTTTTGACCGGGCAGGAGCTCTCCTGTACCATTTTTCTTAGTGTTGTCCCCTTAGTGGTTTGGACTTCAGGTATTTTACAGACCACATCTCTTCCCAGGTGACATCAGCAGCCAGCTTCAAAATTCACTGTCAGATAATGCAGCCTGAACCACCACATAATAAACCGAACCACGGCATAACTGCCTGAAGCCAGACTGAAACTTTGCAAACTCTAATCCAGAGAAGACTAGAACCAGGATGACTTGACAGAATGTGTTTCAATGCTCTCAAATCCCACGGCCATTTATTTTTCTGCTGCTTAACCGTGAGCTACTTTGGTTATTTGGTGTTTCATAGATGCCGACATACACACACTCTCTGCAAGGAAATTATTCTAATAAGACAATTTATGAAGCAAAAAGCAAGCAGTTCACTGTTCTACTCGAGTGGTTCAGCACATGCAACTTTCCATACACACCTTCTTTCAGTGTTAAGAAAACGGTTTCATTATTATCAGTTCTAACTAATGTTTCCAACACTTGTTTCATCAGTGCTCACCCTTCCCTTTCCCTGTTTGCAACAACAGAACATTAATGGACTTATACAGGCAGGAGATGGACCGAAATGCAGATAAACCCTCGGAAACGCTGCCCTGAATTACAGAGCTACAGCCATATAGATGCAGAGCTGCAATGAATTCAGTGGTATACTGCCAATCACATGGAAGTGCTAATATATGCCAAAAATCTTCAGTGCACAACTCCTAAACTGGTATAATAGGGGGGATATGCAATGGCAGGTGGTGTTACAGAATCGTCATAGAATGGAGTGAGGTTTGCTAATACAATATGCCCGTCCTTCACGCTGACAGGTGACAAGGGGTCATGCTGCTAATGAAGGTCTGCTCCATTGCGGCTGGAGGCTCAGAAGGTGGCTGCTTGAAAATCTCTTTCTTCCTCCAACATCATATATGGGCTGCTGCTTTCCAGGTTACGGCATACACACAATTCTTCCAAATCCGCTGTGTAGCTCCTAAAGCACTGGACAAAAATAAGGAAGGATGCCCAAAAAACCTGCCTTTTTATTATTCATGTAACATCTTGGTAAACGGAAAATTGTGTCTCCAAGTTAAACTGAAGAGTGAATAGAAAGCAGGGTACCACAGCACAAGCTTATAGTATGGGAGATCTGCGTCTCCAACAGACTCCCTTCAGCTACCCTCTGCAAGATGTACATTTGTCAAAATTAATTTAGAATATGTAAGACTCACTGGTTTGTCTCCCTGCTTACACCAGCCTCTCACGCATGTATACACTGCAGCACTGCGCTAGCTCCTCTCCTGTTCTGCAGTGCCATGTTACCCACGACCTGCCAAACTCTGTCTCCCTCGTGGTGCTACACGTGTGTGTGGGAGTAGAGAGCGGCAGGGATGCAGAGCCTCCCTGGCAGACGAGCCCCGGGGCAGGTTCCTCGATCAGCTCCTGCCCCGTCTCACCCCGGGCGCACAGCCGGCAATGCGAGGCCTGACTGCAGTCCTCCCCAGCCACCCGCAGGTTTGCAGTGGTAATCTCCAGAAAGAACTTCCATTTAACTACACACAGGCAAATGTGGTTTGGTATGTCTCCATTTTCCCAGTCTGATATTCCACTGCCTACTGTGGGGGCAGAGGGAAGGCCATAAGGAGGGCAGCTGCAAAAATCTGCATGTTTCCCTCTGAAGTAAGTGCACGCTAAATATACTTTGAGAGAGAGTTAGTCTAAAATAGTAAATTAAAAGGCCTCAATAAGAAATTTCAAACAAAAGAAAAATCTTTGAATGGTAAAGTGTAAGTAAATATGGGCATAAGCCAGAAAACAAGACAATTTAAGGGTTATTTCCTTAGTATGCAAATAAGAAGTCAATTTTTAAAAAATTATCTTCAACAAGAGATAGCTTTGCAGATAGCCTGCCACTACTGTTGCTCTTTATTAAAAAAAGCCCCAAACCTACAGTAAAGAAAAAAAGAAAACTTCTGCCCAGACAAAAGAATCAAATCAACCTAAGCAACATCCAACACTTGAAAAAAAGAACCCTAATGAAAAATTCCAATCAGTCCCTGCCCAAAACCCAGAGTCACTCCCCAAACCCAGATATTTGGCTTTGTCTGCTTCAAAGCAAGCAACCCACCTGCTTTCCTGCAAGTGTTTCCCTCTCCAGTGTCAGTAGAAATAGTTTAAAATGTCATATTCTAGTTGGGACTCTTTCCACATATTTATATATATGGACATCTCATGTATGTTCTCTCACAGGAGAGTGGGTTCATGTAACCCAGAACAGCCTCTGTCACTTTAATGTTTATTCTCAGAATACTGCTATTTATGACACCGCTTGTGAGAGTTCTGTGATTCAGTTATCAGCAACTGAATTAATTTCCTTAAGGTCAGTTGTCTTGTGTAGATATTAGGGTTTCAATAATACTCAAAGGGAACTGATAGAGGAATTTTCAGCATTTTTGGTTTTGTACATCCTCAGAATTCAGTACCATGATTTTTTTTGTTTTAATCTCCATGAGAGTAACTGGTAATCAATGGGAGCCAAATTCCAGTAGAGAATTTTTGCTTTCCTAGCAATTAGTATCTCAGTAGTTTTACAGTGGGGGGAAATAAACATTTACTAACACTTTTTCCAGTTTGCTAATTCCCGCTGTCCTTTCTCAAAAAACACTATCCAGAACTTAAGACAGATTTGTAAATGTATTTTTATTATGTTGCAACAATCAAAATATATATGTACTACTGATTTTCCCCCCCAAATATTAAATGAAAAGGTACTCAATTTTTTCCCCACATTGTGTTCTTGAATGCTTTGGAATCTGTGAGGACCTTGACATAAAGAAACTGAAGCAAATGCACAATTAGACACTGAGAGGTGTTACAGTGCTGCACTTACATTGCAAATGAAGTCAGATGTCTCAGTTTAATCAAATAGAGCCTCAACAGTCTCTGTTTTGTATTAGAAACAATAAACAAATATACACAGAAAGTATCGCCAACAGTAAATCAGTTATTTAAATACAACTGTATCCAACATAGCAGCTAAACACTGGACAATGTTTGAGGTCATCAACACATCCACATGCTCTTCTAAATGACGTTTAGGGTCCTGAAATACAAAGGATGCCATGAGAGGAATGACTGAAACACGTCTCTGAAAGATTTCATTTACTCCAAGTCTATTTAAGATGTCTGTTAGTTAATGAACACAGGCCAGTAATGCCCCTAAATTTTCCATTCTAGGAAGACCTAGCAAATGACTGAATTTCCACAAACAAAATTTTAGATTAATTCATACTAACAGTTAAGTTGAGGATAAGCTTAGGAAGTAAATTTCTATCCAGCATATCAAGAGTAACCGTGCCAGCTGTGAGTTAGTTTTAAGGACAACACACAACATGTGAATTTTACTATATATCTCACTAAGGCCAATATTTTAACCTTACTTCTGGTATATTGCAATTTGTTTTCAGATCTTTGCAAATGTGCGTTCTAATCCTGTGAAGATTCAGGCATTATCTAACACAGTCTTGAATAGTTGTGTTGACTGCAATAAAATGAGTGTATCCTTATCCACAGAAACCTGAAACATGAACAATGCCCTGTCAAATGCTCTTACGAATTGAATGTTAAGCCTGAGCAGTTTTCTGAAAATACATATTTTTACACACTATTACTCAGCTGATGTAGGCATTTGTGGGCATCTGCATGCAACAATAAGATTATTTCTGGTTGAAAATCATACCCATGCACTTCTTCAGTTTCACCACTGATATGAAATAATTAATCTCCAAATACTGCAAAAATATCAGGCATAGCTCACAAAGATGTCTGAACTTTATTATAGTATTATTGTAGTAATTCTTGCATGTAAAGAAATTAAAATATGGAAGACAATCATGCATGGGAATTGTAACTTCTTTAAAGATGGGATTATGTCAAAATGTAATGAACCCATCTAAATTTATATAGAAGAGTGCTACTGAATCTGTGTATGCTGCCCTTCTTAAATAACTCCTTTTCAAAGATCAGACAGTTCTCCAACATTCTTTCAGTTCCTAACAAATTATACACCTAATAATATAATATCCCTAGAGTGTGAATGGCTGCTTCTTTACAAAGCTTTTTATCTAAGTTGTGTAAAAAATTCCACTTGAAAATTACTTCACTGAACCATTTTTTTAATTTAAAGGAAACTTGAAACATTTTATCAGGAAAAAAATTCTTTTCTTTTTGAAGAACCGCTCCAAAATAGAGTTTTTTTCACGTATGCGTAACAACTAGTGAAGCTCAAGTTCTGTTTGAGATGACATCATAACCCTTAAAATATAAGCCTTCTTACATATTTTATATGTATATATTTATGTATGTGTAGGTGTGCATAAACTCCATTGTTCTGAATGCTACAGAAATACATGAGTGACTGAACAATAGTGCAGATGTGTTATGACATTGCTGCTAGAAGCTGACACATAAGAGCAATCCAGAATCTTTTAAATTCTTCTACTGCTACTAGTGATACAATAAGTACTGGTTCTTTAAGGACACACTAGATATTTTAAAAGCTATTTCTTGTTTTCATTGCCCTTCTTGAACACAAGCTCTTACAAATTTCCTTTGCTCTCCCCTTGCTCACAAGAGCAGATTTCCTCAACCTTTATGTTGAAATCAAATGTAGAAATAGTTTTTTGTTGAGTCTTTAAAAAAATGTTATATCCTAACATTGCAAAGGGATGGAATGAATTGAGTGGGTGTTTTTGGTTTCAGCTGTGGTCCTAAACAGTTTTCCTCAAACACCAATACAAAGGAACTCAGCCTACCTGCCAAGTGTGTCTGAAAGCTATGCACTGACAGTGTGCTCATGAACTGAAGACAGGGGTGAGCTGGCTCTTTACATGATAATGTACAAACACACCACCCTCACCTCTGTTTCCATGATCACCATTTTTTAAGTGTCTCCACATTTTGGTTCTCTCTGACACAGACTTGGACATCTTTATGTCTCTTAGAAGAAGTTAAAACAAATGAAGATGGAAAAGGGAAAACTACTAAATTTCAACACTGTTCCTCAGCATATAATAAAAACACATATAAAACATGGCTTGTAGATATTCTGCCAATTACCTACAGTCAAAGCCCTGTTCATTGCATGACCTCCAACAAAAATAAATTTATTATTTGAAGCATTGAGAGTATCATGCATGTAGAATTAAAATCACCTCCGCACATGTAAAGAATTAGTATTTAGAATGAACGAAGCATATCATTCCACCTCACTCTAATTCATCACACCTCACCTGCTTGCCAACATTTTTTATTGCCAGCTGTTCAGGTGTCATCTTATCTTCTTCTTCAACAGCCTGTGAAAGAAACACAGAAAAGGTCAGTGTTTCAGATTTCATTTACTTTTCCCTCAAGCCACAGATTCTCAAAATACAATTCTGTTCCTTAAAAAAAAAAAAAAAAAAAAAAAAAAAAAATCAAACAGCAACACATTTCAGAAAGTCAAAAGGAAAGGTACTTCAGGTTTTCAGCAGACGTGGTTTTAATTACTGAGTGTTAGTGCAAAAGATCAAGGCAAATACTTATGAATGGTTTTATTGTCACACATTTACCAAAATGTTAGTAAGCAAAAATCTTAAATGAGCAGTATCAATAGTTAAAGATAGTTGAAAACAGTTAAAATAATAAAACAGAACTGAACACAGCATTTCTATATAGTTTCAACTACTGGAGATTCGATCTCAGTTTTTGTACAGTTTAAAGTCATTTATTTTAATATATTTTGATACTGTTATGTTGCCTTCAAATACGGTGTCTTCATAAAGTTCATCCACTAACTTAACTAGTGAATGTAATACTGAATTTTGGTTGTAAGAACTTCTAAGGAGTTAAAAAAATAACACTTGTTAAGAAATACTGACATGATTACTACTCATAGAATGCTTGTTGAGATCTAGTATTTGTCAGAAATATTTCTAAGTGTGTCAGTATTAAAACAGTATAAGCAGCTGCAATTCCTCTTACAACACCAATAACAAATTTCTTATCTAAACAGAACATTGAATTGGGCTCTGGAATGCATTCTAAATACTTATAGCCTATCTACGAGACTGATACAGATGAATAACCTTTACTCTGCCACAGTGAGCAAACAATCCTTGACTGAAGGATTGAAAAATTTGACTGCTCATTTTGATCTACAGAAATCTTATATTCTTGCCACTAAGTAAAAACACAAAATCACTATGATTACTCACATTTCAAAGCAAAGCCCATAACTAAACACTTTGACAAAAGTTTAGGGCAAAAAGTCTGGTGGCAGTGCCTGAGGAGCTAATCTGGCAACTTCCCACAGAAACCATACACAGCTGATTAGTATGAACTACAGTCATTCTGAACAAAGCTTGTGATAATCAATTCCTTCTGAAATTAGGTAACTAATTTCTTCACTTCATAAACACAGCTACACTTATACTATCATTATGGGATATGAATACCTTGTTATAATTCTTAGCTAATTCTAACATCTCCTTCACTACTGTTTCATTGAGTTTGCAATGTTCACTGTAGTCCTGAAGTGTCAAACCTTCCATCCAACTCTTCTTATGCAAATTTAGCAGCATCTGCAAGACAAAACCTCTTTAGAGCATTCACCACAAAATACTTTGAGAATACTATGAAGATCTCTTTGACAGGCAACTGATTTATGGTAAGAAGAATATTTAAAAAAATAGCTCTTACAATGCCAATGTTTAAATAAAGGAAATACAATGATAAACTACTCTACTAGAGTAGAAGATAGATTTGCATACTTTTAAAAGATCGAACTTCTTGAATCCTAAATATGAAAATGAGGCATGAAAACATGGGTCCCATTTACTTTGACAGGAATACATAGATTTGTTGATTTGTTTTCTGTGATTTGTTACTTTTGCTGCAGGTTAAGAATGCACAACTGCCTTGTAGCAGAGCTAAGAGAAAATGGAATACTATAGTTGAATAGTAGAAGCTTTTGGCCTCTGACGAAGTTGAAAAATATTTTAATGCTTAGATTAAATTCATAAAGTAGTTACATAGGCTTCACTGATTATCTGATCTGTATGCAAGCAACTGACAGTAAAACAGACTTTGAAAGTGACCAAAGCATGACTTCTGTGTCTCTGCCTCATAAAGAATAAGTGAGCATAAAAACCATAGGATAAAATGTGCAGAGATTTGATGATGATAAAGGCAGGCACTATTACATATATTTGAAAGGTTTTACTTGACACTTTCATGTCATCTTGAAAGAGCAAAGGAACAGCTACAATAGCATTTTCTTTATTTTCAAGAATAAGGGAAGTGTATTTTGTGGATCTCCTGCACACTTGATGACTACAGGGAGGACCCCTTCAGCAAACAGTTTCAGCTTGCCTTCAATTTGTGAACATTTACTAGACATTTCTGAGAGCTGGTAATCCCTGTAATTGCTATCACCTGAATAAAAGTACCTGTTTCATCCTCTGTAGAGCTTCCAAAGCAACCTGGCTTTGGAACATGTGAACTGAGTAGAAAGTTTGTGTCATAATTTGTGTTAGCAAGATCTTAGCTGCTGACAGAAGGAGTCGTAGGCAAACTGCATATGGACAGTTTAGCTAGGCTATCTTGATTTTAAAATTAAGGTTTGGTGTGATAAGCTCCTAATCTAATACATGAAGCATGTACTTTTGTTACTACAGATGGAGATAACAGACCACCACCATCGTGAGGGGGGGTTTGAGATACGTATGAAGCTGCCTCATGAAAGATGTGAGAGAGAGTTGTTACCTCACAGATTAAAGTCCTCCTAACTTGTTCAAGATTATTCTCCTACTTGCAAAGGTAATAACTCACTTATGTAAAGCCGTTGACGAAAATACACACTTGGAACTGCAGACAAGCCCAGATTTGGCCAATTGTTGCATTTGATTGGAAACAATAACCCCCTGGAAGCCTCATGGTCATTTCCTGAGAGAGCTGGTTATGTTCAATCACTCAGTAACAGTGAGGACTTGGAAGTCTGATACTGCACTAAAAATGGTTGTGCATTTCACACATTCTTTCCAACTCCTTAATTTGCACACATATTCCTCCACTATTTGAAACTGGGCTTTTTCTTATTACTTGTAACTCAGAAAGTCTGAATTCAGTGTAAAAACTATACTGATCATTTCATCATAAGCTTTGAGATCAATTTATAACCCTAACAAGGCCATGAAAATGCACAGACATATCAGAGAACATATACAGAGGATAGAATCTGGCTTTTCAAGAATTAACTTCTGTAGATGATACATAAGCTTTTCTTCCTTTTTGTTTTCCTGTTTGAGATTCTCAAGCGAGATTTTGCATGTAACCTGAAGAAATTTGATGCAAAAATAGCAAAAACATTTGTTGTCAGTAACTCCAAAATATTTCTTCTTGTAAACGCAGGACATCACTACTTCCTGATATTCAGTGATGTCTTGGGGAGTTGCAATCATACCAACTGGAAGTACCTTCTGTCAAAGTGATCACAGCGAAGAAAAACCCAAGATCCCTTAGTTATACATTCCATTTTGGAAAACACAGTTAAAAATTCTCCTAGCTTCAGGAATTCCAGCCTGTGAAAACTGAAGGCAGCGAGTATGCCTTTCAGCTTCATCACTGAAAACTTGAAACTTTGTACAAACTTAGGTACAGAGAACAGAATGACAACTTTCAATGAGGTGGACAAAAATGTTGTCAAACTATTAATATGGTCATTAGAATGTGGTTTTGTAAAGTTTTATCACAATGACTGTTCATTCAAGCGCTTTCTGGAAGAGAAGCCACCTATTCCAGGAGAGTTTAAACAATTACTGAAAGTAACAGCCATTGAAATCAGAACATTGCCACAACATTTTGTATAATGCTTGTGGAACTCTGAATTAAAGCTGAAACAATTACCTTCTGTTCTAGTTCATTCTTCCTGTAGTTGATGGTGATGGAATAGTAATGTCTGTTTAGTCCATGGATTAGTGCCTGCAAGATTTAGGGGAGAAACTGAATTAAAATCACCCACCGCTGAAATGAAGAAGTATCAGAAGGAGAAAGCTCATTTCAATATAAACACCTTTAAAGATGACTCAAATAAAGGGAAAAACACCAGGAAAAAATTGCAGAGATTACAAGGAGATATGAAGTAAATATACCTGGTTCTATTTCTCTTGTGTTCATTAACTGACAGTTATGTTTTCTATTTCTAAACCACAGATTTTTTTTCACACGGTAGCAACTATAATAAGAAAAAATGGTAACTGCCTTCAAACATTTGACCGATACATATGCACAAACATATTTCTCTCAAATCCTTCCTCTCTCAATAAATTTGGTTATCACTCCTATTAAAATTTTCTGTTACAAACAGAAGACTATTTGCTATCTATTTATTTATAACCATTGTCAACATTCCCAAGTTCATTCTCCAGGGTACAACATGAAGAGGGATTAACTGACGCAAGCAAAAACCTCAGTTAGACAATGTGTATCAAATTAACCTTGGATATTGACACTAATTTTATTTTTTAACTGTAAATGAAGGAAAAAACTCCCACCTTTTTCACTACAAGTATGCCCTCTGCAAATACAATCTGATCAACTGAGATTAGTTTTAGTGGTAGCTGTATGCATGTATTTTCTGTTTTGCTCACTTGCATTAGATATTTCCTTTTACATTTATGACTTCAGGGTGAATTGTATTAATATTTGGGTAGGTAAAATTCTATGATCAATCCTCATCACAACTAATAGAGTCTATTTTCAAATAGAATTTCACATATGAAGTTTACATTTATGAACAAGATGGAATAAATCATACATAAATATGCTGAATTAGTGATAAATCTTCTGTTTCAAGCATTCCATCTATTTAAATTTAAATATGTATTTACAGCTATACAAAATGAATGTGTATTTGCATCCTGTGCAACTTAATATTTCAGCATTACAAAATTATCTGTATGAAAGCTGAAAAAGTTTTCATACATACATTTTAAGCAGTTTTCTATTGCAAACACATATACAAGGATAAAAAACTACTCGAAAGGTTACGAGAATTAGCACTTACATAAAATCATTACTTGTGCAACTTATTTTAATTAAACTTGTAAAATACAGATTTTATTATCAGTAACAGAATTTATAGTTTAAACTATTAACAGTAAGTAATTTCCACTGCCTTTTTCTTATCCCACTCAAAATGACTGCGTATGAGGTTTTGGCGTTTGTGTATAAACTCATGTGTAGATATTTAGGAAATTTCCTCAAGCTCTTAAAGTTTGACAAACAGGTTTGCCTTCTCCCACTATTCTCTCCCTTTCCTCCCCCCTTCCAGAAACTACCCTTTAAAAGAGTGGGCAAATGTAAAAGGTAAACAACTGTAAAAAAGGCTGTTGATAAGGGAACTCAAGAAAAAAACTTACAAAAAGGGAGTGAAGCCAAGGCATGTACTACTGTATTATTCTTCTTCCTGAGATTTTAAGTAGTGCCTTCTAAGTAATTCCTGCTTCTAGCCCAGCTGAAATCAGTATTTAGTTTGCTTCTGTCCTCAACTGGGTCAGAATTTTATTCAAGGTTTAAAATAAAAGTAAAACAACACTGAAAGAGCTCTTGCAGCTTTAGGAACAGATTACCATTTAAAATTATTATTTTTATCATAACAGTGACATTTGCAACAGCTCATTGCCAGCTTGCAAAAAATCAACACAAACAAAAACTACCCATTTTAATAACAGAAACCCAAAATCTCATGGCCAAAATATGCCACGCTGTAGTGACAGTGATCTTAAAATAATGAAGCTGAACAATACTGCAGGGATTTCCAAGGGAAAGCATTACACATGGTCTAGAAAAGCCCAGCTAGAAAAGCCCTGAAACATGCAAGCATGGGCTTGCCTACATCCAATCAAGAGTATTACCTGCTTATTTCATACTCATTATTGTCTGCAGTTTTGACCAATTCAAAAATCAAAAGTAAAACACAGCCTCCTGAAGCAGACATTCTTTAATTTTAAGATGCCTTTTTGCTAGCATTTTTATTAACAGCAAAGAGTTTCAATGTAGTAGTAACAAAAAAACCAACTTATCTTTCACCAGATAAGCATATGGTGGTCTAGGACTTCTCAAAGGATGGCTCTCTCAGAGCACAAATTCAGCCATTATTTCAGTTCTGCTCTGACTAGTGGATGGTCTTTTTCTTGGATGTTTACCTAGCAAGATATTACTTCTATTGTTCAAGTAATGGAAACAAAAGCAGGAACTGGCCTTCATGGTTTCAAGGACACATGCCTTTAGAATCCATAGTAAGGGGGAAGAGTTTTTAAAGGAAAAAACAGTGAGGCAGAAGAATGACAGAGATAAAAGCATTAATCACTCCAGAGGATACTTAGTTCAGGATAGAAGCTATTTCTCAAAATAAAGGCTTACTTCAGTGAAGATCAAAACTTTTGTCTTTTTAGTGAAAGTCAACTTCAAAAATCAAACTTTGAATATTTAAGTTTCACAAATGTGTATTCAAAAGAAACATTACAGCAGAAGCCAATCAAGCATCCATTCTATCCAATGAATACCTCCTCCACCATTTTTTCAGCAAATCACTGCATTACATAAAAATCGGGGATTAATTATTTAAAACACAAGGTTTAATCTAGATTACATAATAAGTAAGAACCTCTAGAAGCTTACAGTAAAAAGAAAAGAGAGAACTTTTTTCATAATTTATTTGTGAGTAACTTAACTTGAAGAAAGATGAGATGTTGATAAGCAGCAGTTTTTCAGCAGGACTGAAAACAGCACTTGTCTTGCATCACATGTTATGTCATCTATTGTCACTTTCAAAAGTTTGCATTTCCATAAATTTATACTTCAATCTTTGCTGCACACATTAAATACATACATTCACACTTGGGTAGCTAATTTAGGGCTCAATTTTAAACCGCTCACATACACATGTCCATTGATGAATCACATCAATTATAAATCCATGTGGAAAAATGCAACAGAGAGAACAATAAATTTGTAACCTACTGTTTTAAGTACCTTTCCCAAAAATTGATAAATAAATCTTGCAATTTACAGGACTAGCAGCACTAGGTTTACCTGGATAGATGGCTTGTTTAGGTGACCCAGATTTGAAGTTGTTTGTCGTGGTTCATGTCCTAAGACCATCATATTAGCATTGATCAATCTGAAGGCATCAATAACAACCTGTAAAAACAAGATGTCAAGTCAATTCTTTTTAGAAAATGCAACTAATAGAGCCAAGCAACAGTGGACAAGGCACAATCAACTCTCATCTGTTTTTGGCCTTTATCCAGAAAATCATTTAATTATAATATTAATAAAAAAGAACCTCCTGCTGGCTATGTGATCAGCACACTACAACTGCCTTGCATTGTAAGGTGACACCAATTATTACCTTTTCCATGGAACTGTAAGTTTTATATATATTATATCACCATATAATATTGAATTTTATGTGCACTTACTCTAAGCCTCAAAACTATGCATATGTTTGTCACCTAAATCTTATCCAATCAAAATGAATGACAGAGAGAGACTAGAACTGAAAGTGAGCACAAGCTAAGGGACCAAGTCTAAAGCCCAGTCCTGTCACATCAATTATACTACCACAATACTTGAAATGACAACAAAATTATAGCCAGCAAGGAACTTGCCCCATGTATTCCCTTCTAGTCAGATGCTTTTTGCTTCTTGTGACTACGAAAGGGTCTATAAACTGTCTGATGGATTAAAAAGTCCTTGTCAGTGTCATGCTCAGGAGTAAAAAATAGAGTAAAAGAAAACCAAGGTCATTTATGATTTAAAGGTGCATGGTAGGCAGTATTCAGTGCTATTTTATTGCAAATAATGTAAACCCATCACTGATTCTTACTCTGTTCTGTGCTAAATTTGTCTATGAAAATTTTTGCAAAGAGAAATTCATGTCCCATGCAATAAAACCCCCACTCCTGTCCAAAACCTATAGGAGCTGAGACAGACCTAAGAACCTACACTCAAACCCACTCTTACTGTGCGCTGACCAGCACAGGTTTGTAACTACAAGAATAATTCTTGTTAGGTTCCAGTCTTTTAACTGGACCAGTGCAGGTACAGACTTGAACGTCCAATAAAACAGTACCAGTCAGACTTTGCAGGCATCTTGTCTGCATATCTTTGGAGAGTTATTAACTTAAATCTCCTTTTAACAGCTTTTCTATAACGATTTTTATTCTTTTCTTCTCTGTACTATGAGTTGGACAACAGAAGCACTTACATGGCTGGTTTGATATTTTGAGGAATTAGACTTGAACTTTGTTTACGCTGAACAAACAAGAAATCAACCACTGTCACTGAAAGTCTGCAGAGAAATTGACACAGTCTCCCACCTTGTTCCAGCATTTTCCTCTCCATTTACACAAATATTAATAACTAAATAATGTGTAGTTTTTAGGATTAGAAGGAAAAACACTGAGGTCCTTCATGTGGAAACGAAATTAATTGGCAAGTATTTATAACAGAAAAAATAATCAGGTGTAAACAGAAAAAACCCACAAACTTATCACCAGTTGTGATTTACTTTTGAGACCCAAGTGAGACAGCGGTGTTGACTGAGTGCCACTAAGGGCTATGGCTTGGTCTCTCAGCTGCTGGCCAGATCCACCTGCATATGCCATGTTTTCAAACTGCTTGCAGAAATCCTTCCAAAAAAGATCTTCGTTATTAACATTGTTCACTTGTGACCCAATTAAAGTGAGTTACCAGTGATTTTTTTTCTTGACAACAAAAAAAACACAATTCAGATTTAGAATGCAGCAGAAGTATGCTATCTGATGCCAATGCTCCAGAAAAAGGAATTACATTTAGAATAATTCTCAAAAATATTTAAAAGTCACTATATATCTATACATTACTTCTTATAACATAAGGAGTAATTGGTTTTTTTTTTTCATTTTTTACAATTTTTCTCTTAGAACACTTGTGACAAGCTTTTGTATGTATCTTTGTATTCCAGATGCTCCAATTTATCAACATCTGGAAATGCCCAACCATAACAAACAGGCAGTATAAATTAAAAAGTCAAGCAAAGCAAGCCAAAAAAAAAAAAAAACCCAAAAAAAGCACACCAGCAGTTCTCCAGAGACTAGCTAGATAATGGAAAAAAACCTAAGCAAGCAAAAATTTACCCTGAGGAGCAAGAAACATGAACTTGGAAGTATACCAGAATGACAAGGAGTTGCTTTATAGCTTACTAACAGCCCCGCTTCTAGACCTGAATTTAACTGAGAACTTTACTAGACGATGTTGAGCTTATCCAGAAAGAATGGCATTGTCCAGCATAGATTTGTTTTGGGGCTTGAGCCATGTAAAATAAAAATATTATTAAACTTTTTTTACAAGAAAATTCAACATTTTGGTTAGAGTTTTCAGATTAAAATAAATAAATTTCACATTAAAATATGAGAACAAGTTCCTGAATTAGTTATGAGTGATACTGAATATTGCTCAAACATCTTAATTCTGACCAGAACTAACTCTCATTATGTTTTGGGTACAAGCAGCATGGGAATGCACTGCACTCTATCTCTCCTCCTGAAGGAATGACATACAAGTATTTCCTAAGTAGAACAAATATAAATTTAACAGAAAGCAGTATGAAAAACTGAAATCACAAATACCAAATATTATGCTTTTAAAAGGGATAAAATTACAATTCCTACAATCTCAGAGGGGTACACAAAGTAGATGTGCAAATGCTATTTTTCATCTTAGTTGCACTCAGATGACCAATAGTAACTAAATACTTTAACTACACTAAGATTAAAGGAATTTGCTGCTATCACTATAGCAACCATCTTAAAGAAACTAACATGCTCAGCAACCTGGAGGCTAAATTTAGACCTAATACACAATAAAAACATAAATACAACAATAAATTCTACATATAATTTTTATGAAATGTAGTTGCTTTTTTCATAGCGAGCATAAATCAGTCCTGCCTTTAGAGGATTACATAAAAATAAATAGACTCATTAATGTCCAGTGTACTAATGAGCAATGGGTGAAGTAGGTGTTAATTATGCCACAGTAAGATCCAAGAAAAAAGCCCCAGTGAGCACTTGGAGGTGTGTACAAGTCTCCTATCTATGTTTGTGTATTTCGAAGTACAGAATTATATAGACTGATGACAGAAACACGGTCACCCCCTATTCTATGATGGAAACTTTAGACACAGTATTTTGAACAAAGAACTTCTAAGGATTAATTAAACCCAGCACAAATCACACCGTTGCTTAGATTTTTGTTATAAAATGTCACTATTTCCCAACTAAGAATTTTAAGCTTTCATTGTACTTAAATTACCTACATAATATAATACAGCATGTATTCTTCTACTAAAAATTTGTTTCCAAGCTTCATGCTAAATTCCTTTCCTAAAAAGACATTAAAAAGTTAACCAGAAGTCTATGTTATTGGGATGTTTTCCAGAAATTTGAAGGTAATTTTTTTTAAATGCACTTCCATAGTGCAACTCTTTCACCACTCTGACCATTTAATTTTTCCTTGTGTAAGTGTCTCCAGACTTTTCAGAGGTCATTTCAACAGCAGACAGCTTATAACAAAACCATTAGCAGTTTGGCTAGCTTAAGGAAACCTCTTACTTTCCTTTTTTGTTTATTATCACTGCATGAATCTGCAGCATATGAGAGTTTATAATTTCTCAGGCTTGTTAAATTCATGTTAAAGGTCTGTTTTCTTGTTGAATAAATTTTGTTCATATAATGCTGCCTATTTCATATACTGAGTCTTTAATAGCACCTTTGGTCTATGCGCAACTCACAGATCAAAACAGAGGACTAAAATAGGGGTTGATGATGCTATTTACATGTGTGATTCCTGCTGTCTTCTTGTTAGTAGCTTTAATATAATAGAAGACCTTGTCTGTTTTGTAATTAACACATCTTTACTGGAGAGATATTTGGAAGTGATTGCTGTGAATATACTGGTTAGTAAAATAAACACAATCACACACCACTTTCTGTTATCAGACAAATTTGTGAATTGTACACATTATACTCCAGATCAACAAACTGTGATATAACAGCCAAGTAGAAGACACATTTATATAACCCTTTATTTTTCTGAAAATATGTATTCAATCTGACCTTGCAAATATAATTAGCTTGTGGGATGTGTGGATTTCAGTACCATGGATGCTTTACTAATTGCAGTTCTTGGAAATAGATACTAAATATTTGGAAGCTGCCAATACAAAATAAAAACTGCATCTTTTTGTACATCTGTCTTAGCTTCAAAATGCATAATAATCTAAAAAACAATAACTATACAGCATTTTCTTTAGCACTTGCCTGGGGTCAACAGCCCACACTAGAGTCCATAGAATCTATTTTTAGGAAGAAAATACACTATTATGTCCTGTGTAAATTTCAGGACAGCTATAATTAATACGATTAAAATTTACTCACAATCTAAGATGAGCACTGGACACCTCAACTGCTAGCTAGACAAAAATCTGGCCGCTTATAGTTTCCACACAGTTATTAAAAATAATGACTTGATGAAAATTTAGGGTACTTAAGTAGCCAGACTTTTTTAGCTTCTCCTGAAAGTGTGAATGCTGTCACTCCCTAGTTTCTTATAATCAGATACAGATAATACTTGAATATTATCAGTTACTCTGAAACAGTCATCATAACTTTGTGGGGTATTAAAAAAAAAGATTAATTCAAGAGTACTTTACACACTTGATTCTTAAATCCCTCCAATATTAAATATCCAAACAATACTGAATGAAATAGCTTTGTTTTTGAAGTTCCACTATATTTTAGTGGTGAACTTCAGTTAGGCGTAAGTCAGCCTTTGTTTTTTAAATTAAAAAAAAAATCTAACATCAATATTTTTCCAGTGAAGAATCTATGGCATATGGTGACTATCTTGAAAAATGCATTGTATCCTTGGAATTCAAATAGTGATGTATTGTTTATGCCATATGTTTATGAACAAACATACCAGTGCTTAAAGACAACTGCAAAGGATAGAGTGTGGTTCTGCCAGGTGTGGAAAAAGAAGTAATGTCCCATCTAAAATCTCTTTTATCACCTGCAACTGACCTGTTATCAACTGCTTAGTTTGTTTCTAGATTCTTTAAAAATGAAATGGAACACGTGACCAGAGAAGTGCAGCTCAGGTTTATAACCATTTCGTTATTTATGCTGCCATGCACTGTTAGACAACTACAAGTGAAGAACATCTTCTGTCCCCTGCAAGCCCACAACATAAAAAATTCAAAGAAATCGTACTTTTTATGCCATTTCCAATGAAAAGCACTAAGAACTGAAACTGACTCATGCCAAATGCATATCACTGAATTGCTGTGATTGTGAGTTTGAAGTTTGCAACATGGAAATTATTTATAAAATGTCAATTTTAGCTCTGGAAAACATATTCCTAGGAGTATGTGCATTTTCCTTCTCTATCCTTGGAGAATTATTTACTTGTGGTCAAATCTGCAGTACAACTTCAATATCCATACTGGAAGGGGAAGAGAACTACAGCATAATACATTTATCTTGACAAGTGAGGGCATGCATCCATAACTCCCATGTAGCTGAGCCACAAGTTTTAAAGCTATATGCTTTAATGAAGATAAATGGACTATTCTACATCCACCACAGCAAAAGGAAATTAAACATTTAATACTTTTCAATTAAGTCTTAGAACTTTCTGTTTTAGGGAAGGGCATGAACTCAAGTAACCTATGTAAATGGTTCAACAGGTAAACATACATGACTTAATTAAATCAGAAGTCCAAAGGACATTACAGAACAAATTCTGGAACACTAGGATTGATACTAACAATTTCAGCACTCCATTAAAAAAATAGGAGGTAAAATATGCAAAATATGTGAATCTGGATATGCATCACCACTCTAGAAAATGTAAGAAAACAGTGGTGCACTGGCAGTAATAAAACTATGTAGTTTATGCCTAGGTTTACACAGCCTGAACTGAAAACACCAAGTGGCTCACACTGTGATGCAGACACAATTCATCTCCCACAAATATGATTCTCCAAGCAAAGGAACATCAATCTTTACTGAATCAACAGTGATCAAACCCAGCACAAACATACAACTTCCTTACTCTCCAAACCAGGCTCCTATGGAAACTCAGTTCTTGCCTAGATCAAACCACAATGTTTCTGTCCAGTCAATGGCAAGAAATAGCACTTTACTGTGAGAGTATCTAAATGTACTACACACTGTGCATAATGTCCAGAAAGGTACTCTTGATACATCAATCAAAATTACAAAGTTAGGTTATCCATTTTAAATTTTTTCCATCTACAATAGGAAAGTATTGGCAAATCCAGTTCTAACACTGGAAGTTGTTCCAGGTATAAAAGATTCTGACAAAATTGTAGGCATCATGTTTTAAAATACATTTTCCTCTAAATGCTATCTGCATAATGATTCACAATGGACACATCTCCAAAGTAGTGACAATACAGTCAATTCACTGTTTTGTTTAGTTGTTTTTAATTACTAATTTCAACTGTGTTACTTATTTTTAACAGTACCCTGAAGACCATTGAATTCATTTGTGTCTAGGGAAGACTAAGTCCAACTGAAGATCAAGACAAGTGCATGAAGTGGGGAGGAGAAGTTACGTATATTAAAAAAGTCTTGTTAGGTGGCTCCAATCTGCTTACACTTCTCACAAACTTAATTCTTAATGGGTTATTTTAAATTTCAGAATTACACTAGCGTCCCCACACATCTCGCTTCAAGGATTGCTCTTTTTCTGCCTTCTTAAAAAACAAAGCCTCTTTAAATCCTGTGGTTAATTCAAACAAAGAAAAGAAAAAGACAAGTTCAAAGGAAAAACAACAGCACTTTGATAAAAGAGTGGAGTTTTACAACCATGCAATATTTCAAAAAATTGGTGTAAAACATGCTCAGTTGAAGAAAATCTTGTAGCTAGATGGTAATTCCAATATTCAGGAAATTAATTGTTAAATTGCTGTCTGCTACTGGTTTCCGTATTTTAGACTAACAAGTAATTACCAAATTATGAAACCATTCACACACACATTTGTCTTGATGAACTGGGAAGATTTGCAGCACAAAAACAGAAGTCACCAATCTGAAGCAGTGTAATACACAGGCCATTTAATCTAAACTGGAACATAAAAGTAGCAAGAGATCAAAACTACTTGGAAATCACTATTTTATGGTCAGCATGCAGCAGAACGACCATCTATTACTCTGAAGAGAAACCTGAAACCAGGTATTAACAGACCCATAATGCTCATATACATCACTAATTATGCACAGGTTGCCACTTAGATTTACAAGTACCAATGGACAAAAAAGGGGAAAGAGGTTGCTAAAATACATCCTCCAGCTCTCCTCAGGGTTTTCATTTGTATAAAGAGAATAAAACAAGCATGTATCTTTCTCTCTCTCTAGCACAATAAGAGTAACTTTTTTCATACTTCAAAAATTACTAAAATAACAAATTATAAAGTTCAGCACATTTTTTACTCCTTTTTGAATAAAATTCTAAAGATCTTATAAGTTGAACAAAAGAAAGCAATTTTCAACTACCAATTAAAAAGAAACTGCCTGCACAAAATGGCTTCAGAGTACAGCCCACATTCTGTCCCTTTGAAGTAAAAAACCTTCCAATTCCTGAAGAGGTTGCTTGGACCACAGGACAAGGTTCTTCAATGATGTATGTGGCAGGAGGCAGCAGAAATAAACTGAAAAGAGCAGCTGCTGACCATATGCATACAAAGGGAAAAAAACAACTGCAAGAAAAATAAAATATTGGAACAGGAATTGGCATAAGGCTGCTGAATCTCAAGACCCAAGCAGACAAAACACTAAGTGAGCTGATCTGAACTCAATGTTGAAACTGTGCTCACCACAAATTTGGGCTAAATGATCTATAGAGATCAACTAGAATTACTTTAATTTACCAGGCTATTTTCTTTTACTATCTGAATGAGTTTAAGGTAAGGTTAAAGTACCACAGCAAAATCCTCTTATGAATGTGGCAGGATCTGGTTTTAAGCACAAGATTAGGATGCATAGCATACTTGTTTCTATCTGTCTGAGGTGACTGAAACAGAATTTATAAAAAAGTTATTGCAAAGACACTCAGCAAACAATTAAAAAAAACAATTTTGTCATAAACCAACAGATCTTCTTACAAATATTACAGACAGTGCCTTGCTAGAAAAAAATATGGTTTAACAGAAATGAAAGTTTGCTGTGTGAGTAGGAGATTTTGCTACCAACCCTGCTAAACACCACAAGTGCCAACAAGTTTCTCAGATGCACAAAATGGACTTCTGACAATTTTGGATATTTTATCGATCCTTATGCAAGCAATTATTAATCAAAGGAAACCAGTTAACTCCCTCAGAAGAACAAAATATTTTAAATGGTGACTTTATTATAATAAAGATCCAAAGTTTTAAACAGGTCAAAAAAGAAAACACCACCCTTTTTTAAAAAATATTAATTTAACAATACAGAGAGTGCAATGCAGTAAGTTAATGCTTTTGGAGTTAAAGCTACTATGTTACAGTGGGTTTAATATAGTTATATTTTCCTTAAGAGGTGATGAACAGCTGCTAAGTTAAGGTCCAAAAAACCACATTTATTTTTAACATTTGGCAAAGGTTTATGGTTCTCTGTACAGACATTTCAAAGTGTATGTTAGAAATAAATATGAAATGTCAATATTTAGCTTTATTCCAGATCTTTAATGAAATTACTGCTTCTGTGAAATATGTATTACTTCTAAATATGTATTACAGCTTCCATTGCACAGATTGGAAAACTGTAGGGGATAAAAGAAAAGTTTATTAATAAGTATAAAATGAAACAACAGCTAGCCAGGTTGCCCCATAGGCCATATTTCAGCATGCTTACTTTGACTTAATTCAAAGAATCAAGCTGAAAAAAAAGTCAAAACAATGCTTTTCCTTTCTGGGTTCTGAGACCGCTGACCTTCAGATAAAACTCACTGGTCTGTTGCGAGTTTATTTTACAGACAACTAGAGCACAATTAGCCTAAATATTGCAAAATATGGTACACAGACATGACAAAAATCTAATTTGTATTCAAGAATATGTATGTAGAGTAATTTGGAATTACTTGTCCTTCATGCATTCTACTATATTTATGCAAAAAATCCCAGTCCTAAAATGGTCATTAAAGCAGTTGGCATTTAATCCACAGATCTATATGAGGGGGTTTATTTTTATATAAGGATTTTATATGACTTTTTATTTTTGCTCATTGGCTTTAAGACATAAAATGACTGGTTTGTTTTTTTTAACTGATGAGAATTACAGGTATATTTATTTTTAAACTGCAATCATACATCCCTGTGCTATGTAGAAAACGTGTATGGAGACAAGGTAGTTAACAAAGAAGTTAACAAGTTTTCATTTTCTACAGTAACGGGGCAAACTGCTTTTTAATGTTTTAGCCAGTCAGGGTGAACCTGAGATTCCTCATCAGAATTCACTGCAACTTCCTGACACATGAAAATAACCTCTGCCCCAGTTATTCTTCACTAACACAGCCATGACTGCTTCACTGACCATAAACTATGGCAATTTATATGGGCATGGACCTGCCCTGAGGCAGCTTTAAAATTAGCTAATGTGCTATTTTGGGCTTTGCTTTTAAATACATTTAATCTCAGACAAAACATGCCATATTAAAATCTTCTATGCCACATGTTCACTATATTTTTTTGCCAGACAGTCCTGCTAGTATAAGGTATAATGAGTAATGATCTTGGACTCACGTAGCTAAAGCTCACCAGTATAATGGTTACTACACCAGCAAAATTACCTCTGCAAGTGGCTCTTCATGCTGGCAAATGCAGATACTTTCCTGAAATAGGCTGAGCTCGGGCTCTGTAGCACACAAAGAGGCTCTGGGTGCCATGTTAAGTTAGCCAGGCACTGGAACCTCACCTGAGAAACACCCCTTGAACAATAACATATCTGCTCTTCTCTCAGTTCATTGACAATCCAAACACTTTTTAGTGTAAGTGATCTTGCCAAGCAGGATCATAAAACTCGAACACATTCCACATCTTCCAAATCAAGAAGTTAATTACAAGTGGTATTCATAATTTGGGAGATTCTTTTTATTTCTAAGCTTTAAAGGATGCACTTGCCAGAAACATGACAGATGTAAATTTTTTTTAACATGAAACCTGAGAACGTAATTTAATCTGACTGTAGCAGCTAAAAATGTGTATGAAAAACAAACATTACAAGACTTCCAGTAATCTCAAGTACTGGCAGCAATGCCATAAGAGCAGCTGTAACTGAGAAATGCTTAGATGGACAAAAATTTATTCACATTCAAAATAAATATGCCAAAGATTACTTTAGTGAAGATCTCAAAGATCTCAAATCTAGATGTCTCTGTCAAACAACAGTGGCAATAAAATTATTATAAAAAGAAGCACTTAGTGAGCAAGTGTGCAGTGGGACTTATTGGGAGGCTTTTCTTCTTAATGGATTTAATAGCTCGTGAGATCTAAATTAATTACTAGTAATAGTCTTGACATTATTTTTTGACAAAACAAAAAGAATCCTATTTCAACATTTCTACTGGAGTGGGAAAATAAAAGTTCTAGGAAAAATAAGTTAGGAATAATTAAGTGTTCTACTGCATCTTACCCCCCACCCCCCGCAAGACTATCTGTATTTTCTTCTACTCTTTAAGCAATTTTAAAAGGAACAAAATTTATACAGATGTCTAATATCTTCAAAAAACCAGAAGCTAATAATTTTTCAATTGTCTGTTAAATAAACATATTTGCTATGAAATTCAGACTTTAAAAAAAAAAAAAACAAAACAACTGAAACAGCAACTGTAGCTTCAGAACATTCTGCTATGAAATTAAGTGAACTCATAGTGTTTGGTATCTTTAATAAGATCTGCCTCACAGGAAATATGGTAGTACAGTTTTATAGAAGATGAACACTTTTGAAATATTTATAAATTTACATGAATATCATCCATATATACCATGACGCATTTCAATAATTATTCTACAGTACAATGGGAGTGCATGCTCAAACAAAACACCTCAGCAGTATTTTAAAGCAGTAAACCACCTAGCCAATTTCTGTACGTTCTGTAGTTTTTCTAATCCACTCTCCCTGTGGTTGAGCAAAATCGAATTGCCTCTCACATTTGCAGACAGCTCTGTGAAGGTGATAATAGAGCTGCTCCCTGCTGTCATGAGGCAGGAAATAGGAAAATGGCATATGGGGCTAGAAAGAAATAAAAAGAGAACTAAACAAGAACAAAAGAGATTTCAACAAAGGACAACTATAACCCAATATGCTTTGCAAGTTAAAATCTCTTTTCATAATAATTTAACGTACTTAATCATTTATCTGCACACTTCTCAAAAATTCAAATGCTTGATATCAACTTCTCTGTAAAGTTTTATTGCCCAAAACATTTGGAATAGAAATTTTAATAAAAATCATCATATGCAATGCCTGCAAATCAATGCATTCTTAGTACCCATGTTAAGGGGCTGAACTGATTCCAATCTGTTAGTAATTGATCTCAGAATCTATAACTAAAATTTAATATATAAAACAATGTATACTTGGATTATTAGTTGCAAACCTGTTGAGTGACACCTGAATAGCAAAATATTAAGAGAGGATTATGATTGTTTATGTGTACTGACAATATCAAAGACTTCCAGCCTATTTAAGGACTACTTAGCTGCAGAACAAACTGGAAGTGATCTTTTCATTTACAATGAGATTCTGGTTTTAATTTTTTTTTAATACAGTATGGGCCTCCAAAAATCAAGTACTTACACATATTTACAGTACTTCTGTATTAAATCTTACTGAAGTACCTTAAAAATAAAAAGCAAGCCTACTATACCTTTCCTTTTACACTCTGAATGGGATCCACCACCACAGCAACAGCTCTTTCTGATAAGGCTTCAAAGCTCTGCTGAGTATTGATATCTACACCAGACAACCAACAGCCAAAGCCAGGATGACTATGATACCAACCAACTACCATCTCAGGTCTGAAACAAAGAGGACATTGAGATTTTTAAAACATAAACACTTATCACAAGAAGAAACAGGAACATATCAGAGCATAAATTATGATGAGCTGTGAAAAAAACACCATTAGTAATATTTAAATTACTCACCATAGTATGGTGAAAACATGGACATGAATAAATGTGACAAAAGAGGGTTATCATTAAGGGATACACATTAGCAGTGGTAGATCATGCTTTCAGTTTTTCACCCTGTTACCACACCTTCCCTGAACCAGTTTTTACCCTTTCAGCACTTGAGTAAATATCTACTCTTTAACTCCTTGGCGTCGAAGGTTGAATTTTCACGGCAGAAAGTCCATTTCAGACATGGACAACGGGAACCAACGGTGGGAAAGGATTAAATATCAATTAAACCAGCAGTAGAACTAGGAACTCAGTCAAAAAGCAATTTGCACTGTTCTGTTCAGCTGCTGAGCCTTTTGCTAACATGAATTTTGAAGTTTTTCCCACAGTAAAAGAATTTGAGCAAGCAGACGACAACTGTTGAGAGGTAGGAGTGAAATAAAAATTTGCTTAAATACTAGGATCTTTTGCAAAATTATTTTCCGTTTCTTTTCATTAAAATTGCTCATGAGTAAGCTATAAATTCAAAAATTTAAAAAAAATTATTTCAAGGGTTAAATCAAAAAATCAATCCTTTAAGCAGGCGCTGTGTAGTAATCGCCAATGCTAAACTGAGCAGCATTCTAATCTTTCTGGGTGATAATCAAAGCTGTAGATTTAACAGGAGTGACAATCTCCTGACAATTGAAATGCATGAGGGGGACTGAATCACATGCTATGCTACTCACCTAATTTTTGGGGCAATTATTTATTTTTAAACATTATTAATAGCCCTTAAATAACAAGTTTTGCAGAAAGCCAGCTGTTTCTTCTGAAAACCATGGAGGGAGTACTTGAGACTGTCAGCCCTCTTTACAGTGCCTTACCTTCCCGTCTGTTTCAGCATATCCAGCATTTTTGCTTGAAATACAGGATCAACTGCCTCCACACTGACACCCTGATTTAAAAGACAGACAAAAATCATAGTAGCTGTACGTGAATCAATATTATTAAAAGACAGACAAAAATCATGGTAGCTGTACAGGAAGCAATATTATCTTTTAACTTGTAACTTCACACAAACAAAAATATTCATAAGCATCTGTTTAAAAAGGCAACCTGAATACTTTAGTACTACATGACAGAACACCCTTAAATGCAAAATATAATTTTTAAAAATGTATATCAATGTGATTTTTTAAATGCTGAAAGATTATTTTGAATTGCTATTTAAGTAATCTTCACTATGAGTTAACATGATTAAATAGGCACAGGAAATCACTTTTTTCTCCTCTGTTTGGTCTGCAAACAGTGGCCTGTTGTTTGTCCCAAGTTCAGCTCTACATGTTTTATTGAAGATAAATATCACATATTGACTTTTTGTAGATTTTTATATTATGCACATGGATAAATTCAGGACAAAAGAATTTTAAAATTTCATGGAGTGCAGCTCTGAGTAACAAAGGAATTATCCCATGCCTGTTTCAAGAACATTTCATTCCAGTTACACAAAATAAAGCACCATAAATTCCAATTATGCCCCTTGACTCTTCACCTCTTTAATCTGTTCATAAAATGGATATTCTTACACAAAATTTAAACACTTTTTTTTCAAATCACAGAACTATCATTTAAGAGACATGCAACTAAGATCTGTCAAAGAGAGCGAGTTTGAAGTATATAGTACCATCACAATTAAGGGCATGATACACTTCTAATCAAACCTCTTACATTTTGAATATTTCTGCTAGCTCATACTGTATGAGTTTTGAAAGTTATCAATTTATAAGTGTTAAGTACTTAAGTACTAGCCTTCGCTCAAAAAGAAGTTTTGACTACATTTCTTTTTACTGAAACCCTTTAACCATTAGACTTGTTTGTATTATAACTCACAGCTTATAACTTCAGATTGCTTCAATGAGGTAAAGCACACAAACCTTTTAAAAAATATATTTACCTTAAGGAAAAAAAACCAAACAAGCAAATAAAATTATCAAGGTCTAGATGCGAAGAACTCACCGTTCCAGACTGTGGCATTGCAAAAACATCGATCACTCTCACAGTATAATCATCAACAAATTCCCCAAGCATCAGACCCATAACTTCCATAGGGACACCAGCACGACCATGCTTCAACATCTGGAATTAAGACCAAATGACACCATATGTTTAACAGAAGGTTCAAGTCTCATTTGAGGTAGTTTTTTCAGCCTTCGTTGATCTCTAGCTAATTTGCAACTTACAGCACTTTTGAAAACTATAACAAACTATAAAATAGTAAAAACAAGCCCAACAAAAGAGAACTAATTAAAATAAGTTTCTGAGGGCTCCAATCAGTATTAATTTATTTTTAAAATAAGCCTGGCCAGCACTTAGGCAACACAAGTCCATTAACTCTGGACTGCTGCCAGGTGCTCTAACTCTAGCATTATATTCAGACATAGTATGTACACAGAACACTTACTTTCAGCAGTGCAAGGGAAGAGATATAAACCTGTTCCGCTGTATCGACCGCAGGAGCATCTGTTGGTGGCCCCTAAAAAAAGAATAAACAATTATTTTCATCATCATTGTTATTCTGCAGTTTCTAAATATTTTCTTTTGTTTTGCATATTGCAAAACTTATAGAAAAATGCATATGTAATTGACTTAATGAGTTAGATGTAGTTGTTACAAACAAAACAAAAAATTGCACACCCAATCCCCAAACCCTTCTTTACAGCACTTTCTGTCACTAACATTTTGTAATAGGTCACCCAGCCATCATCCTATCCTGTCACCCCCCACCCCAAACAACACAGTCTAAAGAGCAATCTTACCAGAGACAGTCAAATATAAAGCAGGCAAGTGTTACACTGGATACAAACCTGTTACAAGCCATTCAGGCTAAGAGTAAGATAAGTTTCCATTAGTCAGCCCTGCTGCAATGCTAACCTTCGTCAGCTGTAAAATATGGCCAGTTCTCCAATTAACTATGTGTTTCTTACAGTGGTGTGAATGTAAATGCTGCTGGGCTAGCATGATTAACTGGCACCAACACAAACAGCAATTTCCCTTTGCTTCATCAGCTTTCAGCTAAAGAGGACTTGCAGATAAAGGCTATGGGAGTACTTTGCAGATACACTGGTACAGTGAGAGAAAAAACGGACCTCTGATCCCTAGGTGGAAAAGCTGTGAACAAAATACTTTGCTCTTTGCCTTATGAGTAGTTATTCAAAAATTAGCACAACTGTCCCAGGTGTGAATGATTGGTTGAAACAGGTTCTGTGCACTGTTGAAATTGAAAAACACAGGAGGCAGCAGTTTAAATATCTCTTTCTTGAGGAACAAGAGAAATATTGCTGTTATATACAGAATTCCACATGATTGTCCCTCATTACAGCCAATTAATGGTACATTCATTACTTTATTACCAAATTTCCACTGAAAAGACATAGCTTACTTCTGCATGAGGTGATGCAAACTTAGAAGGGCAACAAAGCAACTATGGAAAAAAAAAAGATACTCCATATCAAGTTAAAAGAAGAAAAATGGCGCCTTTACTGAACACTTTACAGATTTAGAAATTTGAGTCCACAGTTATAAGAAAAACTGGGGGAAAAAAAACTTTTGAATAAATTCTTAATTTTTCACTTCAAGTGAAACAATTCAACACAACATGCATTCTCATGACATCAAACAAGACACAGCGATCAACACAAGCCATTACTTCCTGAAGGTAAAACTGGATACTTAAGTAATCAACACATTACATTTGGACAGGAGTTATCCTTTCTGCATACTCTGATTTTCACACACACAGAAAAACATCAGACTTCAGAATAAAGCCTTAAAGATAGTAAGAAAATTCAGTTGTGGGGTTTTTCCCCCTTAAAGTCAGTGAATCAATGAGTTCTACATCCAATCTTTGTATTGTGAATCCAATCTTTGTATTTTGAAACTCACATATATAAATGGATCTGTCAACCATACCCGCTTCCTAAAAGCTTCAAACCTCCATTTCCAACTTTGATACTGCTGACCATCATCTCTCAATATTTGCCTTTCCTCACTTACTACTCACTCCTAATTCTTCTGTCATTCTGGTCTTTTCATCAGCAATCTTCCAGCAGGTTTCCCCGCCTTTCACCTTCCACAGTATTCTCACCAAAGGTCCATTTTTCATCAACCTCACCCTTTCATCAAGTATTTCCCTGGCCTAGCCTCAGCCCAAAAGTGAGATGCTCCAGTTGAGATGTGCTCCTCTAGCATCCACACTGAAACACACTAAAAGCAGTTCTTCAGAACATTTCCCAGAACCAGATGGACAGAGCACCTGCATCACTTATCCCAAATTTTCTGCAATTAAATTGACTGGCAAAGCTTCAAATGCCCAATCATTTTGCAATGCTGTTCCCATGGTTTTTTCTCCATAAACACGTCAGTTTACTTTTTAAACTCTATCTCTTCTACTTTAAGTCTATTCACTTAGAAGTGTTTGCTTAGAATTTGGAAAGCACAAAGATTCATGTTTCCACTTAATCAATCCAAAGAAAAAAGCCCAGGTAACCTGAGTTTTAATTTAAAAGTAACTTACTAGTTTGTTAACCAAACCCTTTTTTCATACATAATGCTCTCTCAATTTTCCACCAGTTGAAGACCAGAGATGGTCTGAAGGGAAGATAAAAATAACTAGTAACCTTGTGCTTTAGGAAGAGCCCTAATACCCATGCTGTGGTCACCAAATGCATTCTACACTTGCTGCAGATTTTGTTTAACATTTCACTGTAAGCAACCATCCCATTACACCATTCAGTAATTTTTAGAATAAAGAATAGAGTAATAAAAATCTCCCCCAGATTAGCACAAACAGTTCCATGATTTCTGGAAGGCTAATCTTGCTTTTTGACTGAGACTAGCTTCTCAAAAATCAGGAGGCTTGAACAGAAGCTTACTCCACAGACTATGGCTCTTGGATGAGCTCTCCTCTATGAAATTTCTAATGTTTGTTAAAATCACACTGACACCTGTCCTGCAGCTGACGCATTAATCAAAGCTCTGTCCTCTATATAGCTGCCTGTGCCCTCAACTTATAAAGCTTATTATTCAAAATTTTTCTCATTTTAGAGATCAGACAGTAGATTCACCACCTACAGGGAGGAAATAAATATTAATACATGTTGTTTCTATAACAAGGTAAATAAATCACCTTTAGTTTAAGTGAAGGTAGGAACTAAAGCAGGGTGTTCCTTATATTTCCTTATGATTTCTGTATTCCTTGGAGCATCCAAATGCTCATTTACCGTGATGATGGTGCAGAAGAGGGCATACCTAATATGATACTTCATCAAATCTTTAGGCATTCTATGAGATAAAATAGGGGCTTTTTTCAAAACTTACGTTGAATTCCCGTTGCCAGCACCAACAGTCAACAATTTATTTTCAGCATAGGGAACTCTGCTAATTCATAAAGGAATTCTTCATTGGTGCAAGCCAACTTGCTTAACTTTTGCTATCTTTTTAAAAGCCATAGTATTCACTGGGAAGGATTTTACATACTAAATGTGTTTAAATAGATATAAAAGTTACTACATTAAGGATTAGGAGGGATCAACAGCATAGTCACTGCTTCATATTAAGCACATGCAAGACATAGTAAAAATATCAAACATGAGTTTCCACTCTCACTGTGCAGTTCAACCAATTTACCTGAACTTGTAAAAATTAGCTAATGGTAGTACACAAGGCAGGTTTGCTAACTCTCAGTCATCTTATAAACACACAGCACATACCAAGTATTTCCTTGGTCATTGATGCTTCTTTGTGTGACCTCACTATCTCCTTTCCATCTGCTCTGTTCTTCTTATAGATTTTAATTACCAGCTAGACTATGGGAAAACTTAAGTCCTCACTGCACCATACCAATTATGTGTATTAATATTCATGTTAATATTCCTTCTTTTGTTTTTAATATCAATTACAATGAACTGCTCAAAAGAGTACTGAAATTCAGGAATCCTGAGGAGGAAATGATCCGTAGGTCAAGTTTCACGTTATTTTTCTATCAAAGATAAACTACCACACATTAGTATTTCTACAGAAAATTCTAAACCAAAGTTCATCAAATTTTTAACATAAAACCCCCAAAGATTTAACAGATAAAGCCAAATGGAACTTGGGTCTTCCAAGTAGTTTACTTGACTTTAGATGATTTGAAAACAGAGACGTTTGGAAATTGGAACCAATTTCTTCCATCTCTGATCACCTCCATTTCCACAAATGGCTGATAATGTAACACAGCCCTGGAGTGCCAGCCCCAGCTTCTGCGTGTTAGTTACACAGTATGTGGGAGCCACCTATGAGTTGTGTGTTTTGAGTTATTTGGCCTGTTTCTGGTAGTCTTTCACAAAAGTTTACGCATTTCTTTCATCAAGCAAAGAAGAAGAAAGATTTTATTAGCTAATCTCTACATGGAGGCAAATATTTTACACTGACCCTCCACAGCATGTGCTATTACCACTGTTCATAAACTTCACTGCCTGCCAACTTTAAAAAAGAAGCACCAGCCTTACGAAGCAGAGCACCAAATTAAATTAACTGGTATCAGGAACCCAGACAAGAAAGCGTTTGTGTCTGCAATGCAAAAGAGCTGCTGGTGGTTTTGGTTACATTATCATATTCAAAGGACAGCTATATCATTGCATAGTTTTGGAAGACTGTCCATCTCACTGCAAACTAGCGAATATTGCATACCTACAGCTTTATTGGATTCTTTCTTGGAGAACTGGAGAAAAATTAGATTTGGAAACTGCAAGGAATACTGAATGTTGTTTTTTCCAACCATGCATGTATAAGCTGGATACAGTAATTATTAAAATTAAATAACTGCTGTAAAAATACTGTTATGTGTTACTGAAAAATTAATGCTTCTTCTGAACCAGCTCTATGCTTTCAGTCACTGAAATGAGCTGCCTGATGGCCGCTTCATAAAACCCAACCAAGCTTTAGGATTGTTTTTGTTTAGAATGGCAGAATTCCAAGGTCAATAAAAATTGATAAAATTAGGTTACCACTATTCAAATAATTTTTTTTAGTAAGACTTGTAAGGGAAAAAGAATTGCATGCAAGTTATGGACAGAAAATTACATTGTAGTATTAAATTATGCATGTTACTATTTTTGTTTCAAATAGTTAAAGAGATGATCCAATATAAAAAGCAGTCCTTTACTTGGGTAACCCTTGCTGACGAAGTGTTAAAGGCATTTGCCATTCTTACAGGATAAAAACTAACGCCTTGAAGTGTTACCTACTCAGGCCTTTTAGCAAATTTGTTAACACTTTTAGGTATATTACTTCACCTTTCTCTTAGTGTGAACTGATATAAATTATTTAGCCAATTTTATTATTAAATGTGAACTTAAGTGTCATTTTAGAGCACTGCTCTTTATTTGTACTATTTTAGATTTATTCAAATAGTTAGAGAAAGCAGACTTGATTAATTACACAAGGAACTGAGAAATATTCCACAAATGGATACACTTTCCATTGTTTAAATGGATCTTAAACACTGCTCTGGTTTCATGCTAATAGCACATAAGGTGATTTTGAAATACATCATACTTGTTTCAAAGAAAACCCAGTTTTGCAGTAATAAAAATCCAAAGGCAGTGAACTTAAGTGCTGTAAAGCACATCTCAGCTTTAACGCACCAAACAACATATTACTGTGTAAAATAAAAGAATCATTACTACTGCTATTTATTTTTGTAACTGGAACAATTTTAGCACAAACATAGGACACACAAGCAAACAATGATTGCTATCATGTTTTATTTCTTTCCCAGTAAGCTAAGAAAGAACCTTTTAATAGTTTAATTTTGTGAGTATTAAACAACTAGTGTGAAAAACAAGCTGCATGTAAACTATTTCTACTGCCTCTGCTTCAATGACTAGCTGAGGCAACCTGTTATAGGAGGTGTTAATTGGCAATAGGAGTACAAGTCAGAAGCATGTTCCCCATCGTCCTAACCCAGCAAGGCTAGGTCATTAAAGTGGAAATGAATTCTTTCATGCCGACTTAACCCTTTCACTACATATTTTCAGCTGTTATATCCAAAGACAATTGAGAAAGATTAGCAAAAAAAAAAAGACACCCCCCTTGGATTACTTTTGAATTTATTAATCCCACCATTTTTCTTCACTACCCTTCTCTACCTCCTCCAGAACAAGTGTTATAGGTAAAGATGACATTTTATTATATAGGTAAGGGGGAGAAAGGCAACTGAAGTATAAATGCAATGACAATCATTATAAAATAATAATTTATCATATTAAAAGATGCACAGAAGGATGAGGCACCTGAAGTGAGCTTAAATCTTCTATTTTGTGGAGGTAAATTCAACTTTGTGTGTATAACTTGGTACAAGGGAAATAAACCTACAAAATACTAGCTGCAGAGAGGACAAACATGAGCAAGTGTGCAAAGGAGGTAGAGGTGTTAATGACAGTAAGACCTTCAAAGTTCTGAGTACCACTGCTCTTCTCTACTTTTTGCCAGTCAGTGGTACAACCTGCTGATATATGGATATAAAGAATAAGAAATTTCTTAGACCAGCACAGTGTTTTTTACACATTGCTAAACCTAAAAATTTAAGCAGAGTTGGAAATGTGGAACCATTTTCTTCCTGTACTGAGACAATACACTTCTGGAAATTACCAACTCATGTTCCATCAGTGGAAGTGAAAAAGGAAGCAAGGGATATTCTGGGATCTCAATGGTTCTAACAACTTTGTCATTACAAGCACTAAAAACCAGGTATTGCATTTTCTTCAGTACAGGAAATTAACATGATCAGTCATGACAGAGAAAACTATTGCGGTCATACAAAAATATTTAAAAATCAGTAAGCTCATTAAAAAGCAAAAGAAGTATTACTTGCATTGTGAATCACACACTAAAATTAGTAGCAATTTGAAATTTTATTGCTATTTTCAAGCTATTACACACACAATTTTGTAGTTAGTTCCACATCAACAGGATTAGATTTTGAAGCTACCATTATGTCTAAACAGTTTGTATGTTTAGGTCCATTTTTATGCCAATTATAAACAAGCATGCATAACAGACCACAAAATACCGTAAGTCTCAACAAACAGCCTAGATTTCTCGAAGGATCACATTGTCTTGTTACACCATATGTCAGATGAAATAAAAATTGCAGTAATACGTTTAGTCTCAGAGACTCCAAAATGCAGTAGGGATACTAAGGAAGTATTGTGGCATCAACTGCTACCTTAAATTGAAAAATCTCTGAAAAAAACCTCACCTTAACAGGCTAGATAAAAACCCTCTCAGTATGTTTTACAAAATTCTGTCTCCTAAAAAAAGCTTACCCAGGTTCACATTTACAACAGAACTCCACGAACAGCAATATAGATGGACTTGAAATATATAACATTTCCCATCTCCCTTCCTCTTCAAAACCAAAATTACAAAACACAGAACTTTGTATAGCTTTGAGCAGTTGGTTAAACGGGTTGGGATCATAAATTTGCCAACACCTCTTTGGTGCCGAGCCAGAATTTCACTACTTAGCTTTCTGCTTATTTAGGATTTTAGTTTCCGTGGGGTGGTGTTCTGTAGTTTTCTTTTTTAGGGTGTGGGGTGGGGTTTGGTTTGGTTTTTTGCTATGGTTTTGGCTGCTATGCTATGGCAGGAGGGTTGTTTCTGGCTCTTTTGGTTAATTGGTTGTCTTTTTGCCTTTTTTGGGGGTTTTTTGTTGGTTTGTTTGTTATTTGATTGTTTTTAACTAAGCAGAACTTCAAACAAAAATAGTCATTTAATGAGACACGTACAGAACATTATTATTAGAAATAAACGTTTACTACTCAATAATAACATGTATTCATGATGTAAAATTATATATATATATATAACACCTTGATGCAATTTGCAATAGTCAGACTTCCCACTATGTTCCCAACACAACTGTTATATGAAATGGCTGTTTAAGTGTAATCTTCCCTGGGTCAGTGTTTCATCTATCTTTACCCCATTTAATCTACACATTCATTGAGACACAAAACTCAAAGGGGTAGGTGTGCTTTATTACTGCAGTCAAAATTCCTTATCAAGCATAAGGACAATTTGGACTAAATGACCTTTAAATGCCCCTTCCAACCAAACCATTCTATGATTCTATGACAATGTCATAGAAAAAAGCCCTAAGATTAGGGACACAAACAAGTTCTCAGTAACACTGTGCATCTTTTTGAAAAGAGCTACTGTTTTTCACAGCCTCAATCTACTGGAAATAGAAAGAATAGGTCAATTTCATTCCAGAAAAAAGCCAGGACTAATCTGTTATCTACTCCCATCAACATTACAGAAGGTTTTGGGATTTAGAACTGAGAGCCTGAAGGCAGATGACAAGTCAGCACCTGTAATTTTGTCTGCCTCTTGTAGTCTTGCTTCAATGTAGATTTTTAATTACCTTATTCTAAACACAGTTCTGCCAAGAAGGCAGGATAGCCCTCAGCAGGTTCTGCCTAAGCTCACCCTAAAGTACACTTTGTGAGGCAAAGCAGTTAAAGATATCTCCTCAGTATAAAGAAGAATGCCCTGGGCTCTAGATATCTGTAGGTTCAGTGTTGTGAAAAGCTGGTCCTCTGGATACAAGCAGGTGAACTGGGAGACTCAGCGGCAAGATGCAGCAAGGTCAATTGTTTGCAACACTTAAAAAAACAACCAATCAGCCAACAGCCACCGGCCACCCAAACCACACCACTGTAACACAAAAACACTTCCAACTTCATAGGAAAACTTGGAGGACTCTTCTACACAGCAGGAAGAAAAGAGAAACCCTCACTCAAGGTGTTGCATAATAGCATTACAACTTAATATTCAATTGCATGGGATTTCAGAAAGAAGATACAATTTCCAAGAGAAATGAATTAAATTGATCACTACAGGGTGGCTGTTTCCTGCTTGCAGAAAGGAACTTTACAAGTGAACAGGTGCAATGCCAAATGCACAAAGATATTTCTTCTTCTTTACCCTTTCTTCCCTATATTCTTTCTCATTATGGCTACACTCATTTCCTTGACCAAGCTCCTTTGCCTCTTTTGGAGAAAGTCAAAAGTCAGCTGGACTACACTGGCAATTAAATTGAGGAGAGAGAATCTAATTGCCTAATTATTAGAAATATGGAAGTTTAAGATCTGAGACCAAGAAGAGGCAGCTAAAAATGTTCTCCAGAGTAAAGCAGCAGATCAGAGGAAACTGTAATGCTCAGACACAACCCACCGGCTTTTTTAGTTTTATGTTTGTTTGTGATTAATATGTAAGACATGTCTGCAGTGCAGCCATCCTACTTCAAGACAGCCTTTATAACACAAATTACACACAGAGTTTAAGTAAATTTATGGCTTCTCCTAAACCATAATTCTAATAACCAAAAAAACTAGCAGGTTTCTCTTTTCCTCTCCCAATTAGCTCCTTAGGAGACAAATCACATTACAATGACTCAACTGTACTTCAAATGTATGAGAACTTTACTCTGCTTTGCCATCCCCAGCAACTTTCAAACAAGCCTAACATGACCCATGGAGTTACCATCTCCAGCAAAACCAGACCCTGGCCTGTGACCCAGGCCACACCTGGATCCTAAATTTGCTATGCAGTAAAACATTCATTCCAGACAGTGAAAGTAAGTGAAACAGCACAGTTTATTATCTCTAAGGTGGTTTTCTTCTCCTTAAAACAAAATCATATATTTTGTATAGAAAAACTGACGCTGAGACTTTCTACAGAAGATAATGCAGGCAATTAAGTCTTCTGAACTTTCTATGGGATTTCATGTTGGATATTTTTAATGGATGAAATGAAAAACGTTTGTCATTGAGAAAATTTTTTTATTCCTTAAATGGGTTGACAGCTTCCAGGGAAAAAAAAGTAGAACTGGAATAACCCATCCAAATTGTACACCATCTCATCTACTGGGAATTACATTTGAGTTCTAGAAATAGTAACATTCTTCGTACATGAGAACTTTGCTGGAAAATGTCTCAGCAGCAATGGCACAGAAATGATGCACAATTTACGAGCTGTAATTTGGACTTATTGCCCCGGCAAAATATTCTCAAAAGGTGTATCTGAAGCTTGAAATACTTAAGCAGAAAACACTGTACCACCACAATTCAAACCACATAAACCACCCAGGAGACACAGAGAGGAGAAAGTCATACAGCTAAACAGATACTGAGATACCAAAACACTCTACAGCTTTACAATGAAAAAGGTATTTAATTAAAGACAACACATTTGCACCCTTCAAATTAAAACACAAGCTGTCTCAAGAATCAATGAACCAAAATAATTTTCAGTAAGATGGTAAGGTGCTGCAGTTTTTCCTGTTTGGGTTGTTGGCGTGGTTTTGGGTTGTTTTATTGTTTCGGTTTTTTTTTGGAGAGGAGGGATGGGGGTGTCTGGGTTTGTTTTGGGTTTGAGGTTCTTTATTGTTGGTGGATGTTTTTGTTTACATATGGAAGATGTAAGATGCAAGAAAAAGTCATGTACTCAAATGACACATCAGCTTAATGAAGTAACTCAAGGAAATTTGCACCTAATTGTTAATTGGGGATGATCTACACAGAGCTTGACCCTCCTCTGTCTGCCAGACCATCAACTCCTCTTTGGAAGCCCCACAAAAGAATGCACTGTGCTGTCCTCCAACAACCACCCTGACTAGATTAGCACACAAAGCAGAACTTAAGATCAGCAGCAGGTCTCCCAAGTTCCAATGGTGCCAGAGATTTACTAAACAGGAAAAGCATGTTCAAAAAAACCCAAGATCCTATGAGGGGAAAAAGGTTCCACAGCACCAAGCAGTGCAGTATTTGAAACCTCCTAATCAAAGTGACAGTTTTCAAGTGCCATTTACAATGCCCTAATCTGGAAATATCCCAGCTAACCCATCTGATCAACTATTTCACAGATGGAAGCACTTGATGGCTAATTGGCAAGTCCATGATTCAAATAAAATAGCTATCTGCACTTCTTTTTCTATATTCCAAGTCAAGGTGTAAACACTCCTTACAAGACACAGGTCAGTTCTCTGTCTCCCCCTCCCTTCCCATTGGAATTTGTCCCCTTCCCCTCTGTCATCAAATATGTTAATTCAAAAATACAGAATCCATTTTATTTTTCATTTATTGTACTAGAACAGTCATCTGCACCAACAGAGCAGTGTAAATGAATATTTTCAAAAATCTAACAAGCAAAAATTACTTTAAAAGCCTCTTTCAAAAGTGTCATTATTTCACTGCTTTCTATCACATCTGGATTCAGAAAAACAGACAGCATGTGGTAATATGGACAAGAACTTGCTTAACTTGAATTGCTAGTCTGTAAGTGATGGAGAGAAAAGCTTGGCTACAAATGCACTTAATTTGCTCACACCCTTTGCAGTAGGATTGCCTAATAGAGGCATATGTGGAACTGATTTCACCAGCAAACAATAGTTCAGCATACAAAATGAAGAGGAGTGTTGCTCCAAATTCCTGCCTGCTACATAAGCAGAATGCTTTTACGTACCCCACAAACCTGTTCACTTGTCTGCAGCAAATGTACAATGCAAATCAAAGTACTAAACCACTAGTGAAATTCTGTGGTAGGCAGTAATCCAGAGGGACAAACAGAAAAGAATGATTCAGGAAAGAGAAGATAAGTAGAAAAACCCAACATGACAAGGGGTAGAAGGAGGGAGAAAGGAGACTATGTAAGTGAAGAAGAACAAGGGCATTGCCAAAATCTTAATTCCCATGAACTACAGGAGCAACAATGAAGTCATAAGATTTTCTTTGAGACATCACAACCCTTTCAATCTTTTACATCTTTTCTAAAAGGCTTCATTCATTCATTTATTCACTCATCTTATGCATTTATCACAAGAACATAAATTCAAAAGAAAACAAACTTATGGACCAGGTACAACACCAATAATGTAAGACAATTTCTGCATGAAACAGTGTTCCACAGGAGGTCTTACTTCTGGCATCAAGTTCAAAACTAAACACAGGTACCTTGCCATAAAAAGAACACACAGTTAATGACCAAGCACACTCTCAGAAGATACTGTGAATGGCTTATGTGATGGCAAAAGTTGTAAGATTCTTTCCCTTCTCCTCTCTTGTCCACTTCCTGCCCTACTAAGACAGCCCTCTGTCCACCTATGGTTAAAAGAGAAGAAATGCTTCAAGATTTCTAAGCCACATGTCACTGGAAGGAAAGTTTATTGTTGAAGTATCAGTTTAAGACTATTTCCTTAAAGATTTGTTTATTAGCCATTTGAAGACAGGCTTAAGGTAGATGTGATTTAGCACTGACCATCTCTGGACACCTGAAGGCCAATCAACCCCTCAACAGCATCCCGAAGGAGCAAGCAGTAAGAAAAGAGAACTGCAAATTCAGTGACAGCAGGTCTCAAGTGTAATACTCTACACCAAAAGACTTGAAAAGCATATTGCAAACACATGAATTTAAAGTGCAGTTGGGACAACATATCTGATTTTGGAAATTAAGAAGACCAAGAAACCCTAAATGAGACAATAACCAGAAGAGGTAATTTTGCTAAAGGGAAAGAGCTAAGTAACTGCTGCTGAAGAAGTTCAAGCAGGTCACTGAGAAAGAATGCCTTGGCAGGGATGAAACAGAAACTGTGCTCACCAAGCATCCGTCAGTACTTTAACCTCAGTTACAAAGCAAATCAAACAGACTCTTATGTGATGCATTCCTCTTGCTAAGCAGACCCCAAACTACAAGAAAAAGCAATCTCCAAACTATATGATAAAATTACTTTGAAAATGCCTCTTTTCCTACCAGACTACACATACAGATGATTCTTATGCTGGCAAGAATGGCTCAGTCAGATGTTTTTACTATGTTCAACCTTTAGAACAACTGTGACACAGCAATAAGAACAAAAAGTTCTGTTGCTTAAAACCCTCTAGTGCAAACAAATGGTAATAATTTTACTTTCTAGCATTACAAAATATATCCAAGAAATACCTTCCTCCTCTCTTCTATCTCAAGGACATCTGATTCACTCTGGATTTCCTCTCAATCTCAATTATCATCAACAGATACTCAGAATATAGCAACTTTTCAAGGTCCTTTGAAACACATTATTTTAAGGACATAAAAATATTCTATTTGAAAAGTCTTCCTGCTGATTCAATAAACCAAAAGACTACAAATGTAGTCAAGACATTCAGTGCAAGCAGCAACTTGTGTAAAGAGCAATTCAGTTTTATGCCTTTTTTTCAAACTAACATATACTCATCAACTCATTTAAGAGACAATTCCATATTTAAACAAACACAGAGCAGCTTTGCAGGCCAAAGCTACCAGAGGAGTTCAGCAAGTTTCCTCTGAATGTTATGTTCTATTGTCTGCCACAATTTTCTAGCAAGCTTCAAGTTAAAGATGAAAAATTCAGAAAACAGCAGAGAGTTAACAGTAAATTTGAAAAACAGCTTTGATAAGCGTCAAGTTCAGAGAGGACTAAGAAGTGAAAGCTTGAGAGATTAGACTGCACAGATGTTAAAAAAATGAAGAGTCATGAAGCAGGCTGGCAGCTCAGAGGAACAAGAGAAATAACTGTTTAAGAAAGTGAAACTAAAAATAACTGAGGGCGGCTTGAAGATTCACTAAGAGAACGTGAATAGAATTTTAGCTATAAAAAGGGGGGAAAAAATTATGCACCAAAAGTTACAGCTTATTTGGCAAAACATCTAGAGTCTGTAGATCAGCCTAGAATATTTCACCAAATGCTTCAGTATTAAACTACTCCTGTAGTTATACTGGACACAAACACACTATACACAACCAAAAGAAGCTTTGGATTTAGCAATTTCAACCATCCCACAAGAAACCCTGGACACACATCCTGAAGCCCAAGACATACAGAACTGATTCCTCCAGAACAAGAGTCTGGATTCTCGACTTAGAAAGGGACCAGGAAGCTACTGCAGCCAACCAAAGGAAAGGACTACAAAGGAAATTACACTGGAGCCCATTCCTTAAGGAAATAATTCTTCCTACAGATCTCAAACAAAGACATTCCTAATTATTTTTCCCCTGTATCCACAGCAATCAGCACAATGTAACAAGATCAACTTGATTTTACTTTTGAAGACTGCTGGCCATGTCAGTTGATCAAGGAAAAAAAGCCCTAGGACTTGTTGTAGAGGTAGGGGAAGCCATACAATATGAATAGGTCTCTCACTGGAACAGGACAGCTGCCAGGGAGACCTTCTTGCTGTGAGTACTAACAGAAGCGAGAACAATCAACAAGAGGAGACACAATAAAACACACATACAGGAAGCTACAACTACCCACAAGTGATGAACTCAATTCAAATTATCTCTTGAAAGTTACATATACTTCAGTATCTTATAATGCCCCATTCCCAACGTGATCCAAGAACTGAAATATGTAATTTATGAAAGAGCAGTGGATGTGCTTGGCCATTTACAATAAAAAGCCTTCATGTACTGAAAATCCTTATTATTGGAAACTGTTTTTTTAAAAAATGTACTATTTGTTTCCAGTGCTTTTCAATATGAATTTTAAAATGCTCAGACGCAAAAATAAAGGTTTATAAACATTCTGTAAGCTTAGTGCCAACACACATAGTCATTCACAAAAAAAAGGCCAGGTTGTAACAAAGATATGCACACACATATAAAATCTCTTGAGTCAAAGATTATTGCTATGAACAACGTTTTTTTGATGCTGTTTTAAAATATGATAGCATAATAGAAGAAATGCTCTAGAATTTATTAATTTTAAAGAAAAGATTGACAAGCTATATACTAACCTGTCCCAGCCCAGGCATACCTCCTCCCAGTCGCAGAAGTCTATCCATATTTCTAGAAAAACAGAAACAAAGGAAAAATGTTCCCAAGCTCGAAATGTTTACTAAATTGTTATCTATATAATTCACCTTCAGTCACTCAGTATGTCAAAAATATTGGTGGTAATTACAACACAACATCAGACTTCCTGTTAATTAACACCACATATTAATTCAAGAAGCTGTCTTCCATGCTAATTAACAGACTTTGCTTTATTGCTTTGGTTTTGGGTTATCCCCATTTCTGAAGATGAACACTCTTGTCAAACTTCTCAAAACTTTCCCATCAGTCAATTAATTGGGGAATTTTTGTTACTTATGATCAGTACCTACAGCCAGAAAGTTCCTAAAACTTATTAGATATACAATTGAATTTACTTCCGTTTCCTCAGAAATCATCAATAAAAATCTTAAAGTAAGGATTTTAGCATCCTCATTAGTAAGTTCCACGCTAATTAACTTACAGCTTGTCAGTTATCATCAAAACTACATGTGAAAGACACTAAGCAGATTATGGATCTCTGAATTAGCATCAAAAGCTTTTTTTTAATGAACTCATTATACTAAAAGAAATACTGTAAAGTAAACATTTAATGTGTATATAGTTAGAAGACTAGTGACAGTACAGTCATTTAATATATTCCCACTCTTGCATGTGCCAGTGCTTTAGTGCAAGATTATTCCAATCAATGAAACAGCTTCCTTAAAAAAAATAAAAAGCATCAGTTTTTGTGTCTTGTAACTTTCAAGGGGGTGATCCCCAGGAATAAAGGCTGCTAAGGTGCCCAACCAAAAAATTACACTGCTGTTTCTTTGTCTACAGTTCTTCACTTTCTGTTGTTGAAAAGAAATCTACAATTTCATGGTGGATACCTAGGTACAGGTTCTGCCCCAGTTTTAACAGAACTTTACCACTTGTCTTTCTCAACTTCTTAGCTCTATACAACAAAACTTATCCACAAAATTTAAAAAAGGCCTACTGAATATTAATTTTTAAACAGCTGTTTTCATCAAATCAAGCAATTTCCAAGGTGCATTTGTAGCCAAAATCAGAAAATTTTACTGGCTTATTTTATTTGTGAAATAGAAGATACAAACCACAGCATCAAAAATTATGGTCTTAACTGGCCAAGATTTAATACAACACAACAAAGCCTGTTCAGGCTTTGAAAACAACTGAGAACACCAAATATGATTTCCAAAACACATTCATCCTCCAAGGAGCTGTCACATTATATACATAATTATATACACATAATTATATACATTATTTCAGATTACATTAACAATACTTATTTAATAGCCTTCTTTTGAAATAATTATGCAAAAGAACTTGAAAATTATATTTGCTTTGTACATGAAAAAATCTTCATGCTGAAGGTGAATGTCACCATCATTTTCATAATTTCTGACATTTGCTAGAATTCTTACTGGCTAAAGACTAACAAGTTTTATTTCAGTATAAGGTTAAAAATAGTTTAAGCTTTTAAACACATAAAGAAGCAGCATTTTACTTCCTACTTCAATAACTTAACAATAGCCAAGATACATTGATCAGAAATACCTGCCTGACTTGTTAAATTCACTTTCCCAGTTCAGTGAACTATCAGGCTATTCGTTTAATATGATTCACTCTCTTGATTTTGTAGAACCTGCAAATCCAACAAGTGCAGCCTCAGCTAGCAGTAAGTACTTTCTTAAAGGTCCGCTGGCACCATATAAATTAAAAAGGAGTTTATTAAAGGGTCAGTGATTATGCTTAACTTCTTCAGTAAGTCATTGATACCAAGCTTCTTTTTTAGAGGCAAAAGCTGCACACAGTGTATATGCTTTTCTATCCTGAACTACAATAAATTCCAAATCAAGTTGGAGGATTTCCTTGGAAAGGTTAAGTTGCCGTTTAAAGATATTATGTAAGCATATGTTAAATGGCTTCAATAAAACAGTCACAATGTTACCACAAATTAACGCCAACTACAGTTCATGTTACCCCTCTGTGGCAGATACTCCTCCATTGAAACCCACAATGATTCATCTTCTGTGTCACTAAAGAGGGCTGAAGAGTAACTGAGAAGTATATTTAAGCTCCTAAAACTATTATTTTAATCCATCATGGCTGTTCATTTATTTTAAGAAACTTCTGGTCTCTACACTGGTAACCCTAAAACTGATAGTTCTGACAACTACAGCAACTTCCACCAACTGATGAGGTACATAACCTATGTACATTTAAGAAATAATAAATAAATAACAAATCCTATAAAAGAAGGGAAAAGCAATAGCTGATACTAATTAATATTTCATTAACACAGTTTATTCCAGTTTCTAACCCAACGGTATAGTACATCATTTATAAAAGCCATATATTTTGCCATATCAGAGTTGGATTAGATTAAAGTGTTAAACAAACTGACTACTTATCAGCATAATTTTACAACAAAATCTCACTGTATTACAGACACCTAACATTTCCCACAGAACAGTCATTGAACTGAGATATTCAGATTTTCAAGACAGCAGCACAGACAGAAAATCTCCAAAACACAGTTCTAGATGCACTGCAAATAATTTCACTAGCTCCATGACGTGATTCTGGTTACAGTTTTGGCGGCGAATGCTTTACTTGCCTATTTGTAACTGAATATGCTTTAGTAGGCTATAGTCTATATGGACCTAAACATGTTTACTGAGATGTATAAACATCTGAAAAATTTAAGTTAATGAAATACATTCACCAAAACAGATTTTAATTTTTATTAATCCATCTAAATATTATTTCAGCCATAAATTCCATTTCTCCAACAATGCTTTTGTAAGCCTTACAACAGCTTAAGGGAAATTTTTAGACATTAATGAAGCTAACTTTAGCCTTTACAAATAAAACAACTATACATTTCTAACCTGGTGCTCAGCAAGAGGCGCTCACAGAACAAACTTGGCAGCAGCTCCCACTTTTTGACTGTAAAGACGACACCAGTAGGTCTCTTTCCTGTAGAAGGAAATAGAAAGGAAAAAGGCAGAAACCTATTAAAATTTAGAAATCATGGCACATGTAAAAAAGAAATGTTACACTGATAAGCTGAAAAAGGACAAGGCACCATTGAAGAATAACTCAAAGAATGATTACTGGGCTTTCTTTTTCCCTTTACCATACAATTCCTAGAAGTGGTACATGCCATGTCTCACTCAAGTATCCATAATACTGCAAGAAGCTTCCAATTTTCTTAACATTTTTAATATTAAATTCACAAAATATTTTAATAATTCGTTTAAGCAATTTAAAGCTAATTGATCATTTTAAATGCCATTAGAAACTGAAACCATGGTGGTTTTTTACTATTTTAGAAGCTCTTGCTGTAGCTAAGATGTCCTAAGCACCAAGGGCAAGAGCAGTCTGTGGGTACAGAAAGCTTTCCTGTTTATTTCTGCAAGAGTGGTTGGTGTGACTGGAAAAGTGACAAAGATCTTTAGGTTTGCCTGACTTCAGGTAGAAAAAGACTGCTTCACATTCAATTTAGGAGTTAAAATTCATGTTATCCTCCTCCCTGAGAACACTGCCCATTAATTGCCTCCACTCAATCATTCATAGAGCTGTGTTTTGAAACAGATCTGTGAAATGATCTGTGGCTGTGATTTGATAGACTTTTTTTCAATGTCAGTGTTAACATAAGGAGCAATGAGGAAGCTGCTGCTGCTCACCAACTTGATGCTGCTTTCTCAGTACTGCCAGGACAGCCATTTGTGCAGCCCTGCAGCAAACTGAGAGGCTATCAAAAACGCTGGGTTTAACCCTGTTCACTTCTCTGAGAGGCTTCACGCTGCATCCCAGAAATAGTTGTCTTGGCATAACAGAAAAAGAGGTCTTGGAAAAGCTGATTGCTTTTAACACTAATACAGGCTCCAGAAGACATTTCTGTCAAATCATTCTTTAAGCTAAAGCTGCTCAAAGAATGTCTGTGGGTTTTGGGGGTTTGTTTCAGGTTTTTGTTTGGGTAGGGGGTTTTTGTTTTGTTTTTAGTAACTGAGGCAATTTCACAGAGACCCTTTAGAGGCTTATCTCAAAGTAGCACAAGAGCAAAGGAGGATGTGTTCACCCTCCCAGAAAGTTGGAAGAGAAAGAGCAAGTCAGACTGTCTCAGTGCTGACAGGCTGGGGTGGAAATCACTGACAAGTTGAATGGAAAGTTACTATCCTCCTGCCAGCTTTGCAGAAGGAAATGATCCACGAGAGACCACAAGAGCCAGTAGCACAGGCTACAACAGAACTGCAGCTATTTCTTCAGCTGGGCCTGAGTTATTCACCTTTAGCCACCTGACCACCCAGTGGTCTTGCATTCCCTTTGCCACTTACTACAAAGACATGAAAGAAACAAATCTCTGTGAGCTTGATCTGTTCCCCAGCAAGGCACAAAAGGTAACCTACAGCTGAGAATCTTACCTGTGCTACAAATTGCAAAAAGCTGGGCAGATTAGCAACTTCTCTGTTGGTTTTTACCTTATATTCTTGCACACACACATATACTTTCATTATGTATACATATAAATAAAAGCCAGAAAAGTAAACAAACAGTTCACAATAAATCTCACCTCTTTTCCTTCCAAAGCTGGCAAAAGGTATTTTGATTGTTTCCTTCTGTCTGCAAGAAGAGTTAACAGTTTCTGTTTAAAGAGTAACTTCAAGGAAGTAACTGTATCAAATAGTTCTGTATCAGAAAAAATACAGAAGGACAATTATCATAATAAACTTGCATTTTGGTGCATTGCGGGATTTGGGTGACATGCACTCATCACTGAAATTAATACAGTAACTAATGGTTAAAAAAAAGAATTAAATAGCTTCTCTGTGTATGTGTGTCCATGATTCAAAACACCATAACTAAAATAAGCTTGGTCATCAGATGTTATTTAAAAATCCAAACTTCCATTACTGCAATTTTTATTTAATTGTCCTTACCTCAAAAGGGAAAAACAGTTAATATTAATAATGCAGTGAGAGTATATACAGAGCATCTCAAAACTGATCTGAAAACAGAAATCTTAAAAACCATGTCTAATATTTGCTCCTAATACTACTGTTAGGTAACTGTAATAATTGGAAAGAGTTGCCCATTTGGAGAGCTCTGGTTCACCACTCAGTTGTTCATTGGTATTTTCTAGTCACTTAAATTCTGACTTCTAATAATGAAAACATTTTTTCTAAGGTAGCACAGGATGAAGTTATATAAAAGGATCATGCACAAATGTGTATGCACATATAGGTATAAACCAATAGCTACTGTGTTTATACTTGGCAGGTTGCAGCATGCATTTTGAAATCAACTTGAAACAGTCTTAAATTACTCTATCTCCTTGCATGAGACACAGGAGTTTCACACTACAGTGCACTATTTTTATCTAGCATTAACACTCCACAATGCAATCCCTCAACGAAAGAGGGTTCTCCTGGTTAGGCAACTTTTGAGTTAGTAGAGAAATAAATATCAAAATCAGCTTTGACATACATAGAAAACAATGGCTACTAAACTGCCCTATTAGTGGAGGGAGTATCAGGCTACACACAGGTGACAACAATTTACTTTGCAATTTGTACACTGAGAGACTTGATGCAAATCATTTCATCTTCGGTAACTCAGTTTCTCCACCTGAGACTACATAATAAGCTTTGTACAAGCACTTCCACATCTCCTGTTGAGGAGTTACACACAGCAGATGATAAACAATTTTATTAACAGCGCTCAGAAATGGCTCAAGGTTTTGGTGCAACTGCAACCATTTCAGTTTCACTCGGGATGAGAAACAGCTACTGAGGTAAATCAGCTGAGAAAGTGCACATTGCAGAAAAGCATTATTTCACCAAGAAAAAAAACTCACTGCAGTTAAAGTCATCAAACCTGAACAGAGACTTCACATGGGAAAAGGTGGGGGAGGGGGTAGGCTAGTCTATCTTCCTATATATTTTGTATGAAAAGAAGAAAAAAATATACATGTTACCATCAATTCTAAGTAATCTGTTCATTAAAGCTAGAGTTTAATCATGTCATGCATTAATGCAGTCTCAGTAGTGCAAGTCCAGTTACGTGACTCTTGCTTTGCTTCCATAACGTGCTCAGTTCTGTAAACCCAGGCCCTGTTTCACATAGACCTGAATCTCAATAGACCCGAGCTGAACTAGGTGGTTTGCAGGTCAGCTTCCCAGACTCTGCTTTCTGACTTCCAGAAGTACAGCAAACCTAATTCTACTACATTCATTGCTGAGCTGGAGTTACTTCAGTAACACAGATTCAAACAGATTGCTTTAAAGCTACTGAAGTACATTCACATAAAACATACAGATAAGCAAAGACTCATTAACAAGCTGCACCACCATAGAAACCAATAAAATTAATTTTCATTTTATGTAGTACATGAAGTAATGGCCTTCTCTGAAATCTGCAGAAAGGCAAGCAGACATGCAACTATTGTGGAACTATGCAGTAGTCCAGCAAGTACTCATCATACCAGCTCTCTATTATTCAAAGTGTCCTTAACACCTGCCCTTTCCCATCATCCTACATGTTACAAGGTACTTATAGGTACCATTAGTTTATACTCCATAACTTTTGTCAGAAGTTAATCACTTCCAAGAAAGTTGCCAAACTAATTTATATGCTGGTATTATTTACAAACTAATTTATATACTGGTATTATTTAATACTCTTTTTAAAGTATTCTCTAATTTATAATGTTCTAAATCATAGTTTTCAAATGAATATCACTGAAATGACATGTTACAACAGATGATGGAACTCAACATTTCCCATTAAGCTACAGGTTAAACCCCGCCATTCAAAGTCACACTAAGTGATTCAGAAGAAATTTATATGCTAGCCAATTTCTGAATTTCTTCACAAATAGATATTTTTCATTGTCTCAATATGGTCACCAACAGTGAATGTTCTGCTCCACAGAATCTTCGTCCAAGTTTACTCCCCACCTGAGGCATACAGGACACCCTGGAATCCCAGGGCTGACAGCTTTTAGATGAACACAAACCTGTCAGACTTTTCAGCTTGCCTAGTACCATTTCAGTTCTATATAGCTTCGCGATATAGTTACATAAAACTTCTTTTAAAAAAGTAAATCTCAATCCCTGTTGGCTTTCTGTTTATACACAGCATACCGAAAACAACTGCAACTTTAAGACATGACGCCACCACATTGTTTACAAGTATCCAACTACATGACACAAATTTGTTACAGAAACATTACTTAAGTCAGCTGCATACTGGAAATAACGCTGTTAATTTTTTATTATCTCTCCTTCTCTACTTAATTCTGCTTCCTTCCCCTGCAGGTATCCCAGCCAGTGCTTTGTCTCCACTTCCCCCCCTGCCCCTCTAACTTCAGCTGCACTGCCGGGGCTGGCGGCAATGTTGCACCCCGGGAGCAGCAGCGCTGCCGCCCGTGAGGCGCCTCTGGCAGGGCACAGAGCACAGAGACCCACTCTGTCCGCAGCACGAACCCGCGCCAGGCGCTGCCGAACAAGGGCGGCCGCAGCGGGCCGGGCGGAGGCGGCCGGGCCCTGGGGCCCGTGCGGCGCCGAAGCCCGTCCAGCTCCAGCGGCTGGGCCCCCGCCCTGCGCCACGACCCGGCCCCTCTCGCCGCCTCTGCCCAGCCCGTTCGCAGCTGTCCCCGCTGTCCCGAAGCGCTCGGACTTCCCAGCCGAAGGCTAGGGGCCCAGCCTGCTCCCCGCCCGCCAGACCCGCCCCGTCCCGCTCCCGTCCGCACCGCCCGCGGCCCTGCCCGGCGCTCGGGCCGACTCCCCGGGCCGCGCTCCCGCCGCCGCCGCGCAGAGGCCGCCGCGGGGCCCCTCAGCACCCTGGCGCGTAGGCGGCTGGGCCCTCACCTGGGCCGGAGCCACCCGGGCCGCGGTGAATCAGCCGGATCTCATTCAAACCGAGCCCTTCCCGGTTCACAGGGCACCCGGCAGCGGCTTCCGGCCCCGCGGCCGGCGGGGAGGAGCTTCTGAGAGTGCAGAGCTCCGAGGGGCGCGGCCTGGGGTGGAACGGGCAGAAGTGGAACGCCATGAGGTGCGCTGGTGTAAAGTGCTGTGGGTTGACTTTGTCCCTTTGCAGCCCAGTGTCGCCAGTCCTGAAACAACGACGCCATAAGATGGCAGAAGAACCAACAACTGAGTCATCAAATCAATAAAAGAATGATTACCATAATAGGAACAGTATCACATGCACTCCTCTCAAAAACAGTATTACAGAAAATACGAAGATTTAGAGAAGAGAAATATGAGTGGCCATATGTGTAAAACCAGCACAAGCAGAAATGGAGAAGCATGGGAATTGTGGCCAAACAACAGGGACATAACTTTTCTGGTGCAAACAGAGAAGCAAGTTGGAATTTCTATTACCCTTATGTTAACTCTGGAGCAAAAACTCTGTTCTAAATTAAAAGAGGAAAACACAAAGCCAAAGGAGTACATTACCAGACAGCATGTGAACAAGTTAGAGATCTCAGTACCCCTCGTGAACTTATGCCTAACACAATAAAAATTCTTAGAAGTTGATTTATACGTAGTTACTGAAATACTGCAAGTATTTTAGGAAGTATTGGGACAGCTTAAGAACTTACACAAGCAATTTATTAGGACTCTATACAGAGTTTCTGCCATAATGACCAAGAAGAGCATCATGGTTTATTTGAAAGCTCTTTTAAAGACCAAGAATGTAATAGAAGATGATCAGCATTTTCTGCTCATGGACAAACTACGTGAAGCAGGTGAAAAGGTACTAAGTTGTTAATTACATGGGAATAACCTCAGACAGCTATAGTCACCACTTCCACAACACTGCAGCAGACACAGAAATCTTAGTTTTTTATACCATGAAGTATAAAATTAATCCCAAGAAAGAGATTGGGATTAATATTTTAATAATTCATTTAAGCAATTTAAAGCTAATTGATCATTTTAAATGCTATTAGAAACTGAAACCATGGTGGTTTTTTACTATTTTAGAAGCTCTTGCTGTAGCTAAGATGGGAAAGGGAATTGCCATTATATGGTATTCTGCTTTTTAAGAGGGGCAATGGTTTTGAAAAGCAAAATAATTTTCTCTTCCATTTTGTTTTCGGGCTAGGCTGAGGGAATCTCAAGAGTCAAAATTTCCAAAAGATTCTTTAAAAGCTAAAGATTTAAAATGTGGTTTAAACTGTGGGTCAGTAATTTCTTTCTCACGTTACTAATGCAAAACTTATTAGTGTAATTTATTGGTGCACTCACAGCCAAATTACTCAGAAATAAAGAGTAAAACCTATGTATGTCTGTCTGTATGTATGTTTATCTGGGTATGCTTGTCTCAAACAGAAGAAATCTTGCACCCTGCTTCAAACAGGCTGTTACAGTCCTTCCTGTTTTACCCTGGCAAAGCTTAGCTCCTATAGTCTTAAGACTGTATTTTGAGACTTCTGGATGTCTTAATGTTCTCAGAAGTCATTATAATAATTATGTGGTCAAAGATTTTTCTTTTGGATTAAATTAATGAGGTGAAGTATTAATTCAGTGGACTGAAATGCATTATGTATTTTACTGGTTTTTGCCATGATTTTGAGAGCAATCCATTTATTTCTCCATGTTCACTGGAATTCCGACATCTTAAGGAGCAATACCCATTATATTTGGGTTCTCATTCTGCTGTCATGTGTCTTTAAAGTACCCTGCATTTCTGAAAAAAGAAAGAAATACAAATATTTATTTGTGAAAAGTGGGTATTTCTCTGGGTTAATGTCTATAATAAGGAAAAACATAGTTAAATCTTTATAATATGCCTATACCGACTGACTTAAATGAGCAATGGCATTTCAAACCATTTGAAGATTTGGCCCTTCTTTGAAATACAAAGTAAAACAGACTTTCATTGTTATTCCTAATTACATTTCAAGTCATAGTATTGACTTTTTAAATATATACATTTATTGAAATTTTGTAAATAAATATAGTTACAGAAAAGGAAAAAATGAGAAAATAGGAGAAATATTTACACTAGAAAGTATAGTGAATTAATTGGATATATAGAGGCAGTATCGTGGTTGGAACTTATGACAGATGGTATTTTATATTTTTATATAAAAATGATATATTCTTAATCGTATATGTCAAAGAAAAGAGACCATATGTTGTTAAACACTTCCAAATTGTCATTTAATCTGAAGGGCACTCTCTCGCTTGCTACCAAATCCCTCATTGTTTTGGGACCAGTGCTAATCTATAGAAGATTTTATTTATTGATTTGCAGTAATGCAGTGCAAGAAAATGTTCAAGGTTTTTTCCCCTTTTTATTACTTGGATGGCTCTCATAAGTGGTAAAAACTAGCTTTGATTGGATCCTTACATTTTTCCTGGTTTCCCCATGCTAACCTGTCCTTGTTTGTAGTGAAGTGATCAGCAGAGATCAGACTTGCTAAGAGATCACATCATTTTTTTCCTATCTCCTGGTATATAATTTTCCCTTCAAATCTGTTTGTGATTGGATTAAAGCAGCAATATTTCTGAGGCTCTGTAATTAAATAATGCAATTTTACATGGCTAAGTGGCAAAATTTAAGAATGGTGTGTAGAACGTGAAGAATGCACTGAGAGATTGGACACAATTTTCTGGCAAATCATTTATGTAGAGAGTGCTGTTTGTGCTAGGACAGGAGGAATTCTCCAGGACTGAGTTATAATATTAAAAAAACCAAAATCATCAACACCAAAAATCCCAAACAAACCCAACAGAAGATACAGTTTCAGAAAGCCTGATGTTAGAATACCTGATGCACTGTGGGTTGAACAAAACATTGGACTTGTGGATATTTTTGTTTTCTATGTTTAAACATGTAGAACAGAGCATGGGAAATGACTATACTTCAAGGAGTACAAGAGCTGACATCATGTTTGTGAGAGGGTAGTAGAGCCAGAAGCACACTATTTTATTGATTGATTTAGGATTATGTTTGGTAGTTATATACTGAAAAAGTAATGAAGGAATAATAGTGTTTTAAACTGCAGCCTTTCACCCTGGGAATGGACTGGAACTCTGTCTTGGCAAACCTGTAAATGGGGAAATTGTTTCTTCTGTTATCCTTGGCAAGCACTCACTCCGTTAGAAGTGCTGATGGTGACCTCTGTGACATGCCCAACACCTTGTACAATGCTTGATCAACTCCTTGCTGCATGCAGAGTAATAGCAAGTCTTGTCACAAACAATGAATAAAATTTTACAGGATTAGTTAAAGATAGTATATGAGTGAGATTACTTTTTTTAGACTCCTCAACAATTCTACAATCAGCTGCAGAAGGCTGTTAGAGGCTCGAAAGAGGCTTCATTAATCATGAAACATATGATTATTGAAAACCTGCAAACAAAACTATTTGCATCTCTTTCAGAGCACAGACCTGCCCATTAAAGTATGACAAGTATAAAGTCAGTTTGAGTGAGAAGAGTGGTAACAATGTATTTGGATATAATCCATCCCAGTTAAGAAGGGAGAGGATATTAAGAAAGCAAACATTCCTTACAGTGAGCCATACACAGCCCCAGCCCCCCTCCAGTTGGTACCAAAAGATCTTGTTTATATTGGAAATTTCACCAGCCACAAGTTTCACATGCAGTCCTAAAGGAAACTGGACTTTTGTCTTTTTAAGTCTATTTAAAGTGATGGCTGAGTTGTGAGAACTATCTACAAACCATCTGGAGAAGATAAGGCCAAGAAAAAAATCAGTCTTGCTGGAAATGCTTATGTTGGGGGTGTCTATGGAAAATTTTTATGAGGAAACAGAGAAGTGGGTTTGTGTCCCTGGCAATTGCAAAGGTGCTACTCTGTGAGAGACAGTTTATTTAAATAACTGTGTAGAAGACTGTAAATTGAAAGCTGTAAATTAAGAGAAAGGTGGTATGTAAAGTGGACATATTGTGGGTTTTTTCTGGATTGCTGTGGGATGGAACAATACTACACCTTTTTTTCCCCTCCCCTTTATTCAGTGGGTGATTTCCCCCTTATTTGTGACACAATAAAAATTAATTTTGTACTTCCTTTAGTACTTAAGATATTTCTGATTGGGCTGAAACATTACTTTTATAGAAGTGCTGTGTAATTGGTATAATGCTTTTCACCAATTTCAGATAGTGAGAGCAAACCAACAAAGACAATTTCAATTATTTCTGTGGTTATGTCTGTGTTAGGGAGTAGTACAGACTAGGAGTAAATGTGTGGGGCTAAATTGGCATGATACATTTCTGTTAGCATTTTCTACTTTGGATAGCTCTACTTGTGTCCCAAGGATGAATGCCCATTTACAACCAAATTGTATGAAGCATGTTTCTGCTCTGCCATTTTTCAATGACAGAATCTACTTCCAGCACTCCCAAACTTTAGTTTGCTGCTCGGAAGGTTTTGCTTTAAAGGCTCACTCTGGATGCAAACTTAACCAATCATGTAGATGCATGATACGTATAATTTTTTTTACAAGAATTAGCCAACAATGTGTAAAGATAACATGGCAGAAAGCTGGAGAAGAGCGAAATAAAATTGAAGAAGGTGAAGTCCTCCACATTGCTACACATGGCATGCCCAAAGCTCTGGGTATATACAATATGTTCTATGGAGAGCCTGAGGGACCTGTAAACTGCTAGATAAAAACCCATTCAGTGAATATTTTGATCCTCACAAGAATGTCACTTGGGAAAGGCACATTTTTTACAAGAAACCAGCTGCCAGATGAGACCATTGACCATTGTTAAGATCTTTAAAATAAAGCCAAGTAATGTGAATTGGAGCAGTTAACAGATGGATGAATTACTTGTGATATAAGTGATAACCAAGTCAAAGCAAGGTGAGAAAAGGACTTGACATTGCAAAGAACAGCGGATATTTGCAGGGCTAGTAAAGACTGCTTCCCAAATAAAAGTGTTAGCTAGTGGTGAAAGAACTGGAGTGTATCTAATTAAAAATGCATACCAAAGCATAAAGAGAGAATACAAGGGTAAACAAATGGCAGAGACCAGACTTGTTTTCAATAGATGTAAAATCAATCACAACATGGTGAAAAGGTCCTACACAAGAGGTTCGGTGTCCTGTATACAATGAAAGCAGCCATTTTGCCAAAATTAAATTGCTTTCAATTCAACTTACAAAGATCTGCCTAAGCAAAGCTATCTGTGACTGCGCTGCTGGAGGACATAGCAGGTGACAACGGTGATTACAATGGCTGATTTAAAGGATGGTAGGGATGAGGCTATTCTATCAAATCAGGTCTTCAGCTGGGCCAGAACATTTGCCTTTGAAACTACCTCACAAACAGGATTGCAATTTGCAGATTTTGAAAATTCTCTGATGATACAAAAGTAATGAAGAATTCCTAAATAGCTTCATTCTACAGAGTTCTACATAAATCAAATAAATCTGAGATTTAGAGATTACATTACTCTACTAATCACAGAGATATAGCAGAGAATAAAGTACTTGCAGTCTTGGTGCCTCTACAAAATAAGGTGTGTTCATTATTTGTAATTTACCCTGTTACTTGGGATGTGAGGAACCTGTACTCTCTATTTAAATAGAAACTGGAGGTAAATACAAAATAATGTATTTAACTTACACATTAAATTTGTGACTTCTACATAGTTTTCATAATTATGAAAGTTATCAATCAGATATATTGACTCTTCTCTTTAGGATGGTTTCAGTTCTTGCAGCCCCTCAAGATACACACTGTGGCATTTTTTCCTCTTCGTTACCCTGGCTCTTTTTTCTGTCATCCTTTATAGAATTCTCTACTGTCCTTATAAACATTAAGTCATTATGGAGCCCCGTTATATTTGGAATTTTTCTGAGATAATACAAATTATTAATAGCTAGCTAAGATAAATTATATATTTCTCCTCCTTGATTGGTTTAGAAAAACAGCTATTTTATTGATTAAACATATATGTCATACTTCAGCCAGTTCAGCTTTCTGGAAAACAAGGAATCAGTAGAAGGAAAAGTAAAATAAAATATAACATAATTGGTTTTTGACTGTGCACAGTCTGTGGAGTTGTGATCGTGCCTTTTTCTCTGTGTTGATCACAGAAAAAATACTAGAGTAGATAGAAAAGGTTACTTTCATTCTTGTAGTACCCAAATTATCAGAAATGTAGTTCTTCCTGACTTTATTACACTGGATAGACAAGCTTCTTACAAACACAGAGAGAAATGTAATTTGGATGGGCACAGTACTTGCAATTGGCAATAAACTATTCAGGTAAGGCTACATCCTTATTTTAGTTATATTGGCTATGTGCCATAAATAAATACAGTAGTGATTTCTCATCTCACTAGCTTACTTGATTATGTTGATTAAAGGCTATAAACTGACTTTAATTATATGTTGTAACAGTTGGTATTTGGAGACCTAAATATTTGGGTCCATGTGGTGGCAGTTTTAGTCTCCATTGTAGAAGGGATCTGAAGAAGCTTTTAGTACTGCCCATATTTCTAATTTCAACTTATTTTTTTTCTTTTTCTTTTAATTAATATGCCTCCAGGGTTTTTTATTCATTTAGGAGGTCATGGTTCTTTTAGTTTGACTACTAAATGCTTTTTTTTTCCTGTGTTATTCCAGATCCAGAGATCATTTCAAGCACCAATTTAACCTAAGCCTTTTCTCTGCAAAGGTAGGATGTGAAAAATGCTATGCATTCCAGATTTTTTTTTGCTAAGATGATCAAAGAGTGAGACACTTTATCCATGCAGAAAAGGTGGATGCAAATATTACACTTGCACATGCTATTGTTTTATAAAATGATTTGCAATTTTTTTTCTAATTCCTGAGAACTGATGAGGCAGCTCTCAGTATCAGGTGCTTAAGGCATCATTGGTTTGTTCTTTGAATACTAAATTAACTTAAATTAAATTAGATTATTTTTTAAAATTAAATTTCAACTTTATTTTATTTGTATTTAATATTTAGTTACTCTGTTAAAAAGAGTATGTGCACTTCCCTTGTTTATGCTTACTGTTTAACTATTAATCTGCACAGCACTGTCTAAGTTATTATATTTTATTTCATGGATAAAAATGAGTCTAAATTCAGGTAAGAACAATATTCAAGGCAAAAGTAAATACAAAAGCTTGTTGTAATTAAATAAAAGTATTGAAACCAGATAATAAAAAAGGAGTATTCATTAGGCCTTATAAAGTTTTGTATTGCTGGTATTTAGGTTGCTGAGTTGTTAAAATGTAATACAATACACATTCTTTCATTTTGAAGAAAGTGGATTTGAATTATTATAGTAGAGAAATATCTTAAATTGTCTTGAGACCACTGACTTTTCTATCCACCTGATTAAGTCAATGTAACTGGTTTAATACCCAGATAACTTGATCCAATAACATGAATGGCCAATTACTGAAGTCCAAGAAACTGCTTCAGGATCTGCTACCTAGTTTTGGTCATATTCAAACTTGATACTAGCTCAAATATTAAAGTTTGCTTTGGCTCTTGTTTTATTTCCAACTATGTATGTCAGTATATGGCAGTAGTTTTCAATCTCTTTTGAGTTGGAAAGCCATAAAAATTTCAGTGGACAAGGAGTTGCATCAGAAACATAGTTTGAGGACAAAGAATACTCCGCAGATACTTTTATACTATAGTCCACAGGTCACAAAGTTAGTGTCAGCACTTTAAAAATCCTTTGGAGTATTTGACTAGTTTTCACGTATGTTTAATATACCTGAAATATAATATGATTATCCATATGGCATATTTGCAGTAGGGAATTTGGGGTGGAATAAATGCAATGGTGATGATCTGGAGAATCTTTTTGTAACAGCAATTATACTCCCTAGTAACTACCTCATGCCACAGAACCTTATACTACTTTTGTGTATTTTAGGAGCTTGGAGTTTTTGAGTAGTGTTTGTATACTTAAAACTTACACTGTTGTCCTTTTGTGATACCCTTCTCAGTATTAGTCCAACAAGCCAATACCACTATCTGCTCCTTTCAGCGTAATTTTACACGCATTTCTGAGAACCTTTCCTTTCTCCACAAAACTTGGATATAAAAATTAATTAAATTACACATTTCCAGTTTACCTTAAAAATATGTTTAAGCAAGAACCATAATCTCCTCTAGCTAACAATTACATATATATTTATTATTTATATTTATAACAATTTTTGATTCAACACCCTTCACTTGTTATTTTCAGGCACTGTGGATAGCCTCTTAAAAATCATCAATCCTTTGTTGCATATTTCTTTATGAGCACAGATGCTTACAACGTCTATCGAGTGACTGTAAATAACATCATTTTTAATTAGAAATGCGCTGATTTAAAACTGCCTGCTCATCTTAGCTCCATCTTTCAGGTAACTGGAGCTGCTAATTACTTTCAAAAACCCAGGTCAAATGGTCAGTGTCTGAATTCATTAACCACTCAGCAAAATATGTCTCTCCCTCTAGAAAAGAGGAAAACTTTACAAATATTTTTAAAGGTCAAATGTTGTGCTCCACTTTACCCATTGACTTTGTTCTTGGTAATAGATCTGGGATTTTGTAGTAGCAGTAATATACAAATAGTTAATATTGTTTAAATAAGTGGTAGGTAAACCAGCTCTGTTCCTTTGTAATGGAAGACAGCAAAATATACTGTTAATGGTGTACATAAGCAGTAACATTTTAAGATCCCACTCCATCCCGCTGAAAATTCAAATCCAGTTCATTCAAATTTTCTTCATGCAATCTTTTATGGTTTTATTTCTCAAGTAAGTAAGAAAAAAATAATTACCAGTAATGATCATCACATATAGACTATCAAATAATGTGTTCAAATAAGCATAAAAATTGGGTCTAAAGCCCAAGTGTTTTAAATAATTTCTTCTGACCACCTGCGTGGGACACAATTTTTAAGGGAATGTTTTCTACTTGTAATTTTTGAGAAAACAGTTTGAAGCTTTCATAACTTTTATTTTGCTGACAATATGGAAATTGTCCAGTCTAGGTCTCTACTTTTATGTGACTGATATTGTTATGCACACAAACATTTAAGGAACAATTTTAAAAATACAAGCAATTCTAACTGTCTTGAAGCATAAGAATAGGGTCTCTCACTGTGTGGAAAGTAATTGTGGTTTGAGTTCCTTGAAAATACTTTTGATATTGCAGTTAGTTTTCAAACAATCATTATACTTAAAGCTGGTGAGCTATTTACATTATTAACATGGTGTAGGCCTTCTAATTTTGTGGTGCTTCTTTCAGTCTTCATTTCCTGAACATTTGTTAAACTTTCTTCGCTGCTTACCAGTAAAGTTCTAGCTAGTTTAGATACTTCTCTTGTAATTGAAACTTGGTTTCAGATATACTGGGCTGGAGTGGATTATATTCATGTCATCAATACAATAGTGTAAGGGTTTTTTTGACTCGTGTGTTGTTATAATTATGTGCTGTTACGGTGTAGTTAAGTTTTGTTTCTCATTGGTTCTAGCATTTTTGCTACACAAATAGAAAAAAATCTTAATATCAAGTTTGTCTTGTGACAGAAGAAGGAGCTATCTCTAATTTTTGAATGAAGTGGTATTGTTATGGAGGAAGAATGCACTCTACCTAAATTTGGACATTCAGATATTTTGCTTTTCGAGGTCTTTTTCATTTTAGTGTAGTTGATAAAAGAGGGTGCTTTTTTTTTGCCCTGAAGCTGAGTGCTAATTATACTCTTTCCCAGAGCTTACTGAAGAACAATAGTTTTGGGTTTTTTTACATTGCCAGTAGGAGGGGAAGGCATGTATTATTACACAGTATTGCACACAAATTCATTTCATGTTTTCATGAAGTGTATATTTACATTTCTTTAGAAAAAATGGTTCAGGTACACCTTCAAACACAAGGAAACTGTGAATATTGCTGTCTTTCCCCTCTGAGTTACAAACATGTTCTATGTGACTGAAGCCATCCTTTCATAACTCATTCTACAATGCCAAAGGAACAGGAATCATAGAATCATTTAGGTTGGAGAAGACCCCTAATATCGAGTCCAACAGTTAACCTAACACCTTGAACCGTAAACCATGTCCTCAAGTGCTACATCAACATGATTTTTCATCAGTGATTCCATCAATGCCCTGGGCATCCTACTTCAGTGCTTGGCCACACTTTCAATGATGGCATTTTTCCTAATATTTTCCTAATATCCAGTCTAAATCTTCCTTGGCATAACATGAGACCAGTGTTTGGTCTTATTGGTCTGTATTTGGTCACTATTGGTAATTAAAACTTAGATCATCTAGAGTGGCAAGATCATGTCAGCTGGCAGTCCTCTTATTTTAGACCAGAAGTGCCACTGCCTTTCAGAAGAGCACACAGTAAAGGTCTTGATTTTAAATGGTCATCAAAATTTTATGGTATTTGGTGTAGTAGCTGAACACAAAATTCTGCTTTAGTTAATTCTTCATCTTTAGTTAATTCTTCATCATTCTTCATATGAAGAAATTGCTCATTTCAACTAACATCAAGAACTTTTTGGATACATTTTCCTTTTTATTCTATTGCAGATAATGGCTGTTGGACAGGTGTGCATTTATATAGACAAAACTATCCATCTATAGAGCAGCACATAAAAAACCCCGAAGTGATGAACTTTATCTTCAATTTGGATTAAAAAAAAAAGAGATTGCAAATTCACTAGTATTTATTACCATTTACATTAAATATCTGTGCTAGCTGCATGCATTTGTTCTGCAAATGTTGGTGGAAAATAAGGCCATGCATATTCCTACAACAAAGCTGTTCATTGTATAATTTAGTTTTTAGCTGACTCTGAACTTACTGCAGGTGAAAATAAGATGATCCAGATCTGTCAGCACTGATATACATGTAGGTGGTTCCATTATTATAATTTGTGAAAAGCTCACAAGCTGTCTTTGTGAGGGTGCTTATATAGAGTAATGTATTAAAAAGAGGCAAGATGTTCTACCTTATGATGGCATTGCAGTTGTGCAGTTTGTGTAAAGTAATCAAGTCTTTCTAAAACACACATGAAAAGTATTTGAAGATGAAAACTAATTAATATTTTTATATGGTTTTGTGTGTAATGCAATACTTCATACTTTAAGAAAGAATTTCCTGCTTTTTATGGGACAGATATGTTCCAATCAAATGAACTGATAAGTATTTATAAACTAGATGCTCTTTTCATGAGTTGTGAGTACTACAAGAATAACACCACTATTCTTATAAAGAACATAGATGTTAGAACTGCCCCTCTCTTGAATGAAGAGTTGTTGCATTAGTACTGGTGAAATTTCTGGACTTTTCTCACTGTTTTGAGAAGACCACCCTGCTTTTTTCTATCTTTTCTTAAATTTTGCTTTCAGTTTTTATTTAAATTTCCAGTGATGAGCTTGTATAGCATGTGTAATAGTTATTATAACCAGTCTTCGACTGATGAAAATAACTTATTGTGGGGGAAAATTACTTCAAACATCTACTTCTGATAAGCTTATTAAAACATTTTTAATGTATAAAAATAAAAAATATAATGTAGCTGGATATAATCCAGTGCTTTGTAAGATGAATTTCAGTTCTCCCTTCTTCCTCCCGTCCATGTTCAGAACAGTAGCAAAAAGATAGTATGAGGTTTTATTGAGACTGGCTTATATACTTAGAAAGAAATAGAGGAGCTTTTGGACTCATGGTGATTTCATAAAGTAATTCTGCTCCACTTACTTTCAGTGAAGCAAAAAGAAAGAAAAATTCTGAAATTACACCAATTTAAGCTTGTGCTCTTGTAACTCAATAGGTATGTAACTTTGGGGCTCTCCATGGGATCCACATATGAATCCATGTTTGAGCTTAAAAAAAAGAAAATTACCAGCTCTCTGATGCAATAATTTTTTTTGTGAAAAGAATGAGCTCATCTAAAACGCGCTAATCCTGTGAATGCTTAACCATATTCTCTACTTCAGTCACATGATTACAGACAGCTTTGGAAGAATAGAGCATTCCTAATCTGAAGAAATCACTTGATGGGCACTTGAACAAGCAGGGTATTCCTTCTTATGTGAAATGAAGGACAAAAGTGTATTTTATCAATCCCTGAAAACAAAATTCCTGCCCTTGTGCACAGTCAACTATGTAAAACCTAAGTATTGTGCGTAAAGTTTCCACTTTATCTATTGGAAATCCGAGCATTGGAACCATCAAATTTTTGTCTAAGTAACAGCTCTGCTTTTCTCTTCTTAAGTTCTGGCCAGTGTGCCATTTTTGAAATATTCAAACAAAGAAACCACAAACCGCTAGTCACACCACAATACCAGCTTGTGTTTACATTTTCAGCTCTCCAGATCATGATCCTATTGAGTGCACATAGAGCGAGTGCGTGTACACGCGCCCATCCACCATCAGGAGAAACGAAACTGTAAACACAAGCTGGTATTTTGGTGGGGGCACACTAATATGGCGGTTGGTGGGGTCGGAAGGTGGAGGGTGAATTATGGATCCAGAATTTCCTTGTATTTTTAAGTCAGGCTGCTTGCAGTTTCTGCTTTTCAAAGTGAAATGTTTGGTTGTTTTATAAGACTAAGGCCTAGTTTCATTAATTCTGAACTACGCATTCAGACTTGAAATATGATGGATGAAAGCGCTAATGCATGACAGATTTAAACTGGACAACGATTTACAAGCTGCATTACAGGGAGTCCTGATTGCTTGAGTGGAGGGTGAGCAAGAGTGATCTCACAGTTACTACCATTTATGGAATTCTTTGCCGAACTAACTAGTGAATCATCTTGCTTAATATTAAACTAAGCACTAAAGACATTGTTAAAAATAATGTGGTGAGACCAAAGTGACTATCTTTAAATTTGCAGAATCTAAGATACATATTTGAATATAAACTCTTAAAATATAGAGCATTTGATGGGTAAACTGAGGAGATGAAACATATTCAATTAGATACTTCTCAAAACTTCTACATTTTATTTTTTGCTTAATTTAAATATGCCTGCAAGTCCCTAAACTTTTTTTTAATCAAATAAGTGGTATTATTTAATTAAAACTAGAGTGCTTGAACAAGGCTTTTATCTGGAGAAGACTTGGTTTTGCTGCTTACAGATCAGCTGTTGCCATTAATTTTTATGGAAATCTCCTATTTTTGGCTATCTGAAGTTGACAGGTCTTCCTTACTGGCCATTTGCAGCCACTTTCTCTTGTCTGCTCCTCCAAGAAGAGAATTGTTGAAAGAGTTAGATTGCTGTTTTGAGAAAACAGGATGCTGGAACGCATGATCAAGCCATGGCCTTAAGGAATAGAAGAGAGACAAGAACAAAAGGGAGACTGTTGTCTTCATAAGGAAAATAATCTCCTTCTAAAATCTAAACAGTTCAATAGCTTCCCCCAGTGAGAAAACAGCGTGGCCTAATTTTCAGTCCTGCTCTTGTATTAGCACGTTGTGTTAACAACAGACTTTCTGAGCTCACTCCTTTACGTGCTATGTGTTGTTCTTTCCTCCATAGTAGACATTCTAAAGCACTACTAATTAAATCACAATCACAGATACTAAAATAGTTCCTATATAAACTAATAGAAAATTTAAACCTTAAAAATAATAAAATGCAGACATAATATTTTTATCCCAAAAGCCATAAATCCGTATTTTAGCTGCAAACTTGATTACTTAGCACACAATGCCCATATTTATCTGATCCTAAAGAAAAAAAAGTATGTTAGAGGGAACAACACAGTACTGAAAAAAACCATATATCATAGGCTTTGTTGTGAACTGTCTACACTTTATGGAAATTACATAACATCTTAGTTCTTAGTACAGGTCTGGTTAAATAGAGTAGAAGACTGTGTATCTGCACTTAAAGAACTTCTGAAATTTGATGTGTATGTATTTTGAGCATTTGAAATTATTAACTGAGGGAGACTAAATATAATAATTGCTTATCCTTATAACTAATGTGATCATTTTGGAACAATAATATTTGGAAGACTGTAATTCAACCACAAGATCTAGAAAGATACCACAAAGCTTTGAAAAAAATATTAAACATCAGGCTGCTTAATGGAATTAAGTCTGAAACTGAGATATTTTCATCTACCCCTTTAGATAGTTCACAGAATATCAGAGAGAGATTAGAGATAGAGCCAAAAAGGCTCTACATTTTCGTTCTTTCTGCTGTCACACTTGTACTATTCACTGATATTTTTTAAAGGTAAGCTTTAAGTTATTTGTGTGAAAAATCATATTTTGATTTGATTTAATGGAAGCTGAGATTCTCAATGAAATCCATCACACAATATTGAGAAATTTTCAGTAAGATCATGAGGGTTAGCAAACAGCTGAAAGCTTAGTGAACTGAAGCTGAAGTGGAATGACTTGGTAGATGGCAGGAGGTCTCATCTCACACTCTTACCTAAATAAAAGAATAATAATCTATTGTTTTAGCAAGGTTTTTGGTGTGGGGTTGGTTTTTTTGTTTTGGTTTGTTTTGGTTCGGTTTGGGTTTTTTTACATTTAGATCCCCTTTCTTTCATGCTGAAAGGCAACAAGATAGCCCATCTAGACCTGCTACGTATTTCTGTGGACCTTTCATCTCACTCTCTATTCATGGCCAGGAAACTCATCCAACAGCAAGAAAGAACTAACTAACTAACCTTTCAAAAAAGCTACATAGCCTCAAAGATGAAAGGTTTGTTCTTTGGTTAGGCAGGGCAATAGAGCTCCATCAGGCAACCCATCAGTACTGCTGAGATGTAGTTATGTACTGATGGAGATGCAGTTATGAGAGATCTGTTCAGTGTTTTTCCCAGACTTAATTATGAGAAAATTAGTTAGCAAGAAGTGATGAATACAAATACTGCTAATATTTCTCCCATAAGCATTTTTCTAGTAGTAGCTTTTTTACTACATTTTCCTCTAACATTTTCTTACTGTGAAATCTTGTTGATCCAGTCCATAATCTTCTGATTTATGAATTAATACATTTTTCTTTCAAAATTCCTAAATTATTGTGTCATATGAATGAACATTAGATTAAAATATTAGTACAGCTGAAATAGCAACTATATAGCCACTAGTAGCGACTGCATAGCCACTAGTATTAAATAGTTGCAGTCCTGTCTTGTAATAGCTCTGTTTCAATACAGAGGAGAAAAGAATTAAATTAGGAAGTTTCCATTTCTGAATGCCACATCTAAGGAAACTGGCAGAGATCAGTCAGGCTTTAATTCCGGTTTAAAATGTACAGAGATGAAAAATTTAATACTCAGCTAATAAGAAGAAAATTCCTAGAACTAATATGTAATTGAATGATTGGTCAAAATAGGAACAGGGTAGCCAAATCCCACCTATACACACGTCTAACTTCTGTCAACATGCTGCTATGACAGTTTTGCTTTATTTATTAATATTGACAATTATTAGCATAATTTTAAAGTGTCAAACAGTGGATTGTTTTTCCTATTTACTATATATATATATGTGTGTGTTGCATATACTTTGATGCAACGTAAAGAAGAAAATAGCTTCAAAGTTTTATCTCTTTACATAATTTCAAATTTTATATTAAAATTAAGCAGTAGTACTGAAAACATTAATGAAGTATATAAATAGTATATAGTAAATAGTTTTATAATGTATAAACTGATTTTAACATCATACCACCCAATAGAGAATTACTTAAAATGGAAAATTTATTCCAGAGAAAGCTATTCTTTTAAGAGGCTTTTACTGACATTTCAAAGTAATGTGATGCATATTTACACATAGTAAAGAGTAAAAAACTTTTAAAATGCATAGCTTTGCATTTACAGTTAAATGTTTTAAAAATATTCTTTGAAGGGTCAGATTAAATCCTGCATGGGTAAAACTCAGTTCAGCATCGAGTATAATCAACTGGTAGATTCACATGTTGTATGCCAAGTGGTTGAAAATACATTACATGAAGTAAGTTACTATTACTATTACTATCACTGTAAATGATGTGCTTGTTGGGTTTCTTTTTCTTGGAGGAGGAGTATGAAATGACTCGCCTTATGTTTGTTTTGAGGAAGTTCCTTCAGAATTAGATCTTATTTACAGTAAATCCAAGCCTGTGGTTCCACTGAAGCTGAAGCCAATCTAAATGTTGATTGCTGCAAACCCTACTTTTGGCCATATGTTACCACCGCTTTCCCTTGAGCTCTCTTTGCTGTGCTCTTCTCCAGCATTTTCACTGGCACCTTCATTCATCTGACTTTAAACTGAACGTCTTGTAGCTCAGGGGCTTTCTTCTAGTATAGTGAAGTATATTTTATAAGATTTTTTTTATGTCTCTTTGCCTTCTCTGTGAGGTCAGATCATTACCTCTGCCAGGGAGGATGGAGCCAGGTTTGAGAACAAAACAGAAGCTGGATAATTTCTTTTTATAGCAGATTGATTTTAGACCAGCCTAGTTGTATTGTCAGGCTTCACCCTGAATAGAATTCTGCTATGAAACATCTCATCTCTGTGGGGGGACAGTGGCCTCCATACTCTGATGCAAGAGAGAAGCCAGAAACGCCTGGCACAAAGCACAGTGGCAGCTCAGATGCAGAGCAGTTCAAAGTGTCATGAAACTGCAGCTTTAACTAATGAAATTGTATAGTTGGCTACATCATGCAAAGGATATGTTAGCTTTTAATTTAAAACAATCTCGTGTTTATAATTAAGCAGAAATAGTGTAGTAATGCTTGAATGTGTTAATTTAGGTTGGCACATTAGAACAATTTTAAATCAGTGGTAACATCATTCAGATTTTAAATTGCTGTACAATAATTGCTATTATTATAAATAATGTTTTGTAAATATTTAAGAATTGAAATATGAACCTGTCTTCCTTTAAATCCATGGAAGTTCTATTTCCCAGAGTAGGATTAGACTAACTCACAAATTCCCTAAAACTCATGAGTGACAGCATCTTACTATAGATGCCTAACTATATGTTATAGCATTATGCCCCCTCAGATTCTAAACATTTAGATCTATCTTCCATCAAAGCTTTCTTATTTAAGAATGTCCTGTTATTGCATCAATTGTTCCTAGACTAACAGTGCTTCTAAAGTGATACACAGAGCCTTTTAAAATTTTAATTATTAAAGACTTATTTCCAAAGTACGACAAGAAATAGAGAAGTCACTAGCTTAAATTGTATCGTATTAGATGTGCAGTATTTCATCATTTAAATTATCCCTTAGCATTGTATCTAAATAGTATTAATGAGGTTAATATCCATAAGAAGACAGATTTAGAATCTCATTGCTAAAACTGGTCAAATAATTCATAATGAATTATTCACCTTGTTTTTTTCATGAACTCTTGGTGAACAGATTGTGATTTTCTCAGAAGGATTAATTATTCAAAGTTATTCACCAAAAAACTTAATAGTTCTTGGGCTCAGTTTCTTGGTGAGCAATATATTGTGAACATCTGACCAGCTCCAGTATTTCAGATTATACAAAAGTGAATTTTTCCTGCTGTGACCTTTCCTGATCACTTAAAGTCTCTCTGAGATGAAATGTTTATGATACTTTTTTTCTCATATGGAGCTGTCCCTTTAAATCTGACAGAGACAAACAGTAGCAGTCCTACAAGTAATACAATATTGTTCTTGCCTTTCAGTTACTAAGTACTGTATGCTTTATTATGCCTTTTCCTAATTTCCCATTACTTATTCTTGGAGGGTTGATTCATTGTCAGTTATGTTTTGTACGGATGATGTGGGTTTATATATTTAATTGGACATTCAAAATTTTCTTAGAATTATTGCTGAAAATGTTCTGTATGAGTGAATAATATTGCTAATCACTTATACAAACCAAGTGAATTAATTTTAATGTTTGAATATTATATTATATAATTTGCTTAGTATTCGGAGGACTTCCCCGCCCCCCCGGTAGTGGTTTATATCCATAGGCACATTGCTTTCTTCATCTCTCAAATATGGAAGATATCAATTTCCACTGTGATCTCTTCACTTTCTGCAAAAGCATCTTCAATGAAATGGCTACAGTTGCTGAAATAGCCACAGATTAGCCAGGGTTAGTAAATTTTGCAAATATTATTTAGAAATGTTGGTTCTGTCCCCCTGAATTGCTTATTGCTTTCCTGTAGTTTGTTCATTCTTTTTCTTTTCTTTTCTTTTCTTTCTTTCTTTCTTTCTTTCTTTCTTTCTTTCTTTCTTTCTTTCTTTCTTTCTTTCTTTCTTTCTTTCTTTCTTTCTTTCTTTCTTTTCTTTCTTTCTTTCTTTCTTTTCTTTTCTTTCTTTCTTTCTTTCTTTTCTTTTTCTTTTCTTTTTCTTTTCTTTTCTTTTCTTTTCTTTTCTTTTCTTTTCTTTTCTTTTCTTTTCTTTTCTTTTCTTTTCTTTTCTTTTCTTTTCTTTTTCATCTCTCTCTTTCTCAAGAGAAATCCAATTCTGAAGTTTACTCTGTCTCACTGAAGAGGAACTCAGCCTTTCGAGAAGACAATATCCTAGAGAATGCCTTGTGGCTCTTCTTTTACAGAACTCTCCCATCTTTTTTTCTTCTGTTTTAGCTTTAATAAGCAATTTAGTCTGCAGTGTTCAAATCACATCCTTCAAGTGCAACAATACAACATCACCTTTTAACATTAGAAGATTATATTACTAAAAGGCTTAAATGCTGTAAGAAAAGCAAAAGGAAGAAAACAGTCTTTTCCATTGGTCTCTCATACGGAATGGAAATAGCCAGCATAAAAGCCTGCTGTCTTTGTGACTCTTCTTTTACCATCACATTTAATGGATTTATTTTCTTCTTCAATATTTGCTCTTCACTGCTTCTCTTTAGTAGTATCTGGAGAATGTATTCGTAAAAGTGCATCCCATTTTCTCCTGCCCCTATGAACAGCTGTAAAAGTTGAAGGATTGCTTTCTGCAGCACAAAAATTGATAAAGCACAAAAATTTGATGAACAAAGTTCTGAAATTCACTGTGAATTTCTTTCCTGTTGTCTCAGGACCATGGAAAACTGTCCAATAATGAAATATTACAATACTTAAAGTGAAAAGCTGTTCAATTAACATTAAAACTTGTTTGTTATAGCTCTGTTTTCTGTATTGCCCTACCTAGTCCCCTCTCTTCAGTATCCCAAGTTATCCTTAGGTTAGTTCAATATCCTAAGACCTCCAAGACATGTTCAGTTCCTTTAATAGAACATCCCCAGAATGTTTCTGGCTTTTCTCTTAACCTCTAGTTTTGAATTCTGGCCTGCTACCTAGGCAAGAGACATCACATGGTGAGTCAGGTCCAGGAGCTTATGTAGGTTTTTTGGTCCATCAGCTACTGCCTAATAAAGGTTGGCTTCTTTATACCTTTCACATAGTAGTAACAAAGCTTGTTGTTTTTTATAAAAATTAAAAAAAAATCAGTACCTTAATGTGTATTTTTCAATTGGTTGAACTTTGCTAACAAATTTAAAAATTATCAAGCAATAGGCCATAAACACACTTTTTCCTTTTTTATCTGGAGATGAGAATTAAAAAAAAAAACAAACCCTCAAGATTGTCTCCTCAAATGAGATAAATGAACATATAAAAGTGTATGACCAGAGTACTCAGAAATTTTTTTTAAATTCCTGTTTGCACAGTTGTGTGTGTGTATATCTGATGCAAGTGTTCCCAGATACCAATTATGTGGAAACCATACCCAAAGTTGAGAGAGAGAGAGGTTGTGTTCTGCAAGTCCAGATGTCACCAAACTCTCAAAGCAGTGCATGCAGTCGTACAGCACCACATGTTTTCCAGTATGCAGTTTTAATTAAGCGAACACAGGATGAAGGTCCAAACCCTGTTCTCCTTAATAATGAAAATAACCACATTGTTTTTCTTCTGAATTTCCTGGATGCAGTAGATTAACATGACACTGTAAACATCAGAATTATTTTGATTAGATTACGCCTTAAATGAAATTATGTGTTCAATATTATCTAGGCCTTGTGTTTTAAATTTACCTGATTAATGAGATTTATGTTATCATTAAAACAGAAGCAGCAAAGGATTTGGGAAGGCAAAAGGATTTGTGTGAAGGCAAAATTTTAAAATTATATATACGCAACCATATATATTAATGAGTAAAGTTGAAGGCCATTCCTTATTCAAACTAAAACTTGAAAAGTAAATTTTGTTATGGGAGAAAGTATTGGGTCCCATTATATTTTTTATAAACTTTGGCATATTGGCATGGCTTAATAGTAGGAAACTTTAAAACAAACCAAAGCACTTTTGAAGGATGACTATGTTCTATGTGTCTGTGAGACACTGGAGAAAATAAAGGAGTGACTTGACAAAGGTGTTGCTTTCTGGAAAAAGGCATCACAAATCATAATCCAAACAAGCAGGGAGATGGTAAACCATCTGAATGTAAATACTGCTTGATGAATATCCTACACACGAATTTTCCTGTCTGTGTCCGATTGAATTGATATTTTAGCCAAGCTAGTCTTCCTTTTGCTGTAGTCGACTTCAGGTGAGGATTTGTATCGTTCATTTTTGGAACCCTGATATTTCAAGGCAAATCGTCCTTCTCAAAGATCTGACTTTCTAAGGATCTGTGAATATAAGGTTTATTTTCCAGTTTCTGCTGAAAACCAGAACGTATGGATCTTTTTATAGCCCAGCTTTCCTCTAAGTTGTGTGCGATGCTGATAATGGTAGAGAACGGTGAAGAATTAGCGTCTAAATCTAAACGTACCCTCCTTGTCGGAATGCCCGGGCGCTTCTTGGAAAGCCGCGGAGGAGCTGGCAGGGAAAGGAGGGATGGAGGGAGGGCTGGAGGAAGGGAGGGAGGGAGGCGCAGCCGGGCGCGGGGTTGTGGCGCGCCCCTCGCGCGGCTCGAGCGGCGCCGCTCGCGGTTCTCGGCAGCGGCCGCCGAGCAGCGCCGGGAGCTGGCGGAGCCGAGCGGCGAGTCCCCGCTGCCACGGGAATTACCGAGCCGGGGAGTGGAGAGGGATCGGGACGAGAGAGCTGCCGGCCGCGGGAAAGGACGGCAGAAGTGGCGGTGCTCGGAGGCAGGCTCCCGCCGCACGGCAGGCGCCGCACAAACGGCGCCACGCAAATCCCTTCCCGAGGCTCCTGCTCTAGAGAGGAGCAAACTTTCTGGCCTGCCTTCGTGGAGAATCCTAATCCTAAAGACGCTGAGATATTTAATCGTGAAAATAAGACTATTAAGAATTCACAGATTATCGAAAACATCAGTTAATCACCCCACGCCTGTCCTAGAAGAGACAGACAGACGTTGGGGAAAGCGCTGGGGACGGGCTGGTGTGAAATGCAGCAGCCTTGCAAAGTCTTTCCAGCTCCAGCCTGCTATTACAAGAAAAGGATCATGTGAGGATCCTTTGAAAGGCAATGTTCTGACTTAAGCAAGCAACTGCATTAATTGGAAGTCTTGTATTCATACATGCTGGGCTAAATAAAGCAAGCTGGTTTGCTGCGGCAGCCTGGGGAAAATATATAAAACTAACTCTTCAATTACTTTGTCGCTGATTACAGCATCCATAACAAATGTAAGAGTCCCATGTAGCACAGAACATCTTTTCAAGGAACAGGACAAGCGTCCTAAACAAAAACCAAAACGACCTAACTTTTTGGGAGGGTTTTTTTGACATTTGGTGGGGGGCGGAGGGAAGCACGAATCGCCACGATTCCCTGCTTTCGAGAGTTGCAACTACAAGGTATGCCCCCACCTTTTTTTTTTTTTTTAATCCCCTGAAGTTAACTTTCATGATGGAGAAAAACTCGGCAGGACAACAAAGCTTTGATCTTTGTGTGAAGAAAGAAAGTAATAGAGTGAAAGACTCTCCAGAGGGTAATTATTCTTTGGCCGCTCAGGCAAGAAGTTCCCTGTCACTCTTAAGGTTAATATTAAGGTAGCTCGGCTATACTTTCCCATATTAGAAAAAAAAGAAAGAAAGAAACAAAACAAAACAAAAAAAACCCCAAACCCAAACCAACCCTCCCCAGAATGTTATACTATTAATTGCCAATTTGCATATGTGTGCAGCTGCTGTTTTGGCTCCGATCTTCCATCCGATAAGCTTGCTGGAGGTATCACAGAGCACTTGGCAGCTTTCCTATTTGAAAAGAAAGCCTTCCTAACTACAGAACAGCTGATAGTCTATCAGTGATAGACCCTGATGGCGTGAATTACAATTACACTACTTTTCACACTAAATCTGGGTGATAGCTACTTGGAAAGAAGTTTCATCATTTTTTACCACAAACTGGAAAAAGAATTACATGGTCATGCTGTGCTTTTAAAGGCAGTTTGGTTCACTTTTGTCTATTTAACACCTAATTCCGAGGAGTCCATAGGCATCTGGAGATCTGAACGTCGCGTAATGAATTCACTGTTTAGATGGGAGATTTTTTAAATCTACCTCAAATTACATTTATTAACAAGGAGAGCAGGAAGTGTTAGAGTTGTTAGACGCTTCATTTATTAAATAATTTGTGGATATTTTCAGTTGTCATATCCAGAGTCATGGGGGTTTACTTGTTTTTTAATTAGCAATTCCAAAACAATGCTACCACAATTTAACAATTCATCACATAATCTCGGGCTGTTCAGTTCAGCCACTAATGCTAGATAATTCAGATTGTTATTTTGATCTGTTGATAACTCATTTTGTTGTGATAAGAGAACTGCTGCCTTGAAATTAAATGGCATGTTTTCCTATGGACCTTGTTGCGACCTAGAAACCAACTATATAATCTTTGTCTACCTATTTCTTAACATTATGCCTGGTATAGCAAAGCAATAGTAATTTTAAAATGTCACTTATTTGTTTTCTCACTTCATGATTAGTCTTTATTTTGCATTAATGTGTTTTCATATACCACTGTGGAGGAGGAGGAGGTGGGGAGAAATGCAAGTGTCAAAGTAAATTTAATTGTACAAGTAAGTAACCCACATTTATGCCGAGGTCATGATGTCTAAACTTTTTCCTTTATATGTCAGAAAGTTAATTTAGTGAGGTGCTACCCTGATAGTAAAATGTAGCTGCTTAAATATCTTATAAAGACATGGTGGAAAGCCTGACTCCTGACGTAGCTAACCTAACAGAAAATAGACTTTGTTTTCCTTTTTTAGTTTCTTGCTTTATTAGATTTCTCACTCTCACAGATTATCCAAAAACTACCCATTGATTGATTGCCCGTAGAGCTGCATTTGGTGTAAAGAAAAACTTCACAGCTTTATTGGCTCCCAGGAGACAAAACAAACATAACAAGATATTCGTATTAATACAAACAATGCAACAAATGAGAAAACCATCACATTTAAATAAGATGGTAAAATCAGTCCAGTGTACATCCCAGCCTCTGATATAGCAGACATGGCAGTTCAACTATTCACCAGTGCTCTCAGGCACGGGTCCCTCTGGGAGCTGTGTTATTGCTCACAGCATCTCATCACCACGAACAGTTAACCCCAGGAAATGCCACCGAGTAAAACTTTCAGAACCCAGTTGAATGGAATTTCACTACAGCTTTGCAACTGTAAATTTAAAGGTTGTGATTAGTCTATTTCTTCAAAAATATTTTGAACAAGGGATGGTTGGGTTTTTTTTTGGTTTGGTGGGTTTTTTTTGTTTGTTTTTTTTTTTTTTGTGTGTGTGTGTGTGTGTGTGTGTGTGTGTGTGTGTGTGCTTGGACCTGGAAGCTGTTGCTTATTTATTTTAGGGCACCATATATCTGATCTTAATAAGACCTTTATTTTGGGAAGAGAAAGCGTGAAGATTCAAACTTTCTGAAGACAAAGAAAGGGATGTGTCCTTTAGCCTAGGCTAAAAAAAACAACCCAATGAACAGTTTTATTTTTAAAGAAAGAAACTTTCCCTCCCAGCACAAATACACCCACACATGCCATGAGTATTTTTTTAAAGGAAAGCTAATGCCCTCTTAGCTTCTGTACCAGTTTTGAGGAAAGGTACCAGTTTTGAGGAAAGCAAGCTGGCAAGTTCATTCTCGGTGTTCTTTCCTCCAGAGTCTTCATCAGAAGATGCAACCAGCCTGTTACATAGTAACATTTTCTTCACATTTTCTTATAATATCTATTTCAATAGAAAAGTCACTTAGGCCCAGTGGGAAATATGGACCTTCTGAAATGCAGTGGGAGTCTTATAATCCTTATCATCCTGCTACCCTCACGCAAAGGCTAGGAAATTTCTGTTCTGCCATTCTGGTGATAGCCTTTTCTGGTGATCTCTGTCATGGGCTACTAAATCAAAGTGAAGCTGGACTTGGTGGCCATGTGATTCTTTTGAGGCCCATAAGAGATCTGATAGGTCTGAGAATCACATCACTTTCCAGGTCTTGCATCCATTTTCCACTGGATGGTGAGGTTGAAAAAAGGCTGAGGGGACTGCCTTTTCATTCTGTGTTTGTAGTGTTCAATGGGCATTTCTTGGCATTCTGCTATTCTACAGGAAAGAAAAAACAAGACTAACTTATAAATTGTTGCTACAGTTGCACCCGTCACGTTTCAATGGGTTTAACTTGCGTGCATGACTACAGACTCTCTGCCCATGACATCTATGTTGGTCTTTTTGTACACTTGACCATTGATCAGCCCACATGCTATGACAACAGAGCTTTGTGTGGAGCATCGGGGGTTGTCTGTGTCGGTGCCATTTAGATCACCTCTGTCATGGGTAGGTCAGTGAGACACATAAAGGGGCAACACACACATGCTTAAATAATAAAATTTAGAAAGTAGAACTGAACTAACTTTAAAAAAATTGTGAAGCATACAGCATTTTCTTCTCCTAGAGGAGGCATTCACAGGTTACTACACGTCTTCAAAGAGTTGCACTTGCAGTCATGGCATATAATGCCAAGTTATCACTACACAAAGTAAATTTTAAAATGATGACTCTTAATTTCTTGCTAAGGTGTAGGAAGATATTTCATAACCAGCTGATATAACATTTCATATTACTTTCCAGCTGCATATTCTTCTCAGTATTACTTGCCTGAAATGCCTGTGTGTGTGCACAGAATTATATGGAATAAAAACTTTGGAAAAATACGAGGAGTAGTGTGCTGAAAGAGATTTCAGAAATGACACATAGGAATGAGACGAGGTATAGTAGAAGTAATGGTAGAAGTATGTAAGAATTAAATTAAAGGTAGGAGCAAACCTGCTGTTCCTCTTCCCTGGGCAGAAGGAGATCTAAACCTAGCAGCTTTAATCTGGAAGATTTTTATCATTCTTTGAATACTTAGGGACACTAAACTCCCTGAATAAAGAAATCAGATGAATCCATTCTAATTAGGGATATTCCTGTTGCTGCTGTCTTGTATCACTTGAGGCAACTGGGAATCCATAAGTAACAAGCTTATTTGATTTGTATTAACTGCAGTTAAATGGACACATGGATAAGAACTCTATTAAAAAATCAGTGTATGCGATTTTGGCTGCTGAGTCTCTGTGGGCTTTCACATCTCGGATGGCATGGAGCCCGAGGTTTCTCTCCCGTGATCCTATTGAGCTTGGACGTGGCTTTTTCTACGCCCCCACCCTTATGTCCAGAGTTATGTACATGTTTCCACATATTAAAAATGCAGTCTATACTGCTCAGATTTACAACGCTAAGCCTCTCCAGACGTATCCATCACCAGGTCTATGTACACTCTGAACGGTACCATTCCAGCCAGCTAGTTCCTCTGGGCTGGTTCTGTACTGGCAGAGAACTTGCATAAAACTACAGTGATATTTTTTCCTGCTCACTTCACGTTCTGTACCTCCTCCTACAATTGCTGTAATCCCTTTAACCCCACAGAAACCTCCAACACTCTACTGTTGATAAATTGGTAGGTCGGATGGCCTTTCACCTGGTTGTCACCGCTGGAAAAGTGCTAATGGACATTTGTAGATAGGATTGTGACCTGACCAGAGGCTCAGTTTCTGCTGTGCAGGCATGGGCTTGTCACACAAAGCCTCTACTCCACACCCTGTCTGCCCGTATATTCTTTTGCATGCACACTGACCCCAGGAATAGTTTCTGTGTTTTTTTCAGGACAACTGTTATAAGCAGATGTTCTTATAAGAACATCTTATAGTCCATGAACTCGAGGACTTGTTTTATTCTATTGTTCTGTGTATGTGGAGTAACCCTTGTGATGGTGAGAAAGGAAGTTGATCAATTAAAAACAAACAAACAAAAACCCACAACAAACTACACCCCTCCCCAAAAAGAAAAAAAGCCCAAACCAAAAAACAAACCCCAACCGTTATTTGTCAATTATAAAGAAGAAACTTTGAAAGAGTGCGTGTCAGCAAGGATAGGAGGGGCAGCAGTGCAGATGTATTGCCTGGGTTCATCCATCATTACCTAGCAAATAAGCCGACTAGCTTGTGGGCAGGTACAGAAGCTCTGGCAGGCAAGCAAGAGAAGAGATTATTTTTGCACATCTTCTGTGAATCTCCAGGGAATTCAGTGGCGTTCCTTATCTCAAAAGCTTGTAATTAAGAGGATGGCATCTTTGGGCTGGAGAATTCCGGAGAAAATCATTTTCACAGCACCTAGAGGGCTCGATGTTGTGCTTGATGACAGATGGGAAACCTTTATGAAGGCTCCATAACCTCTTGCCCTCAGAGACTGTACTTTTGACACTGCAGAAATTGGGAGGATATAGATGTTTTTACTCGGGTGATCGTGTGGTGATTTTTTAAAACAACGAGTCATTTATTAAAGTATTTTAATGAACTATACAAACAGTGAAAACCTGGCAAAGCTTGTGTCATTGCTGAGAGCGAAAACATAACTATTAACTATAGAGTGTTTTGCTTATGGAGACTTTTCTATTGCACACAAATAAGATATAGGAAAAGACTAGCAGATAGAATTTCATGTTTCATCTTTTCAGATCGTGACCTCAGGAGTGTCATGCCACTTCCATTAATCCTTTTCTCGACTTAGAGATCCCTGTGAATATGAATAAAGCTGTATTTTAAAAACGAAAGAAAGAGAGAAAGAGAAAACAAAACTCATTCACATTCCGAGTCTGCTTTCTGTCTCACACGTATTACATTTCACAAAACAGATAGAAACAATAGAGCTTATTAAGAAAAACTTGTTTTGAATGGCAAATTAAGCATAATGAAAATACACACGTTTTTACAAGTAGTTATTTTTTACACCAATTGAATATTTTAAACCTTTTTAAACTATGTACTTGTCTCTGCAAAATGTTTTTCTTTTAGCTCATTTGCACCATATCACCCTGCTATATATTTTTATTTAAAATTTTAATTTGGTCAGTACAGAAACCTGGATAAGCACAGCACCTTGTCTGCGGCCAGGCAGTAACCAATAGGGATGCCCTACCCTGGATATTTATGAGCAATATCAATGCTGGTTTCCGGGCTGAACAGGCTGATGCATGGATTGCTCCACATTATGTCTTCTTAGGCAGGGAAAAACTTATTATATTAGAGAAAATATCTTGGCATTCATCTTTGATCCAAATACCTTTTTGGTGCAGTGTAAATCATTAAAGTAGATATAATAGTTTGTTTCCAGCTTGAAAAAATATATGAAATCAAGAAACAATCCAAGAATTTTTTAATGAAAAGTAAACTTGACCTAATGAAAACTTATTTCTGCCTTTTATCCTTACATACAAATGTATTGATTTGGCACTGCCTGGTTTTTGGTAGCAGGGGGCCACAAACAAACCATGACAACAGTTAAAAAAAATACAGAGAATAGCAAAGGCAAGTTTTTATCTCCATCCCCCATATCTCTAAATTCAGAAGCACATAAAAAAGGGTGCAGAGTTTATCTCAAATTTTGCTTTATACTGTAAATGTCTTCCTAATATGCACAAACTTATGTATCTAGTATATAAAATATCTTAAAACATAAAGGACTCAAATGTAGAGCATTAAGGTGGACTGCAATTTTCTATTTCTTAGGTATTACAGCGATCTGGGAATTTATTTTTACAGCCTGAGATGTCAGTATGCCACAGAAGCATGAAAATCTCACCATCTGTATGCTCATGGACAATCTCATCAAGTACACTCAACGACAGACTTAGAATAACAAAATTTAAACGCTATTACTACCGCCTAGCTGTACATGCACTCAAATCTACTTTAAATAGCATTCAACCTGAGTTATCATGCTGCTTACCTCAGGCCTAAATCAGTTTATTCCCTTTCAGTGTTTTCTTATCCCCATGAATCCTGCTGTAAACCAGACACATGCTATTTGAAATAACATTTGTTTAATTAAATGTGAGGTTACACACAGACTTACGTGATTTAATTTGGCCAAGTGCTGATCCATAACCCAGTGAAGGTTCAGGAGTCGAGCAATGGCTTCACCTGGCAGTTTAGCTAATGTGCTGGGCAATGTCCTTCTGGATACGTGTTTCTTGTCAGTGCCAGAAAGCAAGGATATGTTTTAGTTGGAACTCTGTTATAACAGACACTACATAGTTTAGATTAACTCCTTTCAGTAGTACAGCATCAATGTGTTATTGCCTTAACATAAAACATACAGATTATGTAAATCTGTAATAAATACTATTTTGAAGTGTATAGTAATCAAAAATCTTTCAGGGCAGGATGGAATGGAAACTGAGAAATATTGGAGAGTAAACATTCCAACGCTCATTCCTCTGCTTCTCCCTGGCAGAGTGGAGCACTTACAGTAGCTGGGCTGCTAATGCTCCAGCCCCAGGGCTTGCCCTGTGAGTCCTGCCGATCATGGGCTTCCCTGGAATGCTAGGGCCAAGAGATCCCTCAGGAGGCATTTCTGCTGTCTCTGCAGACCCTGGCGCACTGTTTGTGAAAGGGAGTGGTGGTTGCTGGTCTGAGAGAAGGCCAGACCTTTTGGTGCCTCCACACACGGCACACACTGTGTACATGCAGAGTCATTCAGGCTTGCAAGGCCAAGCAATCCGAGAGGCAAAAGGCAGTGGTGAAGAGAGACCACTTGCTTATTGCATGTTTTAGCATTCCGGTCCCTAGTTCCCGTGCAGAGCTGAGAGGGCAATGGAGCCCCTGGAGTCCATCAGTAATTGGCACAGCTCTGCATGTTCCCCATCTCGGCGGCCTGGGCTGGGATGCGGCAATAGATTGTCTCTCACTGGGCAACCTGCGGTGCTGCCGGCTGTGGCCGGGCCTCTGGCGGGAGGGCGCCGGGAGCTCAGCCCGCAGAGCCCGCAGGACTCGCGCGCAGAGCTCCTCGCCTCTGCCCCTTGCGGGGAGCGCACTGACGGGCTACTGCCAGCCCGGGCGCCGAGGGCGAGCTCTGAAATCTACCACTGATACCCAGCAGCCTGCTAGGTCCCCCGGGTGCCGCCAGCCCCGCTGCGCGGCCCCGCCGGAACTCTCTCTGGGTTACCACCTATGCCGGGTGCGCTGCCGCCTGCTGCGGAGGGGCCGGGTAGCGCTGGGCTTGCCATGCGGCCAACGAGAAGGAGGGATCGCGGCAGGCAGGCAGGCGGAGGGAAGGAAGGAAGGAGGCCGGGCTGATTAGCATGCAGCAGCGCTCGCAAGCCCGGCTCCATTGTTTTAACACCTCCCCTCTCCTCCGCGCCAATCTGTCACCGTTCAGCAGGCGAACGCTGCTGCCTCGAATGCTGCTCTTCTCAAATGAGACGGATAATTAGCTGCCCCGCACGAATGGCGCACTCTTCTCACCCCTGATTGCTATCACCTTCTTGCTCCTGGCAGTTTTGACACCTCGTAATCAGCCTGCTGCTTTTTCTCTTTTCTTTCCCTATTTCTGATTTTTTTTCTCCCCCTTCCTTCTTTTTTTTTTTTCTTTTTTTTTCTTTCTTTTTTTTTTCTTTTTTTTTAATGCAATCCCAGTTGCCATTTGGATTGAGACTCCTCTGTTGAGTTAACCTTGTATGATTGCGGGGGAAAGGGGAATGTACGGTAGGGAGGGGAAGAAATCGCCTCCTCTGAGTCTCATCTGCTGAGAGAACCATGGGGTGGGGGTAGCAGCATCTCGACTTGATCCTCCAGTGCTTTTGTTCGTAAGGGGTAACAGCCTCTCCTGAGCATCCTCTGAATTAATATTATCTCGGATAGGGAAGGATGTGTTGAGCGTGTTGTGTGTTGAGCGACTCCTCCGCTCAGTTAATGGAGAAAAGACTGCATTTCTATTATCTGATTAGATACAGCCATACGGGGAAGGGATTTTAAAAGCAAGTTCACAAGGCCAGGAAGCTCCCTCTTCCTCCCGGGTAGGCAGGGGAATGAAGGTAACTTCCTCAGCCTCTTAGAGCGAATTCAGTTTCATGGGAGTCGGAAGAGACATCTCATTGGAGTGCGAGATCGGAGAGGGAACTTTCCTTCTGATTCTAGAGAAATAAGAAATCTCAGTTAATGCTCTGGTGATTTCTGCGAGATTTAAAAAAAACCAGGGGACTCGTGGAATCTGTCATAGGAGCGTTTTCCTCTCCTCTAACAAGCAGTGACAGTCTAATTACTGGAGCTACGAGCAGCTGTCGAGTTAGCCGGAGAGACAGAGGAGCTACATGTGTCCTACCCGGCCGCCGGCACCGAGCCCTCGCAGCAGGCTGAGGCAGCCGTAGCGCCGCAGTGTCCCTCAGAGAGCTCCCGATAGGAAACGGGAGCAGTTTGTTTCCCTGCGAGCGCTGCCTGTGAGCGCGGGGGGCTCACGCGTCGCGCACCGTCAGCGCGGGGCGGGGTGACAGTGAACTCGTACGGGAGCCCTGAAACTGCTCCAGCCCCGGGGCTGCCCTGGCGAGGGCTCTGCTGGCCCTGGCGGAGTTGGAATTCGGTAGAACACCTTGGCACGAGTTTGCTACTCTTCCTGTCCTCCCAAGTTCCTTCCACCATATTTATGATTTTTAATGACATTCTACTTCCCATTTGGATTCAACCTCCTCTGCTGGGTTGAGCTTGTGTGGAAGAGGGAGTGAAGGGGAGGAATACTGAGCCTCCTCTGGTGAGTGTAATAAAGCAGATGTCCCTGCTGGCAGCAGCAGCCGCCTCCAGGAAAGCTGTATAAGGGGGGCCCGTTCAGGGACCGCACTCGCCTCCCACTTCGAGTCGCTCACAACTGCTTAGCGTGAGATTTATTTATTTATTTATTTATTGTTTATTTTAAAACTAAACTAGTGCTCCTCGCAGTGGTCTGATCGGTGAGCCTATCTGGATGCCCGCAGGCAGCAACAGTTTTACGCACGCAGGATTAAACAGCATCCTAAAACGCAGCACTAGGCAGGAGCCCTCACAGTGGGAGATGGATGGGTTCCACCGGTCGGCGACACTTTGGGCAACCGTGTTCCCCCCACCTCCTGCCGCCCTCCCCGCTGCCCCAGGCTGCCTCCAGCGACAAAGAGCCTTGTCCCCGCGCGGGAACTCGGGCTCGGCGCAGGGCTCCCGGCTCTGCCAGCTCAAGGCTCCTGGGGAACCGCATCCACGCGTGGGGGCGGGGGGCAGAAACAGATGACTTTATTTTCTTCAAAGGTGATTCGCAGTTTGTGCATCCCTTAATAACGCGAGCTTCTGAGCTCGAATTTCACGATTGAGAGCACGAGTCGGTGCTGCGTGTCGGGCTGGCTGGAGATGTGCGAATGCCCTTCTCTCCTACCAAGGCTGGAACTTGTGCCTCTCCCGGGCACCACCCCCAGCCGCGCTCTCTGGGGAGGTGCTTCACACTCCGCACGGCGCGGCCGCGGCCGAGCATCGCCTCTTCAGCGCTGCGCACCGGCCGCTTCAGAGCTCCGAAGAGTAACAAATTCTTCCTCCAGGTCATGGAGCAGACGTGCACTGTACAGTGCTGTTTATTACAGTACACTTTGTTGACAGCCCGTCACAAACATGACATGTTTAAAATAGAGAAAATAATTGCAGAAAAATCAATTTCTAAAAATTACACAGGTGTTAATTCTTCCAGAAATCTGTCACCTGCAAACAAATCTTTAAAGAGAAAAGGTGTTGTGCTTTGCTGCTATGAAAATATTAATGCTAATTATCAATATCAGGGCTAAACTCTATATTCAGTTCAAATGCAAAAAGCAAGCACCCTTTATCATTAATTTAAAATACTTGGCAACACCCCTATTTATACATTTGGTATCAGTAAATCCAGAAAATGTCCAAACTTTTATCAGACTTCAATGTTTCAACTAAACACAAATTTTAATTGCATTGAGAAAGCCACTATATTCAGGTTAAAAATAAATTCACTGAGATCTGGATGATTAGGTTTTCCCCTTTCCTTTCTAGTCTGTACCAGACTTGGGCAATGCATCATAGCAGACCAGAAGGGAAGGCAAATAATCTTTGGTATTATTAGTTTTGGGGAAAGTTTAACCTTTTCTATCCTTCATATTAATATAACCTGTTCCCTGAAAGCATTTTTAGTAATTATTAATGCTAAAAAGGTACATGAACAAGATAATTATTTTTTTTATAACATGTAACAGATATTCATAAAATCATTACTGCTGCATTTTGGCAAAAGGGTAATTTATATGTTACTTTTGATTACTTGCTTTAGTAAAAAATTCATCTGGGAAAGTCAACCATTCATTTATGTTACTAGTATACAAGCCTATCCTAATTCTGGCACACCTGGATTCAGCCATAATGATAATTTTACAGGAATCTGAATTAAGAGGTTCACTATTTGGAAATGATATAATATAAATGAAAAATGAGGGCCTATTTCTCTTCCTGTTTACTTCAGGAAGAACATAATCACATCACTGGATATTGTCAAAAAAATCCTAGCATTACTCCAATTTTTGCCAGCCAGATTAAGGCATTAATCCTGCAAGTCTATATTCATAAATATAGTCACAACTTCAGGCCCATTCAGGCAAAGATTAATTGGGAAAAAAAAGTGTTAGGCATCACTCTCAAAGTTAATAGTGAAGCATAACAAGCAATAATGTGAATTACAGTACTGAGTGACTTAGTTTCATTTTGCCTTGTCGAAAAACAACTAAAAATATGCTTATCTGACAAACAATTTCAGTCACGAGTTCATGTTACAAGAAGTCTTAATTCTTAAACTCTTATCATATCTATTGAATAAAAAAATGTATAAATGTATGCAAAAACAGTGAACCATTGAATTCTCATACATTAAGACTGTACTTTAAAGTGGGAATTGAGATGCCGAAGAAAATCTTCCTTAGATGTTAGAGATGGTGGGAAAACTTCTCGACAGAATTCACATATTCCACACTGATTCAGTTCAGAGTCTGCATATGCTTGTGCCAGCAAATCATTGTCTTGAGGCTGCCAAATGGGCTAAAAGAAACAAAAAATTATTATTGCTGAGGTATACATTATGCTGTAGTTTATATTTATATTAAAAAAATACCTGTCTCTTTAAATTAGGATTCCTTTACACCTACCTGGCCAGAGACATTAACTAGAGAGTTCTCGTTTAAGAAAAGCAAGATAGGACTTTGGTTTTTTTTAAAGTTCTATGAACACACTATCCTTGCAAATATTTAAAAATATATTGGAATCTATTAACGATAAATATTGCTATATTGCTATCAGCAGAAGTCTGTAATATCAGTCTGGTACATACTAAAGATTTTCTTTAACTTTGCATTTCAGTATTTTACTGAAGAAATCATAGTACACAATAGCCATTTAGCAGAAATGAGAAAACACATTTCTACCTTAGAATAAAATGTTTCTTGTACAGACTTAATATGATTCATATTTTATTTCCATTCTTATTCACATATAACTTGTTTTTAGTTTACTTCCAAAATAACTACCATGTCATGACTTAAGGTACTTATTTGCTCAGGCTGCCTTTTAGTATAAATGTGTCACAAATAATCTTGGTTGGGATTCCTCCTGCCATGACAGTGTCAAACTCACTGGAACCATTCTGAATATCTATCCATGCATTCTATCCATATAAACTATGTTGTATTTGGTTCAGCAGCTGCACTGCTCTTGGTCCCTGAGCTAGTTAGTTTCAAGCCAGCGGGTTTGTTTATTCAACATTGGAATTCAAGGCACTTAAGCCCAGAGTCTAAGTGTATACTATTTAGAATCATACCAACTAGGAATCAAAAAGTCTTCTATCAGTCTTCAAAGTTAAAACTTAAGTTTCATAACTTTAGTATTAGCAACACAAGATCAAATAGTTACATTATATGGCCAGGACAATCAGGTTTTGAGTCAAATAAAAACCAAATGCATCCTGTGGTGAGTACAAAGTAGAAAGAATGGCAGCAAGCTGCTGTGAGCTCTGTGTGGGGATGGAACTTAGAAGAGAGTGTGCCCTACAGGGTTTTTTTGGCTCAGTATTTTTGTCTTTTTTCACTCATACACGGGAAGGAAGGCAAGGAAGAATACAAAGTAATTTCTTTAAAAGTTTTAAATTTCTTGCTACTGACACCTAAGATTTTTAATTTTCAGCACTTGTTTAAATTTCATCACACCAAATAGTTAGAATCTATTGTTTATTTCTTCCACAGCAACCCACTGTACAACTAAGCTGACTTTCACAGCAGTTAAACCTTCTGTTTAAACCACCCTAAACTTCTTGGGAGTCAATTTCCTGGCCCATTCTGTATTTAAACAGTGTTTAGCTTATCACATAGCAATAGCAGACTTACTGTCTTTCATTATGGTCAGCAATCCATATAATTAAATTGACTAATTAGTAATTAAGTGCAATCACACCACTTTTTTCAGCTCAAAGAGTCTACTTATTGTATGTTGCTGGTGTAAATTGCATATTAAATCTATCTAGACACTGACACACTTAAATAAGTTAACACACTTAAACACATTACATAAATGTGTTTGGAATTATTTGTTTCTGATATGATGTAAAGCACCGTTTGAAAAAAAAGATAAAATAGTATTGTAAAAACTATTTGGCATCTTGGAAACATAACAAGGGGAGGTACCCATCCAGCAACCCACACACGCCGGCACTTAACTTCCATTTCTTGAGTGCTAAGCTTGTGCTTAATATTCTTGTCAGAACAGGGATCTATTTAAACACACATTCCATTTCAAAAACATTAATATTGAGATTAATAGACTACTGAATTGGTTTTAAAATCATGAACAGACTTAGAAGTATTTTTGGTGGAAACAACTCCCTCAAACTGCAAATACCAATAAACATGTGCAACTATATGAAAGTCTCAGCTAAATGTAGTCTGTAAAATCCTAGGTTCACTAATATCCATGTTTATTTTAATCTACTGCTCTTTTCAGTCACGTTTTTTTTTTAAAGTTACATTCTAAGAAAACAGTACTGAGTTTTTAGATTTAGTATCCACATAGAAGGAAAGAGCTAAATTTATTACACCAACTGAGAGCAGTTCCAAGAACTTGCTGTTGCCAAATCTATTGCATTTATGGGGTTTTCCATTTTATAAGTTAACATATGTAGTAAATACTTGAAAGTTTTATCTACACTAGGAAAAAAAAAAAGATGTATATAATTCTCTCCTTTTTGGCTTTTCCTTCATTTTTGGAAGGGATGAGAGAAGCTGTAAGCAGCATAACCACCCCCTAGAAAGGTGGTAAAAATACTAAGAACAAGTTTATACATAAATTTTATAAATAAAGGTTAACAGAGTGAAAAGGGCATGTATACAAGTAACTTAAAAAAAAATTACTCTTTTAATCTACATATATATTATCTGTGACCAAATCTTTAGCAAAACTTACAGTCAGAGAAAACCTCTAGAGCTGAGTCCAATTAACTGGGAAAAATACTTAAAACCTAGTTTGAAAGCAGCTGAATAAAGGTGATGGATATTTAAATATACTGATATAAACAGATGTATATTTAATGGATTCTCAAGTAACACTGGCTTGTTTTAAGCAAACTTCTGAATAAGAAATAACATTTTAATCAATGCAGTGCTATTGTAGATATGACTTTCAAATACTTAAGAGTTCACTATTAGCTTTCTTTTTCTCTGCGTGCTAGCATTAGTACATTTTTCTCCACAAAACAGATCATTCACATTTTAAATGCTGGCTCCAAATTAATTTCCTTATTTTGCAGAAATACCAGTGGTCAAAGGCTTGCTGCTATTCAACCACTGTTCTGTACTTTTTAAGCTGCAGACTCCCCTATCAATTTATAACCACATACCAGCTGTTTCACTTGCTGTAATGTACAATGCAGGGTGCCATCTATTGAAAAATGAATACACAGACTAACTAGTAAAAGAACAGGCTGGAGAGGGAATACAAAAAAGGAGGATAGTAACAAGCAATGGAGTGAATTCTTTGCAGTTCCACAGGAATTCTACTAGCTGTAAAATAAATGTGGTAATTTGTTTAACTTAGTCACAACTTTAACGGGGGACCTAATGAAAAATACAATAAAAACTGTAATTAATAAGTTGGTAAAGAATTGAGATCTCCTACATTACAAACAGATATTTAAAATAGCTTTTGAAAAAATCAAGCTTATAGCAGCAATCTTTCAACGCTTTAAAATTTTCACTCAAAAAGTGGTTTGCAATAGAAAATTAAACTAGATTGGGTAAATTTTAGGAGAAGAAAACATTAAAGCTATAATGGCCTACAACACTTTCTAAATTCTGATTTTGCAGGTCATGCAGTGACTAAATGAAGAGGTAAAGCTCTTCTGCTGCATGTACCTTGTCATTAGGAAAGAACATAAACTTCATCCATGTAAATGGTTAAAATAGGTGTATTCCACCCTCACAGAATTCCAGATTATCACTATTTGCTTATTCTTGAAAATCTGTCCTTTCACAAAGTACCAGAAAACCCACAAAAATAAAAAAAAACCAAACAAACACAAAATCAGTCTATAAAGCTCCATAATTTTGCAAGCTTTCATCTGAGACAGGATATTTCACAAAAGAGGCAAAGTATTCAGAAACATGAGTGTCAGAACACGTCAATATGTTTTACTGCATTACAGCTACTGCGCCTTGTTTTCAGAAGCTCCCATGGACTTCAGGCTATAAGTGAAATTTAAGCCCAAATTATACACATATACCTAAAATAAAGTATTTTAGCGATCTTTTCTTCATTCAAAAAAAAAAATTATGGTGTTTTCCTACAATTACAAAAATTTAAGCTTCTTAGAACAGAGGAACACGATGTCATTGATACCTCAGATTGAGACAAAAAGTAGCTTTTTTTCCACAGTGAAAGTATTTATCTGTTTAGGTTTTTAATTGGTTAATTTTTCCAATTCTCTGCTGTACATGAAAAACAATTAAAACAAATGTGTGCTCTATACAACTGAGATCAAGGGTAGAAAGAAAGCAATCTAGGGGGCAATTTAGGATTAATGACAGCTTTGAAATAGATATAGAAGCAATTAATATCCAGATGAACTGAAATTTGTAAAAACATCCAGTGCTTATGTCTGCTTATATTCCTGATGTTTCACTGGGAAAGCATCTTGAACACATTCTGCAGTATTAGGAAGAAGAAATGATGAAGATACTGTCTTAAAAAAAGACTGATCAGCTTTCTTAGAGAATATATTAATCCAGTCTCAAAGATCTTTGCAAAATATGTGTCTGAATCATTATAATTTTTTGAAATGTAGAATATTTATAGTAAGATACCTGATGAGGACCTCTGATGGTTGTTCCAGCAGCTTCTAAAGAAAAAATTACTTCAGGTACACCCTGGTTTGTGTGCTTAGGTACAAATGCGAAACCACTGTCTGTTGTTTTTAAACATGGTTTGTCACAGATATTTTCTATAGGCATCTTTGGATGATCTGAGGGTTTGTTTTGTCAACAGTAGTTAAACTTTGTAAAGCTGAGGTCAAGAGATCATTGCCATGAGCTTCAAATGAGTTAGGTTCCAATTTACTGAGGTTAACAGCACGGTCTCTGTGCTCCAGGTTAAAATTATGATCTTGAAGCATGTTTTCAGATATACCAGTACAAGGAACTGTTGGTTTTTCCTGAGTGCTCTGCAAGAAAGCAGAGTCATTGTCTGTAGGTGGAAACTTGACATTAAATTTAGAAAGTGATTCTACAGAGTTGTTGTCCTCATCTTGGCCCACTCCTCTTGGTGTGATAGATGTGATGCATGATGCACCTCTATTTATATCCTTTATAACCCGAGGCTTAAAAAGCTCTTCTGCTTGTTCATCAGTTTTATCTGTGCACTGTATCGGCATGGAAAACTGTATTTCTGTGAAGAAAGAATGAAGAAAATATTAAATAGTCCATTGAAATATAGTTATTAAAAATGTGGTGTTGATGTATTTTTTTTCTTACTTCCCTGCTTTTTTAACTATTTATTTTCTTTTTAAAATCAGATTGAGTTGTAGTTCTCTTTCACAAACATTAATTCTGACACAAAAACTATCAGAACAGAAATAGAAGGGAATACTCCCAGTAATTATATTTCTCTTTGATTTATGGCTATAAACATTTTCATCTTATTGAAAATTATGTTGTCCCATAGTCTTAACACATACTTGCATATTCACTGAAGTGTTCTGGCAGAAATAGAAGCTGGAACCCAAACCACTTCACACAGTGCCAAGAACATGCTAGGCACCATGAGCACGATTTTAGAAGGTATTCAGGTACCCAACTCCCACTGGTTTCCAAATTAGTTAAATATTTAAACTGAATAGCTATTCAGAAATGGGACCATGTTTTCCCTTTGTTTCAAGATTTCACCCTTCATTTTTGGCACTATATTAATAAAAATGGCAATGGTTACTCCTAACCAGGTCAGAGAGTAACTTAGGTAAAAAACTGATTGTACAGCAGCCTTCTGGCAGTGGAACATGGAAGTAACAAATCAAACATTAAATCTATATAGCTTTTGTCATGTATACCATTACACACAGTTGATTTAAGCACTTCTTTTATTATCTATAATGCTTACATCATGTATGGCTTTTCACACAGTTTAGTTAGGCACTTTGTTGGGAATCAAAACCATTCTTGTAAAGTTGCCAAACACACTTCCCCCAAAATTCCCACCTCCAAATAATAAAGTTATTAGCATACAATCAGACTACCACAATACAGTTCAGAGCAATTTGAAGCAATGAGATACCTGCTAACACTTCATGTAACAAAACTTCAGTAATGGATGACCTAAATTAAAATCAAGTGCTGAAGTCAGCATCTTTTGCTTCAGCTGTGTGCATCTGGCAGATGTTCATTGAAATCACTTAATATATTGAGTCTGATCCTACTATTAAGGAAAGTTAGTAGAGAATACCCATAGTATTACATTGTATTACCCATAGCTTACACTGTATTAGAGGTAAGCATTAGCAGAACTGGACATTCGGGATCTCTCACAGTTTCAAAAACATCAAGCCTTCCCTATGTCTTCAGGAAGTATTGGATTAAGCTCTTGTCCCATATAAGAAAAGAGTATTTAAAAGTCTGCACAAGGAAGTCTAGAAACTAGTCCTCTGTCTGACTCTCCTCAGTCCTGCAGTTTTCCTCTAACAGATATGGGGCTACAGGCATTCATAGCAGACATCTTTTGAACTGACAGCCAAATTAAAAGCAAGCAAGTGCTGTCATTCACACAGTATGATGGGATATCACATGTAGTAAGTGCCTGCCTCTCACTCCAAGGGACAAAACAATTACAAGAGCCATTGATGTGATGACTGTCTTTTATAGCATGTGATTTGGAGCATTCGTCATAGAATGCCAAAACTGGCGGTGCGTTTTCTTGGTGAAATACTGAGCACCATGTGAACAGACTTGAAAAAGGCAGATGGTAAACAGTGGAAGTACTTCTATGTATGTGTAATTTGCAGTATTTTCAAATATAAAGCAAAGCTTTCAAACAGTTGAATCACAATAAGAGCTTAAGTATGATATTACCAGTTTCAGGTTCTGGCTTTATCTTAAATATACTCAGTTGGTCTGTTTGTTCTCTGGCTAGCATACATATTCGATGACACTCTTCTTTCATGTCCTGGAAAATAGTCTCCAGATTCTCTCTGGAAGATCAAAATTGTAAATTAAAGAGTCAACCAATTCAGCTTGTTGTGACCTTTAATCTAGTCACACCCACAAACAAGAGAAAAACAATAGGATATGCTACTTTTCTTGGATATCTTGTGCCTCAACATATGTATACATATTTTTGTTCTCCTCAGTAAAAGCAAGCAGAAAAAGGAAAAGGAAATGTTGTTAAAGATTTGTTTAGTCATATCATACATATATATATTTGAACATAGGAACTGACCCTGCAAGGACCACTCCCAAAAATCCAGCCTTTCAGTTCTTTCAGTCTTTCAGGTATTTTGTGGAAGAGTTTATCTTTCCCAAGGGTACTGTTTCCACCTCAGTTCTAGGGAAAATAAGATGCTGCCACTATGAACATTGTTTGCTGTCGTTGCCAGTGCACTCCAGACTGCAGAAGAAGGAACACACAAGCATTTGTTATGGTTTTTTCCTTCTCTGTCTACCTGGCATTATGGGGAGGAGTTTGTCAACTTATACCCTCTTGTTTCATACAATATGATATAACTTCTTTTTATTCTGAGTCATTTATTCTATCTTTTCCAGAGTATCATATGGGAATCTGATATTTAGTTATCTGCACTGAGAATGGTAAAAATAGTTCATGCTGGTGTGAGTTTATTTCTGCAAAGGCACTGTTATTTAGTTACTGATGCTTCTATAAAATTCCACTGTGGAATTTTGATAAACTTGCTGAGTAACTTATATTTTTAAACACAATATAATGGATTTTATAAAATGAACTTCAAAGATGAAAAAGTGAAGTTGAATTTGTGTTCTCTTTTGCATCTTTTCATCAAAAGATCTCAAAAGGGATTTTTCTTTAATCCAGTGAATTGCTTTCTTTTTTATTTCTTATTCATACAGCAATCTGACTGTGTTCCTACTTCTGTTGTGTTTCTCTTTCTGAAGACACAAATGTCTACTTGTATCTCATTTGAAAAAAAGATCTACAGAAGTAGTTAAAATTATTACTGTTAACACATTCTGATAATTTTCCAGAAGTTTTGATAAATAAGAAATAAAAGAAAATAAAGTTTCTATTCAGAAATTTAAAATATAGCTATGATTAGATGAAGCAGTCTTAATTTGCTAGACATTTGTGATACTATAATCTCAATCTATAAGATTACCAGCAATCTTACCAGTCACATACCTCCTTCCAAGAAAACAGTAAAGTAAGGAAGCTATTTGAGAGCAGAGGGACAGAAGACAGGTAAAGGTTTTTCATTTTTTAGATATAAATCAAAAAGACAAGTCTTTCTCACATTACAGTCTTATTTCCTCTCTTTCTTATCACAAAAGAGTAGTGAGCCAGACTAAAGATCCATGTGATTCACCTAGCCTAAGTATGGGAGTGGTCAAAAGCAGATGCCGAGGCAAGAGAATAAGAAGAAAGCAAGAAATTGATACTTTCCCTTAATACGCCCCTAACCTCACCTTAGAGAATCTTCTATTTGACCCCAGCAAAGTTAAAAGTGGCATTACTGGCCACTTTTATGAAAAATACAAACCTAAGACTTAATTCTATATTTTTCTGAAATCACTGGCAGAAGAGGAAATCTACAGCTTTTGATGTCTTGGTCATAGCAGGGGCTGGCTGCCTTCAGCTTACAGATAAACTTGGTTTCAAACTATCTAATTTGGGATGGATCAGGCCAAGAATTATTTCTTCATGCTGCCTATCAGAGTGCTTCCTGGCAGCACAGCAGGCTCCTGTGCTGTGCTGCCATCAGTTAATCCATCATGGCTGTACATTCCTGCCCAGAAGAGTTAATGCAAGGCAGTCAATGCTTATCCAAACCCCAGCATTAACACCCACCACCGTTTCCCAGAGTTTAACCTCCTGCTGAACCGAGTGGATATCTTCCTCCCTCCCAGGTTAGCCCTCCATACTTGTAAAGCCCCAGCTATGACTGCACATAGCTGTTGGCTCCATTATCCTCCTGCATTAGCTCTTTGACCTTTGATGCTGCCCCCTCCTGACTCCCTGCCCAGCCAGTTCTTAATGCACTGTGCAGAAAAGAGGGCAATAGCTGCCCTTACTCAATTGCAGAAAAGCCAAAAGCAAATTTGAAAAATGCTGCAGAAGTATTTACCTTTCAGGTGAAATACCAGAGATCCCTAGAGATAATTCAGGCTTATCTGGAACAACTTTCTTACTTTTCACCTTGAAGTAAAAGATGAAAATATTGAGCATGTTAGCATATTAATTTTGCGCTTCACCTTGATATGAATAAAAATCTCATGGGGTCCTTCACCTAGTCCTGTTGAAAGCTCTCAAAGCATTGTCAAAATGACAAAAGCAGTTTGTGTGAAATTCCTAGTTCCTTTCAGGTTAACTTATTAACTCAGTGTGGCATTTCTCTGCTTATACTCCCTTGAAACGGAACTAGTTCTAAGAATATTGCTTGATTGTAATTAGTTTTCAGTCATGTATAAAGTAAGATTCTGTCTTTTGTAAAAGCTTGTTACTCAGCTATTTTACCTCTTAAAAATCAATTTATTCACTGAAAATTTCAATGAACACATCGGAAGCTAATATGTCAGGAGTTCTAGCAGTTTTTAAAATAAGTTATTAACTTTGACTACCACCGTGTGGTTCACTCCAGTATTACATAGTTTTACATCTGCCAGGCATTAAGGGAAGTTTTCATAATAACCACTCACTAAGCTGCAGTTCCACTAGAGCTACATTACCAGATGGCCTGAGTAGTTCATATGTGCTCCAAGTCAGACATGAACTTGAGCACGCCTGCCAAATCAGCTGATTTCAAAGATGTGTAAGCTCAGAAATCTGTATAAGCTGATCCATTGCCTATAACCAGAGGCATGTCTTACCTGTAAGGCTGAAGTGCAGCTGCAGCTCCTGTAGATGCATTTGAGCTGCCTTACACCCAGCAACCCAGGATATAAGTCCTTGCCACAGTAAACTAAGCAATGCTTAGGAGGTCTAATAGCAATAAGTTCTGTGTTGCTGTGCTCTTATGCTTACCTGTGTTCACTTTAAACTAGGTAGCTAATATGTGTATACATGGTTAGACTCACACCAATGACTGCACTCTAGCTATCCCACAAGGACAGAATAGCACCCTGGATGCTATTCTGCAACAAAAATAGGGAGCTAATCTGGAGTTTTGACAAATATGATAATTTTCAATATATACCATAAAATAATTAACATACCAACTAACCAATAAGCATTTAATGGTGTTCCCTATGTGCTTTGTATAATTTGACAATTTCCTAGCAATTACAGAATGATGACATTTAAAATAAATTTATCAGAATAATTAGTATGAATTCCAAACATTTCATGTTTGAAAGAAGTAATAATTTACAAATGTTTGTCTTTATTTTATCTCTACTTGATTTCTTATCTTACCTCCCTTTTATATGTTGGCATCTGTATACTCTTTCGTGCTTCATTTAATTCTTGCAATTTGCTTTCCAGATTTCTTATTTTATCATCTTGATTGGAAATAATAGATAAAAGCTTCCTTTCCTTTTGATTGCTTTTGTCCTCAAGTTGCTTCAATTTCATGCTCTCACTGTCTAACTGTTCCTAAAAAATAATTTTAGAAACACCAGTACAATTAATAAATTTGAGGCTTGTGGAATATCAGTATTCAGCAGTCTATAATAAGCTAAATGTAGGTTTTGCATCATAAGTAAGGGTCAGTCTTGTTTATTACATTAATAATTTTCAATTGATAGTGAAGATCTACCACTACACATAGCTGTAACTCATCATAGGTGATTACTCAAAACAACTGTATCTTTCTCAAAGTCATATTAGTGTTTATATAAAATCAAGATACTTTCTTGATTCACTTGCTATATAATTTACATTAACATTTCATGTATAATATTTTGCATATATGATACATAAAATAGTATTTAATTAATTTCAATCTTAGACCATTTTGAACATGTTGATAATTATGCAAATTGAGCAAACCCAAAACACAATCACACAATCACAGAATCCTAGAATATCTCCAATTGGAAGGGACCCTTGCAGGACTATCTAAACCTAAACCACAGAACTTTAGAGCATTGTCCAGAGAGGCTCAGTGCCATTACAGCTCCCCTGGAGAGCCTGTTCCAGTGACCAAGAGTAGTCTCAGTGAAGGACCCTTTCCTAATGTCCAGCCTGAGCTTCCCCTGATGTGACTTCATTCCGTGTCCTCGTGTCCTGTCACTGCTCACCAGAGGGAGGAGAGGAGAGCAGCACCTCCCTGTCCACTGCTGCCCTTGAGGGAGTCGACTGCGATGAGGTCACCCCTGAGCCTTCTCTTTTCAGTCTCAACAAACATGTGACCTCAGCTGCTCCTCCTAATTCTTGCCTTCACAACTTTTCACCATCTTGGTCACCCTCCTCTGGACATGCTCCAATAGTTTGATGTCTTTTTTGTGGCACCCAGAGCTGCACACAGTGCTCGAGGTGGGGCTACTGCATTGCAGAGCAGAGTGGGACAATCCCATCCCTTGCCTGGCTGGCGATGCTGTGCCTGATGCCCCCCAGGACACAGCTGGCCCTTTTGGCTGCCAAGGGACACTGTGGACTCCTATCAACTTGCCAGCAACCCAAACTGCAGGTCTCTTTCTGTAGGGCTGCTCTCCAGCCTCTCATCCTCCAATCTTTATGTATAACCAGGATTGTATTGCAAATATTTCAGTCCTATAAAGATTTGTGGAATAAAAAGCCCTGGCTGCTATCACTTTGATGATCCATCTAGTAATTCATGGAACTTTTAACTATGTGGGATTTTTGTGGAATAAAGAAGAAAATAACAAACAATTTTTTTTAATATGCTCAAATATAGTAGTTGCAAAAATTTTCAAGAAACAACTGACAGTTAAAAACTGCTACTATGAAAACCTTATGGTTGTTAGTTTATGAAATCTAGGGAACTGTATCAAGTGTCACAGAAAGTGTCCCCAAGCCCCATGATTGTCTCTGCAAGAGAAGTAAGCTCAAAGGGTTAACTCTTAAAGAAGAATGTATGTGAATATAGTCTGTCGACAGGCAGGGTAAGATGAAGAGGAAAGGAGCAACCAAGTGCTTTTTCAAGATCCTTTTGTTTTATTGTCAAATGGAACTTACATAGGGTGAGGTTGTGCATTTGGAGATCAGGTGGGTAGGGGCTACCCTGCTAGACAAAGACAGCCATGCAGGGATAGGTCCAGAGCTGGTTTACCAAGACACCAGCAGGCTAAGCATAGATGTGTGTACATATAGCTGACACAACTGTTTAGCCTCAAAAAGTTATACTAGCTATAGTATACATAGTTATACTAGGATAAAAAAGAAAAACCTGCAGAAAAATAGCTTTGAAGGCCTTGGTTTATAGTCTCAATTGCAGCTTTGAATAGCAAATCTACAGTAAGAGCTTCAATGGAACTCCAGACTTGGGTGGCATCTTAAAGATCTAGATTAAGCCTCTTCTGCTTAGTGACTTCAAAACATTGCCTAAAAATGCCATGTTTCAATCCCAGCAAAACTCCTTAATCCTAACTCTACTATGCTTTGCATTTCTGACACGTAAAATTCAATTTCACATTTAAATATAAGGTAAGGGGATACAACTTCTCCTGTGTTTTCCTTCATCATCATTTGCTGGAAATCCAAACACCTAGCAAAAAGGTTTCATCAAAGATAGTACTTGCCCTTGAGGAACAATTGTATCTTAAGGACAGTAAAAGAACTCACTGAGCCTATGATACAGCATAATTCATGACTTAGAGACTATTACAGCTCCAAGTCACATGTGGGTTTTCAAAGGCCCTCAGATAACAGGAGACCCTGCAGAAATGGCCAGTAGTTCTCCCCCATTTCACTCACATCTGCAGGAAGGGAGGACAAGATTTAAGCAAGCAACAGAAAAAAGCCACATAAGAAGAGCCATGCAACATGTTGCAGTGAAAACATATCAGTACATGCTGATGGAAATCATCATTCCTGTGCATCATCAGGATACCAGGAAAAACACTGGAGAAACAATTACACCTTTTGGGATCTTTCAATAACACAACCCTTCATAGCTTGATGATCTTAAGAGTTTCCAATACTGTACCTGGCAGTTTGCAATGACATGGTAACCCTTCTAAACTGGCTGAAGATTACAAAAAAACTATTTGATAAACTTCATAAACTTTATAAATTTTATAAATGTCACACAGGTCTTTTAAGCATGCTGGTATTAGCTGTTAGCAAAGTGGTCACATATATATTATGAACAGATCAGTATATTTTCTTTTGCAGAGACTTTATAGGATCAAAGGACAATTGGAATTGGAAGGGACTTCCAGGATTCTCTAGCTTCTAATCAAATCAGGGTCAGTTACAATGTCTGATCAGGTTACTCAATTTAACCTTGAATTTCCCAAGGATGATGACTGCACTTTTCCCATGCCTGGCCATCCTCATGGTGAAATGTTTTCCCCTGTGTCCAGTCTGAACCTTTCCTATTTCATCAGCCCATTGTCTCTTATCCTCCTGCCATGCACTGATGCCTTAAGTTTTAACTTTCATATTTTCCAGATTCTGCACTGTTTTAGTATGTAACTCTGAACTTCATGTAAAGTGTTATTAAGTTCTCTTCACAGTTTTATTAGACAAAACAATCCTTTTCCAGCCTGAGAACCAAGGACACCATTGTAGCTTCAGGCCCAAAAAGTGTAAACAATGGCAAATTGAGGAGAGCAATCTGGGAGGATGTGACTTCATAACCTGAAGCTGTAATTGGACAATTAACCCCAATTTGTAAATGGACCAAAACTTACAGAAGTGTGAAAACTCGTGGTTGGGGTCCATCTTGGGTGGAGCCATGGTTGGGCTTTTGTACTGGCCAAGGTGCATCCTTTAAAGGCCTTTTAATAAATATCTACTTTATTCCTTTAACACTGTCTAGCCTGTCTTCTAGGCAGCCTCTCTAGGCATCAACAACCCCATTAAGAGCCCAGCTCCATCTGCCTGATAATAACCTGAATGCAGGTATGGGAATGCTATTAGCTTTCCCTGAAGCCACCTTTTCTCCAGGCTGGACAAGAGCAGATTTTGCACCTTCTCATGGGATACATACTCCAGCCCCCAGTTAGCTCAGTGGGGCTTCTGCTGAACTCACTGTAGTTTGTCAATGTTTTTCCGGTACTGGAGGTCCCTAAGGCCAATGTATTATTCCAGATGCAGTGAACACTGAATAGAGGGAGATACTCACTTCCCTGGATGTGCTAGCTGTGCTCCTGTTAATACAACACAGGGAGCTGTTGCCCTTCTTTTCTGTCAGGACACGCTGCTGGCTCATGCTCAGCTTGCTGTCTAACAAGATCCCAGCCCTTTTCCAGCAGAGCTGCTCCTCAACTAATCAGCCCCCAGACTGTACTGCAGCAAAGGCAGGTTCCTTTATTTTTCCCTGAAGTGTGCTATAATGGTCTGTTTCGGAGGCTTCCTAAAATAAACAAAAGGTCAGGTAGTTTCAAGGAAAAACTCAATTCAACTGATGAACTATAAGTGGTCTCAAGGAATATTAACTGTGACTTTTAACAGTTTCCCAACAAACTTTTCTTTATTAGTGAGTAGAGATAGATTAAACAGATGAAGCAATAGGAGAAAAGGCTTTCAATACCAGAATTTCTTATATCTTATATTAGGGTCTAATCCTGCTGCATACATCGTACCAGCAGCAAATAACAGCTACACACACAATATTATCAGCAGCAAAAAAGTCAAGTACAGCTTTCTTTGCATTAAAGACAGGAAACAAAGTGACACTAGCAAAGCTGGTATGGACTGGAACATGGAACTCCACAAGACTGCTGCAGTAACTGCTCTTGGTTACATAAGTAATTTTAGCCCTATAATTTAGAACATAAAGATGGCTACTATATGTCTGCCATTCCTCTGCCTATGCTCTGCACAAAAGAGCTAAATATTTATTGTAGGATGAAGAGTTTTGAAATGTATAACATTTGTATCATTCATTCTTGACACACAGTTTCTTCCTCCTTTTCATGGCACAAGACACTTGAACCAATTCCAGACAGCGTTTAATACTGAGGTTCTTGAACCAGCAAAATGGGATCATAAGCATGTTTTCTTGTCACAGGAGCTGACTTTAGCTTTATGTCTTATTAAGATCACAAGGATTCTGATATCTGACTGTTCTAAAATGTAGAAGCTTGACATCATCTCCTCTCTAAGGTTTTTGGTCTGATGCACAGCTTTGCCTCCTCTGAGACAGTGGCTGGATCCCAGTTCTTCCTACTTAATAAAGTTTAGCCAGGGTCTCAAAACTAGGCAGCAACACAGGCACCTTTGTTCTTCTTGGGCAGAGGGCTGAAAAATTCTGGTAATGTTGTATATAGTTGGGCACTGACCACCAAGCCAATCTGGCCCGCTCACTTCTTTCAGTGAAGACAAACGTGAACAAGCATAACCCCAAAGCGTTTTATGACACACAGGCAACAGACCTTGACAACAGCATATAAAATACACATGTATGGCCACCTACTCGAAAACAAAGAAAAGACAGCTCCTCCCTCATTTTAAACCTCTGAAGCTCTAATCATGCACCTATTACAATCAATTCAGGATTTCTATTGTCTTTACTGCAGGACAGAATACAGTCCACTGAAAAATCCCACTGGACTTAGCAAATGACAGTTTCAAAAGGTTTCAATAAACCCAAGCATCTTCTGCCATGGGAGAGACTCTGAATTTCAGGGACAATGTAGAGGACAATGGCTGTAGGAATAATGTATTTGGTTTAGAGCAGACTGTGGATAGAATATGAGTAGAAAAATACAGGCTTTCAAATGGGATATTCAAACTTCCAAATTTCAATACCTGAAAAAGCCAACACTTTATTGAATTACGCACAAGAAAACTATACTGGGTCAGTGACAGGATGGTGGATTTTCAGTTTAAGAGATGTCAAAATATGACATCTGGGGAAAAAAAAAAGTACAAGAAAACAGGAGACATTTATGATATATCCGTTAATAATTTCCCAGATCTTCTTAGTAATAGTTTCCATCTATTTATTAACTCTCAACAGATGTCTCTTCCACAGAGTTATCCAATTTTCCCTTGAAGCATGAATTCCACTGGCTTACTGTGTTTTTTTTTTTTTCAATCAAAAGATAGCTTGTGTAGAGACACTGATGTATATCTTCCCTCATAGCCATGAAATGCATGGCCAAGACACAGCCAGAGCTAGCACAAATGTGTGTGCCTCTGCTGTGCTGTCTTGACATTTTTGTATCACTCTTGCCAGATCAGAGCAAGTTTACTAGATACAATACCAAACATCAGGGTCCTCCTTGCATTGGAAGGATGGTGCAAATATATCCATGTGCCTCTGCAGAAGGCAGCCTTTGTCCAGTCAAACATACTTTCTCAAGCTCCATGCTTTTTCCCAGTAACAGGAACAGAGAATAGGCTGGGTCAACCCAACTCTGCATGGGTTTAAATCTCTACACATCCCCTCTAAAAAGACCTTGTTTGAATAGCAATGTGCCTGGGTTTAAGTGCATCACCTTGCAGACAGACTTAAATAGTTCCTTCTGCATGGAGGTATTTCAGAAATATTTCTGTTCATGGAATAGAAGAAGCAAAATCCAGATGAAATACCTGTTGCTGAGAGGTAACTGCAGCAATGGGCTACACAAAACAAATATGCAGATAAAGAAAATAATCTACATTCCATTTGGAAAATATCTCTAGAAATGACGATTCCAGCTTCCCTTGCATTGCCTATAATCTCCTGTAGAGATCACATTATTTCAGTGTTTCCCCGCAAGATGAGCAGGCAACACATCTTCCTCTCATTCCTAACTCACTACAAGACTAAATTACTTAAAACTATTGTTCTTTAGTAAGCATTCAGAAAGAAGACTATGAAATACTAGACTTGGTCAGATCTTCATGTGCAACCATAAGATATAATTTTTTTCCAGCTCAACACAACACACTGCACAAATAGACAAAGATGTTTCATCAAAGAATTAACCCTTCATCTGTGTTTTAATGCAAGTAAGTGCAAAGATTAGGAAAGAAATGACATCTTATAATTACAGATTCTGGTGTAGAAAAATTATATAAAGACTTTATTTTAAATAGAAAAGGAGTGTATAGAAATATTTGCTGGCAGTATGTTTAAAATGTTTGCAAAGGCTTAGTCCCATATAAGATTCCTTCAGGATAACTAAGAAAGCCCCAGTAATTCAATGAAATTACTTTTGGATTTAATGGAATTGCATTTCTCATAAAAAATGTGTTTCTGTGAATTTATCACGATTAATTTATTTGTAGCTTAGGAAATAAACCCTGAAATTGACTCTTTAATTCTAATGCCTGATTTCTCATAAGGGTCTTTTTAAAGACCCTTAGAAAGTCTCTGCTATGGAGATTCACATTCAAAAATAAGAGACTTTATGTTACAAGACAGCTCTCAAAAACCACAGTGAGATGATTTACAATAAGAACAATACCACTTTGTGCATTTCTGTCACTGTCTTTTCTCAATATGTAAAATCCATTCAAGGCATTTCCCAGCTATTCTGGGCTATTACTTTATTCTCATTCCTGTTACACTCAATAGGCTGTAGTGAAAATCTTAACGTTACTTCAATGAGGAGAGGCAGAAGAGACATCATCTTAACACTGGCTATTTAAAAAACCCAAACAAATCAGCATCTCCCGAGCAATGGATTGTTCACTTCCCACTCCACAACTTTTTGAGTGCAGATTCTCCATTTCTTGTAAAAATACAGAGACTGTTTGCAATGTGAAATGCTCTCGTAAGAAAGAAGAAGCCCTTCTATGGGTTTTGGCAAGTTAAAAAATAAGTAATCAACTAAGTTCCTGCTTTATGATCAAAACTGTTCTAGAGAGCTTGATGGCCAAACAGAGATTTCACTGGGAAGGACCAAAGATAATGCTTAGTTCACCTAAATAGGCTGCAGTGGCACAACACTCATGCACTTCATGTGTGATGTCTTATCTTCTTTTTGCCAGGGTCGGGATTAATGTGCGAGATGGTATTTCTTGTTCTGTTAAAAGGCACCTGTAAATATCTCACTTATCTTTTAGGTTCTCACAGCACAAAAGTGAACTTACTGCAGGTGACATACCTTTAGGAGTTTTTCTCTTTGCTTTGCTGTATTCAGTTTTTCAGAGAGCTGTCTGAAAGGTAAGTTGGATGTTTCAATGTCTTCATGCATCAGAATGTAAGGATGCGCATTGCCTTAAATTAAAAAAAAAAAAAAGAAAAAGAAACCACTGACTATCACTGCATTTTTCATGGTCAGCTTCTAAGTAAAAGCAAAATTAAAAGAAGCTAGACTTATAGCTTCTTTATAAACTTCTTTGTGTTCTTTGAGCAAGCCTTCATATTAAACAAGCAAGAGATGCTAAATTCTGTGGTTAGAGACAATGCAAGACTAAATCGGCAATAAAGAAATGTACATGTACTCTTAGAAATAAAAGTCAGCCACTTTGCTAGTATTTATGAAAACCAGGAGTGTTAGGCTAGTGTGAATAAATATTTAATGAGCATGGCAGATTAACACATGGTTACTTTGACTCTTTTCTCTTATTTGTGTAATACAGTCAAACAGTGAAAAATTATCCATCAATGACTATTTGATCTGAAAGAGAATTACCTGCTTATAAAGTTCTGGTTATGCAGTAAGATTTGCATCACAAGATTCATCTAACATAAAAGACATATAATCATGGTACTCACATCTAGAACAACCCGAGATATACTTTTTAACAGGTAAATGTAAAAATAATTATGTAACAATTAAAAAAAAAAGTAGCAAATTATTTGAACCCATATTTTCATAACTTTTATTGGCTTCAGTGTAAGCAGATTCTACCTCTATAGAAAATCTCACCATTTCTTGAAGAGGATAAAGAGAGACCCCAGAAGTGTTGAATTTTATAAATAGATCTTGAAACGGCACATTTGTGTTAACTCTCACATTCACAGGAAAGTATGATACTCATTTGAAATATGTATATTGTAAAAACTGAAGCAACAAAGTCAGAACTATTCATCAGTGCAACACAGCATAAAAAGCAATCATGTGCAAACTGGAGTACATACCTCTATTAGCATTCAGAGCAGCCAACTGTGATTTCAGTTTTGCAATAATGCTGTTTTGAAGCTCTATCTTTTCCTGCTGTTCACGTACTTGCTGCATGTAGTTTTCTGTCTGCAAATATAATTTAATTAGCATTAATCTTATTCTGTTTTGACTAGGGGTCTCCTATTTGGCATATAAAAAGCAGCTCTGATTTTTAAAGATAACGGTAGTTGTGGTCGTCTGAGTAAAAACCTTTGGCAAGTCCATCTTTTTGGGACTGTAGAAAAGGTATTATAGGAAACAACCTCTGAGTTTTAATAACTATTTCAGCTATGGCAGTTGTAAAGGGTAACTTTTAAGTTAGGATTCTTCATTTATAGATGTAGAATACATTGTGCTCAAATTAAAATTTTAGTATTCTTCAGAATGCTTGTCAGTTTATCTATAGAAAAAAGTAATTTTCCCATGCATATTTTCTAACAAATAATATAAAAATAGGCTTTTAAAAATGTAGATTTTAGATGGAAAACAACAACATTGTTTATCCCATACAACAGATACTCTGTAAACCATTTTGACTGCCTATGAACAGTTTTGTACATTTCTGTGAATGTAGTGGACTAGTTTTTCTAACCCACATAATGGGGCTGGGGAGGAAGGTAAGCAAAAAGTTCCATCCTTTGTCTCCAATACTACAACTCATGCTGTAAAAGGCCACACAGACTTCTTTAATAATACTGCTTGTATTTCATCAAACTGTAAATTTTGCTAGACAGTCCATTAATTGAATGAATGGCCAGGTGGCAGGAAGTTGCTAGTATTCAAAACTATTATTTCATTAGCACATGCCTAATGCTGCAGTTACAGCAGTGCTAAAAACAAGCAAGAAAACTTGTGAAATCCCAACAAGAAACTTTCAGGAATGCACTGAATTTTTCTGAAATTAGGAATATGTCTATTACTGAAGAGGTCACCACCTGCCACCATATGGGACAAGACTCAGCATTGTTTTCACGTCTATTCATAGTTTAGCTACAGTGCTATCTAATTCTCAAATCTCAGCCACATTTAAATTCTATACCCTCCTACTGTCCACTGTGTTTGTCTGTAAAGCAGGCAGGAAAAAAATCTACAAGCAAAATTGATTTTAAAAGGCCAGGTAGTAGTTGTACTATGAGATTATTTTTTTGTTGTGTTTAAAAAAAAAAGTGATCAAAGAGCAGTACACTCCAGCAGCTATAAGAGACCTCATGAAGCAGAAAAATCACTGAGAACCAAATTGAAAATGTACAACAGCAATGTCTTGTCAACACTTCTGTACAGAGCACAGACATGACAGCTAAAACAGACAGAAGAGAAGATGCTTTTGACAGCCAGTGTGCACAAATTATTCCTTGAGTCAGATGGCAGCAACAAGTTACCAACTAGAAGATCTGCATGACAACCAACCATCCATCTGTATCAAACACCATCTGGCCGAGATGACTCTGGCTTCTGTGTGCTTGACATGGCTCCCAGCTCTAGAGACTGGCAAAACAAGTGGCCTATCGGTAACTTAAGTAGTAAACTGTTAACAACAGCATGGTGGACAATCCAACAGTGTGTGGAGGCCACACAATGAACAGAGGAAGTTACTAGAGTAAAGCACTGTACAAAGGTCATCCAAAAAACAGAGGAGTTTGGTTCAAAAAAAGCAACACAAATAATAAAACCCAAGTAATTTTAGTATCAATTCTTCTTGAAAAAATACTTTTGTTCTCTTTTAAAATCATAAAATTCAACTACTGAAAGTTTGATTAGGACAAAGATTTAATCCTTTATCAAAGGCTTTAGATTTTTAATTTCTGAACCAGTGAAAATGCAGAGAGCAATCTTGCAAGCATTTAGTTCACTTAGCACTGATAATCTCACACTTCTCTGGCTCTCTTGGAAGGACAATCTCATCTCGCACTCGATGCCTTGTTTCTTGGTCAGAAGATTCTTTCACATAGTTTTAGATTATTCAGGAGTATTAACTTAACTGGCTTTTCTTCAAATAGTTAATAGCTCACCCTACGAGACAGAATTTAAAAGATGCCTAAACATTCTAAAATGTCTTGCCTTTTGTTAATTAGTTGTAATTTCAGCACAAAAATCACACTGCTTATGCTTGTTATGTAAAGAGACCTCTACAGATTTACACCAGCACTGCTGCAAGACTATGAATAGAGACAGACTGTACAGTGGATGATTGCACACATGACTGACTTGAAATGTGTTTGTGCTGTGATGCCTTGGCTAGTTTATTTTGCCATGCAAGGACATAGCAAGACTGGGCCCAGATATCAGAATATTCTCTATTAGATCCTTCCCTGCTTCCAATTCTATTACTGCTCCATAACTCGAATGGAATATGGTTCATTGGCCCCTGAGCTAAGTCCCAGCCCACCAGCTCTACTGAGTATCAGAAAGTCCTGTAGCAATGAAAACATTCAAGCCTTCCTGTAACAGAGGTTCCATTGCTGGGCAGAATATGTATGGTAAAAAGACTATGACAAAGCCCAAACCTGATAGCTTTGAAACATGCTGTCCTACTTGAGAAGTTCTGGAGGAGTTTTGACTGAACTAATGTTTTCTGCAACAGACTAACTAAAACTTCAAAGATGCTTCTTAGTGGTCAGAATGCCTCCAGAAACTTTCTGTTACTTCATTAACGAATAAATGTACTGGTTGTTTTTAAAAGAGGAATACTTATTCTAGCAACTTTCAGGTACATTTGTCACAAAGATTTTTTAACTTAAGCTATTTACATTAATAATATAAAAAAATAATTTTTAAGAACGCAAGTTAAATTCCAAAAAGTACTTTGGTAAAGTTAGGAAAATTTGATATACATTTTTTCTGTGTTTACATTAGAAGATTTCATTAATCCTCCAAAATAGACAACACTTTTCCAACCCTTAAAACTATTAAAAATACAAAAAAAAAATCTAAGGTCAAAAACCAGAAACCCACATACTAAATTCAAAGCCTAATGACTTGCTTTGCTGTGTATTGACATGGTTTCATAATGGCAATTTCCAACTTTAACAGATGCACTACAGTGTGCATAGTTAAAGTGAAACTGGTATCTACATATACTACCATCCCTCATGTGAAAGATGGCTATAAAGATAGAATTCAGCTTCCAACACCTACTTTTTGCTGTAGTTCTTTCACAGCATGGTCCCTCTCCATGCATGCTTGCCGATAGGCTTCATAAGCTTTGTTAAGCTGCTCTCCAATGTTTTTGTCCATAATTCCCAATGTTGTTTCATCACATGGTCAAGTTAACAGACCTGAAAAGTAATCAGAAGGAAAAGGAGAGAATACTAAGAAACAGCAGTACATAACTAAAAACATATATAGCGTGACTTGTACCACTGTTGTATTCAACTGATACGTGCAGTATGTTTGACCATTAACAGCATAGCTTGAACTATAACTCTGTTCACCTCAACATTTAATTTTATGTCCAGGGATAGGTTTAAACAACAGACAAACAAAAGCAGCTTAACTCTTAATCCAATTCTGGATGTACAGAATGTGTAAATGTATCTGTAGTTACAGTTTTTAAGACTAAGACTTAAAATTGGTGCAGATTACCAGTAACCAGATTTTATGTGATCTCCAAAAGTTTAATGTTTGCATAATTGTGAAATAAAGACAGCATTAATGACCAAAGCTAAACTCAGCTTTTGGCATTGTGTGGAAAAATCATGCTCTGAAAAGCCAGTGTCCAGAGACAGAGTCCTGCAACTTGATTAGAATAAAGGGTGGGAGAGTACCCTGGGCCACACACCCGTGGGGTTTTCTCTCCGTTTCGGAGGGCGCAGCCTCCTTTTATCCTGAACTCCTGGCTGCACGATGGCCTCTTCCTTATCCCACTGGCTGAGGTACTAGAAAGGTACAGCCTTCCCAAACCCCCTACCACATATTCCCCCCTTAAACCTGTCATTTTTCCCCAAAGTTCAGAAACTCAAGCTTGTAAGGACCCATTTGTCTGTGTCAGGAGTCAAACTGTCTGGGCTGTGCAACAAACTTGCTGCTTGAAGTTGGTAAAGACATTAAGATCCATTTCAAAGATCTTAACACGGATACCCTCACCCATGGAATTGTTTGTAAAAACATTAGCACAAATCTTTCCCATCAGCATTAAGAAATAAAAAGATAAAAACTCAATTAGGTCACGCAAACCTATCCCATTCTGTGCCAGATTTGAAAATGTCAACACAACTTAACTCTACCCTAAGGTAGAGTTAAAACATCTTTTATCTAAAAATCAATGATACCAACCAGTATGAATTATGAAGACTTGGACCTTTTTATCCAATATTATGAACTTTTTACACTTTGTGTACAATTTCAGGAACAACTACCAAAAGCACAGCTATCAACTTTGACACATAAGACTAGAACACTATTAAATTCCAGATTCCAATTTCAAGAACTTTGCAAACACAGGTCATTTGCTTCTATAGTAATATATGACACTAATTTTAAGATCAAAATTTAGCATAATACAAGTACAATAGAGAACAAGTTAGTGAAGTCTTAACCCCCCGCCCCACAGCAAAAAAAAAAAATTATCAATTTAGCCTCTCCTTTATTTCTTATTTAAAACAGTGTGGACTGCCACTATCATCTCTCACTATCTCCTGGGATTATGCATAAACCACAAATACTGCTAAAGAAAGTGACATGAGGATAAACCCGGCAAGAAGAGTATAGGGTAACTTGCCTTGGACACTGCTCAAAATTCTGAAGATTGCAGCTTGATGATTTTGTTCATTTTTCCTTACTTTTGAATATATTCCCTATCATAGGGCTTGAATACACAAATGTGGTCTAACTTTTCTAGAAGGTTCAATAGAGTACTCTATGGACATCACACTTTTTTGTCCTGCAAATTTTATTTCACTGGTATGTTCTGACAGGAAAAGCAATTGTATCTCACCTCTGGCTTGGCTGTACTTCAGTAGCAGCAAAGCGAATTCTTTAACGACTTGGAATTTTTTAGGGATCCTTTGATGTCATAAACATTACTGAAATCCAAGTTTACAAGTTTTGCATAAAAGGCCTACATTGTTTCACATGGAAGGCTTTGTTTGTTTGACTTGTTTTGTTCAGTAGTTTATAATCCCTGACAGTGCACAGTGTCTCAAAGCATTGTTAGTAACACAGGCTATTTCACCCACCTCCTTCCTCCCCCAAATGGTATCCCTTCAATAAATGGAATATTCATGCTCATATCTGGGGCACACCTTTGACTAAATGGGTAGGCTTTCTTTCCTTTTCAGACGGAGGACTGTTCTGTGTAGTTCAATGAATAAAATCAGATATTATATCTGCCTTCAGGGACAGGTGCTAAACTGCAGAGAGCATTGTTATAGCTGAAAGTGACTGAAAGCGTGTTCTCACAATCTTTAAAAGCTTGTGAAGTTTGCATCAGTATTGATTTTGTACTCGTCTGAAATCCTCCAATGTTAACAACTTGCCTAGTAAATGGCATGTCCTGTACATATGAGATAACTTCAAAAAATGAGTACAATGGGATCTAAAAAACTATGTTCAGCTTCTAATGGAGAGAATAGGGCTCAGCTCCATGTGACTCACAGTTCACAGAAAACAAAGGTTTTAATTTCATTCATGCAAACTCAAACCTCCATTTGAACAGCAGTATTTAAAACTTATGCCTGATTTCCAGCCTTTTAGTCATTCATTGTAAATGGGAACATTAACAAACAGTGCTTCTGTCATTTGGACTGATGGTATCAAAAGTAATTGATCCAACAGGCAGAACTGTAGCACAGTGCCTGATTTTCTACTTTGGATGGAAAAATAATTTACTGGTAGCTCCCTAAACTTCAGACTCCATGCAAAGAAAGGTCAATGAAAGTCATTACTAGTGACACTTTAAGATGGCACTGTAACTAGAAGAATTGGTCCTATATTTGCCCCATATCCTAGACATTCTTCTTTGACCTTATCCTTCCCTTTCTTCCAGCACGAGCAACCTTTCTGTAAACTGTATCAGCAAACCAATCCAGTTTAAAACTAAACATGAAATGTATTTTTGCTGCATTAGTTTTAATGCAGGTCAGATCCACAGACCACTTCAAATGGCACGGTAACACAAGGAAGCCTGCACAGGGACAGAAATCAGCAACAGGCAGACAGAACTGTGTTCAACAGCAGCACTGTTTTATGTGTTTGAATTGTAACATGAAGTCACAGTTGTGTAACAGTGTCACAGTCTGCACTGAGAAGGATAGGCCAGCCTTCCCACACCTCTGGCCGCACATTTTTGCTGCTTACTGGTACCGCAATCCGTACTTCTAAGCTACACAGCTGAGTATGCCAAAGTAGCTCCTTACTTGCTCAAAAAAGCAACAACAAACCCCCTAAAAAAACCAACCTCGGAATTAAAACTGGAGCTAGCTCACTGCAAGGCTGCTGGAGCACTACTACCAGCACAAGGAGGCAGTGGGAACATGCGACTAGCCGTGGGCAGGACTGCCGCAGTCTACATTTAGATTGGATTAAACTACTCTGTAGTCACACCCCGGGTTGCCTGCTGCTGGAATAAATAACTGCTTCTTATGTTATCTGTCTCATATCCAGAACTCCTTGCAGTTAGAAAAACTGGCTCATTTTCCTGCTTCTCCTCCATAGGCATCAATATTTATCAGGGAATTTGCCAACTGTTCCTTGTCATTTATCCTTCTCCCTGCATCCAATGAGGAGGAAAAAACTCCCTCCCAACAGCCCTAAAAAAAATCCCCAAAAACCAACAAACCAAAAACCCCAACCCAAATATCCCCGCTATTTTAATCAGTTATGATTAGTTATGCTGTATCCAAATGGCAGCTGGAACATAATTCAGCTCAAAGCTGACGATCCTGATCTTCAGCAACTTACACTGTGGATATTCATTAGATCCTAAAGGCTTTCACAATCATTAACAGCAATATATAGTCAGCAGAAACGCAGCACTACAACATGCTGCATTTATTCTAAGAGGGTCAGAATTAGAGGAAGAGATTAGTTACAGAGGTTGTCCTGCAAGTGCGAATACCTGTGAGTGCTATGCTGCTGGAGCTATGGCAATGACAACTGGAATTTCATATTTGAGTAAAGACTTGTACACTGGATAACCACTGGGTACAGCTAATGTTGTAAGACAAACTTCTAAGTAAGCAACAAACGAAACCTGCAGATTATATTAAAATACTTGCTTAAAATCAGAAACATTTTGCTGATATAGGTGGTGGGAAGAAAAGCAGTAATATGCATTTTCTTAGTCAAATGCCAAAAAAGCTCCAACACAAAGATTAGCAACATATTTCTGCTGCAATCCCAGCTAACAGCTCACCAGAGTTTTCATACTAGTTTTCATATTGCCTCTATTGCCATACTATTTTCATATTGCCATTAAATTATGAAAGAGAGGTTTTAGCTAATCATGTGTATGTGGACATTAATTCATAATACACTTTTCTACCTCTCATAGTTTCATGAGAGATGAGAACACAGGTGCCATCCAACCAAAAGCACTTCTCTACATATTTCTGCTCTCAAAACAGATGTTTCAATTGCTATATTTTCTAAGTTACACTGTCATCATCTCGGGAACTGGAAGCCTGTTGAGGTAATAATTTGTGAGAGACTGAGAGCTCATTAAACTTTTTTGTGTTTTGTTTTTTCCCTTATTTTTTTCTGAGTAGACACAGTTCCTGCTTTGCCCGACGGCGGGGCGCGTCGTTAACACAGCAGGAGCCCCCGATGGCACAGCAGGGTTAGAGCTGGGCAGCCCCTGTGCGCTCTGGGCTCGGGACGGCGATTTCCGGAGCGATGGGGTTCGATCCTCGCGCCTTGCTGCCGCCGCCCGCGGGGGCAGCCGCCTCTTCCTGCTCCTGCGCTCGCCGCCCGGGCCATCGCCTCCCGGCAGCGAGCCCGCTGATCCCGTCCCCCGATTCCCCGCTCCCGGAGCGCCTCCGCACGCAAACTACGCGCCCCCGGCCCCGCTCCCGAGCCGGGCCGAGCGGCGCCGAGGGGGAAGCGGCGCCGCCGGGAGCGGGGGGCGGAAGCGCGGCCCGGGAGCCCCGGCTCGGGGTCCCCTGGCACGCACTGCGGCCCCGGGCCGAGCCCCGCCGCTCCCGCGGCAGCGCCGGAGCGCGTGGTGTCCAAAGCGACTCAGACTTACGAGCGCCGCACGGAGCCCGCGGCCCCTCCCGGGCACTGGGCGCTCGCTTCTGCCCGGGCGCCTTAACCCAGGAACCAGAACCGACTTCCTGCCGTGCCTTTCCCCGCCCTGTGACGGGGCGCTGCCGGCACCGGCCCCGGGTCGGGGCCGGGCAGGGCAGCGGCCGCTGGAGCCGCGGAGTTCACGCAGGGCTGGCACCTTCCTCGTCCGCCCCGAGCAAGGGTGGGAGCCTGTCCGCTCGCCCCCGGCTGTCGGGCAGTGCCTCTTCAGGCTGGCTGGAGAAGACCCCTCAAGCAGCCTCTGTGCTGCTCCCGACGTCCCCAGGCCTTTCCTATTTCTTTCTGTGATTTGTAAATAACAGTAGTTACATTTGTAATACACTTTTCATGCTCAGCGTAGTTTCTCTCTGAAGGGTCTGTTGTAGGTTACTAGAGAGGCATTTCCCTGCCTGCGTTTATTTCATGCAGGCAATGGATACTATAAGTAAGAATATAATGGAAAACAAACAGTTTTAATTTTGCTACTGCCTGAAGCCCTTCTCTCTTTAGGTCACATGTATAAGTACAACTTTCTTTCCTGACGGTGTGTAGGAGGATGGGAGCTGATGGGAGAACATGAGGCATTTGGTACATACTTACGCAGGATACCATCACAGAGCCAGCGGCAGAGAAGCACTACAGATTTTGAATTAATCTCTGCTGTCTCTGAACCACAGTGAACATACCCATGCAGCCGAGCTGTGGTGTTTGTTCCAGGGCAGAGCTTTTTGCTTTGCCCACAGATCAGAACTTGTGTTCCAGCTATTACAACCTACCTACCCTGGATGCCTGCCCTTGGAAGCTTGAGGACTGAGCTCAAACATAGCCACAGAAAAAGTAGCCAGTTGCTCTCTATGCTTTTTTGAAGATTATTTCGCTTGTAATTTATCTTTCCTGCAAAGACTTCAGCAACTCTTTTGGTCTGTTTTGGCCTGTATAAGGCTAAAGAGACTTGGAGGCAGACAGCTTAATGAGCCTATACATATACTTCCTGTTTGGCCATTTTTAAGAGCTTCAGGTGAGGTCCTAATGAACTATTAAGATTCAGAGAGAGTTTGCTCTTTTAGCACATTTCCAAGAAAGGGAATTCAATTTCCCTCTTTCAGAGATAGTGCTTGAGACATCCAAGTTAAGGTTTCATTCAACGGAGTCTTAAAAAAATAAAATAGGGTGTAGGGAAAAAGTCTATTGTTTCTCTTTTAATTCAACATGTTACATTTTTAGTCAGTTTTGGCAAGCAGTTATGCACTTAAAATTATAATGGATACTCAGCTGAAATATAACCTGCATTTTTTAAATTCAGATCAATAAATCCTATATAATTTAACTGCTGCTGTATTTAAAATGGATAATGTGCAGAAAAGTACAAGTAGGTGTTGTCTGATGATAAACATGCCTCAACTAAAATTACAGCTACCTGAATTCAAATATCCATAACATGTGTACCACCTCTGAAATACTATCATTGCATGTTAGTTGTTTTAGGGGGAAAAAATTGTTTATTTAATTATAGGAATGTACTTAATGTAAATTTGCTGTGAAGGTCTCAAACTCAGCAACTCAAAGCTGACGACTGTCTACAAACATGGCTTTTCAAATCACATGAATTAATCTCTTAGTGCTTTTTCAGTAATATTCTTTCAAAGTAAAACATAAGAGAAGCTGTTTTTTCCTCTCTCTTCGTTATTTAGTGCCTTCTTTCTTTACATTTCCTCCGCCAAAACAATAAGGTATATTTTACAATTTTACAATAACCCATCTTGATAATCTTAGAGACTTCAAACCTTTGAATAAATTAAATAGAAGAAAAGAAAATTACCCATGAAAATAGTACAAAACCTCTATTTCATAGCTGACTTGATCTCTGATCTTTTTGAGCATTTTCTGCTCTATGGTCAATGACTAAATTACTTTCTGTCCTTTTCTTCCTCATCTCGCTTTCTTTTTCTTTGTTTTTCTGCTCTCTCCTCTTCTGTCTCTGTAATCCCTTCCCTACAGATTTTTCAGGAACAGTTTTCTGTATTTCTGCCCCACTTCAATATTTCACACTTTTATGTCATTGTCAAGGCAAGATTGCTTTCCTATATGTAGACCTCACAAGACAGCTGGAAAGAGGCAGTGTATTTAAAAATGATTTAGGATTTTAAGAATCTACTGATCTTAAAAACAGTTGCAAACCACTTATCTGGGGTTTGGGAGTGGTGGTGCAGGGCTTCTTGTATTTTAATATTTTATTTCCCTTTGTGTTCAGAGTCCGAGAAGTCTTACTTTGACTACTTATGCTTAGAAACTTAGAGTGAGGGTTTTTTTGTTGTTGTTGGTAGGGGGTTTTGTTTGGGTTTTTTGTTTGGTTGGTTTTTTCTTGGTGGTTGGGAATTAGCAATTTGATACTTTTTTCATCGTGAAAATTCAAGTTTGCGCTCAGTGGGTCAAACAGCCTATTTAAATACTTACATCATCCATGTGCAGTTCACTGTTTTACATTTCTTCTGAAATGGTATTTTAACAGGAGTTTTCCTTAGTCTGTGCTGATGTGTTAACACTTCTCGTTGGTTACACTGCGCTGAGGTCTGAGGAGGAACTCCCTGCTCTCAGGAGAGACTGCTGCTGGAGCAGCTGGCAAAGGACTGTAGTTCATCAAAGGTTTCATCTGATTCCTTTTTATGATTCTCTAAGCTTATAATTGCAAATTGGCTTCTGCTAGAAAGAGGTTAAAATATTTGTTGCAAGTTTTTAATGTAGCTATTCTTTCAGACGCTAGGTGGCTCACGTCAGATGTTAAACCTTTTCCAGAACTTAGAGACTGTTAAACCTTTTCCAGAATTTAGAGACTCCCAAAGGAGTGTGCTGGGTGCTGTAAGAATCTCTGTTGCTCTGGGGTGTTTCACCATTCTTTTAATCTGTTGCTCCTTTACCAAAATAAAAGGCGTGTTTTGATCTTGAAATGCCTTTCCTGGTCAGAAAATGAGAACTGTGGATTAATTTAGGCCAAATGCTGTCATTCCTTAGTGTGAAGGAAGTTGAGGCTGATTATTTTTTTCCCAACATCAACAATAGTAGTTGATGAACCTGTGTAAACCTTAAGGTTGTAACAGACAAATTTAGTTTCTGGGCTCCAGAAACTAAAGGATATTTAATCAGAATGCAGACATACAGATTTGGAGCACTATAGCAACAAAAAAGTAATGTCTTATACTTTTTCTATGTATCTGAATGCTGAAGCTGGTAAGTCTAATTTACTCATTGTCTTTGCAAACTGTAGAAACAAAAAGTTTGGATTCTCTTTTCTCATTTCTTTAGTTACAGTATAGGCAATCTTTATGTTGCCTGAAGGAGTGTCAACAGGATTATGAAATGTGGTTTTGTGCTTCTTATGACTAATATTAGCTGGGAACTTCCACTGAGAAATACCCAACTGAAGAACTTCCTTAAATGCAACAGTGTGCAGAAAGTCATTCTCTGAAACAGAGACCTTAGCAGAAACAGCCTGCAAACTGGTTTTGGACCCAGTGCAACATTCTTTATTTCTGTAAGTGACGTCAATGATTTCTGGAGGCTCCCTACCCTGGAGAAAGGTTACCCTGCATGGAAAAGGAGCAGTGCATGAACAGGCAACCCTGCATGCGTGGGAACAGCTAACATACAGAGCAACTGTTGGACCAAATATAATACATACTTTTTAATATGTTGTGAAGAAAAAGCCCATGATGATAATGACACCAAAAGAAAGTAGCAACAGCTTTGGAAAACAAATGCTATTCCTCTATATAGAATATAACCTGTGTTACATATAGAGGGAGTAAAAAATGGGGAATGTAACACTTCTTTGAGAAGAGTTGCCAATCCACTGGTTCTTAGTTAAGCTCCAAATAAACTTTATTAGACAGACCCTTAAGCTCTGTGTTATTATAATTGTGTCTCTCCCTACTTCCCCTCAAACCACTGAAACTGAGTTCTGTAGAGCAATGTAGGGAAAACACCTTGAAAAATTAATGTTCTAGCATGAGTGCCTTTTTGCCATAGAGGCAAGTATTCAGGAAATTTAACATATAATCATTAATTCCCTAGATCTGTCAATGTGAAAAAGTGAGATATTATGGTATCAACTAGATTATATATGCCTTTTTCCTTTGTTCTATGCTAAAATTCATTAAATTTTGATAACTCATTTGTATAGAACTACATTATATACAGTATCTAATATAAGAAAATGTGATTGATAAACAGAGCCTTTGCACTATTTATTGAATGTTTCTTGATCCCAAGCCTCTATTTAGGCTTTCAGTGTGAAGTAAGAGTGGAAGAAGTTAAGGAAGATGTATTTGAATTGAAACATTTAATTTATGGAATCTTATGACCTCTTTTCCTCTTCTGCAAAAAGGAGAGCTGTGTCATGCAGAAAGACCACAGATTCCATAGTATTATTTTTGTTTCTGTAGTGTCATAGAATTCCAAAGTTTGAGGAGAAGGAGGAGACAGCTGTTGATGCAAAGTCATTAAATTAATGGACCTGTGTTAGTATACCTCTGGAATTTCTTGTCAGAACTGTTCAGGATGTGAAAATCTTGGTGTTCAGGGGGAGACTGGACAAGTAAATACTTGAGAGATTCAATGAAGGAAACTAAAGAGACAGGCACCATCAATCTCAGGAAGTTCTCTGACCTGAAAATAGCTGGCAGCTGGGAGAAGACTCTGAGGAAGTATTACATATGCTTGCCCTGTTCTCATTCTTCCCAGGGCATTGATTTCTAGCCACTGCTGAAGAGAAGATGGGTCTGAACCAATGTGGCATATGTTCTTACGTTAATGACTTCATGCTGATAAAAATGTGTAGGAATTTCTCTACATTAAACAACCTCCTGTAAAAGACCGGATTCTGTAGAAGTATAGGGGACATTACTATTGCAGAAGCTCAGAAAGATCTTAGAAAATCCATTCATAATTATTTCTTAATATTTTGAGAATATCCATTTGAAAGATAGAACCTTTGGGCAAGTTTTTAAAAGATATTTTATCTGGTTTCTCTCAAATATGCTGTGTATAATTTGACTGCATTTCTAATTGAATTATGATGACCAATATCATCACAATATCACTGTAGCTGCTCACAAGGCTTAACAGAAGGTATGTCTGTGTAAATACACAGGTGACCCTGTTCTCCTGTGTAAAAAAAAAAAATCACTATAGTGAAAAAAAGTTTTTGGAATTATTAATCTCTGGGGTTTTTTTTGTGATATAGTTCTAACTACTCATTTTAATTTTTAAGTCTTTGTATAAATGAAAAGGTGGTTTTGTGACTTCAGCAAAGCACTTTTCTTGATTGTCACTCATAATCTTCCTGTGAGAGTTTGGTGGGTCTAAGCTTGACTACTTAGAGTGGCAAGACGAAATAAGAATCTTAGATTAATGTTTCTGTAAGTCTCAAAACATACCATTGCAACAAAGTTCTGAAGCTGAATAAACAAACAAACAAAAAAAACCCCAAAACAAACAAACAAACAAAAACCCCCAAAAAACCCCAAACCAAAACAAAATAAAAATAAATAAAATTGAGCAGTCATTGAGCAGTCAGGCTGCTCAAGTTTTAACTAAAATTTCTTGATATCTGCATGCACCAAGTAGAAATCAGCAGCTGTGCCTGCTGAATTTTGTGGTAAATCTTTCCCAACTCTAAGCAAAGAAAGCCTGAAGCCATGTGCTGTGTAGCTCATCATGTTTTAACACTGTGCTGGGTTGAATAAAGTCTCATCATCTGTGAAGCTAAGAGCAGTTAATGATAATAAAAATTCAGACCAGCTTCTTGCAAATGATATTTGTTCTTACCATGCAGTAAACAGGAATATATGTACAAAACATAAAGAAAAAAAAATTATTCATTGTGTGTTGTCAGTTCTAATACAGAAATTACATCAATGGTAATAACTCTGACTTTCTAGATGAGCTATCACACTTCAAGATTTATTCCTGGTGAAGTAGGGAGAGAAACACATGATCAATGGGTTTGGGCCTTTTTGCATAATTAGTGGCAAAACGCATGTGCACACACACATGCACACACTCACTTCGTCTGGCACAGCTTCAGTCTTCTGATACATCAGCTGCTAAGACATTTTCCTATCTGTAGCTGCTTCCTCTGAGTGAAAACACACCTGCTCTTCTAGCATTGTATCCACTTATTGTTGGCTTTCTGGAAGCAAAAGATGTAAGAGAGTTTTGGCTTGTAGCAGAGATCTGAATTAGAATGGGATAATTCCAGTCTTATAAAAGCAATTATACATTAATTTGTATTTATTAATTACCATTTTACTTCTTTAGATACATACCAAGGGTCTAGAATGACATGTTCAAAGTGGCATTTTGCTCATATTATTTTCTTCCTTCATATAATTTGAAAATACTCTTATTTGCACAGGTTTTGGCCATTTTGGCAGCTCTTAATATGAGGCATAAAACCAGGAAATATAAAATCATACATGTCAGGTTAGTTGGGAGTAAGAAAATGAAGTACCAGAGGACCTCCTTCCCTAGTGCTTGGCCTTATCTTTCTGTCCATACTCTGAAGTACTGACAGCTGTCTCTAAACATCTCTTTTAAAAGATATGACCTACACTATGGCCTGGAACTTAAAGAAGTGTTCTCAAGTTTTTTCTCCAAATTCTTCAGAGGCAGTGGACAAATAAAGTATTGATCTATCACTCCCACCCCTCACAAACTTGTATCTTCCAACCTATCCTTTCCTACTTTGTTGACAGATGGTAGAGTAGCTAAAGACAAGAATCAGAAAAGGAGTTTATGGTTATGGTACCAGTGGCTTCGCGGAGGCTGCTACAGCCTCTGGTACATAACTTTGCTACACAGAATGTAGAACTTGCTGAAAAGCAGTGTTTTAAGTATAGCTGCTGTCTCTGGGCAATACTCTGTAGCTCTGAATCCTTTCTAGTCACATCTCCTGGAGATGAGAATTAGATTTTGCATGGACTAATTGGGAGAGATCACAGAGACTATATTTCTCTCTTGGCTACAACAATCTTTGGGTTCCAGTCTCCTTTTAACAATGTTTACATGTTTTTTGGCACATTAGGCAGTAGGTCATTCCCACTTTTCTGCTTTTGACAATCAGTTTTACCGTCTGATTTTCTACTTTACTGGTGCCTAGAACAGCCCTGTGAAGATAACCATCCTTGCCAAAGGCAGCATCAGCTTTACCTAAACCATTTCTAACATATGTTTGCCTGTTTTGAAGATCTATATTGGTGATAAAGATTTCACAGCCTCCCAAGGGACCTTCTGTTCTTTCTTACAGATTTTTTTTTCTAAATCTCTAATTATTCTTCAGTTGAACCACATTTTCCACAAGGTACAATGAACAAACTGGACTACATGATCCAGCTGACGTTCCACCATAGTTTTCAACAAATACATGCTGACTGTTTTATATCTGTAAAATGGGACAAAAGTTTAAGTTTTTAAGGAAACTTGTTCAACTATTTGCTCCAGTATTTTTCTCAGGAAGAAAGACAGAACAGTATGTATTTTCCTGATTTCTTCTCTTCTCTGCTCTTAAAGATAAATGTGACATCTGTCCTTTTTCATTCTTTTAGAAGCTCATCTGTTCTCCACAAGTTCTCAAAGATTTATTGCTAATGACTCCAAAATGTTTTTATTCTGTACTCTAAGTATCCTGAAAGGAATTTGTTCAAACTCAGCTGGTTTGAAAATATTTTATCTAAGTTATTGCCCTGTCCTGTGTTCTCTTTCCTTGTCTCTGAGACTACTTAGCCAGTTGATTGAGGCTGACCCTTCTAGTGAAAAAAGTAAAAAAGGTATGAACTTTTTTGACATCATGTCTAATAATATTTTTTTCTCCACTGAGTAGCAGATCTCCCTTTGCTTTGTCGTTGTCTTGCTATGAATGTATTACAGGAATACATCCTTTTTCTGCATTGCTATTTATCCCATTTTGACTTTTCCAATTTTGCCATTTTTTGCATTCTTTTACACTCATTAGTAACTTTATTGAGCTTAATTTATCTAGAAAAACCTTCTTATTGTTATTTAGCATGTTGGTATTTTTTGAAGTGTATTTCTTGCTTTGTTCCTTGCATTTAGGGTGGTATGTTTTATCTCCTCTTTCTCTAAAGGAGATGGAAAATCTCTTAAACTCCTTCATTTATTTTTTTCAAGGATCATGATGATATCTAAATACTAGGTTTAGGAGCTAAAATGTCTGTGTAGATGTAGTCCTGATTAACTTGCCAGAAATCACACTGTGCATTTATATTGGAGATGGGTCTGAAGTATAGAAACGTCTTGCTCACATCAGTGGCTTCTGTTCCTGCTTAATGTTTGATCTTATTAAAGCAGAATTTGGTTATTATCTGATTTCTGTAGGTTTATTTTATGCTAGCAAATTTGCTTACTTACCAGTTCTTTTTTGCGTGCCCTTCATTGTCCTTGATTATTTCTACATTGTATTGTGGGAAAGAAAAAAGTTTCAGTATGTATTTTTCCCATCTGGTTAGTCCAGCACTCTTCTTAATTAGTAAAATGCCATCCTGTCAGATTCTCTCCTGCCAGGAAGTCATTCAGCTCCGAAATCACTTCTTCACCTCCATCGTATATTTTAACATTTGAAAAAAGAAAAAGTCTAAGATATTGTATTCTTCCTTACAGCAGAAAAAGCAAAATCAACTATAGGAATGCTAATTAAGTGTAGTTTAGGATTAATTTGTATTTAAACAAGGCCTCATGGGATTTCGGAACGTGTACTCAGAATGCCATAAAATATGTAACAGCACTTCTTAATTAATATTCCTTCATTTGGAAACAAGGAAAAGCAGCAAAACAGGTACAACCTCTTCCTTACTCTTTCCCCAGAGTTTATGCAATGCCCATTCTGCTTTCCCAAGTCCAAAGGTCAGCTCCTTCTTAGTGTTGGGCAATACCAGACTGGATCAAGCATAATTTTATTCTCTTTCTTGAGTATTAAATCTCTTTTTCCACTATAAAGCCACTTACAGACAATGTGTTGTGTATTAACTCATAACCCAAATGTCCAACTACAGCAGTTGTGTTGCAAAGACATAATTATTCTGTTTCTTTTCCATTGTGTCAAGAGGAATGTCAGCCATTTAAAAACTGATGTATGGTTTAATGATTTTATTTTTAAAGTGATTGTCATTTCAATAAAAATGCTTAAATCAGTCAGTACAATTACACTGATTTAGACAACAAAGTAAATAATTGTTAAAATAGCATTCTTTCAAAAAAAAAAGTTTCAAGGAGAAACCTAAACCACATCTGTATTCAAAATAGCTAAAAATATAACTGAACATATTTGAATAGTTTGTAAGTAATTAGGAAACAGGAAAAACCCACAAAGTTACAAACCTTCATAAAATTCCAATTTTAGGTGGAATTTGCCGTAGAGGAATTAAATAAGAGATAATTATTCATATAATTTTAAAGTAGATTATAGCATTTTCTATATTTGTAATTTTTTGTAACTGCTATAGAATATATAATTTTTCTTTTAATTTCTGTAGGAATTTTTCCTTTTACATGGAAATAATCTGAAAATAACTATCAACAGTAATTACACCCACTAGGTATTTCTCCAAGAATATTTCTCCTGTATTTCGACTCCTCTGTGGTGGGGGCTGTGCTACATTTTCTGGACAGCTGGCAGGAGTGTTTAGGCCAGCTTTAAATAAAATGGAGCAGAAGTAGGAAAGGTAAACTACTCAGAGAATCTTCTATGCATAAAATTCACTTCCCTAGGCAACATCCATTTCTAGTTGCTGTTGGGATCTCCGGATCAATTAGGGATTTCTGCTCTGCAGGAACTTCTACTTTTGTGGAAGAAAGCAAGGGAAAAAGAGATGATTGGCACAAAACCACTAATCAGTTCTGTAGATGTGACTGTTCCAAGGTTTGAGAAAGCTGGGTAAGATCATTATATATACCAGGTTTTAGGTTTTACTACTAGTATCTTAGCAGAGGGGGAAAGCAATTATGATTTTTGTTCCATAGGGCAGCTTGTGGAAATTGGTGTTAATTGAATGATACAAATTCTTGTTGAGTAAAGGCCATATCCATAATATGGAGCCAGGCTAAAATGTTATGCAAATGAAATGCAAAATGTAATGCTAGTTCAACATAATTCTTATTTATGCTTCTACCCCAGCTAAAGAAACAGAAGACACCCAGACATCACTTTGGTAGTTTAAGCAAAGATTTCTTCTTATTTCCAGCAACATACCATGTAAGATGTCAGCATTTCAGCCAGCAGGCAGAGACTCAGTGAATATTCCTTGGTTCCCTGAAGCTCTCCCTAGCATGCTTACACTCTTCTCTCATACTGGAGTCACTCCAAAAAATAAGTATATCAAAGCCAGTATTTAAGAACATGGAAACAACACACCCCCTAACTGGTCTTTATTAATCACTGTCTCTTTGGACAGCATTTTGCTTCCCTAAGTGTTTGTCAGATTTGTGCCCCAGGCATGCATACTTGAGAAATAGAGTTTTATTTGGGTATTAAATAACATAATACATCTCATTAATAATAAGCTGCTTTTTCTGACAGAACATAAGACTTATTAAACATGACTGTTGGGTTCATTCAGTGTCTAAACAGGACCTTGCTGCAAATCCCAGTCTACTTGAGCAGACATGCAGTAAAATGCCATGGGTAATACCTCATCATATCATTAGGAATAATGATAATAAACAGTGTTAATGAATCTCTTGGCCACTTTTATATTAAAAGAAATGAGAGGATCTATCTCACTACAGGAAAAAACAGCAGTTGATGAGAGGTTAACATGGATATATAATATAATGAAAGTAATTATGGAGAGATGTCAGCAGTTTTTTCATCTATAATAGTAGTATTTTGTTACATTACAAATACAGCTTTCACTTGTATTCCTACCTTTGGTGACCAATTAATATGCAAAGGGTATTTTAGGAAGGGTACTCTATGTTGGGATTTTTTTGCCAACAAAGCTGGGCAATGCTAGGTAAATCTTTCTTTCTTTCAGCATGCATTGATATTTCTTTGTTTGTTCTTTTCCCTTAGAATCACTTCCATTCCTTCTAGATCCTCCTGTCTTCATCCTCTGCTGCCTTTGCATGTCTTATAAGAGTTTCTCAGTTTTTGCTCTGCCTTTACCCAGACTCCACCAACTCTCTCTGACTCAGCCATTCCTTCCTATTCTGCTTTTGGTACCCCAGAAATCCCCTAGCCTTTGAATGGTATAGCTACTGCAACTTCTCTGATTTTTCAACCAGCAACCTGAAGGAGCTGTGATTGTTGTTAGCTTTAAGTTCTTTCTAAAGAGTGGCTGCAGTTGTAATAAGACAAATTCTATTTGCCAAGATGCTCTCTTGCTCTTGACTATTAAAACAACAAAGGACGCTGGGTTGTGGAAAATAAAAGAGAATATGTTGAAGCAGGTTCTAGAAGTGATAGCAAGTAAAGAGAGGATTTCTTGGGTTCTAACCTGCATAGCACTCATTACTTCTCTGCCATCTTTGCTTTTTCTCTGTAGTGCAAATTTTCCACTGTCTGATCTCACTACCTTCACAACCTCCAGTGTAATGTTCAGACTGAACCTTTAAATCCACTCAGCATTCAGAATATACTAGATGGGGGTTTGAATCAAATTGTTGTTGTTGTTGTTTAAAATGATACGTTTTCAAAATGAATTGATTTGAAAGCAAATATCCATTTATGTTTTTTCAATGTTTGAGAGCCCTACAAATGTTGGCCTGGCAGCAAGGGTAATGAACATACAATTATTATATTATCAAATTTATTTATTTTTCCAAATTTACTTATTTTAGCAGATTTCTTTGTCTTTTTTATCTCTACCCCTATTTCATTTTGACATCTGGCTGTGTTTAGTGGTAGGGTAATGTTAAAAATAACCCAAACAAACAGCTGGGCTAAGGTTGAGTAAAGGGCTTCTAGAAAACAAAAACTGACTTGAAGTTTGGGGGGGACTAATTTAGAAAAATGACATTTACCTTAAGCTTATCCAGTTCTTCTTGGATTTTTCCTCTGTGCTTCAGGTCCCATTTCCCTATTATTTTTAACTTTTTTCTTGTTAATCCTTGAGGATGAGCATGCATACATTGCTAGTAAGTATTCATGTCTACATGAATAATGCAAAGGCTATAAATAGGCTGCTGGAAAATACAAAAGCACTAAAAGATTTGAAGTGCTGTTAAATAGAAAAGGTGTTTTTGGAAATTATTAAAAGTGCTGTCTTCTTATGATCTTAGTTTTCATAATTTTTGTGTGTATATCATAAAACAGCATGATTCATTAAATGCCTAGCTTGGCATTTGGGTTCATCATATGTTTCTGAATATCAAAACAATAGACATATTACCTCAACGTTTTTTTTTCTTATAATAGGCTTTTAACAGAATATTACAGATGGTGCTTCTTGATTGCTCACAAAATTTCAGGTTTGTAGTTTTCCCAATAATTTTCTTATATAATGGATTTCAAGACTTTGTGTTAGGCCATCGAGACATTGGTGAACTTCTAGATGAAACCCAGAGTTATTAAAGTGTAAGGAATAATACAGAGTACTTAAATTTTATCTCTGGACAGTGCTCTCAGATTAATCAGATTTTGCATCAACACAGACTTGAAACTTGGATTGTCTCTTGGTCATTCATAATGTCACATAATTACCATTCACATTCTGATAATTTCCTCTTGGCAACTCAAGTACAAAAAGACAGTGTACAGCAGGTATGAACATGGACAGGCTATCAAGAAAGAAAATGGAAGCATTGCTTGGGCATGCAAAGATGGAATTAGGAAGACCAGAGCTAGAGCTGGAACTGAAACGGAAAGAAATGTGGGCAGCAAAAAAAAAAAAGCTGAACAAACTTGTGTGGGTACACTGGCAACAGATGAAAGATCTCAGAAAATGAGTTCCCTTGATGAGTGGGGCAGGCAATCTAATACTGAGGATGACACCAAGGATGTCTTGTTTCTTTCTGTCTTCATTGGCAAGGTCTGCTCTCAGGCCCCACAGATCTCTGTTCCCAGCAGCAGAGTTCATGGCAGAAAGTTACTGTCCACGACAGACAACCGAATCAGAATCAGCTTGAGAAACAGGGCATGTGTTAACACCATAGGATTTATCTGGTATTGCTGAGGGAGGTGGTTGGTTTGCTTCAATGTAAGGTACCTCTAAAAAATAGTTTGAAAAGTCATGATTATTAAGGAAAATTCCTGCTGACTAGCAAAAACCCAAATATTATGCCCATCTTCTGAAAAGGCAAGGAGGAGAATCTGGTAAACTACAGATCTGTATTCCTACCTGAAGTATAGGAATAAGGTATTTACAAACACATAATTTCTAAAGAGATAGGATGGTGTGATCTAGACAAACATAAGGCTTTCATAATGCTTTTTTATTGCATTTTCATAAATAGGTTCGGACTCTTGATTTTTGTCCTGTCATAATTCTTCCTGAAAAAATAATTTTGAAAATATTTCTGTATGACAGCTGGCTTCCACACTGAGTCTTTTCCACAGAATATTGATGGCAAGGACTACAAACTAAATACTATTAGGTGTGCATCAGCTTGGGTATAACTTGCCCTTTGAATTATGGATTCAACTCCTGACGTTGTTCAGTTAGTCACTTGCCTGGTCTAGAAGCAAGTTGATTTAATTTTGGAATTTGGCCTAATATTTACAAAGCAGAGCTAGCAAGGAGAGAGAGTAGGTTTTATTTTGGTTTTAAATGAGTTCCATTTTACCTTCTGCTTAAGAGATGACCGATCCTGGTCTACACTGTCTCCTTTTCTGCATTCCTCTTTTTCACCAGCCACAGATGGATAGAGTACTACCTGCAACTTCTTTTTATCTTTCTTTCCTTTTGACAGAAATCTGTGAGATTTTTCATCAGAGCTAAGATAGCCTTGGACTTGCTAAGGTCCTTTATAGTGAGTATCACATTACCAAGCTTGATAATGTCTTAAATTAAGTTTTTTTAAAAATCTTTGAACTGATATTCTAAATTTCTCAAAACCAGGTAGTTCTTACCAAAAGGCTTTATTGGCTCCCTGACCCAAGCAAATAGCCAGTGTTTTGAGACCTTTTATGACTATATGAAAAAGTTAATTAATGGTTGAGAATGTTTTGGGGTTCTTTGTTTTGTTTTCTGGTCAGGTAATACAAAGTCTTTTTCAGTACATACTTTATGAATAAGCAACAACAGACAGTTTGCTAATAGTTTCTCTGTCTGACTTTCCAGTTACTCCTGCTCCCTGAGGGAGCTGCTTTGACTCCCTTCTAAGGTCTAGCACATGACTGTATCACGCTTCGCCCTTTTAAAATTTGCAGCCACTCCAAAGAGGAACCTTGGTTTGGAGCATCACTGTTTATCAGATCTGTGTACAATCTAGTGCCATTTGTTTCCATGATAGTTTCTAGCTGTCTCATTAAAATGTTTCTTCCAATTAGGATAACCAGGAATTACCTGACTCTAATTATGTTGCTGTTTGCTTGCAGATCAAACACAGACTTGATGGCTTAATGGTTTCCAGTATAAATATATCCTAAACCTTTCTAGTGCACAGAAATGTACATAGATTCCACTTCCTCACAAGAAAAACAGAAGCTCTTTATTCCTCTTCACTTCTTCTGGTTTCTTTTTTTTTTTTTTTTCAACTCTTTAATTTAATATGCAACAGCAGATGGGTATAACCCCTGTTTTGTACCACACTCTGTCTTGATGCTTACTGCATTTTCTGCTCTCTTTGCCTATACTCAGTGTACCAGTATCAATGACGACAACTTCTTTACCTGGGCACACTTTGAAAGGAAGCTCTGTGGTTTATTGACAAGGGAATGAAAGCATTCTGAACATTCTGTTCATTATTTGCCATTGACTTTCTAACCCACTCAAAAGTAGGCATTTTTTTACCAAGTTCCTCCATCATTGCTATCATCTCACCTGTACTTTTGGTACTAGCAGGGGAACCTCCAGGCAGATCAGCAAATCAGGCTTTGTGATTTGCTCAGGTCTTTTTGCCCTGCACCAGTGAAGACTACTCAAAAGACTCCATCAACACAGTGCTGTAAATCAGTGTTCAAGCGAGAATGATTGACTTCACAAGATATCTGATGAAGGTGTAAATTTATTGTGTGATAAGTTTGCCTGCTATGTGCAATCTCTTGGTGACTGACTAAGCTGCTTTTGAAAACATTTCCTTTACATTCATCAAGCCTCAGTTTCATCTATTAAATAGTAATTATTCTATAGAGAGTAACTTAGAGAAATCTAAATCAGTTTATAATTTCTCTTCACTGCAGCATTTGTGTTATCATTTTATATGTTGACATTTAGAGAAGTTTTTTTGTTATTTGCAGATACCTTTCTATGCACATTATAATACAGGCTGGAGACTTCAGTGGGAATTCAGGTTTGTGGGTATAGGATGAAAGGAACTTCTGTAGGAAAAGGAGCAATAGCAACAAAACATTTAATCCAAACATGTTTGCACAAAGATAATCATTAGTACACAAGAGTTTTACTATAAACCATGGATTTTATAAGAAGCTAACTTATTTATTCATAAATTCCATGGCTTTAAGTGCCTTTGTTTCTATAGTTCCAATGGGATAAAGAAGCTAACATCTTGAATACAAAAACCACAAACAACAAACTCCCGAAACCCAGGAAGAGCAAAAACAACTGAAGTCCTGTAACATATGATAAAGAAAAGAATCTGTGTCTGACAAAAGGAGTGAAGATAAAAAATCATACATGGTTTGGTGAAAATCAAGTTTCATATGGTCAGAGTCCCTTTTTTTCCCAGTGATGCGTTCAGGTCAGGCCAAAATAGCTACATTTCTTGGCATTTCACTTTGTATAATAAAATGCTACAGGATCTCCCCCCTTTTCTCCCATAGCACACTTACTAGATTAGTCCAAATTCCGTTACTCAAATCTGGTAGTTCTGGCATATGGGCTACCAGCTGCCCATAAAACCGTGGTTATCTTCATTTTACAACAGGAAGAAAGCCTTTTTAGTGAAACACTACACATATATTTTATAGCATGCCTATTTTTATTTGAGTTTCTTTCCTCTCTTATCTCTCAACACATTTAGATTTCAGCTCATGAGTTTTGAATTGTTTTGAACTAAACAAAACAGAAATGTCTTTGCAGCAATATGCTGCAGCTTTACGTGTCATATTCTGACCTATGAGAGAGATAGGAGGAGAGCACCATATCTATCCCGTAGCTTTCATCTCAGGCAACTAGGGATGCTTCTCAAACACTGAGTGAGGAGAGGTAAATTCAGGAAAAGCTGTCTTCTTCAGTGATGACCATCCACAGATTCACTTAGAAGCTTATTACCATTTCTGGAGTACACCAGACACAATGAATAATTTTAATACATTTTCAGTCTTCCAGTACTGCAGAAATCAGTCACTACAGATATAAAACTGTAAAGCTCTGGGTTCTTTGGTAGTGTGATGCTCTCATTTGTGCTACGGATATAAAACTTTTAGTTACATTTCCTGTTCAGAGACTGTTTAAAGTTTCAGAATGGCAGCCGGGTGGTTTTTTAGCCTTACAATGAGGAGTAAAAAGCAGCAGTACAACACTCACTAACAGGTTTTTGTATTTTTTTACTGAGATAGCAACTATTGAAATGTCAATATCTATTCATCTGATTTGTTCATCTGCATCTCCACAGGCCGTGGATGTCCCTGGCCTCTTTTTTTTTTAATCAGATGGCAGTCATAACTGCTTTTTCACATGTTCTGTATTTATAAATTATACACAGATTTTAAATGGATCTCATGCACAGTGCGATCATTTCAAACATTTCTATCAAACCCCCCTATTTTTTTAGGGGAAATATATTAGGAAATACATTCTCCCCAGCCCAACCATTTTAGGCCAGTAGAAGTAAAACACTTTTCCTTAGCTAATACATTCTTATACTTTTTTTCCCCTGTATTTCTGTGAGAGAGATTTTTCAGGAAATTATTGTTGAGATATCAGATCTTTAGGGATACATGGGCTAGAAATTAAGAACAGGACTGATAGAGTAAACTCTCAGGTTCCTATTTTCTCCTCTAGGGGCAGGAATATTGGTGAAACAGACCTAGACAAAAAGATGAGATACAATGATGAGAAAAGATGCGCCTCTGTAGCATTATATTTACAATCAGAGGGTTGTTTTGGTTAGAAGAGGCCTCTGAAGATTATTTAGCCCAACATCATGCTCAAAAAAGAGTCAACTTCAAAGTTGAATGCAGTTCATGAAGAACTCACCCATCTAAGTTCCAAAAATCTCAAAAAAGTGGCAATTCCCCAACTTCTCTGAGCAGCAATACTACATTGCTTTTCCAAATGTCCATGCTAATACAGCCTTTGTCCCCACAAATGCACAGCTGCTGATTCATGTTCCATGTGCTCAGAAAGATCCCAGATCCTTTCCCACAGGAAAGACCTGTTGGTCTCTTGTTCTTTCTCCCCACTGCTCCCAGCTTCTCCCTTCCCTTCCCAATAAAATTTCAGGCATTTTTTTGGTTCTTGTTGTTTTGTTTTGGGTCTATGGGTTCTGTAAAAATAAACTTATCCTGTATGCCCTTTCTTTGCTATAAAACTTCCTGTTCAGCCTGTGGGGTTGTGAAAGGGTACAAGGCCCGTGCATTAGTTTTCCCTTGGTGAAGCTGCTGATCTGAAGGAGCTCAGCCACTTCCCTGAAGATTGAATGAAAGCCCTCCTGTCTTCATGAAGAATTCCAGAAAAGTTCTCCAGATGTAAAACTTATTTTTTATTTGAGAGGTTAGCACTATTTGAATAGATTCCAAAAATAGTCCTGGGCTTCGTCTCTCACAATTGACCATGTATGTATTTTTCATATGTAGTTTCTAGAGGTTAAGAGATTAAGGTTTAAGAGATTAATCTCAGAAACTACGCAGGAAGTATATGCAGCATACCAGTAAAACCTTGGAAACAGATTTGCTTATGGATTGTATAATGTGGACAGCGAAAATATTATAGGAATAAGAGAGTTTCATGTTGCAGTGGTAGCAAAGGAGCAGAAAGGTTATTGAACTAATTGTATAATAAGTTATTAAAAGAACTGCTATGGTGACAGATGGAAATAAACACTGCTGCATGAATAATAATCATGTTTTTCCCTACCCAGAGATCAACTCTAGACATTCTGTTTGAATTAATTTTCCTTTAAGTTAAGAGCAAAAAAGAAACAGAAAACAAAAGAATTAAATCCCTACATATGTCTCCTCTGTAATGCACTTTCTGTGTACTGTAATACAATTTTCCCTCAAAAATGAAAGCTATGCTTGAGTACAAGACATTTAGAAATGTATGTGTATAAGACATGAAAAGCAGTGGCCATAACATACCTCATTGCATAAGTAAGAATTTAAACAGTAATTGCAGCTAAAAACCCGACAGAAACTACCCAAACAAAAAACAACCACAAAAGTTGCCCCAAAAAAGTATTGTCCATCACAATAAATTAATTACAAAAAAAAGAGTTGTACATTCTGCATAGAAATTGTAGTCATATGAAAACAGAAACCACATTCTGATACCTTTATGTATACTAATACTCCACTTCTCCCTGCATAAAAAAATTACTCTTCATTTTTGTCTTCCTGTCTTCACATTTTCTTCAAATCAAAGTAAAATTTTCAAGACAGTCAGCAATGCTTTCAGTGTATTTGTACAGTATGTGAACTCTCAAAGTCTGAGACCCCTGCTGTACTCTCACAACAGCGATAAGAACTGAAGTAGTAATTGTGTAACAAAGCAGGGGGTAATATTGTAATTTTTATGTAAGTGTAATTCACGTTGGTTTTGAGATGAGTTTTGTCAAATGTTATGAATACAGGATTGGAGAGGTGGTACCTCAAATCTCTGTGTTAGCTCTGTTTTCCAGTAGCCAAGGTTTGTCTGTTGCCTATTTCAAAGTAGGGCCTCTTTTATTTTCCATTTTGTAGAGCACTAAGCATAATCTTTGTCCCAAATAAATGATGAGTGTTAAAATAGAAATATCCCTCGGACCTTGGCTTTTAGACTCATGCACTGATCTTGTTTGTATTGCTAGATGGTTCAACTCTGATTTCTTTTGTTTTTAAGCATGTTGAGTTAAATACTTGAGTTGTGTACTCATCTTGCACAAGTCTTGCTCTTTAGTGTAAGTTTTGTTCAGAAGGCAGCAGGGAGGTCTGACAGTGCTTTTTTTCATTGCAAGGTTCAAATGCTGTATTTTTTACTTGGTAGCTCTTATTTCTGTGAGATTTTCAGAAGAAAAAAAGCAGTCTGTCTTTAAGAAGATTCAGTTAGGTAGCCCAACAGAATTTTGTGGGTACTTTTTATAGATATTTAGACATGCTAGAGATGTAATGCTGAGAAACCAAGAGCTTAGATAGTCACACTGTCACCACAGGCTATAAATAATCTCTCTTTTTTTTTAATAGGAAGAGTTTTCATTGCCACCTAGCACCAGGATAAAATTTTCATGTGACCCTGGAAAAACCACTTTTTCTTCCTGATCTTTCTTTTCTTCTGCTTTTCCTTTGGCTAATGCTTCATGTTTGAGCTCTTGATTTAATTTAGATAGATAAATCTTCAGTAGCAAATAATTCACTCTGAACTACAATGTTCTATTTACAGCACATACAAATGATAAATAATAGGATCATCTCTCAATGAACAACAGACTTCTAGTTTGTACACACAGTGCAAACCAGTTTTTATCTAGATTTTATATTCATATTAAAGGGAAGAAATAGACTTTTTAATCTACTTTACAAAATGAAGAGAGAAATCTGTACCTGCAATAGCTCTAGAAAAGAAAATATTCTGGTTTGTCTTCAACTACTGTGAGCAAACCATTGACTATAGCTTTGAGTGGTGGGACATCAGTATACTTCAGGAGAACTTGTATACCTTGTCTCCTCCTCTGGAAAATCCCAATGACATGCATTTTGATCCCTTCAAAATTCAATATAGGAAACACATATGTTTTAAAGGTAGATCTGATGATCTTCAGACACATAGAAGCTCAAGAAAACGTTGAGCTGCAAGCAATTAATCAATTTGTTGAGGGTACTTTGTTTTATGTGTCTGTGAGTGTGAACCTGAGGAAGAAACCGGCAGAGAAGAACAACTTGATGACCACCATGATTTCTGTTAAAAAATTGTGATCCCTTGACGTCCTGTAGACACATTTGACACCCACCCATTTTAGGATTATCCCACATTTAGCACTGCTACTTTCTTCGGTTGCTTAAGCCTCCCATTGCTATTTTCTGCACAATACAAAATTGTGTATCTGTAAAGGCACTGTGACTTGAGTGATCCATTTGAAATTAAAGTAGAACTATAATGCATTTTCCCCACCTCCCACGTGCCTATTTTTACCACTTTTCTTGTTCTGACTCACAGAAGATGTGAAGGGAAGTGCTGAGGCCCTGCCTAACATTCAGTGTCCCAGGAAACCACTGCCCTCCCACTCGGTTTGCCTCTGCACAGGCAGTGCTGTGTGAGCAAGCTGCTGCCATCGCGTGCTGAGCCCCAGAGTGTGGCTGCAGCCAGGATCCAGCTCCAAAGAGCAGCACTGAGTCCTCAGGACTCAGCATGTTGCTGCTGATCCAGGTGTTTGTGCTAACATATTCATCTGTTAGGTAGCTCAATTCTCAGAGGGCTCTAAAACCTGCAAACTGGGGGAAATGTTCTTACTGTATACAGATCTCCCAATGGCAATCACAATAGCTGGGATAGCTGGGACACAGTTGGAAACTAAAACAAGATGAACAGGACAACTCACATAAGTGTGGAGAAAGGGTTGTCTAAAAATCTGTGTATCTTTACATTTGAGGTATTTTTCCCCCACCACGTTAGAAGCTTAGATAGTCAAAGTTCCTAAATTTCAAAACTCCTCAAAGAAACCTTTCGTTCTCCCTAACCGTCCCAAGAACTTATAGTCTACTCCTGTGTTTTTCTCTACAAAGACTGAATAAAAGAAGCCGTCCTATAGATTAGGGACCTATGTGCAGATCACCTTCTCCCAAAGAAATGCTCTTGTCCCTAGTCCTAAATTAGGTTCTTGCTTATAAGTTTCTTTTCTGGCTCCTAGAAACTTGTAGTCAGCAGGATCATGTCTGTGCTCAAAATTCACAGTGAGTCAGCAGAAATGAAATTGGTCTAAAGAAAAGCTCCCAGAGAGGAAGACCCACTGTATTGGTTTGTTTCTGATTTCCCTTCAGTCCTGATCCTGGAATCTGAGCTCTGACTTTCCAATTCCGACTGGAATCATCCTGCCTTGATCTGTTTAATTTCTGCCTGCTCCTCATCTTGCGGTCTTCCGGTTGATTGAACTACTGCGCATCTTTTTGCTTTTTCCATTTGGGTCAATGAATGTGGGCACTCTAGTGCACAAACTGGGCTTTTTATTTGTCCTTAGCAGTTCCTGGCTTTGAGCTGTTGTGTGTAGTTTGCATTTACACATCAAATCCAGCCCAGGCCTAGCCATGCAGGTATTGTCAGAGCCTGCAGTCAGTATCAGCTGAGCACCCAGGCTTTGTAGTGCTGGAGTTGTTCTGTAGACATGGGCAAAAAGTCTTCTGTATCCATATACCAAGACAACAAAAGGGTATCTTCAGGTAAATATTTTTATAAAATTCTTATTGAGTCTTACAAATCAGTAAGTCACTCTTATCAAGCCAATATATAGTCACATTACAATAATTTCAGGCAACTTGAAAAGTGTATGAAAAAATACTAACTACTTCAAGCTCTTAACACTTTTAAAGACCAACTTCATGAAAATGGGGTGAACTATATAAAAAAATTGACATTTCTTTAACATATGAGAATAAATGCAAAACACAAAAACAACTAATACCTAATAATATTCTGGCAATAGCTAGTGCAGTAAAGGACTATGTCAAGTTATATGGGCAGATTTTGAAATATGGGGTCTGGTGTTTAGCACTGTTCTTTAAGGAGATTCTGGCAGGTTTATATCTCAATCTAGATATAATTTTTTAAAATTTAAAAATCATCTGTATTTATGCTTATTCTGGCATCATGGCTCTTAATGATGACCAAACTAGCATCCCCATGAAATGACTATTTATGTTGTAGGCTAGTGCAATTGGCCTGAGATAAGCACATTTCCTTTGTGTTTAATGTGGTCATATTTCTCTTATGATGTTTCTGGTTCAGAAAAAAATAACTACTATAATTGTGAATATTAAGGAAGAAAATACAAGATGAAAAATTGAATGAAAAAAAGAGCAACAGCTGGAATAAGTGGGAGAATTGAGAACTGGAGAAGAAAATTTAATGAGATTAGCAGAAAAGGAAAACTTGAGAGTAGGAGATGGGGTGGGAAGCGATCCACAGAAAATTTTATACCCAATATTGTGTTTCTTATATGTCATCAAAATTTTTACTCACAAATTATGGGATTTTCTTCTTTGAGTTTACAGGAGGGTGAAGGTCACACTGATTCCTTTCCTGATTTGTTTTTACGTGTATTGCTCAAACTCATTATAAAGTGTTGAAGAGAAGTTCAGAGCTTACTTATAATAAATATAAGTCACAGTCTTCTCATGGTTTTTGATATCAATTATTCCTTGAAATTTTTGAGATTGATGAGGCTCAAGTAAACTTTTTTTCTGCAACTGCAAAGAAGTTGGACTGAAATGCTGCTCCAGCTTATGGGATTTAAATCCTAATTATTAGTGGACATGCAATTTGTATAAATTGCAATACGCACATTAAAATTTAAATATTTAAAATAATATAATTTGCTTATATCTGTCAGGACTTCATGTCCTATGTGCTACCCTTTTGAATAAATTGCTTTTTCCTGTATGTTTTATCTTTGACATATGCAAATATATTTTAAAAAAAGAAAAAATAGCAAGCAATTTAAAATTGAGATTATGGTTACAGAATACAGCTTCCTGTTCTTGTTTTGTATATTAACAACCTTCTAATCTTTGGCAAGAGTCACCCTGAGCTTTGGAGTCAGGTTTTAGCAGATAAATAAACAAATGCAAAATACCCCAAACACCTAACCTTTCAAAACAGTATGAGGGATAGAGCTGTAATGTGTCAATATCTCAAAATTGCTTCGGTCTGGAATGGTTCAAATCCATGATGTCCAAGTCAATGAAGTACAGAGTGCCTTTCTCTTAATTCCCTTCAATACTAAAGTCTAAGTGTCTCGCTTTTTCAGTGTAACTATACTAAAAGAATTACCAGCAGAGAGCCTACCTTTTCATTTGCCAACAGAGTGACCTGAATTTTGCAGAGCTAGCTGTCCTACTTGCCTCAGGAATTCAACAAAAATAATTGCAATTAATATTTCTTCTGCCATATGCCATTGTACAGTAGCAGATGATTCTATTATTACCTTATTTAAAATTAGTTTTTTTAATTGATGATCTTTTATAAAATAATAACAGTTTCGTGACTGGCAGGAGGTATATAAACAAATATATGAAGACCAGTTGCATTCAATTTTAAGACTTGGTAACTCAGTTAATTATGCAGAAGTAATTAATTCAAAATCTGTTTATCAACAGTAGTCTGTAGCTGCAGCATTTCATCCCAGAGGCATTAACAAAGGCTTATCACCTGCTTTCTTGTTGTATTTTATCTCCAAGGCAAATCAATAGGCAGAATATGGAAAAAAAAGCCATTTCCATAACTAACAGTTAACAAAACTTGCAAGAACTTTTAATATCTGTTACCAATTAATTTTCCTGGCTTAAATTAAGATAAATTCTAAATGGAAATGGGATGTGCAAACCAACAGCATTTATGCTTCTAATGCATAGAAAAGCTATGTGAAAATGAGTTTTGAAATACAAAGAAATTTAAAGAATTAAAGAATTAAAATAATTATTTAAGTTATAATTGATAATTCTCAGTAAAATATTCACTGTGCACTTGTAAGTGTTGTGGGTGAATGAAATCTACCTGTTGAAGAACTGTGCTGATGCGATTTGGTTTATTACTCTATTACTTTTCTTCATTTCTGTTCTTTCATGTATTTTTTTTAATGTTATGCTTTGAAGACCAGGTTTTCATTTACTATTACTTGTATTCATATAGAAATGTTAAATACCAAAAGTAGATGTTTTGCTTTGAAAGAGTGTCGTTTCACATTTTTGTCCAAGTTTGTAGTATATTCAAATATGGGAATGGCTTGATATCTAGTACTTAGTGTGTGAGGTCTCGACCATTCATCCAGTAAAATGTAGGTCTGAACCTGAGAGGTTTGTATTTCTGTTCATCAGTATGTCTAAAACATTATTATATGAAAAAATATTTAAATCCAGATTTTTATAGATCTAAACTGCAGAATAGAAAAGTAAGCTGACTTCAAGATGTGCTCATGGAGTCTCTTCATTCCCATTTCTTTCTGAATACTAAAGTCTGATTAAACCAGTAGCTATGGCTACATAAGTACAACAGTTTCTTGTGGAATCCATAGATGAAATCCTGTTCCCAGTGCAATCAGTTACATAAAGTGATTCCAGCATGACTCAGATACCTACAAAGGTAACTGTCATGATCCTGAAGATATTAATACACTCTATTTACATAGATGTAAAATTAGTCATATACCTAAATATTGACAAGTTTTGAGTCACTGTCAAAAGGCTATTGTGATGATTTTTTAAAATAATAAAATCTTTCTCTATGTTTTACACCTGTTGGTAACTGCTTGTTAATAACTGCCCTTTTTTTTTGAATTCCAAAAATTCTTCCACTCTCAAGAGATCGGGGCTTATATGTGTTTATTAACAAAATTGTGTGCTGAGGTACATTTCTATTAATATAGCCAAATCATATTTAAACAAATTTTAGAAGTAAAATGTAATTGTTTAATTAGTGTATTTTAGTTTTTGATCAGTAGTGGAGAAGAAAGTCTAGTTCAAGGAGGCAGAAATACTAACTACTGGATTTTGCTGCAGGTGTGAAGCGCATTCCCTTTTCAGAGAAGCTACATTTACTTATATACTAGCCATACCTTTAAAATGTATGGAGCAAGGCAAAGTGAGAACTATACACTGTGCTCACTGTAGCATAACATAAAATAAATTCAGCAACAAAGAAATGAGATAGTTCCAAAAGTACATTGTATTGCCTGCTCACAGGAAATTATAGGTAAAGAGAAGTGACAGTCAAGGGTTAAATTACGAAATTTTGCAATTTATTTCTCATAATTTATGAGATTGTTAAATGTCAGAAAGTGGACTTTTTTTTCACTATCAGTATAAAACTGAACATACTGTGAGACATAAGGTAGCAGGTGTCTTGGCTCTAAACTATCAAGTCTGTGGGCATTCTGTTATAACAGGTGCTCCAAAAATTTGAACAGATTTTAACAAGAGCTGTATGGGCTTTTTAATTAGCCTGGTTACTCAGCATGTGGAGAAAGCACTAGGTATGTGCTTAAAACATCATTGTATCTTGAAAACAAATGTTTCACATACCCATAGTCATTCTTTTGCTTGTTATCTTTAAATTCCTTTCTATCTGATGCTAGAATTTGATTCTGATATTCATTTTTCTTATAATCTGTATCCTACCTGAAAAGAATCATCATACTAAAAAAAAAGTGTTGAATAACATATATTCTCCCATTTAGAAGGAAGCATTTAGAAACTTGGATTTACCTGATTCTTAGCTGTCATTTTACTTGGCATTACAGAACTATGAGAAGGCACACAGAAAAGAAATTCTGTGTTCTGAATCTCTCAGTTTTAACTACAAAGTGTCTTCACTTTCAGTTGCGCTATTCCCATTATTATTAAGTACATCACAAGATTTTTTAGAAGAGACAGTGCAATAAGCTGGAAAATAAAACAAAAATAATAAAAAATGCTTTGATTTTACAATCATTATGACTGATTAGATATGATTTGATAGATACAATTTGAGAAATTCATGTAAATGCATGACTATAGCCTGTAACATGAAAAATGATCTAATATAATTTCATTTGTGTAGTATTGTTGATTTCAAAAGAGTAAGCCAAAGAATGTCACGTTAGAGGGGGAAGAAAAAAGAAACAAAGTGGTGGCTTACATAAGATTTTTGGGCAAACTGTCATGTGGTGAAACCTAAGATTTGAATTTATAGATAGCTTTATTTCAATATGAAATTATTTTACTAGCTGTGCTTGTAATACTGACATTAGTATCTGTGGCTGGTATTTATCTAGAGATCTTTGCATCTATAATGACTTTGCTGTTATAAAGTTTAGTATTGCACATCTTAAATTACAGAAATAGGGGTTTATTTTTTTAAACTCAGAAGAGATTGTTGAGAAATTATGTGGAGGATTTCACACTTGAAACATTTGTGTCAAAATATCTTAACCACTTGGCCTAAGATTAAAAATACCAAGACACATTTTGATCCATGTAAAATGCACACTTTAAAAAGGGTGCTTAATTTAAAAAACGCTTATATCTGCGTTTTTAAAGGAACTTCTCTCTTACATAAATTAATGTAAGAAATATACATTTTATGATTTCACTCTTTCTTGAATGAATTCATCCTCTTTCTTTATGCTGTTATTTATCTGCTCAGCAGTAATATACACAATTATAGTCAATGATCACTTATTACCTGAAGTAATAATTACTAACACTCCCACCATACTTTTTAAAATTTAAAAATGCCAACCAATTTATAAGCTTGATGGAACAGAAAGATGGATATATATTTCTGCTGTAAATGAAAGGAGCACTTATTCCTGTAGATGCTATTTTGCAAACCTAATAATCATGGTGAAAACACAGCAGAAAAAGTGGTATTATTTGATGGCCACCCAAAATCCCTATAGATTTTGTAATTTGTTTGCTGCTGAGGGATAAGACCCTTGCCATTGCATTTCTGTAAGGTAACATGGCTAAGAAATGCAGATTACATTGCAGCTGAGACTGTGGCTTGAGTGTTGGTTGCCTTGGGCACTAAGACCAGTTTGATTTATGACCGCACCTGTTTCCAGCACCAACTCCGGCTCTGTAACCATCTCTGGGTTGTGCCAGTGCAGTTGGTTGTGAAGTATAAGGCTAATTTCCCTTTTTGTTTTTTTTTTGAAAGTGGATGTATTAAGCCAATAACGCCACTAAATTTAATGTATTATCAAACTGTGGTCTCATTTGCTGCAAAAATATAAGCTACATACAAATGAAGTCTGCTGGGGGTCTAGCAATTCTGAAAATAATTAAATTCTGAAATGATAGATCTAGAGAAGATGACTCTGTCAGGGAGACTTTGAAGGGGTAATAACTTAGAAAAAGTACTCTTCCTCCTTATTACCATTTTTTTCTCAAGTAAGCATCCTCCTTTCAGTCTTTCAGGGGCTAGAGAAGAGTGACCACTTTAGCCTGATTTTCTAGACTCGTCATCATGTTACCTGAATAATCATGCAAATTGAGATTGGAAGCATTGTCCCTGCTGGAGGGTGATTTGCATTACTGTAGGAAAATATGTAATGAGATTCAGGTAGCAATGGAAGAAAAATGCAACAAATGAAATTGGAGGAGGATGGCAATATAAAATTAGAAATCATTACAGCAATAGTGAGTAATGAGGGCTAAGAGATGAAAACATATGGAATTGCAGCAACCTATTTCTAAATTTGAGAGGCCTAGTCAGTTATTGATCAGAACTAGAAATAGCCATTTCTTTAGATCTGGAGTTAAAAAAAAGAAGTCTGCTTGTCAAAACTTAGCTGTGTTTTAGTGCAATATTTACCTTGCCAATGTGTAAGATCTAATTGGATTGATTGGATGTTGCATTAAGATAGATGCTAGGTGCAAGTGATGAGTAAAATGTTGGAAGGTGAGGATTACATTTTTAAGCCTTTCCAGATGCTTTCTTATGGTAAGATTGATTTTGTATGAGGCAGGTATTTATATTAGGTATAAATATGTAGGTTAAACTGAATATAGGGAATATGTGGAGAATACAACCCATGTTAAGGATTCCATCTGTAAGGCAAGATTTGAGAAAGGCTTCAGCCTTTATAAGTTTGTCACTGGAGTAGCTATGGCAGATACAATTATGTAATAAAAACTATGAGGCTGTGTGCCTCATCTATGTAGCTAGAAATCTAGAAAAACTACTTACCAGTATAAATTCTGTGTATGGCAATTCCATTAACTAATATTAAAAATATTACAACTGTAAAACCTTGTGAAGATTTAGGACTAAGTCATGCTTCTTATTGATATTAATAGTTTCAACAGTTTATATTAAGCACAAGAGAGCAACATAGAATTAAATTATGACATTCATTTAAATATTTGGAGGATTGCAGTCCTTGAAGAAACTCTTGAAAATATAACTAAAACTTAGCTGATTGTATAAGAGCATTCTGTGTTCAAAGAAAAGCTAATAATTCCATAGATCACTGGTAGAGGTATTAAATTATATGCATCACAGTCACTATTTTTTATTTCCCCCTGAATTTTACCATCTCACTGACTTCTCCTTTTCAGGGACACATCTAGAATTTCTAGAATGTGCCCAATTTTATTAAATTTCAGCCTAAAAATGACTTTTACAGAAAAAGCTGTGATTGTGAAGAGCAGATAAATTTAATGAAAAGTGAAGAGTTAAACACTAATTGCAGTTTATGTTTTTAACATTCATTTTGGCAGTTCCCACTATCTTTTATTGTACAGTGTCTGAGGTCAATTAGGATTCGCTTGATCTTGGAATCAGTTGACAATGCTGTTTATAATTAGATAGAGGAAAGGGAAAAGGTTGATGTTTTCTCTCTCTTCCTCATTAGGGCTGGCTGACTGAGCCAATTTTATTGCTATCTTAAAGGCAGTTAAAAAGGTCATGTGACTGTTTCCTAAATGAATTGTTTTGCAAAATACTGTTGTCTTTGTAAGGATACTCCATCGTTAGGATGGATAAGTGGTTGTTATTAAAATTTTTAAGTATGCAATTCATCACTCTGATAGACAAAGAAAAGCATGTGAATTACTTTACCTTTCACACAGTAATCTAGAAATTGTTAAGGATTCAAATTTTAAACCACTGGTGTGCAGTTTTGCAGAACCTGAACTAAAGGGATCACAGAATCAACCTCAAACTTAGTCTCAAATTGTAATCTTTAAGAGCTATTAAACAGCACTTTCTGTGAAGTAATATGATTGATATGAATATTTTAAAGCCAGACATTTAAAATACTTGCCTTTTTGCTGCTTGGTGGTTTGTTTAATAAACATTCATGGTAGCATAAAAGTATTGAATATACTTTACAGCATTCTAAGAAAAACCAGTTAGCAGTAGAATTGATGTTTATTTTAACAGCCTTGAAACTAATTTTTAAAATTGGCTGTGCCTACTGCAGTTATATAATGTAAGTAATCTTAATTCATTAATGTCTTTGTTATTTTAGACATATTTCTTCTGTTAATGCTGCAATATTTGTTTCGTGTTTAGTGCAGCACTGACTCCACTAATATTAAATTAAAGGTGAAATGATATTACTTTTCAGAAAATTTAGTATAATGATTTAATAATGTTTTTATTTTGGTAGTTCTTTTTTGATGTTAAGTAATGGATATATATTTATAGAATTGAGTGTGAATTGTATGATACATTATAATCATACTAATAGAAGATAAAAGACAGCAACCCTCTAGTTCAATAATTTGAAACGAATGTAAACTGACATTTGAGTGTTCTTGGTTGAAAAAAAGGAAAAAAGTAACAAAAGATAAAAGACAGAAGAAACTGTAAATGAAACATGAGAGGGAAAGTCCCAACAGTTCTAATTAAAGATATTTCAACGTTAGAACTGCAGCATCCGCCCACATGTCATTCTTGCATGACATGTAACAGAAGATCACCAGCTCTGTCTTCCTTGTACAAAATATTTTTTCCTATAATTGTTTATCAATAACAGCAAAAGTGAGAGTTTTTGCATAATCAGATTCATAAATTGTACAGGAAAGCAGTAATTATAGTAAAGCTGCCTGTAACCAAAAAGTGTTTGTTAAAGTAACTTTCAAGAAATGCTGCCAGCCATGTATTAGCCAGTATTTTACTGCCTGCACTGGTTTCTTTCATCAAGTAGGAGATAAAGGAGCAGCCTGGAGAAGGTGACTAGCTCATTGCATATGTAAAAAAAGTAAAATGCGTGTTTCCTTTATCTCACTCGAAGGACAGAAGTGAAAACAAAAAGCCAAGCATATTCATGACAGTGGCAGATGGTGCCAACCTTGCACAGCTATTTTCTTTGATTATTGGCTACTTATACTTTTAAAAATGAGAGACAAAGCCAAAAAGCTGTGGTTCTAGAAGAAGATAATGAAGTCACACTGACATAGGTCATTGTCCTGAATATAATCCAAATTTGTTTTAGATTTCTGTAGAATTTTCCCAGATTTCTCCTTCTACTTTGCCTAAAATGAATGCAAATCACATTAATATTCACACAATATTGGACAGTTTGTGATTAGGTGGAATAAATTTGCCTGTGGCGTTTTAGAAAAGATTTAATTATTATAGTCTTTAAGAACTGCCTTTTTCTGTTCAAAGAATAATAGTAACTCACAGCAGTCAGTGTTTTATTAGTTAAATCATTGTCAAACAGTGAGTGTGGGTTTAGAATTATGAATATCCAGTTCTGAAAACTTCATTTACTGTGCCGAATCATATGAAACAACTTTGAAAAAAATTAATGCTGGATTCAGAGTAGAGGCATATTTCAAAGTGTCTGAGTAAACATCAGGAGGTTTTTGAGTACTTTTATTTCTTTTTTTACTGCTCAGAAGATTCTGTGTATTATGGTTGCAGTTAGATGCATGTTTAATGAAAATAAAAGCTACAGCCAAGTTAGAATGAAAGAGAAAGGAAAGTGTACCAAGGCCCCATTTATGATTATTGATTCTAAGACCCTTTCAAGCAAGAAGATCCAAAGGGGAACTGAACATCTTTTCCACCAAGAGAATTAATCACACTGCTTTTACAAAGGATCTAGAGAATGAATAGGAGAGTTTAGGGCCCAAACACTGAGACCAAATGAGCTCTTTCCTACATAGGAATGTGACCACTCATGCTCCTCTTAAAGAGTGGATTTCCTCTGCCAGCAGTAGAAGAAAAGTCAAGCAAACATGAACGGATGCTGAGCTCAGAAGGAGCCCCCAGTACCAAAGAAAATATCACCGTTGTTCTGAAAGCAGAAGGAACATATTATACTAATTAGATTAGTCTAGTAATGAGGGCTGAAGAGATTTTATTGCCATGTAAAGCCACTTGGATTTGTAATTCTTGTGTCTGGAGCAGTACTTTACTGCTTACCACTGATAGATCTGTATGCTCATGCTGATGTGACTGTGTTACAAAGGAGACTCTGTGAAGAGAAACATCAGGTCACAGAACCTATGAACCTTTAATATTTGTTTCAAATAACTATTGCAAAATTGGAAAATCTGTGAGATGTTTGTGTTTTAGTCTTAACCAGTTGCTGGTTTTGCTCATATGAGTGAAACATATGGGGTCTTGTAAGTGATATGGTTTCTTGATAAGTGATAAGCTTATATCATGCCTTGCATCATCTTCTAAAAAAATCTCTGTTGTAACAATTCTAGCTTTAATAATTCCAATTTACTTCTTACTATAAGAAATACAGCAATGAACTTTTAACATATGACAAAGACCTTTGTGCTACTCCCCTTCCCCAAAGTTTCTTTGGAATACCTCTAATAGATCTTCAGCATACCAAAAAAAGGTAATCAGGGATTCAGTTTCATATTCTGGGAGAGTGCTGTGCTCTAACTTAGCGTTGTCCCTTTTCCCTCAACTGTTAGCACTCTCAGTTATGGGCAGTGGCACCTTCCCAAAGCAGGAGCATATAGGGGATAATTTTATTCATGTTGCCCTTGCTATCCTACTGCTGCAGCCTTGTCTGTAAGTGCTTGCTGGTCTTTGATGGCACAGCAGAGAGCGTGGGTATGAATCCTCTGTGCTTCACAGTCTTAGACGTAGTAAAAGAACGCAATAGTGCTGATTCCTGGACAATCAGAAAAGGTTAGCAGTACCTGTTCACTGTGGGACTTTGTTGTTGTTTACCATCACCGTAGTCCATTTTAGGCAATGCTATTGAAAACAAATGCATTCCTTTTGAAAATTAATATCCTGCACTAAACAAATAGATGTATGTATGCAAAGGTAGACTACAGCAGAATTGCCAGAAAACCTTGACATCAAATCTGCCAGTCTTCCCAGCCAAAACCTATACAACTTGTGCTTGGCTGAGATGGAAAAGGCAAGGTAGGTGACAGTCCAGACACAGAAACGCAAATATATATTGTAAAAGCAAGCGCAGAGGTAAATCTTTAAACTGTCAGGCACCTGGTACAGATTTTCTGCAGATTCTCTAAGTTAGTAATTTAATTTCTGCTTGCTTTGGTTTATTTTTGTGTTATATATATTTTTTATTTTGATCTTGTCCATCTCTTTTCCTATGTGATTCTACAAAGTCCAGAAAAGTGAGATGAAGGAAGCTTTAAAAACATTATTTATATATAGGGCTTGGCCTGGATTATAACACATTCTTCCTGAGCAAAATTATCAAATAGCTGTCCTTCAGCTGTTAAATTTAAAAGGAATGCAATATCCACAGAGCTACTTAAAATTGAAAATGTGAAATATCATAGGGAAATAAACATTTTTATATAATAATTATTAAATTTTACTAAAGACTTCCAGAGAATACATTCTGGAATTGAAGGCATTACTTTTGAGATCTGCTGATGAAAAAATATGTAGATTTAGGATCATTTGTATTGAAGAGGGTGAGATAGAAAGTATGATGTTCCACAATCCCTAAATAGTGAGGTGATGAAAATAGATATATTCACTGAATATATACATATGTGTCTGAATATATCTACTCTATATATAGAATATATTCAGTGAATATATTATATATTCACTATCTAAAGTAATTGAAGAACAATTATATTTCAAAATCAAAACAATTGAAGAACAATTTTATATTAGACAGTACATGATGAAGCACATTTGCTGGGCCTGCAATTATATTTTTGAGGCACGCAAGTTCTTGCTAATTTGCATAAGTAAAAAATTGCAAACTTTGACTCTGAATTTTCTATGACCTCTGGTTAATGTCAACTTAATGATAATTAGCAGTGTCTCTGGATAGCAAACATATGCAGTCTATTTCCTTGAATCACACTAGATATGAGTACATAGTACTGGATGTTGGGTAAACAGTCCACAGTCCATAACACAGATAATGTCCATAATATGGTGGATAAAATTAATAAGCCTCCTCTAAAGAGCCATTTTTTTCTTTTCAAACAATATAGTGGATCTAGGCAAAAAATAAAAATTAACAGAAGTTTTTATGTGTTAAAACCAGAGCCAGTTGGCTGTCTTAGGGTGACAAAATGCCAGAAACCCAAAATCTTCACTTGCTTTGAAGACCTCATGCTGAATGAGAAGCTGTTGTTGAGATACAGATACTCTTTGCAAGTATATTCATTTTCTTCTTTCTGGACTCACAAGAGAACAGAAAATTTAAGCAATAAATTATGCCTGTCCCTTTGAGATCAGAAAAGCTCAGAATGTGCACACTTTGAAGAACTGTAGTTGATCAAAATGAAGCATCAAACCTCTGAAACTGGAGAGACATTTGACTCTATGAATTACTGGCTTCACTGAAAACTACACTAGATATTTCCTACTGCAGGAAGTAATAGGAAATTTCTTTATAGTGAGCTCTCTGCTATTCAGAGGATGCTCAAGTGGTTGATGAGGCTGTCGCTTGTAGCCCTTGATGGATAGCTAATGTAAAACTCACCAAGCATTTCTCAACATGCCCTCCATGCCATTCTTGCTGAATATGGATGTTCAGAAGTTCAAATCTAGCCAGCACAGGAAAAGATTTCTTTATTATGCACAACTGTGCCCTGGGTCAGAATAAAAAAAATAAGTGGTTGTTCTTGGTAACTTGGCATGTAAAAGTATTGCCAAAATTATATATTTTTTCCTGTATGTGTTAACTATAGTTATCTCTGTAAATAGAGCTGTACTTTTTCTGCAACAGGAATTTATTCTAATACTTTTATATTTTTCTTTCCTTAGCGGTATAATAACTACTGTGCCATATATATAGAAATTACTCCCAAGAATGTAACAAGCAGGATTCACACATTTAAATGATTTTTTTTTAAGCTGAACTGTTTCCAAATTCTTCTATCCAAGCATCACTTAAGAAACTGTTTGTTCAGTTCAGTTTCATCTCTGCAGCTGCCAAACCACTTCAGTTCTGCCAGCTCTGCTCTCTGATTGCAAAATAAAGGGTGGTCACTTCACAGTGTATGCAAGAAATATTGTAATTTTGTGAAAATTATGACATTTAAGAAAATTCTTTCAATAGTAAATTGTTAGGCTATCCTGCTACTTGCCTATTTAGCAAAACCGAAAAATAATCTTTTACATTCATTTCTTCATACTTCACTATAACATTAGTGAAAATAGTGTACTGGGTTTACAATTTCTAAGACTGAACTTTGCTGCAGCTTACATTCAAAAATATTTTTGTAGTATAATAGCCTGTCAAAACAAATCTGTTTTCCTCATTTTTTGTGTGTGCAGAAGGGTCCTTTTTGTCAATCTCTAAAGATAACAATAGGACAATAGTAACTGCGCAAATTAGCAAAGCTTTTCTTCTTCTCTTTTTGTTTCCTTTTTTTTCTCCATAAAATCGGAGGATGTGTGAAAAAATGCATCAAGTAACCCTTTATTGTATGAAAAGTGCTGCTACATAAATGCATTAACTATTTTCATGGCTCATGTCTGAAGATCAGATTCCCCTGTGTCCAAACAGTGAACGGAAACACAGAGACATAGAACATAGGAACCTGCAACCTCTTTTATTGAGAGGGAATGCAGATAATCACCTGGCTGTAATATTTTGACACATACATATTTTAAGTTTTCAGAAAATTAATCTCAATAGTTTGCTAGTCTCTAAATAAAGGGTCTCCACTTAAAGTAAATACATCATATTAATTTTAATCTGAAACATAATTTAAAGCAAAACAGAGAAAGAAAACAAAATGTAAGCTGCTTACTGATAATTTTCTTAAGTTTCAAGCAGTTTTCTTAGAAAAATAATTTGCCTTAGCTGAAGAAGAAATTAAAGTGTACTTAAAAAGAAAGAAGGAATAGAATGTTTGGATTTGCTTTTTTTACAAGCTTTACTTTCTCTTAGTAGTAAAAAAAAAATTGATTTTAAATTGTGATAGAGAAAATTTGCTAGAAATAAAGAAATACAAGGACAAATCTCTGAATATCTGAATAGAAGCGAAAAGGAAGGAATTTACTGTGTTTCTTTTTAATGGAACAAATGTAAAAGTGAGAACTGTTACAGAATTCAGATTTTTCCTGTGGCTAACATTTTATCTTATTCAGAGTGTTGTTTCAATGAGATTGTGTTCTGTGTTTTTCCCATGCTGACCTGTATTTTGCTTGGTGGGAAAGCTCTGCTCAAAGTGATTCACTCTGGGGTGAGGAATCACTTTGAGGGCTGCTTTTTGTTCACCTTGCATTATCACTGTGAAGTGCTAACAGGAGCTGGAAGGCAATACCAATCATAACAGTAGTGTGTTGCACCCACTTTCTACTTAGTAAGTATTGTAATTTACATTAATTCTGAATTAGATCCAATAGGAATAAAATTCTAGAAATAGGGATTGCACATTTTCACTGAGAATATTTTTGAGAGGTACAGGCAGTTTATTTTTCTTCCTATAAGCCTCATAACTACTACTTGATATATTTACAGATACTGAGAATCAGAAAAAATTCTACCATGCCTCTTAGATGGGATATTATGTAAACATTAGCATTTGTTTGTCAAATAGTATTTTTGCATATACTTGTGCAGACCCACTGAACTGAATATATGCACAGAGATATGTCCTCTAGCAAATTGTTAACCCAGAGGAATATATCCTTTGCATCACAGCTTCATGCCAATCGCCACTTCAGTAAACACTGCCACATCACGATGACTGTTCTCCAGGAATTAGCAATGAGTTTGTTTATAATCAAGTTTATCAATATTTATAAAGTACTGTACTTAAGGGGATAATATATTGATAAAATACAGTTCTGAAATGCATTACATTTCCACATTATATTTAATGGCTAAAAATACATGTAGTGGGTGTGGAGTAATAGGGGCCATACCCCGCCCCCACAAACAGTTTCTTTATCACCCCATCTGCTACCCCAAATGCTAGTGCTCAGGAACACCACTGCTTTGCAGCATGTTTTATTATTCAAGCCTTAGTGGGAGGAGAGCTGCAGAGAGAAAGTGTTAACTGCAGAGAAAGGGAGGGTCAAAGCAAGACCCAGAATAAGCTATATTGCTCCACTAATGCCAGGACAGTGGCACAAACTTCCGCTGGACCTGAACCGGCTACTAAGTACCATTAGATTCGATTAAAACCTGCTAGAAAAAAAGGAACAGTGAGAAGGAGGTCTAAACACATTTGTGAAAGAATTAATAAAGAGGCTAAAGGTATTTACGTAGGCAAGGAACATATGGAAGAGGAACAAGGCAGACTTTGAGAAGAAATTATTTAGCTTCATTAGAAAAAAAAACAAACCCAAACCAAAAAAAAAAAAAAAAAAAAAAAACAAAAACCAACAAAAAAACAAACCCCACAAAAAAACCAACCAAAAAAAAACCCCAAAAACCAAAACAGAACAAAGCAAGGCTAGGAAAAAAAATAAAAACTTTACACTGCACTGTTTTTGCACTGCCTTTCTATTTTTCCAAAAGAAAGCAGGAGGTTGAGGCCTGATCAGAAAGAAGTCAAACAAATATTCCATTTGCTTTGGATCGGGTATTTTGGAAAGAAAGAAATGCTGCTAAATAAATACGAAATCCTGATGAGTGTTAATGGGGTTTAAGAGACAAAGCGTCCAGTTTGAAGCACTTATTGGCGATGTCTACACTATCACCACTTGCCAAAAACATTTCCATCATTGTGCAATAGTTGAGATTTATAGCTGACTTCCAGCTTTTTAATCTAACCCAGCTCAGAGCAGGTGAGAAGCTGGCTGAATGCAGCTCATTGAGATGATTTTAGGGATGACAGGACTGTTCATAAATGTAAATTAAATTGAATAAGCAATTTCATTAAAAAACAGGCAGTTGGAGAAAAGGCAAAGGAAAGGGAGAACACTGAGTGGGGGTTTTAATACTCAAAATTTTAAAAATGGAGTTTTTATCTTATTTTTTTCCTTTAAAAATTGGTCCATTTTTCATTTTAAAAAATCATTAAAATGGAAGAATCCTGAAGTGTTTTGGTTTAGGATAACTGAAATTGTTTAGGACAACACAAAATTACTTATGTCTCTTTTTATGTGATTCATGTGACAATCTGTAAATTCCATTTATACAGCTCTTAACTAGGTAATACACTTTTAACAAAAATGACTAGCCAGTATTCTGGGTCTCATTGACACCTCTCTATTTGAATGTGAAGTTGACCATATGAATCATGGGGTTAAAAAAAAAAATCAGTTGATTTACAATGGTTACATAAATATCATCCTATAATTTAGTCAGAATAAACAAGGTACATTTTTCAGATTCCCAGTTGCAAGCCTGACAGCATTCCCTAGAGAGACACTCTGTATTTTGACTGGTGGTTTGCCATGGTAAGCTTGTTATTTGCCATGATAAGTGTATTTCTTTTGGTTTTTATTTCAGTGATTGTTCATTAATTTGGGATGGTGAGGAATGAAAGTATCATACTGGAAGATCTGTTTTCTTGTATGTAGTTCTGCTCCTGTGAAAGTGCTGGAGTGTCAGTCCCAGATGACAAAGAGTCAAGGTAATGGTCTATTTCTACTGCACTCAAAGAAAACTCAAGTAAAATAGATGACCTACATGTAGAAAATCCACAGATCAGTATCAGAAAATATGAAAGGTTGTGTCTCGATATTCAAATGAATAGTGTCCTGTTAATTTATATATGCCTCAGAGCCTTTCAAATTTTCTGGCACTGGGTAATCTAAACCTAGTATAATCAAGTCAGTTTTCAAATTTCCAAGCCAAAAGATTCTATGCAGTATATTCAGCAGTGATCCTTTATGAGGTACTATAAAAAACCAAACTCTGCTTTATCTATGTGGCCTTTCCTCAAGAAAATTTATGTTCTCTTGCTGGTTGAAATGTGTTAGCTGACACTCTTCTTCACCAGAAAAGGCTTGGACTGACTCATGATCAAGGATGGGATATCTTATATTGGAATGGCTGCAGTAGTTCCCTACCCACACTGCAGGAACAGTTCAGACTCTGATGTAACAGCCACAGAATTGCAAATAAGAGCTTGGCATTTGTGTAATAAACTTTAGCAGTTCAACTACTACTTTGTGAGAAGTGGAGCCAGCTCTGTTGTCAGAGTAGGAATCTCTAAGAGAAGCAAGAAAAAGAGGGGTGCAAAACACTGAAACTGCCTCAACTTAAACCATCCCCACTTGTAAATCAGATCCCTATGGTGTATTGACTGTTGTGATGTATATCCAGCAGGACACTTTGGAATGAAAGATAGCGCAGTATGACGTACATTCTATTATTGCTTGGATGAATTGGGGGTGGTAGAAACAACTACTTAACTTCATACAGTAATATTGCATATGGCTAGTCTGAGATTCCAACTCCGATAGAAAATAAGTTTGGCACTATAGGGAAAGAGTTCTTGTAGTTACAAAATTAAGGCAAATAGTAGCACATTGTCTTGGACAACCCTGGTATGGATTTACACAAAAAGGAATGAATAGTAAGGGACACAGTTTTAAGTATGGCATAAATACAGAATCATGCAGCAAAGACCTGAATAATGGCAGACAATGACTAGAAAGAAGAAAAGGCTCCCTGGTTACCTGGAATACTTAAGCATAACATTCCTAGCTCAGTAGGGAAGGACTGAGGCTCAACAAATTGTCTGCTGTCTAATTTTCTCTTGGCTCAGCTTGGAAAATGCAAATAGAACTAGACTGCAAAAATTGGTTCAAAAAGCCCTAACAGGATATCAAGCATTAAGCAGTATACAGCAGATGGTAAAAGATTTTTAAAAAGCAGTCTTCTTTAAGTTCACAATAGTCTAGGGAGTTAGAAAATGGCAGGTGGAGCAGGAACTATAACAGGTTATGAATTGTCAATAATTTTCTTTTCAGTGGCAAGGAAACTGCTCTTGAAATCACCAAAAGGTTATAGAGATACACTGTAACTGGATGGTAAATACCTCAAGTGACAACTGGCACAAAGATGTAACAACTAGAAGAAATACAGAGTTACAAAGTAATATTCTGAATTTATATTTACAAACTAATATGGAATTATTTCTGGGCAGTCCCAAAAATCTTGGATATAGATGCACTTAAAGAATGCACAAAACAAACACAGGCTATAAATCAAGACAATTAAGCAGCTAAATGCTTAGCATTTAATTACAGAGCATCAAGTTCACTAGTGTCCTTCATTACTGTACAAAGGACAAAAAACTATGCCTCAAGATACTTGTAGTTTATAATCAAAATAGATACTGCAGCATGGAAATAAACACTGTAGTGATAGGAGGCTGCATTTGAAGAGTGCATAGTGATGCAGAGGGCATAATGTGTACACAAACAGTTCTGTGTTTTTATCTGCACTGGATGAATATTTTATTTACCTCTGCTGACTCCTCCACTCTCCAATAGAATCCTAAGAAAAGTAGAGGCATGACTCTCACTGGCATACTCGGTGTAAAAATAAACAATTCCTGATAGCAAATAATAACTTTTAAAACATTTTTCTGCCCCCTTTATCCTCTCGTTGTGATAAGCAACAGTCTACATCCCTTATACTTCAAGTCAGGCATCCTGTCTTTAGTAAAATTGACATACTGACAGCAGAACTTGAAAAAAAAGAAAGTGACATTACTGTTGTCAAACTGATAAAAAACAAGTCCAGGATATTGTACAGTTCCAAGGAAATGTAGAAGAAAATTAGAATGCAGTTATCTCAGGTAGTCTGCATTTAGATAGCCTGGAAGTGTGGTACCAAAAACCTTGGCACTAACTGCGAAATATAATTATGACTACTTTAATACTAATAGTGTTAACTGTTCCATTCCTGAATCATTTACCAGTTACAAAGCATTACAGCACCACTTCATTACTGTTGAACTTTCTTGATATGTGCTAGTGTTTCATTCCTCTTAAATGATGACTTACAAAAATACTGCAGGAGCCCACAGAATGTCCAAAAGAAGAAAGACACAAGGAACAACCTCAGAATCAAACAAAAAATTGCTGCTTTCAGATGTCATTTCTAGACTTTTAAACAGCTCATTAATCTTTGATATCTGCTTACCATGATACTGTTTTTCCATTGCAACAGAAGTCTGACAGCTACAGACTTGCCTTCCCCACTCAGAACTTCTTATAAGGAATTGTTTAAATATTGATGGCGAAGCCTACCAGTTAGAAATCAAATTGGGATGTTAAAAAAAAAGCCAAGCAAAATTGAACTACTGATAAGGAATAATTTCACTGAACTCTAGCCTAGAGGAACAAGCCTGTGAAGAGTCCACAGCCACAGAAAGACAAGACTCTCAGAGGGCTATTATCTTTCCAGAATGGGTATGTCTGGAACAATGAGAGTTATGTAGTAATAGACAAAAACTAAATTCCCTCACCTCATCTCCTAAAATCGTAACAGAATGTGTCAAAACCATTAAAGTTTTCATGCCCAGTTAACTCACATACAGGAGATAGCTTATTCTTTCTCTTTATTTTACAGGAAGTTGTTTGCCTTTCTGTCTTAGTAGGTGTCAGAGCCCAAAGATATAGGTGGTTTTTCAGCCTTGATCTGAAATAACTGATAATTTGGGCAAAATTATTTCAAGTCAAAAGAACCTGTACTGCAGCAACCTCAACATGGCACATAAAAAGGAAAAGCACAAGTTATTTGGAGCACTGGAAGAAATCCTACTTGTGTTTTCTTGCTGATAATTCACAGGGGAAGCAAAGTCTTTCCTGCCCAAGGGACTTGGCAGGGAATAGGTGACAGGCCATGTCAGTGAAGAGAACATTTTAGGTAATTCCTTTGCATACCAGTCGTTTTCTGTCCTTTCCACAATATGGTGTTCTTAAAGATCACTCAGTGGGCTCCCTTAAACATCACTTTTGTATATGACTGTGCATACATGTATATATGTGTATATATATATGTGTATTTATACACACACATGTATGTATGTGCAAATGTGCATTTGTTTGAGATGCCTTGACTCCCCAAAAATTGCAGAAGAAAACCCAGGTGCTTGAATTTAGTGGGTGGAAAGTGGCTTAGAAATAGGTCAGTTTACCAAATTATGGTGGTCCCATCCCACAGAATGTTGTCCTTTCTTTGCAAGCTGTATAAATTCAGCCTTCAGCTACATTTTCAACTTCAATTCCTTGTCACATTTCTCGTTTCTGTCTCTCTGCTCAGCCAATGACAGCAGTGCCAATCCTCCAGTTGTTAAATCTATCTGAAAGCTTCCCCCCTCCTACTTTATATCACCCTCAAAGTGATTTTTGCAGTCTCTCCTCCAGAAAGAGTGAATTTGAACACAAAGACAGAATATTTGAGCCAATGAGAAAAGTAAAAAGAGAATCCTTGAAGTCTTGTCTTTAACTCATGTTATCCAATGCACATTACAGGAAGGAGAATGTCCCTTTAAATAGTTTGGGAGCCCTCTAGTGATTCTTCCTGTCTTTCACTGAAGAAATTATGAGATCCGCCCCCCTACCAGTACAGGTAGAGTGGAGAGGCCTTTCTACATGGATGATGGACTCAGTGTTTGTCATCCCGTGAAGCCACTGTTAGTCCTGCAAATCCTTAACGTGGCACAGAAAACCCGAATAACATGCTTTCCTTTCTTCAGTCATCCCTCTTTCTCCATTTTATTCATAATTTAAATTCTTGTTTTGTAAAGTTGGAATATTTGGAAGATCAGCGACTTAAATCTTGGCAGAATTTTGTCTTGGTTTGCGAAGGACCTTCAGGGCAGAGCCCCACGTACATGTGTGCTAGTGTGTGCTGCAAACCCTTCCTTCTGAGCTGTCAAGTGCATAGGAGTGTAAATCCTGAGCCTTCAGATTATGGTTAGAGCTGAACCTTTTGCTATTCTGCCATTACAAACCATAAGCTCTTTTAAAATATATTTTTAGGAGTCCTATTGAATCGCACAGTATGTAGCATAATGTAATCAATACAAGAAGCTGCATATAAATAATCTGTTTGGATTCTCACACATTTTAAGATGAGAGAGGGCACCATTCCCAGCAGTACTCCCCCCCTCCCTCAGAGTTCACACCTTTTATGGGGGAAAATGATTGTAAAGTATTCATTTAAGCCAATAACCAAAGCTTATGTTATTCATTTCTCAGTGATATACATAGTGCTCTTTTTGTATACTATTAACTGTGGACATATGTTTTTCATTTGACTATGTTACTTACACACACAATTCTTTTAAAAAATATGTAAAATATAACAGCTGCTGTAAAAAAAATATTTTTAGATCTCTGAAGTGCCTAACGAGCTGCAGTGCACAACAAAAATGGCTTGGTCTTTATAACTTACCCATTGTAAAATACCATGGAAGAGTTTAATCTGTTTGGCCATCTCCATGGAAGAGGGCAAATTGACACAGCTCTAATATGACAATGTGCTTCTCTGGGGTGTATTCCTTGGCTGTAACAGCAAGATCTTGATCATTCACTGCATCAAAGAAATGATACAAACAATAGATCAGCCAACTTTTAAAACAGCAGTATAAAAGCAATTGTAAAGACACCAGCTGTATCATCTGAGCTCTGCTTTGACATTGCTGTTTTCTGACGGCATAAATATACCTATTTCCTGCCAGTGTAAGTGTGAGATTAAGGGTAAATATAGAAAACTTAAAGTTTGCTTTGGATTAGAACTTTTTTCTTTATGAATTATTGAATAAATCAAATATCCTTGGTTCTTATCCCAACAGAGTGTGATGATTGCTAGCTTGAAAAAATGCAGCAAGAGCAAACTTTGGCAAGAATGAAGCATTATAATGTGATGTCTACAGAGATTTAGAGATGGGGAGAATTATCAGTTACAGGCAATGCTATCAATATTGGTAGAAGACATTCAAACTGTAATTCTACCTAGATTAAGGTACTTAAAAAGGATGTTTGTGGATTGAAAACAACCTGTGCCACCTCTTTTAAGGGAATAATTTCACCACTCTTTAATACATAGATGCAGATTGCAACACATTTGACTGCTACCATGTGAGGGAATGGCAAGTATGGAAAAATGCCAAAACTGAATGTCTTCTTCCTTCTCTTCCAGTTGATAAGACATAAGAACTAAGATGCTTTTTTTGAAATCAGTCATGTGGTATCTGGAGAATAGGATGAGAAAACAAAATCTTTTTTATGAAGATCCCAATCATACAGTGGCAGAGAACATACTGGGGAGGAGTCTGCTCTCAGAAGAGCTCTGGCATTTTCAGCAGGAGCTGCAGAACCATTCTGCAAATTTTCTGCTGCAATCTGACAGGGGGCCATGGTCATCACTTGCACCAGACCCTGCCTTGACCAGTTCTGCTAAAACACCTTCCATCACCCAAGTTAAATGCCTAGACAGTGTTTCTCATTTCTTTGTTTCTCCTACATTTTTGTTGCTTTAGTCTTGATGTTTCCAAAGTGTTAAATCCAATGTATTCAAAGAAGTCTGGGTGTTCAAAGATGTGTAGACAATGTCACTGAAGCACTTCCATTCTGCTTCAAAAGTGTCCAGGGTGTACAAAGTTGCTGACACAAGATTCTTGAAGCACTTCCAGGAAGAAGCAGTAGGGTGTCCATCTGGCTTTCCAATGCTTTACAAAATGCTGGTTTTACAGCAACACTTTTACAGCATTAACTTTAAAATTTTTGATTTTTAGCCTATTCCAAAGCTTTTGCTTAGTTTGATGTGAATGCCAAACTTTCCATAGGTAGTTAACTAACTCCTCCCACAGACTGATTCTGATATAGAAGTGGTGCAATAAATCACTCCTAATTTTTAGACTGGATTTATGCCTAGGGAAATATATTGATCATATTGAGAGTATTTATTGAGAATATTTATCTGTGTACATATTGAGAATATTTATCTGAAAGGATGGGTCTCTTTTTTGTATTTTTCATATTGCTTATTTTAATAGAAGTAACACTCTTTAGAGTCGTCTTCAAAATAAGCTCTGATACCTCTGGGGTAATAATAATGCCCTTTTGCATCTGAGAATTTACATACTCCCTGTCTTCAAAAAAGTTGCTAAAGACCTGTGTCTTTAGCTATTAAAGCAGCATTTATTTGGTCAATGACAGTGGTGATGTAGAATTTCTTGTAAAGTGTCAATCAAGCTGTATAGTCATTTTTGCCATTGGGCAATCTAGTTTATTGATCATTGGAGATGTAACAGTGGTTTCACTGTCAGGTTCTCCATTATTTCATCAGGAACTACAGGTGTGTAATACAGATAGCTAATCCAAGCTTCCTTGAAAAGGCTATCTTCTTAAGAAAAATTTCCCTTAGTGTTACTATGTTAATTTTGTATCTGGAGACTGCATAATCAGGCAGGGCAGTTCTTCACATTGGTTCATTCAGTGGATGTCAGTAAGTGTCTGTACTGCTATATTCAAAGATTTAAGTTTAAAGGACTGAAAATGAAGGGAATGCAGGTTCCTCAGGGAATGTCTGCGCTCTGCAATTAAACACAGTACAGATATCCCTGAACTGGTTCTGAGCAGCCTACAAATTGAGCAGCAGCATTAGCACAATTTTGCACTTCAGTAAAATCTTTGACTCCCAGTAGTAAGTCCTGGCTGCAGCTGTGCCATGGTGATGCAGATCCATTGCTTTGCTTCCCAAGCAGATCTGCTGTGCTCTGTTGTGTGGGAGTCACTGAACTCTAGTGTGGCTTCTAGCTGATGGAAAGTCATCTGTGATCCTGAATTTTGTGTGAGCAGATTTTGCAATTCCAACTGCTCTTGAATCTGTACCTACAGCTTTGTTGGGTTTTTATCATCTCAAAAGCCTGAAGGAATGGTAGATCAACTTGATTTCAACACCAAACACACATGTTCTAGCAGTGTCACTCAACCAGATTCCCTTACAAGATAGAGATGAAGAAGATGAAGGAAAGCTGGTCATATTTGAACTCGAGAAAAGCATCACTTCTAAGGGAGATTTTAAATTTTTCAGTGATTAAAAAGAAAGCCCAGGAATGTGTGACTAGCAAGGGTAAACTTTAATTCATTATAGTTCAAATGAATTATTTTATTTCTTCTCATTTCTGTAAATCTCCTTCTTTCTTTCTTTTCTTTTCTTTTCTTCCAATATCATAGAATCACGGAATGTTTTGATTTCGGTTGGAAGGGACCTTAAAGATGATCTTGTTTCAATGTGTCTTACAAAAAAGCACATGACCTGTCTGCTGGATTTCCTTAGTAGGTAAATATATGAAAATTTGTGAATCTCAGTCAGTTTTCCCCCACCTTTTAAAACCTCAGGAAGTTTTAGTAATACCCAAACCCACAAGTCCACAATATTTTCACTGTTGAACTGACATACTCTAAGAAGGATTAATTTTAAAGTAAGGTCCTGATACATCACTGAGGCACTGAGGTTTGGAGGCTACCTTAGGGCGAGCAGTAATACATTTTAGCTCTGTGAACCGGAGTATTAGACCTGTACCAAGTGGTCAGCTCTGTGTATTTTAACATGTAAAGCCACAAATTATTTGCTGCTCATTTCCTTACCTAAGCTATTGCAGTTGTAATCCACTGAGAATATCCTATCTGGAAATTTTCTTAGTAGGGTTGGTGGCTGGAAGGGTACTTTACATCTCCAACATTTGATTTCTTCATGTGTTGCTTGAGCTATGACTATGTGCATTTGGGTGCCTATGTATTGATACGGGGTTTTTTTTATCCCCTCATCTCTTTACATCACTGATGTGCAAGGTTGAGCAGTGAAAGTAGACTATTGTGTGGGGCTTTGCATTTGATGTGTCAGTTGTTTAACAGCTTATTCTTAAGACTACTGAGGGCACTCAGAGACTTAGGCAAGCACTTTTATATCACACAGAATCAAGTTCTTATTTCACTCAGAAACATCATCCTGGTCAGTCCTGTGTTTACTACGTGTTGCTATTTTACAACTAATCTGTGAAAATGAAAATAATTTAAATAATGAAAGTTCAATCCAATGCACTAATCTATACTTTTTGTCTCTTGATCTTTTCTGAAAAACTTTCAGCTCTGTTTATATACAGCAAAGATTTATCCAGAATTGATGTTTCTAAAACAAATATTCTGGCTGATGCAAATGTTAGGAAAAGACCCTGGGAGAAGACAAGGAAACTTTAAATGAATGATCTCATTTTTAAGCAGAGAACTTATTAGATTAAGCTATGCATTGCCAGAATTAGGCAACAGTACCAGACACAGATCTTTACAAATGCTTTGATAATATGCTTCCCTCTCACATGCCAGCTACATTAGAAGCAAGAAAATATATTTTTAGTCACTACTTCAGAATATTTTAATCTTTTTCTGCTAGCAGAATAATTTTTATGGGCTCTGATTTTGCCAGATTTATATAAGCTGAACTGGCTGGCAGTGACTTACTTTCTATATTAATTATGCTGACATTCCCTTTTTCTAGCTGAATGAATCAATAATGTAACCAAGAGGTGTTTGATGAACAATTGAGACATCAGAAGAATATGTTCAGCTTCCTTTTTCATCCACAGACTAACCAAACATCATTACTGAAGGAAAGATACATTGCTGCAGGATAGAGTTAATGGACTCTATCCTGGATATTGATATTTTCTTCTCAAATATTTTGTACATGTCTTAAGGTTTAACTTAAACCTAGATTGAGGTTAAATGCAGCACAAATTATTCAGGCTTTATACAAAGCAGAGTGATGGCACGAGCACAGCTCTGAGTTTGATTTACTGGGCAGTGCCTTGTGTGGTCTTGACAACACATTGTCAAGGCCCTATGGCCTTTGGCTCTGACCTGACTCCTCCTTTGTTGTGGAATACAACCATGCCTGTGATGCATTTCCTAGATCACAAGGAGAACAAATTCTGTTTCTGTTCCTATTCTGCTGCACAATGGTGTTAGTATCATTCCTCAGCGCTGTTTGTATCATTCTTTCCCTTTCTTATTCCATTTCAAAATGTCTTTACTGAAAACTGATCCAAAGAGAAAGGTCATATATAGTAACTGTCTGAGACACTTCTCACAAACACAGTGCAGAAAGACTCTTCCAAATTCTGTGGGGAACTAAGTGGGGAAAAATTTATGCTTTTCTCATTTATACTGACTGTCATGAATACCTGAAAATTGTTAAAGCACAGAACAAGCCAATATTGTTTTGGTTCCATCTCCTGCTGGTGGTGAAAAATTCACATGCATTCTCTGTGCACGTATAACCTTACTCCCAAGGCGGCTTTTAGAGCTTTTGCCCTGTTGAAATACTATAACATATTTCTTACATGAAAATCAGGCCTGTTTTGAACAACTCCTCACAAAATACTGTTTCATCTGTACTAGATCACTCATTAAACTTGAATGATGAATTTTCATTCCTGCACATTTTCTCCATATATTGATGCATTGTAATTGGTGTGAAAGTTCAGCCAGTGAAACACAAAACTTGCAAGATTTCAAGTCTGCATTAAAAAGCAGAATTTAAACAATTTTAGCTGCCAGACATGTCTGATTGCTATATTCCAAATATTCATACCTCTCTCATAAATATATAGATTTTCACATTTTTTAATAAGTGAATGAAAATACCTTTTGGGGAATAAAGTGATATGTTTTAAAGGCATTTGTTTACTTTTTCTGTAAGCTCCTGAGATGGCTAACATACTAGTTGTTAATCACACCATCTGTTCGAGCACTGTTTGACTAAATGAATCAATTCATACTTTTTCTTCTTAAAGCAGTTTTTTACAGAACAATATGTTTGTGTCTATTACCCCATCATTTGGCAATGTGATATGAGATATTTTAATTTTCCTATTTATTGTGCAAGGATTTTCAATCTCCAAATATTTTTTTTTAAATATGCATACAGCACAGAAAAGCTGTGTCTATTGATTTCTGTAGCATTGCAAACAGTGGAAAAATCTGTTCCATTCTGCTGTCAAATTTCAACCATCTGATTATATTTAAATGAGTTATTTCAACATGTTTCATTTAGATGACCGTCACTCCAGCGATTCCTCCTGCATACCGAAGATGGCAGTGATGCACAACCTACCCGCCTTTGAGGAGCTCACTCACATTCTAGGTACTGGTTCCAGGAGTCAGCAAATTAAGGGGGAAATATTCTGCAAACAGGAATGGAAACCTTTTGTGGTCTTCCTGTGTCTCAGTTGTCTCTGATCAGCTTACATTCACAGCATTACAATCGAAATTCCAGCTGAATATGGAAACCGGAGCTTGAAGTAAATATAAACCCAAGCTTAGAAAGACTGTAACCAAGCTGTTTTAAAATTTGTGTTTATATGCACTTTCTAGCTCCAACTAAAAGAAAAAATCATCAGTTTCTGTTCATCATATCTTGGTCATTCCTGAAATGTCATATGAGTGGCTCTAAGTTTTGAGTGGCTGTGGGTTATTTCTAACTCCTCTGAAGCTTTGCACAAATATGCTGGGATGCATTCCTGGTTCTAGTTTACCTTAAACTAATGTTTTGTAGATTCAGAGGAGGAACGCTGGGCTGAGCACCAGGGGGACTCTGACAATTAATAAAATAGTTTCTGAAAATAAATAATGACTGTAGCCACATTGGTAGTACAAATAAAATAAAAATAATTAACAAAATACCTTAAGTATCATATAACAAATAATCCTGAAGCAAAAATGACTGAATGACTTCCTAATATCATGTACTCAACATACCTTTATTCTGCATTGGAATCAGAGTGAACAATGGTTCCTAAAATCTATGTGATATTTACATAGTCACTCAAGAAACAGTAAGTCATTTTCCTTACTGTTGTGATACCCATGTCCAGAGAGTTTGCTTTTCAGGAACAGTAATCATGTTATCAGTTAATATATAGTTAGTAACTATATATTAAAGATAAAAATTGTGCAAAATTTTTTTCTCATTCGTACTCTGTTTTCCAACCTAAGCCTTATTTGTTTAAATTTATGTATAGTTAGGTTGCCAGGCCAGGCTAGTTTCTGAAGGATTGCATGCTAGAATAGAAAAGCATTTATTAAGTAATGAAGAATGATGCCAAGATGGTTTTAATAGAGTCTTCATCCTCCCTTGGTTTGTCTGGTTTTCTTTATTGAGCATTTGGAGGGTTTTTTTTGTCAATAACAGAAAAAGAAAGTAAAAGGGTGAATGTGTCTGTGAATGATGTATAAAAATTTATATTATAATCAGTAATTATAAATTATAATCAGTATTGTGTTGTGCCAGTGGAACACTGCTGTCTCTCTGGATCATAAATAGAGCAGAAGTCTGTCAGTAATGCAGGCATCAAACAGGTGTATGCACTGAGGAGTAGGTTCACGGCCTTGAGCTGCACTGAATGTGAACTGCAAGCCACTGAAAGGTATGCAATAATACATGTATTGTTTTCTCAGGTGTCCTGGTAAGGTGATATGCTGCTGAATTATTTTATACAAGGTGGAGATTTTGTATTGAATTTTAACTATTAGCTAGCATTAGTCTGCTCTGAATGTATTGCACGGGTTGTTGTGAGATGACTCCTCTAAAAGAATGGGTTATTTCATAAGACATTCTTTCATCCTTCAAACTCTTTCTCAAATCTAAATATTTAGCATTTAGCAAATAAGATCCGCTGTGTTGCTTTGAATGACAAAGCTTATTTGACAATGGAGGGGCCCATCTTTTCAATGAGAGGCCACACATCTTCCTTTAGGTCCTGGTGAAATTTCAGTTCAAACCAGCCACTGTTCATTCCAGTCTTGGGAGTATTAATCTAAAATGGCATTTATTTCACGTCAGTGATTTATTCTGCTGGAGACATGTTACTCTCGTGTTATTGGTGATGAAGGTATTTCATGTCTTCCCTATTCCTAATGGCTCATCTATAAAAGTACACATAGGAAGGAGGAAGGGAGGGGAGAGAAAGGATGGCCATACACTTTGTAGGTCTCTGGGGAATAAAGGCAGTTTCTGTGGTTCACTTGTGCTCTGGAGGTCACCAATACCTTGTCAAGATCATGAAAGTTAGCACAGAGGGCAATACAGAGACTGAAGTTCAGGTTCCAGTTTTAAAACCTTAGGGAAGTCTTATTTGGAATATCTTATTGGGAATATCTCTCTTGAATCCCAATCCTTCTCCTTCAGAGATACATGTAAGCTACATCCAAGTATTTTAATTGTCTGTGTTATATTTTACTTATCTGATTATAAAAAACTTGACTTCTGATTTTTCAAGATATTTTTCAAAATTATGTGTCCTCTCCATTTAAGGGTTTATGGCTTTTTACAATATACTTTTAAATGTGGGTGTAAAGTAAAATTAGTAAGTCATTTGTCACATCAGATCACTGAGAAGCTCATCCTGAGCTCCAACATCAGGATGAAACTGCTCCTACACTGCTTTATCTGGTTAATTAAAAAGGCTATCTAGGGAGTTCATGTCAACTTGAATAATGATGCTGCCTTTCTGTACATATTAGAATCCTCCTTGAAAAATCTAGTAAATAGCATTGCCATGTTGAGATTGGAGATTTTATTCTGGAGGTAGATTAAGTCTGCCATTTTGAAAGGGAAAGATATATGGTTTTCTTCAAAACAGAGGCAATTCTTCAGAGACAATTAAATTTACCTTCTTTACATTAACAATCTGACAAATGTGTCTTCCTTACCATTTGTATCTCATTTGAAATTTTCTTCTTCACTGGATGGAGTTGTTCCTTGAGACTTCTAAATGTTCTTGAGCTTTTTGACTGTGTAGTATTTAACATTATGAAATCTTGCAAGCATAAAATCTTTTGTAATGTAACCTGATCTCCTTATTCCTTTATATTCTATGAGCTGACTTTGTGCAGTCCTTATTCATATGGTTGATTGCTAACTCATAAATAAATCCCAGAAATCTCTATGGAATCATTTTTGTAAATGCGTGTAAATAGAAAGTAGATAATGTCATGTCATGTTTTGTATGTAAAAAAAAAAAAGAGGTGAGTTGCTTCTCTTTCATTGCAGAAGGTCTCCTTTAGGTTTCTTACAGATTTTTCTAAAGATTTTGCAATAAGGGATTATTTTCTCTCTAAAATGTTAATTTTACTGAGAAAGAAATTTTGAGTCCATTTAATTATTTTAAAAGCTTTTAAAGAATTTTAATTATATAATGACATGATTTTGCTGAAGACTGGATTGTACTAAATGAAAATTTTAATTATTCTGCTTTTTTCAAATAAAGGAAAAAATTCAAGTGAGTAACTTAACAAAAAAAGAAACAAGGGCCAAAATGAGATCTTGAAAATTTGGAGGACTTTGAATTACTTATTATTTTTACAAGATTACTTGATTTGGCTGCCTATTACTGTCAAGTTAGAGAGTAAACTATGTCTGATGATGTATGTCAATAATATTTCATTTGTATGAGGAAATAACTCATTGGTACTAACTGTTGTCATATAGATAATAACTATTTTTCAATATGTTAGCTTGGAATTTTTTACTGTTGCTGACTGGAAGAAGGAGACAAAAGTGAAAATACATCTGACTCATCCTAATGAAAGACAGCCAAACAGCAAAGGAATCTTTACATTTTTTAGGTTGTGTCTGCACTGAAAGCTAGATTGTCAAAGTCTATTTTATTACTCCTCCTCCAAATTGTTCAATTAAAGAGTTTGGAGGTCGGTGTAATTTATTTCCATATTGGTGCAATAGCAAGGAAAGGTAAGGAAAGGTGTTTGCACTGAAAAATGCCATGGGAGTGATGGAGAGCCTGGTGGCAGGAAGATAATACAGTCAAATTCAAATTTATAAATTTCTCAATGATATTTTGATATTTTAGGCTCTTGAACATCAAAAAAAAACGAGTTGTTGTTGTTGTTATTATTAGTATTGTGTCTTGCTCTGGCTGTTCATCCCATGTGAAAGATTCAATACTTTTTGATAAATAGGAAAATTTGAATCCCAAAATAAAGAAGTAATTTTGTAGAAGCTATACTGAAACTGTTTTGGCAAAAAATGTTGTACCCTTGCTATCCACTAATAGTAGAAAGAGATTTTAATGAATTTTAATATAATTACGACAAAGAATAATTTTATATCAGATCCTCTCTACCAGACATCACACTCAGAAAATAACTCACAGGTCAATGATCTCTAAATTAGTGTGTTTATGCTATTTCCAGAATCATTCTACTAATTCATTACATGTCTTCCCTGCTACCTCTACTGGTTCTTAGATGATAAACTAAAGGTGTTTAAATTATGTTTATAGCAGATTAGAGGGGAATAAGATGAGAAGAAGTAAGAAAGGAGAAGATGAACGAGATGGTCCAACACTGATGAAAATGCTTTTTGAGTTAGGTACATGGAATGTGTGATTCTCTACCATCTTCAGGCTGTACATACTCTGCTCTTTACTGAATCACATATTTGTTCATTTTATACCATTCCCTGTGCTTTTGTTCCCACAATTTGGGTCCCACCACTTTGTCTGTGGTGGTAGAAACTTTCTAGCAGCTTCACAGTCTCTAACTTCCAGTTTTCTCCTATTTTGGTGGAAATTCTTGATGTATTCTGGAAGAGAGAAGATTCAATAAACATCAAGTATTAACTGCTTGATACATTTCCTACAGACATTGTTAATTCCACAGACTTATTTTCATAACAAAAGGGCTATGCAGAGATTTTTTTTCAGTCAGTTGCTTTTTCCTGTATTAGTTTGCAGGTAAATGTTTTCTTTATCCTTCTACAGGACCTCTGAGAATCAAATCTTTTGTGCATTTTATTTAAATACTGTAAAAATATTCCATTTGTAATTTAAATTGATTACATCTCAAAGCAGAAACTGAAAGGAAATAATGATGGCAGGAAGACCTGTTTACAAAAACACTGCAAATGTGGTGATGCATTATTCAAGGACAAACATTTCCTTCATGCAGTGCAAGGACCTGATAAGCTCCTGGATACTGTCATACTACTGCAATAACAGTGATGCAGCTGTAGTAGAATTTCATCTCTCTTTGTTTCCCTTGCTTTGGTGTCCCTAATATCTTTCTTTATTCATTTATGTAGAAATGAAATCTCTTGTGGACTCAGCATATCACCCCCTGCCCATTTTCAGACCAATTTGCCAACAGTTTGTAAGCATTTAAGTGAATCCTGTACAGGAAATGCAGCAGTGAGACTCATCCGGGCTAGGCTGCACAGGAAGGCTTTTGATCCTTCTAGACTCTTCCACTCTAGATGAGAGTGAAGACAAAAATAATGCTTCAGAAGCACGACAAACAAGGATATTTGGAAGCAGGTCTTGCAGTAAATAGTTGTCATTGTCTGGTACTCCTAACAAAGACTTTGGCTAGAAAGGTGAGAGGTATGACCATGGAATCATCCTTTCCACCAGGATGGAGACAAACCCAGCTTCACGAGAATTGAAGGCACGGTAACACCATTGCCGTGATCACCCATGGCTGTTGGCTTCTCTGTTATCAAACAGTTATTGTGAAATATAATGTCTCATGCCATTTCAGGCAATGCTTCAGCATTCTCTCTTTTTCTATAAAACTCTGACTAATCTGCTCTTATGTACAGAATTGAATGGAGAGGGACTAACATTTTCCCACATACTTACTGAAAGCTTCTCCTGTGGTGTTTATATGGTCTGTAGAAAACGAACATGAAATTTCACTTAGTTGTCATTCTGCCTTGTAAGAGCAATATCCTCTAGGTCTTGTTTTAGCCAGACATTTTGATAATTCCTTCTTCAAAGGATAACCTAGAAATGGGGGTGTACCTACACTCAGGATATATGAATATAAATTACAGATGCCAAAGCACTGTATTTTCTAGCATACGAGATGTATGTATTATTTATTTTTTATTTTGTGCTTACTTCAGTTGTTTCCATAAGTGTTTCTACCTTTAAAACACAGAATATAAACTCTGTATGAGTTTTAAGTGCTTATATTTTTGCTTCTGTTCTTTTCAAAGCAAAAAGTTATGGCTAGGCAGTTTCATATTATTGCATTCTCTCAAGGGACTTACATAAAAAAAGTCTGTGAAGCATTGCACTAAATCACCAGTCAATGAGGCCACTCACAGTACATAAACCTAACTGTGTTCATAAGTGTTTTCTGGGTCAGGGAGAAGAATGTATTCACTTGCCAGTACTGCCTTAAAGACAACTTAGCAAACAAAAGATTCAAGCACAACAAGAAAAGCGTCATTCTTATGAAGACACTTGACATTCCCTGAAGCATCCACACCCCAAAAAATCAGTCCACACCTGAAAAGCAGACTAAACTGAAAGCAGTTTAAATATGTTCAAGTGAGTGAAGTTCAAATATTTGCAAATATTAAGCAATTGTTCTATATACTTATAATTCATCTGACTGCATTAAACTTGAATACACAAAGGTCTTTCAGTATCACTGGGGAAACTGAAAACTTGATAAGCTCTGAAACTTGCTATATTCACTGAAAATGTGTAACTGTGCATTCAATAGGTCTGTAGCAATTCTAAAGATGTTATCTTCTCATACTTCAAGTTCCTTAGGCTTCAAACACAGTGTGATTAAACCCCAGTTGAGAATAACCTCTGTTGTTCATTCAATACATGAATCCTCTCAATGCAGCTAATATACCAAGTTATGTTTGTGTTAAGAGAGTTTGTATATTGTTACAAAATGTTATTGCTTTGGCCAGGTATTTGTACTGCAGATTATACAAATTGGGAAAAATAATCTATATGCCAATGTTCCCAAGTTACACATTGAAGTCTAAAAGACAGATTAAAAATTGATTTGTAATGGAAATACTGATTGTAAAGAAAGACACCTAAATGGCTTCTCTGTCATTTGAAAAGTAACTATATCTATAAAACTTAGTCTGTTTTGGTAGACCATTCCATACATTCAACTTGACAACAGAAATTCATTGTACCCTATTTTAACCATTGTGCTTAAGATGTATGTTCTTGCAACGTTTAGAATGCTTTTATTTTTTTGATTGTCCTTAATATTTCTGATTATGATCTTGGGACACAAGTGAAAGGACTGGAAATCAGGATTTCTTGAATGTTTCATTCTCCAGATTAATAAAGCAGCTTCTCAGAAAAGTATTATTTAAAGAGCTGCAAATTAGGAGAACAGTTTAGCAGATATATAAGTGATGACAGGTTTTGGAAAGGGTCTGTAAACTCCTTTGCAAGGCTGGTATGATAGCTGCAGCATTTTGAATACAAAGTACTTATATTAAGTGTTGGAAACATTGTATTGGATTTTATATATATTGTGGCATTTAAAGAGTTGCTGCTATTTCTATTGTGGAAACACCATGTAAAATACACTGCATTGCATATGGGCGATACTTCTATATTTCACCTGTGCCTGTGTAGGCAGTTTTTTGATGGTTTCTTTTGTATTCACATTGTGTTTCCACTTGATTCTTTCCCAATTAACTGTGACACAAGAATTCATGTTTATAGATAACTGTTGAGGAAAAGTTCATCTAGTGTGACAGAATTAGTATTTGGTTTTGTTCTAGGTTCATCTTTATAATTCTGCTCTCATGATCATCTATGCCCAGCAGCTGTGCCTATTGAGCCAAGTCCTCATTCCTGTGTCTGCCTCTCTGTGGAATATTGACAAACACATACAAACAGAATACATTTGAATAACATTAGAAAAATGTCCTTGCAACATTTATACATGTATTGTTGGAGAGGTGCTTGTGGTTCCAGACTGGTTCCTACATTATTTTGTACATAAAGCTACATTTCTCCCTGCAGTATTTCAACTTTTAATGTCTTGGATAAAACAAAATATTTTTTTCCCCCTCTGGGAGGTTAGATATTCTATTTATCTTCCTTAAAGTTGAAGACAAAAAGGAGCATAAGATTACTTAGTCACCATACATAATTTATAGAAAGGTGAATGAATACTGTTTAAAATTGTATGTGAATATGGCCACTTATTAGTAAGTTTTCTGCTACTTTTTAATTTGAGTTTCTTATAATGCTGATATGAACAACTCATTTACTGATGGGCAATGTCTGCATAATTTAATAGGAATATATAAATACCTGGATTAATTTTAAATCTGTAAATCTGTGCATAATCAGTTTGTTTGGGCAACATGATAGATCTGTGAGTGTTTCTTTGACAAGGTGCAAGTAGTAGTTAGTCTATATGCAAACCTGAATTTCCCAGAAAAAGAAATAGGTAACCTTGGCTATAATCACAATCATTGTTTAGGGGAAAGTAAACTAACTAATCACTGTTCTTGGAGAATGCTTTAATGGAAACAAGAGAGTATTAATTTGATCCTCCAAGAGTCATTCAGTTTTAGTTAACACAGGGGCCATGCAGTAATGTAGTATTAATCATTAGGTTATACACCAGAGCTCCCAGACACTTAATGCCTGGGCTTGGAATGTAGTTCAGATAATGTTGCTTCAAAAGCAAGTGCCATTTTCTTGCTTGAACAAAAGGAGGATGTATATTAGTGAGTGGCAGCACAATCCAAGGAGACTTGGTCAGGCAATAGAATAACTGAAAACATGACAAAATTTGCTCTAAACCACTTGTGTTTTCATTCCCTGGCCTGTAAGGAAGGACTACTTTGTTCACAGTTTTTCACTTTGGATGTTTCCAGGGATGGGCCACGTACCATCTCTCTGGGCAACCTGTGTCGGGGTTTTCTCACTCTCATGGTAAAAAGCTGAGGCTCTGAACAACCTGATTGAAGATGTCCCTGCTCATTACAGGAGGTTGAAATAGATTACCTGTTAATGTCCCTTCCAACCCAAAATATTCTATGATACTATGAGTACAAAACTCTCCCAGGAAATTTGTGGCAGAAAAATTCCTCTGTTCTGACATGTCACTGGAGATTTCTATTCCAAATGTCAAATATTTTTGACAGTTATTGAGTTCCTATTCAACTTACCTCTCAAAAATATTTTTATTATTTTTTCTAAAACTATGAAAAAAAGTCTAATATGAGGTGTTTCTGGCATGTGCGAAGGACAAAGAAAACTAGGCTACATTCCTTCTGGGTTTTTTTATTGGTTGGCTGCTTTACAGAGCTATTCCACAGGGTGAGATAAAGGAGGCCACACAAAATTGACACAGATTAGAGATTAAAGTGATAGACCATTGCAATGATTGTAAGCAATAAGCAACTTTTGTAACATTTTGTAATATCTCTTTATCTTCCTCATACTTGCTGTTTAAATCTCACAGAATTCTTGAAATTTACATTAATGAAAACATATCAGCTTCAGGAACAATAACATTGTGTCTCCACAACTCACTAGGAAATTAAAACCCCTACATTCAAAATAATATGCAAGTAAAAGTTGCGTTTAAAATTGTATTGCTACATAATTATCCTGTTTACAGTCTTCCCTACAGCTTTTCTCACAGAAAAATGTAGATTTGGAATCTAACTGGAATAAAAATGCCAGAAAGCTTTGGCAAGATGATGTTTGCTGCATACTTAGGGATATTGCATGGAGAAAGAAATGTGTTTGTAATTAGGGAAACACAGAAGAGTTCTGATTACATCTAAGAAAAGCCAAAGAGAATAACTTTCTGAAGGACAGACCATGTAAGCTTAAGTGGATGAAAACTTAGCTTTACACTAAAGTAGTTAAAGGAAATACACAGCTCCTCACTGAGCTGGTTCAGCAGATCAGCTATTTCAGAGTCTTTTATTATCCAGTTCTAGGTTGTCCTTCAATTAAGATATACACATCATTTGTCCTGCAAATTTAAAAACATCTCATAAGTTTTCTCTTAAAATCTCTGAGTAAAGGTTATCAAAAGCCAGAAAAATATTCTGCTGAAGATAGCAGTAATCTTTCTACTGAACTCGATGTTCACCAAATAGACAAAATTTGCTATATTTTGTTTTTAGAAGTGTCCAAACACTGTCTGATTTTGAGAAATATTTAAGTGGGAAGTAAAGGGCTGCTGCATCTTCTGACCAGACTTTCATATCTACTTGACCTTTGCTATCCAGGCATTTCTAAAATGTATCACTTCAAGAGTATTTCAAACTACTCACTCTGATTAGTTAATGTTGGACCGTGAGCCCAAAAAATTTTTCAGGCTAAACTAGTAAACTTGGAGAGCTAAAGTAACTTAGACCTGCTGAACTAACACAGACACAGGAATAACTACATGAGCATTATCTCTGCTAACAAGTTCTGATTGAGTGAAGCTGGTCAATTGCTTTTTCTATCTGTCCAGAGGGCACATTATATGGAGCTTGAGACAGCACAGAAACCTGCATTTTGAGACAATTTGAGAAAGCTGAAGCTTCTGAGTGAGTTGCTTGTAGCGTTCTCTGCCTCAACTCTTCTGCCATGTTTTCATGGCACACTGCACTGACAAGTGTGGTACTGCAGATGAACTAGCATGAAGAGCCAGGTTTCATCAAAGCACTATTATTCTCTGCAAATGCCTGGAGAGGTTTAAGCCTTTGACTCTTCAGAATGTAGTAGTCAGATCTGACCTCTTCCAGTTCCAATGTTTCTAATGATTGTCTTACCTTACGAATTTCATATCCAATTCATAACAATAGTGACCAAAAGGATTCTAAGCCCTTTGTCTGTGGCACTTAAGAGTCTCACTTGTTGAATGTGCAAATAATTGTAATAATTACTTTTTTAAAGCATAAGTGAGGCAATGGAGAGTGAAGATATTTCAGTAAAAAAAAAAAGAAAAGAAAACAACCAGCCAAAAAAGAATTTTATAAAGCCAGTGTCCTTAAACAGGTCCATGTCAACACCTGTAGCATCCCTAGAATTTTAATTCATGTGCATAAGAAAACCAAATCCCATCATCTTTATTTACATCCAGGAGAAACTTTCCAGAGCAAATGGTTGCAGAAGTGAAAGGGAGCATGACATCCTTGTTCAACACAGATGTTTGCTTTGTATGTTTTTAGAAATCAAGCAAGTATTTCTGCCCCTGGAACAAACTGTATCTAAAACCAGGTCTTGAAGCAGCTACTTTTCTTATCTCCTTCGAAGCATACTGCAGTCAATAGCATACCTAAAAGGACACACCAATCCTAGCTATTAGATCCTCAAATCTTCTATGCATTTTTGGGTGGACCTCATCTATATAAGTCATTCTTACTACAATTTAAGGATGTACACATTGGCATTTGGTACCAAACCTGCAATCACGTTTGCTAAGCACAAACAGAAACTCTTCACATGAAAAATTTGCCCTAAGTCCTTTGCATCATCTCGTGGAATGTCAGCATATAATTACAAGAAAAAGCTACTGTTCCTTAGGATTACTTCTTTAAAACATTCTAGGATTCTCCTCTTGCACCACATACACTTATTTCTTCTTGCAAATCTATTCAGCACTGTTGGACACCGAGTGTTCCTGGTTATCCACCTCTAAAGGAGAGTCACGGATGTAAACACAGCTCTCATACTGCTGAGTGTTCTGAGTGCTGCAAACCACATCAAATTTGGGGGACTATTGTAGATTAATCTGTATGTTGACGGAGTCTTGTTGGACTCTGTGTATTTGTAACCTATCTTTGGAAAAATATTTTTTGGTTTCTTGAGGGTTAACCGTACATTTTACATGTTAATGATACTTTCCTCATTCTGTAACAACCCTTACATTTGTTGTTGTAATTGTCACTATGTGATGTAAAGATCAATTGGTATAAAGATGTTTTTCAACAGTTGTAATTACTTTAAAGGATATACTGTAAGGCATTTGTCTGGAAGCATTTAAAAGCTAATATAAACTCACCATTTATTTTAATCAGTCTTGCTTCTTTTTCTTAGTGCTTTTCTTCTATTTTAATTTTTTGAACCTTAACTGTCAATAACAACTTTGATTTTTCCTCTTTTTTTCTCTTCACAGATCAAATCTTTTTGATCTTTCAAGGTTTTCAAGCAATGTTCTGACATGCACTCAAAATCTCTTTATACCACAGTCTTCCTAAATTTCTTTTGTTCTTGATTCAAGTATAAACAGCTATGTTCCCTTCAGTTATTTACAATACACTTAAAAATAGCTTCATGTGAGTGTAGCTAGTATATATAATTTTTCTTCTCCCCCAGATCTTCACAAATTGCAACAAGGCCTACAGAGTTGACAGAGGTCCAGATTTAAATCTCAGATATATGAAGAGGAATATCATTTAAATTAAAATCAAACTGTTCTATGATGAGGATGTTCTGGTTTTCAAATGCATAAGACCTATTGACATAATGCCTAAAATGCATAATCCTTTTTCAAAGCATTTAATCACTTCATTATATATTTTTAAATTTTGAATTAGTTCTTTTTGATATTGTAAATTAATACACACATAAAAGCAAACTATTCAGTCAGTGGAAATGTCTACTGCTATCATTATTCAGAAAAAAAGTGTACTCACCACTGCACTTAATAGACATTTGTCTGAATAAAAGACAGAAAAAAAATCCTTTTTATTGCAACTTGTAAAATCTTGGAGTCTAGTCCTTAAATCTTCCCTCACTTGCAAGAGTGAGTTCTGAGAATTTAAATTGCATCAAACTGAAGGATGCTGCAGAAACGAATTCCTCCATGTTTCTTTAGTGCTACAGAACAAAAATTATAACATTGGCTCTTAATATTTCTTTCTAACAAAGTTTAGTGGTTGATTAAATATTTTGCTGTTCAATAGCAGTTCTGTAGAAGCAGGCTCAATGCTGAAAAACTCACTGAAGTACGAGACAGCATCTTATTGTGGTGAAGCATTGGTAAAGTCTGCTTATGTGTGAGAAGGCATGGAGCAGTATGTACTGAAGCCCCATTTTTAAGAGAAAGATAAGACTTATTTTCACTAAGAACATCTTAATTTGGAAATCGTCTATGAACAAAACCAAATCTGGTGTGTGAGCTTTTCACATGATTTTCCTCTCTCTATATATACTTATTTTCTTAGAGAAGCGCTGTGCAGTCTGGTTTTGCAGTGGGCGCTATGCTCCCCAGCCATGACTTATTGCTGGCCAGATCACAGCCCACAGTCCTTGATACAGACCAAGGAAGGAAAATATATTTTAACATAGAAATGTCAAGAAAAACTGTACTATTTTACGGGTTTATGACCTTTATTACAGCCTTAGATTTGAAAAAGTCTTTCTAAACTCCTACCCCATATGATCTGGCTTTTTGTAGTAAAGCAAATATTTGTGCTGCTGCTCAACATAATCCCCTTTTCCTTTCTCCCACATCTGCTACTGACCAGGCCTTTTCTTCACTGTGATGTGAGTGCTTAGTTTGAAAAGACACAACGTATTTAAGAATAGAAGATGTCATTGTTATTAAAACATTTTACTCAGCCTCAAAATCAGGGTTTAGGAATCTTCAGATTTCCTCAGTGATTTTGGGCAGCTGAATGAATTCCTCCAAGCTTTGGTCTCCTATTTGTAAAAGTGAATAATTATAACATTTAATTTTAAGAGAAAATTTTGTTGCTTATTTTGATGGAAAGATTTTTTTTCCCTTGTATAGTACTAGGAAATAACATTAGCTCATGAATCTTCCACACACCGCAAATAATGAAAATATTTTATAAAGGAAGAATTCTGTCTCCAAATGCTTTTAAATTAAATCATATATGAACTGCTATCTTTGGGGTTTGAGTGTGTTCTACTTTCTGCTGTTTCAGTGTTTGTGGAGAGTGAAATAGAAAAGTAGTTGAATAAAAAGTAGTAAAGCTTTCCTGCTCTGCCAAGGAGCTCTCCTTGCTGTCATGTTCATTTGGAAAGCCATGTCTGGAGGGAAAACTTATTAAGGCTTGTCTGTGTACAGAAGCTTCTATTGGTTTAATTATATAAATCACATTTCTATGACATGTATAAACACTGTGCTGTGCTGTATCTTGGCAGGCACATGTTATTCAATTTGCTTCCAAGATTTCAGGTTGCTGAACATCACATATTTCATGTCCCAAATACAATGGAAGAAATAAAGGCAAAAAATTGCAACCATCTCCCCAGCTCCACAGGTACTGAACTGGGGCATATTTGGCTCTAGGATTTCTGGGATTTTCTCAGCACTTTGTCAGGAGAAGTAGCCTTAAAAATTGGTTCAAAGGAGAGGTTGTCAACATAAACAAGAATGTGCAGAAGCAGCTTAGCTTGCCAACACACTTTTTGGAGAAGATCTTACCCTGCACCTTCTTGTTTCAGTCTAATGAGGGAGAAAGCCACAGATCCATTGAATTAATTGCTCTTGCTTTCAAAGGGGTTGTTTATACAGCAGAATAGACATTCAGTGAGTTGTTCAGAAATACTTATGGTATGGAGATGCAACCACTTGCAAAAAATGGGAGGACACAAAAGTCACTTGATTTCCACCAGCCTGAACAGTTGTGTTGATAACAAACATGCCATTCTGTACACATACATCATGGCCAGAAATGGCTGCAGAGTTTCTACATGAAACTATATGAGCAACCTTTTCTGTCCTCCATGACAGAGCAAGCTTTCAGAGGAACCAGCATCAGCATCAAAGGAGTGAGACTGCACTCCTGCCTTCAGGCACAGCTGGTACCTTGCAAACCAATTTGGTTCCAGATGTCAGCTGGCTGGGTATGGCAGTGGTGGTAGATGGACTGACAGCTGGCCAGTGCATACTGCATACTGTACTGTACTAGAAACAACATTTGATTTCAGGAAAGATGTACAAATACACTAGAATCAAACTGAACTGCGCTCCTACTGCCCTCTCTCAGGTGGGAGGTCTGTGTGACACAAAGGGAATATTTGTAGGTCATCCAAGATTACAAGAATATGAATATGTGGTAAGGTATGAGAAAATCTCATGGTACAAACCAGGGCAAGCCAGTGATTTATTTTCTCTCAGTAGTGCTTATGCAGAGCTCCTTGTTGCCTGTGGTTGTATGGATGGCAAGTGAGGAGTGTATCTGACCCCTCCTGTTAAAAATTGATAGTTCCTGAACTGGCTACAGAATGTGGAGAATAGGAAGCTGTAAGGATCAAACACTTGTGTTATGGAGAAAAAAGGAAAAGAAGCTGATAAGCCAGTGCCTTGATATCATAGTGTCATATTACCACATGGTACATATTCCTTTGTTGGAGCTTGTTGCCATTCTTAACACCCATTGCAGTTAACTGTAGTTGGAAGGAAATATCATCAGAGTCTGCATTCAGCTATGAGAAATGGAGTGGCTTTATTTATTGTAGATAGTTTGCAGGTTTGAGTTGTGCCCTACCTCAAAGTTGTTTTGATTTTACAATATTTTTGTCCCAATTCAAGAGAAATACTGAAATACAGATGGAAAAGCTGGTTTCCGTTTTGTTTAGTGACAGGTTTTACATTGTTTTAATTGATTGTTAAGGCTAAATTCTGTGCATTTGAAATAAGGTCTATATTTTCTATGAGGAGCTTTAACCTTTTCCAATTTAATATCATATAGCAAACTCCAGCCTTCTAAAGACATGCCTAATTTATGGTCATGGTTAACTCCTTTTTTGTTCTTTACCACAGTACCTGCAGGAGCTGAGAGCTGGAAGGAATGTTCTAATCATTGATTAAATATCTTGCTGCTTCTCATTCTTTCTTCCTTGTTTATACTTTAAACTCCCACATGCATAAACAAAAAACCCAAGCAACCAACAACAACAAAACAAAAAAACACCCCAAGCTTTCCAAGGGGAAAGTATAAATATAATGATTTTCAGGGAAATGTATGTATTGTAAATGCAAATTCTTCTTTGTATTAAAAGTGCCACTGTGCAAATGCACAGAAATGAGATATATATCTCAGCATCAAGACTGAAGCACAGACAAGACTAGACAATTGCTTTTTCAAACCCACAGGATTGTCCTTTGACACTATGTACAGGGGACATTTACAAATTAAATCTCTTATCATTCTAGACTTTTTCTTAAATATTTTTAGCTTATGCAACAGCGTCTGGTTTAAAACAGGAAACAGGCTTATAGCTAAATTACTTTTGCACATAAATATTTAAACTCTATATACTGAAATGTGACACCACAAGTTATCACTTCCCGGTATGCAACCTCTTATGCTCCGGTTTACTCTGGCAGACATAAAATATCATAGAGACATGATGAATGTAAAATCCTTCTCAGAAAACAAAATAAGTTCTAAAATCACTTTGGAATGCTGTAGTTTTAATGCAGTATTTCTGATTTCATGGAATCAGGATGTTTTGGGGGTGTTTGTTTTTTCCAAAGATAATCTGCCTTCACATTTATTTAAAAGTTTGACCTAGTCTGCTCCCTCTTCTGACAGAGGGATATTTGCAGTAGATTTCAGCTGACAATCTCTATTACAGGAATATATAATCAAATAGCATAAATTCTCTTCATTCCTAGGATATCTACAAGCTTTAGGAGATAGATTAAGCAGAAAATGTAGTTACATTATCCTGGAATTCAGCGCTGGGCAGGAAGAGTTATAGCACATAAGTAAAGTGATCACACTGGCAATTGATATGTTTACTGCATTAATGCCTTTTTTTTAATGCCTTAGTTGTGCATCCTTACTCCTATCATATTTGTAGTCTTCTTCAGAATATGGACTACATGTATCTGCTGTTCTATTTACTCTCCTTCTAGCTGGCCCATTTCAGCTAAATAACCTGGGATCTTCTACTATCTTTCCACTGGTCTCAAATGAATTTCTGTCTTGCTCAGGACTTTGCAGCTGGTAGTAGCAGGCGTGGTAGAAACCAGTTTGAAAACATGTAAAATCTTCCAGATGTCAGGGCCCACAGGCTGATTCTGACAGACTTTGGCATGTCTGAGGAGATCACCAGGCAGTCACTTCAGGTTAATCTTAAGGAAGGCTTTAGTGATGAATAATTTGAGAGGTCCATTTTGTACCTGTTCAGCACAGAAGAGATTTTGTGTATTACGTTCTGTTACATTAATGTTGTAAGTTGCAGGAAGAGTTGTAGCCCTGCCATTGAAACATTCCTGAGACAGATATACCTCAGATAAGAAAATGATTGCGAACAGTTGTTCACAAACTGAGTGGGCTGCTTGAAAGGAAGCAAAGGAAAAACGAGAGGAGAGGCATGGACAGCTTGGAGGAGGTTGTACACACGCAGCATCTGAGGCTGAGGGCAGGGGAGGGGCTCAGTGCAGCAGGAGCAGAGTCAGCTCTGACACAGAAGGGCTCTCAGCTCTGAGCAGCTTTTCTCAGAGCTGGTTTTCCAATCTAGCTTGCTTAGACTCAGTCCTGACTGCCTCCCACGGATCTAGGAGAGATGGAAGTTAAGGAAAAAATATTTTATCTTTCTGGCACAGCTAGTAGGCATGATCAGAAAAGAAAATCAGAGAGAGCACCTAAAGACTCATAGTCAGAAAAGAGGATTCTGATGAAAATTCCATCCATTTCCAGAGAGCTTTACAGCTCCTATCAACTTGCAGTTTCAATTTAAGTAGTTTTAGCTTAAGTACAAGTATTTTTAGGATCAATATTTCCTTTCTGCTGCTTCTAAAGAGCATCACATATAATCTAGGAAATGCATGTAATAAAGCTTTGTACATCTAAGCACATTAAAAACAGCAAGTATGGATGGACATGCAAATGTTACATAGTGTCTAGATATTCTTATATTCTGACAAAAAGTCTAATAGATTTGTTCAAAATTCTGTGAAGGATTTACTGGGCATTTTGATCATAAATGATAGCCTTACTTTGAACAATAGTAGCATTTTATCAGCTGTGAGGAAAAAATGTTCTAAAAAAATAATACTGTCTTGATTTTTTTCTCAATAAAAGCCAATGATAATTGTGGTCATATTGATTTGGTTCTTAGCATAGTACAGTTTTGAACCAAATTTGGAAGAGAAGTAATAATTTCTATGAAATTTTCACTGAAAAGATAAAATATTTTTGATTGTTCTGTGGATTTTATTCAGACAAAACTAGCACTGGAGTAAAAAATGACCAACTGGACTTACCTGTGATGAAAAAACTTCTTTTGGTTACATAAATCATTAAGTAGAATATTTTAAAATTGTATTTATTTTTATCCTCTGTGGGGAATTTGTATGTCCAGCAAGAGAAGAGAAGAAAGAAGTCAGTGTCACAGCTAATTGTTTTATACCTTTCCACAAAATTTTAGCAGATTGGAGCTTGAACACTGCCCTTTTCTGGCTCCACAGTGGTCAGATGATCAGGATTAATTTGCTGTGACCTATTTGTTTTGACCTTACTATGACCTTTAAGATTTTTTATCCCTTTTCCTGACACTGTCTGTCATCTACCTTGGGCAGACAAGTATAACTTCAAAGCAGTGTTCTGTAGGATACTTAGTTTTATACCATAGTCATTCATTCCAGCACATAAAAGATCATTTGCCTATAAATATTGTTGATGAAAATAGGAGTAAAATGAGTCTTTTTTTAAGCTTCTCAGGTTATGTCTCAGAAGAATGTTACAAAATGAATAAAATAGAAGGCACACACAGTTTTAACTGTTTAGGTCTATTATTTAGTTTAATTCCTGTAGGAATATTTGCAGAAGAATCTAAGTATATATGACATAAAGAATATCCATTGTGCTGTATTTCAAGAAACCAGGCTTAATACACTTCTTACTGTGTTTAAAGACATTTCACTTTTTTCAAGGTTTTCACACTTCTGTTGGAATGTTTTAATCCATCTCTGATTATTACATATGGGCCAGAGGTATCAAACCAAATGAGTTAATATCTGGCTCAGGTACTTCCATGTGTTTCAGATTGGGTTTGACCTGTAATTTTTTTCTCTCTCATCTCTAATGATCCCACATGCACTTTACAGGACTACTCTGACCACTCTGCTTGTATCTATTAATTACAGCTAGAATTGAGTATTTTCCAGGGGATACCAATTGACACAGTGATTTTTCTTTCCTTTTACCACAGCAGGTGACAGTCCAACTTCTGTAGGTTCCACATTGCTTACTTACAATTCAAAAGAAGCACATGCCTACTGTTCAAGAGGAGCAGAAATTAGAACTTCGTATTTCTAGTGAGGGAGACTCCTTAATTTCCAGTGAGATGTAATATTCTAACCTCTCAAATTGTTGGTCTCAAAAGTGTTATATTGCATGGAGAGAAGAGCTATGTTGCAAGAATAATGAGAAAATGGCAGTGCCCTAGCAACTTAATGTCTTATTTGTTCCAGGTTTCTAAACCAAAATCACAATGGTAGAATACACCAACTCTTAATGGCACCATCTTGGGACCATGATTAATGCAGTTGTCCCAGATCCATGCAGACGAGATTTTTGGACAGACACGTGCAAAGTATGCCCAGATGCTCTCCCATGCTCCCTCATGCAGTCCTTCACCTCACCACAAACACTTATTGACTTGTTCTATTCATCTCTTTACTGAGCTGTAGATTAGAGGTCTTAGTCTAAAATTCCTATTTGTCTCACAAGATGTCCTGGCTGTACCATGAATATAGGAACATCGTCTTGGGTCCCAGAGCAGCAGAATATTTAAGCATATGCTTAGCTGTAAGCACATGTTTTAAGTTCCAGGAAAGTAAGAATCTAATCATGTGTTGAATCTGAGCCAGAAAATACAGCACAAGGCATGTGTAAGTAAGTGCAAACAGTTTGCTCAGGTTTTAGGGGTATGTTGAATTATTTTTTTTTTATCGGAAATGCCGTATAAACAGAGCCAGACTAAGTTTTGGGCATGGATAATCAGAACAATCTGCAAAGGCTTCCCGTCTGTGGCTAATGGGATGTTTCTCCAAGCTTTGTCACCATGGCAAATACTTTTTAATACACAAACATTTGCTGCATTGAAAATCCACCCACTCTTGTTGAAAGATGGCCAGGTTTTGTAAAATTGCATTCCAACTACCCTGCTGATTTTTAAGATAAGCCCTTTCAGTTAACATTCCATGTGTCTAACAAAAGATGTGTGAAAAGCACAGTTTATAAGAACACACATGGAATCTTTATAGCTTCACTGTTCTTTAAGGAGAAAATGAAGTTAAAAAGTCTTCTCATATGTACACGCATGCAAGCATGCAAACAGGGTTTTATTCACTGTTTTTTCTTTTCCTTTCCTTCCCAACCCTCAAAGGGACAAGCCAGTAACTCCATGCCAAGTTTCCATCTAAACTTGACTTCCCAGTTCTGGCAGACATTCTGTGAACATGTCATGTATTAATGAGAGATTAGTCTTTGAGGTTTCTTAGTCTTCACTGAGTGAAATGCATATGCTAGGTAATGAGGGATCTATTTAGCTTCTCAAAATAATTGCTCTTAGCTTTTCTTCTTGCTTAATTATGAATATAGAGTAATAATGAATCGGTGATGTTCTTAAGCACAGCACAAATAAAATCTAGATCTTTTTCCTTGCAATATGTCTCTAGGAAGAATGATCTGTCCAGCTTTCATTTTCAGTGCCATATGGGTCTTTGATACCAGTAATGGTCTGGTCACTTACATGAGTTACATTGAAGGAGAGACTTCAGGGGACATTTGTGGGAAGATATGAGCCATAGCAGTCCCAGGGGAAGACAACTTGCATTTTGGAAACTTGTGTGAATACTTGCAAGCCTTTAACTTGTTCAAGAAAAGAGAAAAAATGGGGGGGGGAAGGAAGGAAGAGGAAAGAGGGAAATGGAGAAAAGGAAAGGAATCAAATTACTTTCCACTAAGTCAAAACCATTCCATTTTATTCTTCAGGCCTACACAGGAAATATTTTTCTGAAGTTTGTTTTTTTCTCCTTTTGCTATGACTCTTCTATGCTTTTTAGCAAAATCCCCAGGCAGTTTCTTACTGGGTATGTTATTCTTCTGCCCTTTTAAAAAGTATTTACTTCAGATCTGACTAAAGGGTAAGTCTCCCTTAATGTTATCTTGCTAAACATGAGATAATCTCGTGCAGGCCCATTCACATTCACATTCACATTCACATTCACATTCACATTCACATTCACATTCACATTCACATCCTTCGCCAAAAAAAAATTACTAAGGCATTACTGGTACATTGAAGGTACTGATCCTTACATGGTAAGCTTCTTCAAATTTCCACAAAAATACCTTCATAAAATTCCTGGAAAATCTCCAAGAGAAGATGCCACATGAATGTAAACATAAATCCACACAATCCTTGGATATGGTACTTGTTATCGTCATTCTTTTGAAGTATTATCAGAAATGTCTCAAACAGAAACGATAATAAATTACCCTGCTCACCCTATGAGGTCACTCCTTGAGTTCATACTGCATAAGAAATAGAATTTGGAAGCCTAACGCCCAGTTTTTAGTACCAATGTCTTTTAAATCTTTAAAGGAAGCGTGACATTATATTTACAAAGTGGTTGTATGGTTTCAGATCCATTGGTTTGAGATTTATATTCACTGAAAGGAAAAGAAATCAAAATTTCACTTGAAAATGGGGATGTGTTTACAAACTAATATCATGTTCTCACATTTGGCCTGAGTAAAAGTTGACATGGTCTAGAAGTGATTTTTTAAAAACTAGCATCTTCTACTTTGGGTGGTTTTACTACAAAGTATTCTTAGTAAACTTGTAATTCCAACAGCTGAGGCTGCTTTTTGGCAACCATGGCAGAGGGAGGTTTGTTCATAAAACAGATATTCTCCCCTGGGTGTACTACTTCTTAGATGCCAGTTATAGTGTGTCCCTCATGCTCTAGGACCTCTCCTTCCTCTTCTGGGCTTCTTAGTGGCCCATTCACTGCCCTTCTTGCTGCTTCCAGGACAGTACCTTCAACAGAGTTATTCCATATGATTTCAACATCTATAAATTACCTTCTGCACCGACAAGAGTGGAGCTGTGCAAGTGATAAAAATAGTGGATATTTTGAATTAAACATATTCTGGAGCAGAAAAATATGTGTTGTCCAGCCAGGTCAGAACACAAAGATGCTGATTCAGAGCCAATTTAAGGAAAATGAAAGATTCTTGCTAAAACTAGCAGGCTTTGGATGAAAACCTAAATATGGTGGGAAGAAATTCTTTCATTCTGATGTTCACACAAATGAACCAGGAACAAGAATAAACCCTCTCTGGACTCAATTTTAGCCAAAGCTTTATCGGCAGAAACTATTTCAAACAAAAAATTGTGCCTTTATGGGGCAAAGCTGATGCTGTAAGTAACATAATTTAAAATATTACACGACTTTACAGGTCATGTATGAATTTATGAATATAGCTTAAATATCTTAAGGTAGACTGCAAAGTGTCCACGTATTAGCTTGATGCAGGCAGGCTGGCGGTTGTGGCTAAATTCTGTATTAAAGCTTGTGAGACATTTACTTTCCCAATTCAGGATGGAGATTTCTTTTGAGAGAAAGAGTATAAAATTGTAACAGGAAGCAATTCACTGTTAAATATCGAAGTATCTTAAAATATTTAAATAACATTAGCACTCTGCTGAAATACTCATTTCCTAATTGCATTGCACACAAAATCTTGGTCTTACTAAGGCCTCCAATAAATTGAAAGCAGACTGAAACAAGCTTTCATATGAGAAACATCTGGTTATTTAAGTTTCCTTCTTTAATACTAATTTTAACAACTCCCAAACGTGGATAGAAATACTACCTTATACTTTTGTTTAAAGTTCATTTCCTGTCCCTGGGATATTCGCTGACCTTTTAATACCGGCCATTTTGCTTTCCACTTTCTTATTCCTATTCCCATTGACTTCATTCCATTCTTGACCTCTCTTCCCCTCAAGAAAATTAAATGCAGTCCAAAACACGTTGGACACCAATTAGTTTTACAGCTCGTCTTACCTCCCCTCCTACTGCATTCTTCAGTTCATTGAGTCCGCTCTGCTTTTATACTTCCAGTCTTCACAAAACTCATAGCCCCATTGCAAAATAAACACTGCTGGTATGAAATTAAAGGGTTTTTTTCTGATGTTTTCCTCCTGCTAATCAATATCAACAAAAATCAATCGCTAGACACACAGAAAAATCTGATTACCTTTTACCTTTTTTTTGTAAAAAAAGCTGCTTTCTCTTTTTGTAGTTGTAATATGACAGAGGTTTATGGCACTTCATAAAAATAAATCTCAACTAAACAAAAACTCAGAATAAAACTTTTAAAATATTTTTATAGAAAAACTTTGTATAGTTAAATTTACTTGTTTTGCTTTTAATTATTGAGGAGTTGAAACAAGAACAACATTCTTTCATCTGTTGTGAGAAAGTATAGTCTCTCTTGTAATTTAAAAGGCTACTATTAAATAAAAACATCCAAAATGCAAACGCACAATCCCACTTTTATTTCAAGCTATTATTTAAAACTCAGACATATTTTGCGTTGTTATACTGCTACAAATCTGCTGTTTCAGTGTGGTTATCAGTAGGATTTTGCCCAATGAATCTTACTGGCATACCCTTGATTCAGGGAGGCATTTGCTGAGCACAGACATAGCAAGGTTCAGAACATTGTTGCTTGGATGGAAACCACTTCACAGCTACTGACAAAGCTCTTCCAAAATAGAAGATATGCAGGCATTTATTTAGGTAACTTTCTGAAGTACATTTAGTGACAGTCTGGCTGCTAGGCAAAATATTGTAGACAAAATACCTGCAATTTTGTTTTTCTTCATGCAGCCACAGGTCTTTTGAGCTATCCGTCTAAATTTTCCCTTCAGATTTGCAAGGCTGGACATGAAGAACATGTACATGTGAACTGTCTTATATTTTTAAGAGGTTTTTTTATGTGTTACATTCTGTATATATTTATAAATATATATAATACATCTTTATATATGTACAATAATATTTCTGTCCAGAGATAGTGATGGCCTTTCTAAAATCTCTCTTAATGATACTTGAGAACAGCTCTGCATGGGAACTTAGAGCTAAAGTTAAAGCAACCTGCTTTTGGTAAGACAAAAACAAAACTCCTACAGACCTGTCAGTCATTGTAGTTTTTGAAACTTCTCATTAAACTGAAAAAGTTAATTATATGCACTTTAAAGTTTTTTATTTATTTATAACTATATGGTGTTCAGTTGCTCAGACTGATCTGCAGAGGAAAACCAAGAGTTCCCTCTTCTCTCTTAAAAAATCATCCTTCATTTGGCTGTAAATACATCTTATCACTGGGAGCCAGAGAACATAGCTTTTATTGATTTATTTGTTTTTTTAGCCATCTTGTAATGTCTAAGCACTCATATCTAAACCATAGATTATTCAGGAACTTTCAGTATTGCTCACAGAATAAACTTTTCTTTGTCCGCACTTGCAAGAACATTCTTTGACTCTTGAAATCAGGTATTAGAGCAATGTGTTTGTGATATAATCATTGCAACATAAAAATCAACCTGCTAAAGCATAAGTGAACTCTATGCAGCAGTGTTCCCAGTTTTAGGGATATTGTATTTTGCTTTTACCATCAATGCTCTTAGTGTCAAACTAAGAACTATATCTCACATGATTTTTTAAATCTGCCTTTTAACTTTATAGGCAAATATTAGCTTAATGGATGAACCCTAGGGTTTAGAAAAGAAAGAGATAAGCATTACTGGTGGTATATATTTCTGATAGACACTACTCCCATTTTTGTTTCTTGTTCTACCTATGACACACTATTTTGACTTCACTATTTCCACTTTCTAAATATTCTGATATATTAAGGAAAAATCTGACTGAAATTTATACTAACAGACATCTGGAATTCAGAAGATATATTTCATAATAGTATGCTTAAGGCAAAAAAATAATAAGTATTAAGAAAAATACCACTTTCATGGTAACATGGCTTAGTCTTCTCCTCTCTTTGTGGAAAAAAAAACCCAAACACACAGAACTCAGTTTTTGTATGTACAATGCAATAGTTCCTTCGCTGTCAATATGCTGATTTGTGATACCTATGGTTCTGCTCACACATTGTTAGGCAAAATGAAATGTTTTAATGAGATGCAAGCTTCAAAGGAAAATTGAAGTGGTGAGAATTATGCACAGAGAAGGAAGAACATGCCTCAAGAAAGTGTCAGAGCACCACATGCAAATGTTATTTACCTTTGGGGCATACAGACGGTTATAACCATATTAACGCTCTCTGTGATCCTAACAGCACTTCTGTACTTTTGAATATAGAATTAATTTGACATAGATAATCATGTCCTAGGAGAGGATTATAATCACCTCTCTTTCTAAAAGCTTGCAAAATCCTCCTAATATTGTGCAGAAGTCTAATGGTGACTCGTGATTCTGCCTAGGCACATTTTCATGGCAGAGTGTTATCCACATTTCTCTGAAATATGTGCTATAGCCACACTGCTTCTGACTCCCCAGGGCAGTGGATGGTGGGATAACTCAGTAATGCAACACAAGAAAATATGAAAATTAATCTGGGGGAAAGTAGTCTGGGCTGACTTTATTGCTGGGTGAGAAGCATGACAGGGAAGAAGGCTCATCTCTCTGCTAGAATCAAGAATGTATCATGTAGCAGGTTCCCTTTCAGGGTTGCACAGTTAATCCATAACCCAGATAATCCCCTACTGGTAATTGAGAGCTGGTTATATTTGGTGACTTTCTACACTACTACCTGTACTACAGTTCTTTTCTCCATCCTGAAATGTAGCTTTCCTGCTCTTGAGAAAGTCATGGGCTCATAAACATCTCAAAACATTAATGGTAAAGATAAAATTTGTAAGAAATGTGAATACACTGTCCTAGGATAGAAAATATTTGAATGAACAGTAGACTCTCTGTATTCCCTGTGTTCACAGAGAAAGGAAAAAAAATAAATTTCAAATCTTGGGCTCCCAAAAAGTAGTCTGTTGTAGAATGAAATTTTACTTTAGTGGGCAGAACAACATTTCTGTACTCAAATGGTAGGTAAATTACACCAGATTACATTTTTTTGGTGAATAAATTCTTACTGATATGAATGGGGAAAGCGTGACCATGAAAAATGCAAAAGAATGTGTGTGTAAGGCACAGTTCGTGGTAATTGGGAGTGGGGCTCATCCCCAGTGAGCTACAGCTGTGCAGGACAGGTGAACAGCATGGAAGGTGATGAGCCAGGGAGTGCCAAGGTGTGCTGCCCAATCAGACAAAGGTAGAGAGGGCACACAGGTGCTGTGCATGAACATGGCGGGTGTAAAAGGCTGGGCTAGAGAACAAGGAGGGCAGATGAAGATGTTTAAAGCCTTCTGGAATGGTGTTACACTGTATGGGTTGGTGCTTTCTGCTGTTATATGGTGATGCTCTGTGTATTGTGGCCGTCTCAACTGCAGCATGAAATGTGACACATACATGCATTTTGAACTCCTTCATTGTATTTTTTAAAGGATATGTTAGGGCAAAAAAAAAAAACCAAACCCAAGTGGCAATTGTATTAGATAGAGGTCAAAGAAATCCCTGTAATTCTTCTTTAAATATTTCATGTTGAACTCTGAAAGTAGAGAATGGGGTTCTTGTTATGTGGTCTCTTGTTATGGTTGAATTTTTTTGCACAGATATCGCAGTTAGAACTAAGCTCTCCCTCCTTGACTTTGAAAAATTAGGATTTCTTCTAAAAATATTAAATGTAGCCTAAACTTCAGTATGGGGGTTGCAGTCTAAGATTAGCTGCTTATTCATATTAGCTCTTTCTTTTCACAGTAACTTTCTTTTTCCATTTGAATTACTCACTTCTGTTAATTTACTTTCCAGGTGTTTTACACTTTCCTTCCATGCTACTTTAAAATTTCCTTCCATCCAGAGATTACCTATGCTATGTGAATCATCTGTGGGTCTGGGGTGCAAAGCTGTATGTGAACAAATTTAGCCTAATTAGAAGTGTGGATAGAAAGGGGAGAGTTCAGTGGAGGACGCTTCTCATTGCTGGGTTCCTCTCTTGTCCTGCTGCATCTTCCCTGTTGCACAGCATCAGTGTGCCAGGTAAATGTGCAGGTCTGAGCACCTGAACTGTGATCACACTTGGGTCATTCACTGTAGTCCTAAGGGTTAAGGAGTTAAAATCCTCTCCCTGATGGTGGCCTCCATGCATTTGCTCCCACAAGAGGAAGCTCTGTTATTCCAACTTCCTCAAGCACTGCTTGTCTTGTGGGTGCAGCATAGTAACATCCTCATGTCCCATAACGCCTTCATTTTATAGAGAGATACTACTTTGGTTTTCATGTCTCACAGTCCTGCAGCCAGCCTTCCTAGCTCGCATAGCCAAGTTCTGAGAGAAAAAGCAGTAGAATTTAGTTTTTTACGTGATAATGCTGTTGGAGAAGCAAGTAGAACAGGAAAAAAGTATTTTGATATGCAGTTTTTGAGAACCAGAAGCTTCACATAGAAGTGTTATCCATCTCACCTTCCTTCTCAGCAGTGCTAAGAATGTTCTGGCAATATTTTAATTGTTGGAAAAATACGATTCTGTTGAAATCAAACTGTTTCATATGAATATCTTCTTTAAAAAAAAAAAGCTACCCAAGAAAAATACAAAATAAAATTGAAGTCTAAGTCTGTATTTCTGTGAGATTTTAATGTCAAATTCAAACTGACAGCATGAAAACAAATGTGTGACCATGCCAGAAACAAATGTGTTCAGCTTTCATTTCAAAATAAGTCTTATTATCTTGGCTTGAAATTAATTTTTATGTATGCCTGACTAACTTGGTGGATAGCAATTTTGCCTGAGAATGTACAAGAATATTATCCCAAATTATATGAATTATTTTAAGTAAAAAATACTTAATTGGCCATCCATACATAAGCCCATTTTTACTAGAAACCTGTGCATGTATTGGAACATTTTCAAAATATCTGTAAAAAAAGTGAAGGGGACATGGGAGTGACAAATGTTAATGCGATGCTGCATAGAGCTGCAGAGCTCATGGCTCTCACAGGATGCTCTTTGCCTCTCCACAGGGTTTATCACAAACCCATTAAGAAGCATCACCACAAAATGTTTCTTGTTTTTCATTGAACTGCACTTTTAAAAAGAGTGTCTGGTCTATGAGATGTAGCTAACATTTTCTTCCAGTTGAGGAGAGCTTGAGTTTCATGTGTATAAACCAAAACAGATGAGGAAAGGCAGAGATGGTTAATTGTAGAAGACAAAGTCATAGCTGGTTGCTGAAACCCATCTTTAGGAAAGATACTGGAGGACTTTAGTCAGTGTTTAGGAAAAGATACTTGAAATGCATTAGCAAACAACAGTTGACTTCATGATTAGAAAGGGAACACCATTAAGTTTCTAATGAGAGGCTCACATGATTTAGCGAAAGGGATTCTAGCTAAGGGATAAATTGAGGTTAACACTAATGCACCCATGAACTTTCATACATTCAGAACTTTGCATACGTTTCTGAGCCCTATGGGGCCTAATATAGTCACCCACTTGATACATATAGACTTTAATTTAAACACAGGAACCAAGGGACCAATTCTGGTCCCAAAACCTGAGGTTTAGAAGGTTTGGGGTTGCCATGTGACTATTCAAGCCATTTCCCCTTCAGAATGCACAAACTCTAGCACTCATCAGCTGGGGATAATGTTGCTTAGTGCTTTGCAATCCTGAGTTGAAGCGCAATATAGTAATATAATAAAGTTGATCTCCTTCCTTAAGTTCACATATAAATAACATATTTGATAAATGTGATTTGAAAAACATCATAGGTATTTGATAAATTGTGTAGCTCTCTTGGAACTGCACAGTCATTAATTTAACAATACTCTTTGAAAAGATTTAATGAAAAACATTTCTATAATCTTTGTTTTTATTTTCTATGATGAACACATATGAAATAATACAGCCTTGCACCTTCCGAGATGTCATTTTGAAGGGGAAAAGTCCCCATTTCAAACAGATAGAAAGGAGCCAAAATAAGGTCTCTTATTGAGATAGATAAATAAGAGTTTATAACCTTTGCCATGCATTTTGTGGTTTAGTTGCAGCAATCCCTGAGCACTGTGGTGGATTGTTCCTTTGTGTTCAACTGTACTGTGCAACTAGAGCATAGACTTTTAAAGTGTTTCACCATCATTTAACAGAAGTAAAGTTTCATAATCAGATTTTTCCAAAAACAGCAATCTCTGCTGATTCCAGGATGCACTTAATGCTGGCACTGTGTCTAAGAAAAAACTTAATAGCTAAAAGTATCTTACAAGCTAACATGCCAGGTAAGAGTTCCACTTTTCTGGAAGAATACTTTCCTACACTTGAGTAGAAGGTTGCATAATTATCTAAGGTGGTTGAACATGACATTAAAGGAGAAGGTGGGCGAGATTATCTTCTGAAAGCTTGGATGACAGAATGGAAATGTGCTTCACAATAATGAGTATCAGCACTGCAGTGTTACTTCAGGTCACTGCTGACACATATGAGCACATCAACCAGTTTCCTTAAGGTGTGAACCCTAAATTTATATCAATGTTACTTTAGATGTACTGTGTTCACCTGTGCATTTCACTGGGATTTCTGCAAACGTATGCCGTGTACTCTGAGAAGTATAGTGACCCACATTTCAAAAAAGTTTTCTACGTTTCTTTTGCCAGTAAAATTCTTGACTAGGTTCTGTGTTGCTCTGGGCATGCAGGGTTTAGCTGAGGGAAGGTGCTGCCCTGCTGTTCAGACAGACCAGCCCATGTTCTGACTGCACCAGATCTCATCAAATGAAACCTCCTTGCAAGTGGCTAACTTGAGCTGAAGGGACTGTAATGCAAATCATAGATTATGGCTAGGCAGAGCCACACCAAAATAAGGAGATGGATTTACTTTGAAAGGAAAACATATTCTAAATTCTTGCATGAATGGGATTTTCTCTTGAGAAGAAATAGCCATGTTGACTCCAAATGATTCAGTGGTGTACACTGTGTCTGTGACATGAAATTGTGTTCATATTCACTACAGCATTGAGGATACTGGCAATGGGCAAACACTATTTTTAGGATAAAATTAGGTTTGCAAAATCACTTCACTTACATTTATGGTATGTTAGTTAAAAAATCAGAAACTCAAGGTGACAAAAAAAGTCCAATTTTTCCTTGTAGTCTGTAGGGCTTGTTGTTTCTTTCCTGATTAAAAAGTTTCAAAATTTAAAATATTTAAATTTTTGCATTAGTACATATTTAAATGTAATAATTAAATATTTTATAGTAATATAAAATTTTAATAAATATTATCTAAGGAGAATCATGTCATATATTGACTTTCAACCTATGTTGTTTTGTCTATGAAACAGCTTTGGGACAAAGCTAAGGTACCTTTTAATATAAAATACATCAACAGTTATGTTTTCATTATTAAAGACTTTTAAACCATTGGGATAGCTGTCACATGTTTTTTCATACTGTTATTCATTTTTCTCAAATTTACAAACCTAATTTTTTTGGAAATTAAATATATGTAAATCAGTAAAATATTCTAGATTCATACAAAGAACATACAAACTTCCCTGTGTATATTTCAAACATCACATCAAAAGCAGAAATTATTGGTTCCTTCTTGCCAGCCTCTAGTCTGCCTCTGGCTATTGCCTGTGTATTCCTTCTCCAAGAAATCACAAGGTAGAAGTTTCTCTTCTTCGTGTACCTTATCCACCTCGATTAAGTTATTCAACATACAACCATTAACTTCAGGATATTAACCAAGCCTGGCTACCTATGTTAAACCAGATTTACCTAATTTCTGAAATAATTTATAATCTAAGTTGGAATTATTATTAGAACAATCAGGAATGCATGTATGCATATTTTGAAGATTTCCAGCAAGCAAATCTGCAATTTTTACAACCACACACAGTATCTATAAAACATCTTCAAAATGTGAAAGTTATTTTCTCCTTGCCTTTTTTTTTTTAATGACCTGGTGGCACAAATTTGTATGTTTAGCTGTAACTGCCTGAGTACATTCCACAGATATTTGCTGATAGGAAGTGTCTCCTATGGCAAGCATCTGATTGTAAATGTGAACAGTCTGAAACACAGGAATCCCTGAAAGATAATGGCTTTTATGTCACATAAATTTGGAGGTTAGTCCAAACTCTTCTAGAAGCTTCAGTACTGCAGATTTTTTCATACCCAGTCCCTTTTAGAATAAAGGGCCTCAATTAGCTAGGCTGAATTCCTCGCTCAATGAACCTACAAGGAAACTTGTGCAGCAATGGAATTAAAAGATTAAACCATAAGCCACTTGTACTAAGTCTTTAAAAGACTTAAGAAGCATAGAGTTTACATAGTAACTGAGTCTGGAGACTCACTTGCTTTTGGAGAATTCTGAGACTTTTGGGTTTTCTTCCTGCCTGGTCTGGGCTCTCTGCTGCTGTGTGGCTGTTCACATCTGGTTATATCACAAAAGAACAAATCAAAAGATAAGATTACAACTGAGTAACCTTTATTTGTTTGGGGGGTGGTGTTTAACTGCTTCTTAATTAGAGAAAAATCCCCTTTATTGTTAACCCACAGGGTAGGATTGGAAACAGGAGTATCATATAATCACAGTATTCTCACTCACATAACTGCTTTAAGTCTTTCATAAATTTCAGGCATGGAACACTACACATGACAGTTGTAAGAGACAGAGGGATTTGATACCACATGCATTTAAATGTCTGCAACAAGGTTGTTTTGAGAATTTCAGTACTGAATACACACAAGACTGAATTTTTGCCATTAATTTCTCTTTGTGGCTTTACACCCTTTACACGGTGACCCAGCATAGGGGAAAAATGTCTGTATTGAAGCACTGCAGGAGATAACTATTTTTCTCTGTATAACTACAAGTATAATCTACAGGCAGATTAGTGGTTTGGCACATGTATGAGGACGTGAGTCATATCATTCTGTGGATGCCTTTCAGTTTGTCTTCAGAGTGTAAACTGTTTAGATTTTAAATTTTGATTCTATAAGCTGCGCCTTGTAGGCTTGGTCTCCTGCTTCTATTCAGTTAATAGGAGGGTGAGAGGGCAGAGAAGCTACTGTTTCCAGCAAGGACTGTCTGGGATTTCCCTTCTCCAATCAGGAATAGGAAGCTGCCTGTCAGGGAGCTAGGATAACACATTTTGCTAGTGAAACAAATAGAAAGGAGGAGCAGTTAACAGTGGTAGGATCTTGCAGTTCTAATGGTTAGCTGTAGGTAAGTTTAGCGCCTCTAGAAGATCTGGATGAGTAATAATCATGGTGCAGTCATTGAAGCTGTTCCCATGGCTGGTGTTTGCAGACAGTGCTGATCAGGAATCACTTGGAGCAGGTAGAAATGGTCACAGGCTCCATATGGAGTCCATTTTAGTCTGCTCCCAAGAAAGCAGAAGATGCCTGTGTGCCAGAGCAGACGCTGTAAATTTGGTAAACATTTACTTTTGCCATTTACATCTAGATGATTACATGTGCTCACACCTGGTCACATTGCTGAAAAATCAAGCTAGTCAGAACCTAGAACAGGATGAGAACAGGTCACTTGCCCATTCAAGGGATGTAACTGGTTCCCAGAGAAACTGAAGAAAATGTAGGTAGTCTCTGGCCTTTGGGGAAATATTTTTGTTTTGTTTTGTAGACAAGTTCATTATAGCATCCCTTTTGTTTTCACCTCCTTACAAACAGGATTGTGGGGTTTTTTTTACCTCATGTGATGACTTATTGACAGCTTGTCCAGTTGTGGTAGACTTATAAAATATTGCCTGCTATCTGCTCAGTAAAATTTGAGGTGAACTGAAAATGCTACAAATATCTTATATTTAAATGGGATGCTGGCAAATTAACATAAATTTTGAGTGAAACTTCATAAATACACAGAGTAATGAATTTAGAATCTGTGGGATTTCCCAAGAGAGAACTTCCCTTTTTCAACTGTTTTGTAAAATCTTACTATTATCCTGTTTGTTTCTTGCATACAGGCAATTTTTACTTGGGTATTTTTGAGGTGTCAGTAGGAAACAACTGGCTAGAGACAAACCTGCTAAATGCTTAACAATGCAGGTAACTGCAGCTCATTGGACAGTATCTTGTAGTAATATTTGCCTTCAAGAGGAAAAAGGCACATTTCACCAGAATTCAGCAATTGTAACCAATACAAAGTTGCTGTGAAGGACAGAATCTATTCCCACATTTGTGAATGGCAGTACAAGAAGTAATGATCTGCAGATTATATGTCAGCATTCAATCATTTATTTTAATAATAAAGACAAGTAAGGTCAGGAAGAGAAAGCTTGTCAATATAGTGAAATCCCCTTTAATAGTTAGACAAGGATCTGTCAGAAATTATATAAAGATAGTTTGTTGTGTCTTTGGGAAGTGCAGTAGCTTTGATGGTCTCAACATCTTACTCAGCCCTTGAATTCTTTGAGGTTCTCAGGTTCTGACTATCTGATAAGTGTTTGGTGAATATCAACAAGCACTGAAGTGTAGCTGATGTAAACTGTCAGGCAAGCAAAAAGATACCATGAGGGTAGTATGTGATTTGTCTCCTCTTCTGGCTTTGGTAAGAAGGCAAGGAGGTGATGATGGGAAGAATGAATTTCCATGTGTAATGCTCAAGTCACACAAAGCATATCTGATGTCTCTTACTGCACTCAAATTTTTCACCAGAATAAAATTTCTAGCCTTATCATTATACACAATTGAAAATAATCTGATATCTTGAATGGATTTTAATGGCATACCTTAAATGTATTAAGGATGCAGACTTCTGAGTTGCAAATACAAAATGCTTTTGTCTACAAAAGCTTTTCAACTGTAAAAATGGTAGGGTTTTTGGTAATTTTTTTCCCAAGAATTTAGTGTTACTTTTCAGGATATTTACTGGAGGAAAAGGGAATATTCCTCATGCTTTGATATGTAGAGTGTGCGTGGCAAGAGGAAGTTGATTTTTCTTTGTGTAACATTTTAGTTAATACAGGGAATGCAAATTAATTCCTCTGGATTGAAACTGAACTGCAAGGAGCACAACAGGAATGTATCTAATACACTCCACCTGCAAAAGGACATTCAGTTAAGGGGTTTCCACTACAGAGAGTCCAAAGGAAAAAAAAAAGGATAATAAGGAAAATACATTATGGAACCTTCAGATCTCCTCAGTCCCAACTATTTGACTCTTCTCTGTTTGACCACAGTATTTGCTGTTCTAAATGTAGTCAGAGAAAATCTACTGCCTAAGTAAATGGTGGTCCCCTGAGCTGAGGTTTTGAGGTTTGAGGTATGATTTAAAACTGCAGCTAGTACAAGGAAATTACTGTTGAAGGCAAATAGAGTTTTAAAGGATTGACCCAAATCTCATTAAAGCTGCTGGATGATTCAATCAATTTTATGGAGTTTTGCACTAGATCTAGAAGCTCCAGGTCTTGCTGCCTGCTGTTTGCTGATAGCATTCAATAATTTTGGAAAAACAGAAAGAACCCAGTAGAGCAACTTCTCTGTATGAATCAGTGATGTGAGCAGAGAATGTGGTTATAACTCTTACTCACACATTGTTTTATTTAACAGGATATGAGTGAAGATTAATATATATTCCCTCATGCAGGGGAACATATAGCTTGAAAACATCTCAAAAAGTGAAGTAGTTATCAAGAATTCCCAGAAGACCCATTAGAAATTACTGATTTTGACTTAAAAAAATTACTTCTAAGATAAAACCAACTATTTTGGAATAAGTATATCTGCTATACGAAATATTTACTTATTGAGATTCATATTTACTTATTAAGATTCTTTTTTTTCACAATTTATCAGCATCCAACAGTAAGAGTTCATAAAAAACCAAAAACAAATAAAAATGTGAATACTTTTTGTGAAAGGTAAGACATTTTGAATAAAATATCTTTGTTTTTCAGTCACTTCTATGTAAGAAATATTTTTAAATTTGAGTGTACATATTTGTGTATCTCAAACTTTTAGACAGTTAGAATGTTCAATTGCTTATAGTGTATTTGAAAATGAATTGGATGCTTTGATATTAAAGTGTCTTCATAGAATATTCCCTAGTAAGTCTTCATTGCCATCATTTAGATGAGTTTCTGAGAAGGTGATGAAGAAAACAAGTAAAAAACCCTACTTATAGCCATGTACCTTTATTTAGGAAGAGCAGGACTTTCCAGACTTTTACCAAGTTAATCCAGACAATTAGCCCAATCCCTGACTTCACATTCTTATTGCTGGGGAGGCATGCACCTTTGTCTACTTGGGTTTTTAAACAAACAATGAAATTCCAGTTTTTCCTGAATTAAGGAGTCAAGTGAACTGGAGACATAACTGAAGAACTCGTCCTGTTGTCTGCTCTCAAAAAGTCTCAACAGAGATTCTCTTCTGTCTTCAGAAACAGGAATCCTCAAGCCAAATGAATCCTCTTCATTTTTTCCCCCACCTTTTAAGCTCCCTCATTTTCCTGTTGTGTACCTTCATCTTTGTCCTTAACTAAAGAGCATCCCTTTAAACAGCTCTTCATGATCACTCTCACGGAGGGCCCTGCTGGTTGCAGGGGTTTAGCTTGGCTTTTGCTTACTCCCCTGCCTGGTCTCTCAGTCCCAGCTCAAGAGCAGAATGAAAATTCCATCATTTTGGAGCCATTTCTTGGGTGCTTTTTGTCTCTGCTCCTGAGTTCCAGCCTTGAGGTGGCATTTCGAACAGCTGGAACCTACAGAGTTTGATGAGTGATGATCTTGCTTTCATCTACTGCTGAGCTCAGAAGTCCCCTCGTGGCAGAGCATTGGTGAAGTCTCTCCAGAGCAGTAGGTTTCACAATCAATTACAATAAGTCAGCAATCCCTCCTTGCCAGTTCTACAATTTCAAGCTTTTCGTAGACTCCTGTAAGCATTGTTACATTGATTAACCTTTAACTGTGCATTAAATATTGTCATTGTAAGCCTTGGCCAGGAATTTTTAAAAAATGAGGGCACTGCCAAAGTTTATATATGAAGTGTTTGTGTACCAGAGTTCTCTTGGTGATAATGAGGTCCTGTATAGTTGGTTGTTTAGTATAAGCATTCATTTGTTGGTTCAGTGCCAAGCTCCCATGGATCCCAGGTATTTCTACAGCATTATTTCTCTATTTTCAAATTATACAGGCATACTCTTTTTAAATTCTTTCAATTCCCCATAACTGGCAGAAGCACTGTGCAGCAGAGCATTGCTTATAATGAATTAAAAACTGTACCTGCATCTTCTTTTCCTTTTCCCCATACATTGCTGGATATCACAATTCTCACTTCCACAGGTTGTGCCTATGTAGTCAACAGATATAATAGAAAGGACATAATATTAGAGTTTGGCTATTTTCTCTCAGATTTCTAGGTTGTTTTATAGTTATTCTTATTATCATGAAGTAGGAAATAATTACATTCAAGATAATTTATCATTTAGGTCTGAAACTTGGTTTCAATTAAATCAGTGGTAGAAGTTCCACTGTTTTTAGTGAGATAATGATCAGGATTTATGTGGCATAAGGGCTTGAATTTGTGATTTCTTGAATTTTGCATGTATTTTTGTTCTTTCCAGTAAGGCAATATATTCCTCCTTTTTTGTTGCTGTTGGCACACCTTGGAAGTAACAAAAAGGAGCATAGTAACTTATTTTCATCCAAATAATCTACTGCACCTCTTTAACTGTAATCTTTTACCGTTTCTAAGAAATAGTTGCAAAATGCTAAATTACGCAGCAGACTCTGAAGACAGGAAGGCAGAAATTGTTCTGCTTTGTGGGAATCCTAATACATTCCAAAGCATTGGTGATCAAACTACTAATGTACAAACTATATTTAACTATCTGTGCCTATAAAGGAGAGCTCTCTTACAAAATTCATGAGGAGTTAATGCTTCTAAAATGTTTCTAGCAAAACCTTTGTCAGATAAAGATGTTTCATGTATAGAAAACGTTAGTGATAAGGTTTCAGTAATGTTGAATTACGTATAAGTTTAAATACATTTCAAAAAAGTGGTTAAGACACTTGAAAGCATAAGCACCAGCAGCTGGCATAAAACCTGACAGAATGTTCAGCTGAATTAAAGGTCCTAATTTCACCTGGCTTGATTAGCTGGCTAATGTCCTCACGCTTCCTATACAATTAATTGAGGAGTAACTTTCTTTCAGTGCAGATCCATGGCAAATATTCATTTGAGTGCTTGAATCGCCCAGCAGAAGAACTTCTTTCTCTTCACTCTGAAGTAGAAGAACTTCTTTCTCTTCACTCTGAAGAAATTATATGTATCAAGTTTGGTTAAAAACACTCCCATGTTAAAAACACTCCCTTCAGATCCCTGGAAGTAAAATTTCAATCTTACAACCCCTGAAAGTGTGTTTGCAAGTTTTTCCTTGGTTGGTTGTTTTTTTTTAAATGGGGCTGCAGCTGTACCAGAGGATTCTGAGAACTATTCCAGAACAACTGAGCTTATTTAACAGATATATCTATTTCATGACCCTTCTTTTGAAGTCATCATATGTTGTTACCAATGTCATGGTTCCTCATTATTGTTGCTACTAATTTCCACTTTTCCCATGAAGAAAGTGAAGCAGAATGATCTTGCCTTCTCTTCATAGCATTGCAATGTTTTGCTACAAAACTCCTCCTTAGTGCTTCTTTATTTTTATTATGTAGTGATTAGTGTAAGGAAGAGTTTTTTAAACTTTTGATTCTGTTGCAAGACTTCCTTTTGGAGAAGAGAGAGGGAAGGTATGATGATGAGGGAAGGAAAGCAGACAGCAAAATAAAGGATGAAAATTCTCTCAGAACCCACTTTGGTATCTAGTGGTGTGAGGGTGGCTGTGAAGCAGAACACAGCACACTGGCACTTCAGATGTCATGCCAAAAGTTACATTAAGTCACAGCATTACTGACTGAAAACACATCTGCTTTATTTCAGTGCAGCGGGATAAACGATTCTGCCTCCTCTCAGTTCCCTCTGAGGGGGGTGCTTCAGTTTGTGGATCTCAGATGGGACAGTATCACTAGTTATTTTCATCTCTGCTTTGTGTTTCTAAAAGTTATGTCAGGCAAAAATAGTATTCAAAATATGTGTAAAATATGTGCACTAAGTTTTACTAATAAGCAGACCTCGTAACTGTAGACAACAGCATGGGCAAATGATCAAAACTTTATTAGATCTCTTTTTCAAGAAATAATTTGAAGTAATAAGTAGGAAATGCAGTAGAAATCTGCACTGTGATGAGAAACACAGCTATAAAGAGTCAGCAGTCTGACTGGACTCATAAAGTTGCAAAATGTTGCAGAAGAATGTAGATTTGTTCTTATCTACCTCTTTTTGGTTAAAAAGTTTGATTTGTCACTCAAGAAGAGACAGGAAATATTTTGGAAGAATGCTAAATGACAGCATGAATACTAAAAAATAAAGGAAAAATAGCCAAGTACCTAGCTATTAAGTTCTTTTTCTCCGAGTCTAGGTCTGGGAGACTTTGCTTCACAACTAGTTTTGTTCTTTGCTACAGATTTGGTTCTTCTGTTTTTATTCCTATATGGAGCTGTCTCCTTTAGTCAAAAAACCTATCTGAATTTTTGCCTGTGGTTAACATATAAACTATGTGGCAGTATTGGAGGGAAAATAAATCAAGACCTGTACAAACTCTTTCTTTTCTCGCAGAATACCCTCTTCCTTTTGGCTTAGAAAACCCTGTGCCCGAGGCATCACCATGGCATGTCTCATGTCTGACAGCAAAAAGTGTTAGTTTTGTGATTTGTTAGATCTGTTAGATTCAGAAAAAGACAGTAAAGTTTCTTGAGGATAGCTTTACACAGAGCCTATGTCTCTCAGATTTAACAGGTTTCCTAAATAAATAACAGAGATATAAAGCTGGTGATTATGAAAGGAGTGGTGTGTAAGTGGACATATCCAGGTTGGCTCTGCAAGTGAAGGCCCAAATGGGCCAGATGTTTTCCATCATGGCACACTCTCAAACTGCTGTTCTTATGCCTGAACAAACCCACACACCAAGCAGTAATCATGCCTTGATTTCTGTTCTAATGCACATTGCAGCATGAAATAAGTTACATTCCATCTTGTTGACACAGCATGGTTCAGCTGCTGGTGTGGCAAGTTGTTTCTTCACTGAAGCTGAGCTAAGAAATGCCTGGCTTTGTTAGACAGATTATCTTATTACTGTTTTCTTGGCAGTCCCTCACAATGGCACTTGTATGGCATCATGAGAAAGTGAAAATCCAGAGCACTGAAAGTACATTAACAGAACAAATCACAAACACATATACACTTCCAGAAAGTTATTTTGGGACAGAATTCAGGGACAAGAGCATCTGTTTAGTAAAAACAGGGTTAACTTCACGTGCCTGCATTCAACTTCCCCCGTATCAGAAGAAACAGAACTGCCACAGGTCAGTTACACTCCCTGGACACTGAAAAAAAGGACACTCTACAGACATCCTCCTCAAACATAACTCCTGATCCTTGTTTTTACTATTATGTACTTTCTAGTCTAACTTGGCTTAGCTGCCTTGGCTTTCTTAATACCTGTAGCTTAAACAGGTGGGAGCAATCAATCCAGGTGACTAGTTTGGCTACATTTCTTTTTCTGCTTTTGGCCCCAAAATTCAGTGTTCTTTCTATGTGTCAACTCAGCTTCCAGAGAAGGGCCACAGAATACTCTGTATCTGTTAAACGTATATAGCCTAAGAGTTTAGGCACTTCCAGAAGATCAAAACTATAATTTGATCCTCCTCAGGCTAAAGAAGCACTGAGATTTTTATTGTCTGGCCAAATTCTCTAGCTGTTTGCTACACTACATTGTAAAAAATGTCTCCTTTCTGCTTCTCCTTTTTGAATAGGTGGATGGGGGATTTTGTACAAAATGAAATACATCCTGTGTATTATGAATCTGAAATACTGTTAGGTTGGGTCGTTGAGGAATTTGGATCTAAAACTTGGCTCAGGAATGTTTTATGAGTCCCAAATAGAGCAGAGATGAATACCAAAACCCATCCCCTTTAGCCAAATTATGGGCAAGTGTTGCAACATGTATTAGCAGAATTTTTAAAATATTGACAGAAGACACTGGGTGTGGGTTTTTATCCTGTATTACAGTTATTCTGGGTTTTTATGAATTGCTCACTTGGTGTTAGCTTTTATCTGTATTTTCATGGTTTTAATTTATTGAAGAGAAAAAGCATTTGGGGTAACCATTTGACCTTTTTTGGATTAATGAATTTCTTCTGCAGTATTGCAGTTTTATCAAAGGTAATGATAAGGTGGACGTAAAGAACCTTTATGCTTGTGTATCAGTTGTCTTATACAAGTTCTTATAACTGTCTTCTGTGAACATTGGAGAGAGGCTGAAAATCTTGGAGTCCTGTCAACAACATGCACTACAAGTTACTGTTTTCTAGACCATGCAAGACAGGTGCAGAATAACTCAAACATGAAGGAGAAATGTATGAGTTTTTGTTTTCTTCTCTTGCTGGTGTTTAGAACTGAATCTTTACAATGGTAACGTTATAAGTGAGCATACCTGTGAGGATTGGGTTTTTTGACTGTAATGACAGATTGTATTGCTAATAGGGCTAGAAAGTAGCTGATATTTCTATTTGAGTAACTGGTAGCAGGCTTTGGCACCTGAGACTCCTGGCTTTACTCATATCTGAGAAATGGTCCCCATTTTCTGATGCATAGCCCTCCTTTCATTGCTGCTGGTGTGAGGGTAAGAAATTTTCAGTGAGGATAGCAATCTGTCAAGGTCTAGTACAGCCCAATCCTGTATAAAATTTAAATGGAAAAGTAAGGGAAGCAGAGGTCGCTTCAGGGATGGAGAGTGGGGAATACATGGCATAAGAAGTCTGAGGTGGGATCTCATATCTCAGAACTTGAGAAATCAGAGGGAATCCCAGTCCAGGGTATGGTGAGAAAGTGAAAGAACCCCTTTACAGAGCCCTTAACCTCTATTGAAGCATTTCAACCCATCTACTGTGAAATCTCCTCAATGCTCATCACTCTTCAGAAGTACCTTGCCTCCCTCATTCCCCCACCCACATTCCACCACCTGCTTCCATGTCTTCTCTTAAAGAGTGCAGAAGTCTGATGCAATTGAATCCAAGCGGTACAGAAGTTCCAGGCTGAGTAGTGTACACACATGGATCAGATTTCTGGATCACGGCCTAGGACTGAAACTGTAGCCAAATATTTCCTGTTTTACGTGAGACCCTGCAGCACATGGCAGTGTCCTGGAACAGTGCATTACTTGGCAATGTTGCAAGTCATGCTTCTCTTTAAAACTAATTTTCTTCTGTGAAGTATCCATTGGAAATGGTACTTGCTTTTGAGTGCTTGATGGATTGCAGTAGAGAGGACTGATGGTAATCCTGTTTGCCTTTGCATTCTTCATTTTACTTTGGGAAGAATGTAAGAGAGACTCTACACTTTCCATTACCACTGTTTTTCAGCTGGTATTTCTGTGTTGGTGAACAATCCAGAAATGGCTTATTCCATTTTACTATTTACAGCAAGTGCACTACACACACTGGGATTCTGACAAATGTCCTGAATTAGTGTAAAATAGCTCAAGAAATCTGGAGTGTGAAGGACCCTGTAGGAATCCTTACTGCATTCAGGAATGGGCTATATAATGGCTTTTCATTATGTGTATTGATTTCAAACTACCTTTACATCTTGGATTTTTTTAATCTTAGCCTGTGCATTTTATTTTTTTCCATAAAATTGTTGTATGCCAAAGCAGCATCTCTCTTCTGCTTGATCTGCTGTAGCCATTGAAGAAATCACTTTGTGTATTCAGTTGTTCAGGCCATTATAGCCCAGAATTTTTTTTTGTCTGTAAAACTGAGGAAAAAGAATCATGTGCTTTCTAGACAGGGGGGAAAAAAGGATGTAGGACAACAATGAGGTAGATCCAATTTTTGCAGCACTCTTCTGTTATCCTTGTGCATGTTCACGTTAGGTAGGTGGGGCTGCTGAGAGAGGAGTCCACACTTTGAAGGTAAAGACCACTGAATCCAATCACTCTGAAACACTTTTCTAATCCAGAACAGCCAAATTTATGCAGTGACCTAGTGAGGTCATTTTAATATGGAGAGGAAGACTGATTGGAGAAACTAAGGAGATGGAAATGAAAGACAAGCACACCATAGCCATTTTCAATTTTGTAACCTTTTCCCTTAAATAACCTTACAGGAAGCTTTTCATCTAAGTGTGGTTACTTTATGAGATTACCCACATAAGAGAGAGAAATCAGCAGCCAGCTGGCTCATCAAAAAACCTTGATGATGTAAATTTCAAGAAGCTTTCCCCAGACATCTTGTGCTGGAAATATATCTGGACTAGTAAAAAGTAAAAATCTCTATAATTACCGAAAATCCCACAAACAATTGGTCTTAGTTTGTCAGTTGCAACTTATCAGTTTTATGTCCCCTTTGTATGTAAAAATCTGTGCTAATGCCACTGCCAGTCATTAGTGTTTCACTGCTCTTTGTTTTGTTACATTGCCCAGTGTGTTTGAACTCCACCAGTCTCAGCATTTAATCAAAAAGCCTGTGTCTCTGTAGTGCTCTGAGCACTGCTGGCATACAGTTGGGAAAGACCATGTTACATAATTTTTGAGAACAGATTTATTGCAGATTTACTATTTTTTTCCAAATGAAGCACTGAAATTAAGCAATCCGCACACAGTTATTTTGGTATTGGTTCTGACAGAGAAGTGATGTTACATTTATTTATAAACTACAGGGAATTTTATGATTTAATATTTGTTTTCATTGAAATGAAAATTATTTGAGGGGGAAAATAAGATTTTAGGAATGATTAAAACCAAAAAGATAAGTTAATTTAACAATATAATTATCTTCCTTAAATCTGGAAATACATATATGAAGAACGATCTGTGTTTTCAAATTGTTAAGCAATATAAACAGGGCTAATAAACATAACAAAACATAATCTTGTATTTGTCAGGATTAATTCCATTGAGACTCATTACACATAATTCTAGTGTCTAACAGTTTGTCCTATCATATTTTTCAAACAATTTAATTGCAGGAAAGTTGTAAACTTTGTAAGGTTTAAAATTTTACTTATATAATCATATGATAAAATTAGTTATCAAAGTAGCTCAGAAAACTTTACAACTGTTTGGCTAGAATTAAAACTGAGGGCACTTGAGCATTTTAAGTACAAGTTTGGTGTTTTAGGATTATCAGCCCAAGTTTATGAGTGGAAATAACTTCTTCTTATTAGAACAAACTTTCCTGATCTTTTCCCCCTTGAAAAGAGGGGTAAAGGAAATATGCCAGAGACTAGAAAGGAAGGCTGTAGATGTGAGGATTTCTTCCTCAAGTTCCCAGTCTGGCCTCTAAACAAACCAAAAGAAAATTAATTCCAGGAACATAAAATACTTGAAAATACTCTTTCTAAATAAAAAGCGGTAGAATTAATACATTTACACTCTCAAACAAAGCACTTTGTTCACCCCATCATAGTAGGTAGTAATGCTCAGTTTGTGTATGGAATCTGAAACTCCATGGTTCTGGACCCTGGGTAAGTCAAACTTCAAATTGTGCTTGAGTTAAAATCAAGATTTGGATCACTATCCTTTCAGGAATGTACATCTTTAAATAGATTTCAGATTCCTGTGGCTAGATTTCTCCAGACTAAATGCACTGCCCTTGGCAAAGGACTTGAAAATGGAAATGGAAGTGAGAGCTTTAAAGCTTTTGTGGCTCCCTCCTCTCCAAGCTGGCTGAAGTCAATCCAGTTCCAAGTCAGTGTGCTCAGATGCCCCTGGCCTCCAGGAATTCTTCCGGCACTCAGCAACTGATGCAGGCAAAAAGGCAAGAGCTACTTACCTTTCCATCTGAGAAAGAGGCAGGAGAGGGATACCTGAGCTAGGATCCTGGCCTTCTGCCCAAAAGTTATCTTCTAGAAAGGAAAAAACCATTAAGAATCTTTTTGCATTCAGACTAGATTAATAATACCATTAGGAAAAACATCTTGCTGTAAACTGAACACAGTTTTGCATCAGGCTTATGAAGAAATTTGAAGGGGCAGAAGATCAGCCGGAGGATTTGGAAAGGAACAGATCAGATGTGAGGATGATGGAAATTGATTAAAACTGATGTTAGTGTAGCTGGCAGTAATATATGTTGCTTATAACTTAATGTGCAGAGCCCTACAGCTCATGTTTGACAAAGAAATGCTGGATTATGTATTTGATTTTGAATGCCTTGGTTTCTAGGAGCAACTAAGAGGACAGATGCTTAAATGTGCTGAACACAAAGGCTCTGTAAGTTAATGAAAGCTTTCCTTGTGTGAACCTATGAACAGCAAGGCCCCCAGGGTCTAAAGTTTGAAATGAAGTGGCATCACATTGAAAAATCTCACCCTACCTGCCTCAGTATCTCTGTTTATAAAGTAAATATTTTAGATAGCTATAAACTTCCATATAGGTTATATAAACTTACAGTTGTATTTGAAGATCCTTCAGATAAGTGCAAAAGAGAGCTAAAAATATATTCTAAGTAAAAGACCACTACCATAAGTGTTTTACTGATGTCTACTAAGCTGACAAAAATTGTGTGGTCTACTGTGTACCAACTGTAACCAACATATAAGTGCACTGTTTATTGTCCAAATTCAGGTGTAGAATCTTATAATGAATCATAGAACCCTTTTGTCAGGAGAGAAAAAGGAATAAGATACAGCCTAATAGACCACCCACTGATTTATAGAGACTGAAACAAAGATGTAAATGCTTTTCAGAGGAAATCAGTATATGCATTGACGCAGAAGTTTCTCAGTATTTTAGTACATGTATCTCCATAGAAGTAAAAAGAAAAAAAAGTTAGCTAAGTATTAATGTTAGAATTTAAAAAAAATAAATAAGCTTGTCAGAGACACAATTATTCCTCTGTCCTTCACAGGCAGAATATAGACACAGAAAAACAATCTTGAATCATACAAAGCAGCTTCAGTCAGATCCATATTTGCCCTCACATTTTTTCCTTTAAATTTGATCTATTCTTGGGTTTATCTTTTCAAGGGGTTTTAAAAGATTTGAACCATGATTTGAAAACACAGAAGAGTCAATAACTAAGCAAATGTCTTCTTGTGGTGGATATAATTTTTCTTGAAGGTTAAAGCCCAAAGCACTATGATTGTAAGTTAAATTCCTCCCTATTTTTGATATGCTTTCAATTTATTAGCTGTATTTTCAACAGCAATGACTGAGAGACTTTCAAAATGGGGTTTTGGGCACATAAAACTAGAAATAAAATGCAACTTCTCTTTAAAAACACTTTTAAAATAATTTTTTTCTAAATTTAGAATATCAAGTTCCTTAATTTCATTCTCCAGAGCAGAAGGGTTAACCAAATGTTGCAGACAGATCATTATGAAATGTTTTCCTCTCTCCAGAAGGATGATTTTTTTGCACCATGCAGTGCATTGTGCAATGTTCCGTTGCAATGCAAACTATAGATTTCTGTGGCTGTGGGGCCTCGTGTTGAGTGGGAGGTCATGAAAATTCTTCTTTGCTCTCTGGTGATTTCATCAAGTAGGATCCATTCTGCCAAAACTGAAATGGCCCCTGCTCAAGCTTTCCCACAAATCAAAATGCATATGGAGTTTTTTTACTTATTTCTGTTGCAGTTTTTTTCCTTCTGAATTATGCCTTTTTCCCTCTTTGTTAGTGATGTGTTTCAGCTCATGTTCTCCTGTACAGTGATCTCAGTTTATTCCAACTCAACCACCATCTGCAACATGTTTAGCATCTGCCTGCATCTTTTTCCAACCTGGTAGTAGGAACACATGATCATAGAGAGGGAACTGTAGGCTTTGGGCCTCTGCCCAGAGCACCAGGCTGGCCCAGCCATCACACAGTGTAGACAGAGGGAGCTGAGTGCCCACAGTGGCTGTCACTTCATACCTGGCAGTGTGAGCTGATCCACCCTCAAATACCACACAGGGAAATGCCAGTCTGAATTACTGCTTACTGTTATTTCGAAAACATGCTTGGGTCCCATTAACACTCTCTCAACTCTTGCTCATTAAAATAAAGTTGATTTTATCAGGGAAAGGCCTCTCAAACCATGATTTTATGTGCTTCTTTAATATCGAGTTTACTAAAGCCATTTTATCAAATGAAACTTTTAAAATAGACTTGTCAGCTATTTATGCCAACATTGACTCCAAAATTAATTTTCATAGTTGCAGCACACGTCCCAAAAGAAATTGGGAATTATGGAAACAGCACTACAAAACCAGCGGGCTTTGCAAGTCTGATTTGACTATATGTTATATAAATTCATGCTCTCCACATTCAAACCCTCCAGTGGAGTTTGAGCTCTACCAGCAAAAATCAGCATTGCTCTGCTGGTTTCTTCAGAGTTACGTTGGCTTATTGCCATTGAACTTCAAATCTGAGGAAGTTTTGATAATTAGCTAATATAAGTTACTTAGGATTTCCAAGAGCTGTGTTGTAAACTGATGGACATCTTTCCCTCCTGCTTCAGACTTTGCTTATTGTTAAAATTGAAAAAATAGCAGCATAGTGGGATAAAATGTTCCAGCCACATCCCAAACTGGATTTTACAGAGGTGCATGATGCATAGCCTGCAGTATTCCTGCCTTAATCTAGGTTCTTTGCTTCCTAGATCACGAAGATCATGAAAATCCTTCACTGAGAAAGGAAAGGTGTTGCATTTATTTTATGACTTGCAATTTTAATGCAGACCTTGGAGACTCGTTAACAAAAATTAATTCATCAGTTGTAGAAATTTTCTCATCATTTCAGTCAGATTAGAAAAGAGAGTTTAGGATCAAAGTAGGTCTATGAATATATATTTTTCCCAGAGTTCTGTAACCACTTAGAAATGGATCTCATACGAAGGATCTCATACAAACTCCAGTTCCTAATTCAGCTTGGTGGTGGTTTCTACTATTATTCAATATTTTGAGCATAACTTATAAACACAAATATTTCACTCCATTCAGTTTATTTGGGTTTTTTTTAAATATGAAAGACTTCCTTAAATCTGACTTATGTTTCCAGTTAGTAAAATTAGATGTTTATTGGCTTGGATGAAGTAATGACTATTTTGTTTGCTGAATTAAGTGCAATCAAATAAACAATCCAGGTGTCTTATGTATTAAATATAAAAGTCACCACCACTGCAGTTTGAAAAATCATGTGAGGAAAGTATTGAGTTGATGGGATCAAAGTAGTTTAAATTTTAGTAGAAAGCAGCAAATTTTCTGGTTTGAATGGGTTTAAATAATACATCTGAGACAATTATCAGTAGTGGGACTGTGCTATACTGTTGTGTTCCCACAAAGAGCAAGTAAAAACCTCAGATGTCAAGTGTCATGCTTCTCAATGATTTTATCCTTAACAAAGTTAATAGGATATGTAACTTTCCGAGATGCTAATTCTAAAAATACGAAGCAAGCATCCATTCTTCTCCTTGTTTTTTTTTGATGAATCATTAAAATCATGTATTTGAAGTTCTTAAACAGAGAGGGCATACGAAAATGCACACGTGCTCTGAAAACCTGGCCCAAGTCATTTTATTTTTGTCTCTTTGCCAAAGAATGCTAACTATTTTCAAAGGCTATTTACAAGTTAGAGGAAGTTCCCACCAGATTAGAACTGTTTTAAGAAAAGTTAAAACCTGGCTCAAATTATTCGACAGCACAAAATCTTTTTAATCTGCACATACAGTTCTTGCATCTATAAAAAGAGTTAATTTTGATAAGGAAACCAAATGCATTGAACCTACATAGCAACATGTCTTTGTCAAAGGCTGCTGTTAGAGTCCCTGTGGTTGGTAATGTAAACAAAGTGCTGTAGGTCTGTTTTGATGAAAGATCAGTCAAATAACTCTCCTTTTGCTGGATAGCAGGAAATGCTTTGGACAGCAGTTGTAAAGATTCTGGTGTCATTTTACTGTGACCTGAGAAATGAAACTGGCTAAATAAACAGCAAGTAAATTGTAACCTACCTTTAGTCATAGTCAAAAAAGTTACATAGTGTCACTTTATTAATCTGATTATGACTTTTATTCTTTTTTCTGTGCTATTTTTTCCACTATGGTTCAGAAAAAACCAGCTGTGATTCATAAAACAAGTTGAAAAAATAAACTGGGGATGCATTTTTGTAACTTCATGAGTGCTTGAAATTCTACTAATTCAGAAGATACATCCTCATCCCCTTACGACTACTTATAGTAAAGATGTTAAATATATCTTGACTGTATGGCATATGAGCAGAAAGAGTAATTTCAAAGATGAACAGAATTTCTTAAATAAGTTGCATACTGTAACCACCAAAAGAGGAATTCTACTTATATCTCATAAATAAAATTTTTACTATGTTTGGAGGTACAAGAAGCATAAACACACGCTATGTGTATCTACTTATCTGTCTATCTATCTATCTCTCTACTTATCTATCTATCTATCTGTCTATTTAAATACTGGATTGGGAGAGTATGAATCACATTTGTTTTCTAAATTTGATAAAATGAGGAAATATAAATTCTTGAGTGATCTCAAGAGCACAAAATACTGAGAGACTGAATTCTGAGGGTATCTTGGTTTGAATACCTTGAAACCAAAGCATTCACATTTATTCTCCCTGCCATCTGAGCCCATTTCTTGTTTTATCATTTGGTTGCTTATTGGCAAATAAGTTGAAACTTTATGATGATAAGAAGTGTATGTTCAAAAAGACTTTTTGCTAGAGCCATCATTAAATAAAATCTGACTTGCAAAATTGTTATGTCACAAGACTTTCTAAAAATTAAAAACTCTAGAATGGTTAGTATGAAAATTCTTTCTCTCACTACTCTCAGTGACAAACTCATCATCTCATAGCTTGAAAGATGCACTGAATCAATCACATTATATTTTCATCTTGTTTTTATCTAATGGTTCAATTGCCATCATTTGATGTCAATGGCAAAGGGCTTCCCCTGCTTTTTGAGTTCTTGAATAATAATTTTATTCCATTGGGATTCTGTGTTCAGTATTGTCATAACTGAGGGAAAATACTGAATTCCAAACCAGTACAAAATCAGGCTAGCAAATTAGTGATTAAGCAGTGGAAACATATTTATAGTATACACAAGAGCTCTGAAACAGGTTCTGTTTCAGGAAAGTACACTTTTTTCAGAAAGCTGGTAACACACTAGTTACATGTTGTATAATTAATGTGCATTATATATATATATTTATATATATATATATATATACATATACAAAAACCCCATAAATTTTAAATTAAATTGAGCAGAGATACAGCCTAGGATTGGGGTTTTTTGTTAATTTCTCAAGCTGTGCAAAATTCAGATAGTAGAAGACTTTCAATATAAGTCTAAAATATAAAATATTTAATCTCACAAACAGATACATTGGCATGGATCCCAGGGTTCATATTTTTAATGGTTTTTAGGCAAAATTCTGATATCTGCATTTCTATTTGTGTCAGTGTAGTTATACTGCTGTAAATTGGGGCACAAGGTCTTCTGTGTCTCTACTGGGCCTGGAGCAAAACTTAGCAGCTCAACTAGAACAATCCCCGCCTTCTGTTCTCTAGAAACATCCTGTAGGTCTTTAATATCTCTTTATCTCTCTGGCAATCCAAAGAGGCCCTGCTCTCTGACACCAGCCCAACAGGCTCGTTCTTCATCACAAAGCAAGATGTGTAATGGAGCCTTTTCAATCTGAAAGAAGAAGATGACTCTTGCAATGGCAGCACTCTAAAATGATTGTGTCAGCATGTTGCCTGTATTTATCTGGGCAGTTATTCCAGGGTGAATCATCTGCATACAGGAGTACCTGTATATCTCTGTGTCTGTGGATATATTTGGAAGGAAATCATCCCATTACTGACGTTTACATTAGTGAAATCTTTGTATTTTTCATATCCTATTTTAATTTACTGTGGTAAAGCTAAATTGAAGTAAAGTACTTGGCATGTTGCTACCTCAACTCACTGTGTAGCTCATCTCTGTGGAAGTCACAAGCAAATGTTTTGCAAGATCTGATTCCTGCACTTGCAATTCTCACCTTGCAGTGAGATAATATTCCCAGACTGTGAGTATTCACACATAACCACCTCAGGGCCATTTCCCCCATTACAACATATAATGGAGATTACCTACTGCAAGCTGCTGTCTCAGAAGTCAGTATTCTTTCTCTACACTAAAGAAAGTATTTGTTTAAAAGCTGCTTTCCCCACTCAAAACTTCTTCTAGTGAACCGGAGAGAGTAACAAGCGCAGAAAATCACTTACTTGAAGTGCAACAAATAGTGAAAATTACAATCTAGAACACAAGGAATGACAAGTGCTGTCTTACTTTCTCATACCACTAACTTATTCTTTAGTAGGTACTAGGAGCATCTTCTTCAAGAATCATTACACATATCAACCCCATCCTATCATCTTGTTGGATTAATTCTTGGAATTCCCCCAAGCAGCAGGAGAAAACAGCATAGTGATGCTTCTGCACTTGCATATTTGTAATGATTTTTCTTACATTTTCTCTGAAAAGTACATTTCCAAATTCAAAAATATATATTCTGTACTCTTAATGTTCTCATGACAGTTATCATAAACAGAAAGCATGAGGAATAATTGCCCTTTATTTATGCAAAACTGACATGCAGCAATCATTGCCAATTGATGAGCAATAGTTAATATGACATCAACTTGTGTTTTAAAAACATTCACTTCTGGATTCTTATACCGAGATCCTGTCTTATTTGTAGTTGATCTGCTTGCTACCCAGATATGAATATCTTGAGGTGCGATTTTATCTAATTTCTTTACTCAAAATAATAAATATTAAAAATAGTATGTTATTTTCCGATTATAAACTAGAGTTGCTGAAGCATGAAGGGATTTTATGTGTAAAGTTCAATCAAATACTTTTATCAAATACAAACTATAATAATGGAATGTTCCCATAAATGTCAGCACTTTATCATCCTTAACACTCAAAATCCCTTAAAGAAAAAATAAAATGAAGAACACAAAGACAAATGTTGAGCTTAGCCAGATGTGAATTTACAGTTAGCATTTTATGGACCAAATACCATTTGAACAGAACAGTAGAAAAAACATTTTAAGATATTTTTATTTAAATGAAATAAAATATTTATGCAGGCAAATTTCCGTGTAATACAAAGGCAAGCATTCATCAAGTCCTGTTGCCTGTTTTGCTCAGCTCAGTATCGTGGTAAATGAATCTTGTGAGTGATAGAGCAGGAGCTTTATACATGTTTAGTTATGTGGGTGGATCGTCACACTGATGTGGACTTGCCACAGCCAGCTGTCTGTGTAAGCTGTGCAGCAATCACTGATAAACTCAAAACCACAATATTCCTTGCATGTCTTGCTGGGTAGAGCCTGAATATCATCACTGCAGTACAGAGGTCCCCTTCTTAAAAACATACAAGGTGTTTTTAAAATAATCTCACAGAACTGAAGAACTGCAGTTCAAGGTAAAGAAAACTGATTACAGATATGTTTTTACCTGTAGGCAAAGCCAGGTATCCAACCTGCCTCTTCTAGCCCACTCCCATCTCACAAGCACTTATCTGTATTTGGTGTTTTTAAAAACATTACTTCATGGTGGTCTGAATGTAAGCTGGGATATTAGTGACTCAAAACTCTGCTTAGATGATGTTTGCACTGTAGGAAAATATCAGTTGCTTTAGCCTGGGTGAGAAGTTACTAGCTGAAAAGATAGTCTGTGTAAATGATCTGTATTTTTTAGACTTGAGACAGGCTGGGTCAGGCTATATGGGCAGAGGTTTTCCTCGTATTATTTACTAATGTATTACTAAGTGCATTCTCAGATTCTTTCTGTTTGTTTGTTTGCTTTCTTCTATTTTTTTCCTTCAGTTTTTCTTCCCCTGTTATCTGCACCATTAAAAATAAATTTCCTGTATTTTCTCTTATCTGCTGCTAATGCAAATCTCTTTTCCTCTTACCCATTCTGTATTTCCTTTTCTATTTTCCTTGTTCTTAGATTTCAAAGTTCAGTCTTATTTGCTTATTTTTTAAAGTATTTTAATAGACTTTTTTAAAGTCTTTGTCCACCTTCTCCATTTCTCTGCTATGAACCCTTTCTGCAATTCAGAAGGGATAATGAGATTATTTCAATTGTTGAGCAGCCTTTTCTTCCCATCTATGCCCACTTTACCCTTTATTTAGTGTGAGCAGGTGGTACTTACTCAATAAATCATAGGAGAGAATCTGCAGAATGGCTGTCAGGGTGCCCACAGAAAACTGTTGTCAGTTCTTGGCAGTGTGCTGAATATATATGCAGTCAACAGTAACCAATACAAAGGCACATTACAAAAAAAACCCCACCCCAAAATCCCAAAGGTAAGTAAAGGTGTTCTTGGGTTCCAGTCCTATTTTTAACTGTCAAAACTACACTTTCAGTAATGAATCCCAAGATAACACCAGCTTCAGCCTGAGCTTTGTTCTCAGGAAACTGAGGTTTGTTCTGCTGAGGTTTTGCCAACTGCTCCTTTCCTGCGTGCAGATTATGGTGAGCACAGCTCCCTTCCCAGCCCTCAGCAGTTGCTCCACAGGTGGGTTCTGACTGTGCAGGAGGTCCAGCCAGAAGAAAGTGCTTCTCACAAGGGCAATACACCTGCACAGAGCTCTGTGTTTTTCTGCTTCCAGGTAGCCAACTACCTAGCTCCCAGCTAGCCAGTTTAGAAAGAGCTTAGATTCTTCTGCTTGACAGCACAGAGCTCTGCAGAAACCAGGGAAGCCAAGGCGCTCTTTAACTTTCTCCACTGACACCTTCTCCTTGCCCTGGATTCCATGGGATGGATGTGCAGGTGCTTTAGCCAGAAGGCAGCCAGGGCACAGTCACAGCTGCACATCCAGGGGCTCTGGGCACCGAGGGAGGGCTGCAGCCTCTTCAGCACTCACAGTTCTGCCAGGAGCGCTCAGAGGGAACAGCCTCCTCCTGGTACTCAGACACTGATCTCCAAAGGATACTATTCCTGCCTTTAAAAGTATGAAGAGCCATCAAGTATTTTAAATAATCATTGTCAAGATATTTGACCTACTCAAATGACTAACTTTGGGTATTTTTAGTTGCTACTTGCTGTGGCAGAAAGTTTCTTTTAACCACAAATACATGCAAAGACCCAAACCTATTGACAGTGACTCCAATGGCACTCCTAAACCAAGCTGTGTGTGCATTTCTTTCTAACACAAGCTTTACACTCAAGGCACTGTTTACTGTAGGGCACAAGTAATGTTGGTTTTACTTTTGACTACTGAACTTTGCGTGTTATTTAAATCAGGGAAAAAAGAAAGTATTTCCCTGTGTTCTTGCTTTTTGTAAAGGCAACATAAACCACTGTTAAAAGAACTGGTTTTTACAGGTAAGAACAGTCCTTTGAAGTGTTTCAATTAAAAAAAAAAAAGAAAATGGTGAAGACCTGGGAGGACCCACATGTAATGTATTTCTAATCTGTGCATTTGATTGTTGAAATTTACTGTACCTAGCAATGCTACCTGGAGCTTGGGGACAAAAAAAAAAAAAAAAACAAACAAACAAGCCCACAAAACCCAAACAACATACCTAGTAAAAACATAACAACTTGTTTCCTCAGCAAAACAGGTCTAAAGGAACCAGTCACCTCAGTGCTGTTCTACCTGTGCAGGTCTCCTGGGGGTAGACACTTGTCCTATGCCTCTGCCCTCATATTGGAAGATACATGAAAGAAATCTCCTCTCCAGCCATGACTGTGGCTCTCACAGCAATTCTATTTCTGAAATAGGTACTTTGTGGATAATGCTGCAGGGAGGTTTGTGAAAGACAGCTGCTGTACAACATGGTCTCCTATCTTTTAGCATATTAGCATATTTACTACCCTGACAACATACACCCTGTAAAGATATAAAGAAATGTAGAAATGACAGTAATGAGCAAGCTATTGCTAATCATACTGAACCTCATGCTGTAATCAGAGATGTCAATGTAAAACTTTGCTGCTGTCATTTGCCAGTGACTGCACTCAAATCATGTTTTATTTCTGTGTACTTGGGTCCTATGAGAAGCGCATTCCAGTAACAGTAACTGAATAACAGAGTTGGCATTCAGCATGTGACAGTTTAAGATGAATTATTTTCTTACTGTTTTGTGAGTTTATAGCAATGAACATCATGCATCAGCCTTATGTAAACTGGTGCCATTTTTGTTTTAATACATTTTTATACTGAAGATATAGTCTGTCAATTTAGTCTAGGCAGAATTATTACAGTTCTCATAAGATAATAATGATTTCTGTATTAGCTACTCAATTTTATTATTGTGAGACATCTTTTTAAGGATCAAGGCCAAAACCACAATTATTACTTCTTCTTATCAACATTCAGCTTTCACAGGCAATTACAGCTTATGCATATTTTATAACAAGTATTTGGAGCACATGCTGATTATGTAGTATTTTCTCAATGCCTTGTAATATCCAAGAATGCTTATGGCAGTATTCAGTATTGTGGGATCTTACAGTATGAAAGAACCCTTTTCCCTTTACTGACTTTCATAAACCAGCATTCTTTGCCTGACTCTGCAAATATATCTCATTTGTTTCAATTATTTAACATGAAAAAAGAGGCAGAATATTCTTTCATACATTTCCTATCTCCATGAAGGCGTTGCATTGCTATATGATAACAGTACTGCTGCAGAGGAAAGCCATGTGGAAAGAGACCTGAAATCCCTCCAATATTCCAAATATGTAGCCTGCCTCTGTTAATGACCAGTTCTGGGTATTTTGGTGAAGCAAGGAGGAGGAAAAGAGTCTTCATCTTGATTTTCAACAGACAATTAGCAGGCAAATTTTGTTTTGTAATGTATTTGTACATCTTAGAACAGCATGGCCCCTTTGAACTTATCCCATCTAATCCTCATTTTTTGTATCTATAGAAATCATTGGGTTTTTTCAGCAGTGCTCAGAATATGCTCCACAAACTGTGAAAATAGAAGCATGTCTGCAAGGTGTGCAATGTGAGACTCAGCATCTAAGGTAGCTGAGGATCACCCACTTCTCTGCCATCTTTCAATCCTGAGCCATCTCTTAGAAACTAAAATTAGTTCTGTGGCATTATATTAATCTCCAACTGCCTCAGTCAAAGATTTTTCAGTATCAGGGAATCTGCCCCTTTAAATCTTCTATCTTTTTTGTGCCGTCTCAGCAATGTTCAACAGAAACAACTGGAGCCAAGAACTTGGATCAAGATGTGTAATTGAGATTTGAATTCTGCTATGTGTTTGGCTTTAATAGTAACTCATGGCTGAGGGTTCCACAGCTTAATCATAGAATTCATTGTCAGCCATCATGAAGATCAGTAACTTAACGAGATTCTAACCAAGCCTAGGAAACATTTAAAAAGTGTCAGTGATTTTTGGGAAGATTTTATTTAAGAAGCAATAGTTTTTCAAGGAGGCCTTTTCAGAACTTTCAATTATCTTTATCCAAATTGTATTTAATTTTCCACTTTCTTCTTATGAATCTTCAGCTTAATATTAATATAGGTAAATGGGGAAAATCTGAGTAGAAATGAAAATGTTTTATTACTTGGGCACAGTGTGTTTTGTGTGTTCTTTCCTGCTACTTTCAGGGGGGCAGGTACCAAACCCTGATACCTCAAAGGGTAACAGCAAAGCTTTCAAGGACTTAGAGGGAAGTTTCCCAAAACTTAATTTACATGACAGAGCTGTACATGAGTGACAAAAATCTAAGAGATGGGTAAAAAAAGCCATTCAGCCAAACACCTATGTGTTCACATAAATGTCATAAAACTTCATTTTTTGGCATATGGTTTTCAAATTCATTTACTCCGCAGAAGGTTATGGCAATATATTTCTGCTCATCATGTGTTCTGTGGGAGTTTTCCTACGCAGTATTTTAGAACTTTAAATGTTCAGAGTCTCCTATGGAAATGCTTCTTTTAAGACTGAAGTTTACTACACTATCAAGGAAAACAAAAACTCTAGCAGACAACATCTCCTGAATCCCTTTTTAACTCCAGAGAAATCTCCAAATAGATGGGCAACATCTTCAAAATTTAAGCAGAAAATTTGCCTTGTCAGTTGAGTTGTAATCTCTCATCTAACTTTTAAGGACGTATCTTGAAGTAAATCAGTAACAAATACCAAATTATAGTTTTGGAACTTTGCACTTCTTTCACACTGCACGAGGATTATGACTTTCTGTAGGTACACAGTTTGTGATCATTGGGATGGGGCTGCAGCCCAGCCTCATCTTCAATGGGCTACAGCTGAGCAGCAGGTGAACGGCACTGACAGCAATGATCCATGGAGTGCCCAGGGGCACTGACCCACCACCAAAGGGAACAGAGGGCACACAGGAGCAATGCATCAACATGAGGGGAAAGAAGGCTGAGCTAAAGAAAGAGGACAGAACTTGCAGCCTTCTGAAATGATGTTATTCTGTATGGGCTGGTGCCTGGAGCCTTCTGATGAGGTATGGTGATATTCTGTATGGGCTGAAGCCTTCTGATATTGTATGGTGGCACTCTGTGTATTGTGGCTATCTCAACTGCAGCATCTGCTGTGGCCTATGCTGTGACAACTTTATATATAGGGAACGTTCTGTAATGAAGAAACTTTTTTTGGCATGGATTCAAAAGGGCAGAATTTCTGTATCGCTATTATGCTGGTGTTCTCCTGACACTTGTGGTTAATTTCACAATGTGATTGGATGGCTTTTTCCCAAACTTGCATTTTGACATATGTGATACAATTGAATCAACTTCCGGGTGAAAACCAGCAGCTGGAATGCTGGTGTGTTTGTTGTTTGCAGGGTTGTGGGAATGCAGCCACATCCATTCCAGTTCATCATGGCAAGACACAATTCTGAAAATGCACATATCACCAATATTCCCCAGAAATAACTTTTCTTCTTTGAAATCCTTGCTGTGAAGAAGAGTATATGTATTTATTAATTCATTGTCAAAGGAGTAGATTTAGACTCTGTCTAAATTAAAGCATGACTTACAGTCTCTTGTGAATAACTGAATAACTTGGTTCAATGTCAGGTCACTGTGGAACATAGATTGTAACAGGAATATATAAAAGCTCTGAAGGGAGCAAAGAGACTTTATTCTGGAATGGTGAACATTGTTGCCAGAGTAACATAAACCTTGTGTGTTTTCACAAGGAAATGAGTCACTTGTTTCTGTTGGCTAGAACTCTGTTTTCTTTTAATTTCATATTTTAGCTGCCTAATATAGTTTGAAAGAACCCTAGGATTGCAGTCTTTGGACTAAGATACCTTGTTAAGTAAAGCAGAGTAGAAGGGTAGCATGCTAATTGCACAGAATCAAGATAAATTGATTGTAAATAGGATATTCTCACATGTGTGAAGGAAGCCTTTATCCTTTTCAAGGACAGTTCTGTGAACTATTTACATGGTTGTGAAAAGAAGACTCATTCTCACATGTGTTATGTGTTCAGCTGTGTACTTCCATCTGTGGCTTGTGTTCTTTGTGCAGCTGATTTGCAGGTCCCTCCTTGCAGCCGAGTCCCACAGTTGACTTAAGGACATGAGCCTTAGTTGCCCTAAATGAAGAGACTGCATTAATGTTAAAGCTGTTGGATCCATAGGAACAGTGAGGCAATGTTTCCTTTCCTTGGACCAACAACTCGTAACCATTAAGATTCTTCTCTATTTTCCTGGTGTTAAGGCAGCACTGAGCATTCTCACAGAGAATTCTTGCAGAGTGTCACCCTTTCGTGCTGAGACGTCCTCACGAGACTTAGGATCAGCACAGCTCATTCCTAAAACACTTTCTATTTTTTCTTCTTACATCTCCAAGCTGTGGAGATTGTGCCAAGCAAAATAAGTAATACAGACTGTTTGAGCAATTCTCAGCTAGAGTAGAGCGTCTGAAGGAACATAGCTGGCTGCTCCAACATAGACTACTTTATCCTGGATGTTATTTGGGCAGAAACTCCATATAGTTCTCCTCACTACTACAGCCTTAAATGGAAGTAGCAGAGAATGAGGGCCAAATATATTCAATGAAGAATTAAAGTATATAGTATGATTTTTTTTTTGGTGGCATAGATTTATATACATAAATATTGCACACCTGTGCATGTATATGTGATGGTTGAGACCCAGGAGCAATTTTAATTCCACGTTGCACATGTGTATAGGTGTCACAGATAATAATGGATTTATTGCATCATAAATTCAAACAGAGCAAATTCCTGTTCCCTATGGTCAAGATTACTCAAAATGAAATGTTTTATGCTTAGATGGAAACACTGAAGAGATGCTTAATTTGTCCTATTCCAAAACCAATGTATGCGTGCATGTTCCAACTCACCTGAGAAACTCTACAATATTTATTAATTAAATATTGAAGTATATTTTTGACAACCTAATGAAATCAAATATTTTTAAGTAGTTTCACTGAGGAGCAAAGGAGAAATTGAGAGCATAACTGAAATTTAAAGGTCACGTATTATGTTTGACTCAGGAGACAAAAAAGAGCCTGGCGCAAACTAGCACCTTGCATTAACAGTTTAGACAAGGGTAGCTAGTTAGGACTTTCTGGGCACTTTAAAAATGCTCTAAATCCCCAAAAGCACTGAAAATTATATTCATATATATATACATATATATGTAAATGTAACGGTGCAGTCATCAAATTACATCAGTTAAAACTCCTGTTTATTTTGAAATATATTATGCAGAGTAATTAGGGGTGGGCTATAAAAACGTGCACAGAAAACAAAATATTTACAATACATAAAGTTTCTTTCCTTGCCAAAAAGCGGTTTAGCTTATGAGAATTGGTAGGGAAACAAACAAAGGAAATAAACCCCTTAGGTATAAGTGCTGAGAGTGGCCTTTTCACAAAGGGTGGCCACTGATGGATGAGGCTGTTGAAGAGAAGCATTAGCTTGCAGTCCTTGTGAAATATGTAACTGCTAACATCTATGTGTCTTCCACTCAATGGCTCTGGCCTACCTGATCAGTCAATTTACCTAAGCATTTTGACAGCTGCAGGTGTTATAGAGTGTGTGAGTACCTTAAAAAGAAGATAGCTGTGGTATAAATTTTAACCAGGGTTTTACTATTTGTTCACCTATTCTCTTCTGTTCAGACAGAGGAATATGGGAAGTGCATCTAATCTTCACAAGTGTTGTTATGCTGCTATTGATATATGCCCAACATTTTTTATTGTGTCTTCTAGTCACAGATTTTAAAATTTGTAATGAATCTTTTCTTGTTTCCAAGGGACACTTCTTCTGTAGGAGTCCATTCTTATAACATGGTTGAACAGTTCCTTTGACCATTTCAAAATAATCGGTCCAAAGTTCTTCAGACATCAAGATCAGAATCTTGAATTCAGCAGGGGTTTAGTGCAGGGGTATTTTGCCAGAGGCAGATGTTGGAAACATTGAACAAAAATAATTATAATAAGTACCATTATTTGTAATTATGTTTAGAATCAAATACTGTTTGGAAGCCTTATTTTATGAAGTGAAAACCCTAAAAAAGAGAACTTACAGGTCTCCCTTAAAATGTCCAGAGAAGACTTTTGGCCTTGGGTCACAGCTGTCCTACCTACAGCTGTTTAGTGTTCCTTATATGCTTATGTGACTGATGAACACTGAGAAAAGAAATCTGTAAGATATCTTGGATTATCTCTGTACTGGTTTTATCTTTCAATATCTGCTCATTTTGAGGGTGATGAAGATATAAGGGACTGCTTTCAGTATTTCTTTTTTTGGGGGGCTGTTTCCTTTTAATTTAGTAACTGCAGTCCTAAAATAGAAGGGTCATTCTGAATAGTACCTATCTATTTGTTTTTCAGCCATTAGAAAAAGAAATTAAAAATTTAGCAAAACTTCAACCCAGTGCTGGTGCCTGTACAAAGCACCATTTAATCTGAAGGTGCTTTAGTATAACATATTATACTAAAACAATATGGAAGATGTTACAAGCATTTACCTGCATTCACACACCTATTTATCCAGTTATTTTATTAATAGTATCATAATACCTTGGCTATTTAATCACAGGCTAGATCTCTCCTTTGTAGTTTCACTGTGTTTTGTTATAATGCCACTGTGTATTCTCAATACAACAATATCTGCTCTAGAAGCCTAACATGCAAGCAAAAAGTGAAACTGCGAAAAGGTACAGGAAGATGGAGGAGGAAAGAACTGTAATAGAAATAACAGAGCCTCCAGCACTCTTTTAGGTGTTTCTGATGGTGCAGGACTGGGCTAAGAGCAAGCAGACCCAGAGCACACCAATTGTGTGACTTTGGAATATTATGGTTCATCAGCTTCAGTTTGGGACATAAAATTTAGGCACTCTCAGGTTCTTTCCCATCCTGTTCTCAGTCATGTGTTTCATGGGATACCACTTCCTCAGAAGTGTGTTGCTACAGTTTCCCTACTATCAGCTGATAAAACTCCAAGTTAAAACTTGGTTTTGCAAGCTGCTCCTTTCAAAATATTGCCAGGCTTGAAATACTCCACAGAGCGAAATTCTAAGTAGCCCTGCAAAAGGAACTGATAAAACCTTGCCAAATTTCAGATTTATCGACAGTTTCTTCCATCCTTACTGGAAACTTAAGCTCACACTGTGCAATAACTTCTGCGTGGTCGATACTGAGAATTAGCTTTTGTTCTGGTGAATAGTACAACTACCTGAGACAATGCCATCTCACAACATCATGCTTCACTCTCTATGGCTTACCCTTTCTAAAAGCCTGAGTAAACTCTCCAAGTACAAATTACTGTTTGAACCACCTAAACTAAGAGTTTTCATTGATAAAATAATCCAGCTGGCAAATAGAAGGAAAACAAAGCAAAGTAGTCTTTAGAACTTACAACTTCAAGCAAAGTAGTCTTTAGGAAAATCATATAGTCCCTGTAGAGTTTCACTTTTTCACAGCATGAAACTCTCGTCTTGTTTCTAAATCATATTTTTCAAGGACAGATACAAAAAATAGGTAAATGCAGCTTCCAGATGGAGCCTGGACTAAATTTGTCAAAAAATTATATGAAGAACCACAGTATGTTCCATTTAATCAACCTTCTGTGAATAAAAAGTAATTCTTCCTGTATATCTACACATCAGTTTTGCATAGAGATAAGCAATTACTCTCAATCATCTTAAAGGCTGGTATATGTTTGTAGAATATGTTCCGATGATGATTAGTCTTTTATGAGACGGGATGATGACTTGAAAATCAAGGAAGTGTGAAATTAATAAGGGTCTCCCTTCTATGCTGTCATAAGTCTGCAACTGCATAGTTGGCACATACAATACTTCTGTTTTCTGAGAAAATCTGCAGTTTGATGGTCAAATGGCAATGAGCAATGTGGATTTTTTTTTCTTTAAATGAGATTTAGATTTCTGTCTTTGTAGTATGGAAAGCAATGTAAGAGTAGTTATCAACTGGCATTTGAATAGCAAGTCAGTATAAAGTACATGGTTTTAATTTCCACTCAGGGTAAGCTACTGGATAAATTACATCAGCTTTTATACCCAGGCTGGATTTAGCCTGTTGTCTACATACTTAGGTCTGCAGTATTAAGTAAAGGGTTCCTGTGAAAATCAGAACATTAATAATTTATCATTTTCATTATTCATTTATTATTTTAGGTCTGTCATGTTTTAATCTGGTAGTTTTGAAAAGGAGGGAAGATAAGATATTGGGAAATTTTTCAGTAAAATGAACTTATATGGGAATGAAGTGTTTCCTGTTTAGCCCATGAGAATAGGCATGGAGTAAACATGGGCAATGCTGTGCAAAGCCTGATCTGCACTTACAGAATTGGGAAGAAGTTTGTTGTCTCTGTCATATGTAGTGAGGCCTTCTATGTAACTAGAAGTTAGTCTTTCAGAATATGTCTAAGCCAAAAGGGTGCTGTGAGTGAGGTTCCTAAGTCATGAATTCATGTTGCACTCAGTAACAAGATGTTGAATTATTTTAAAAAATTAAGATTTCATCAGAGTGTAATTCTTCATTTATATGTAGTACATTTTACTTCTGAGAAATTATACAAATATCAATTAAGTAACCCTTATTCTTTGAGAGTAAGGAAAAAAATACCATTCAGAAGTAATATATAAATCCGGCACAGAGATATAAATGCTGATATGTCAGTACTTGGAACCACTCAATTTAGTTTAGTTTCTGACTTTGCAAATTAAATTAGGATATATTTATATGTAGATATCAAGTAGTCTTACATACATATATTTGTTATTGACATCCTCTTACACAGTTTCAAATCCCTTAAGGATTTCTGATGCAGCCAGGCCTTGAATTTTAATATTAATTTGTAAATTATGTGACATGAGATGAATTGGGTTTTTTTCACCTTCCTTGCTCTGTATTTCTTCTTTGCCAAACTCAATATAATTGAGCCAACTCAGTCCAGGAAGCAAGATGACAGGTGGTGCTGTGCCCCCTCTGCTGAGCCCTCCTGCTTTCTTATTGGGTCACTTATGGGATTGTAGCTAATATCACTTCAGAGTAATTTTACTGTCCCACGTAAATAAATCAGTTTATATTCAGAATGAATATTAGTTCTTCTTGCTTGCCACTTGATTGCATGATGAGGATGAATATTTTTTGTCTTTCCATGCAGTATAAATGTTAGACTTTTTAAAAAATCTCCTTATCCTGTTCATCTTCAATCTCTGTACAAATTTATGAAATGTTTTATACCCTGAACTTTTTAAGTTTCTCTGGATCCCTTAGACAGGCTTTACTTACTAAGGGTGAGTTATTAGGATTTCTTTCTCATGATGAAATCCACGATTGCTCATTTCAGTGGTTTTTCATCAGATGATGAAGTACTAACCACAGTCTAAAATGGGACAGCTGAAGCACTGGACTATCAATCCTATATGGTGTGGCAAACCCTGTGTTCCACATCTGTACATTTTTCAGTGTGGAAATGAATTGTTTGGTACAATGTTCCTTCTGTGTCATTATGCATATACTTGTTGGGTAGAATGCTGATTTCCACTGACTAGTGGGTCTGATACAGAAAATGGCTTTGCTAATTAGTTCTGCTAATTAATTTGGCATATCACATATTGGATAATGCTCCTGTTCTTGGATAGGACTGCATTACATGTTTCTAGTTTTCTAGAACAGGACAGCATTATGAAGCTCCCAAACTGACTTGGAGCTGCCTGCTGTCCTCAGTGACTTATCAGCGACCTCACTTGTAGGCTGTCAGGGGAAAAACAGAGCAAGAACTGCAGGTGAGAGAACTCTGTTTGAGAAAGATATAGCTTACTGGTTTGGTAAATTTGCTCAGGAGGGACTGGTTCCACCAGAAGGCTGGACTTAAATGGGACTGAATATTTACTTTTGTGGAGATGTTGAAAAAGCTAAAGAATAGGTACTGATAGCTCCTACCCTTGCCATGGCTTTCAGGTGGAATAGCAGCAAGATAGTTTTCTTAAAGAGGGAAACTATTCCCCTTTCAAACAGCCTGTATTATGTAACCTGGGTTTATACCAGAAATTATTTTTATTTTGTTACAATTTTTTTAGAAATAAGTGTGAGGCAGCATAGTCATGTGCTATTAGAACACTTATTTTTCAAGAAGGAAGCACTAATGAAAATGAGCAGCTATGGTACTCCTTGCGTGCTTCATGGTTTCAGGAAGAGTCAGAGCAATGCTGCAGTAATTAATACTGAAGTTTGTCAAGAACCACAATTCGTGGGATGCCTGCAGATCAGCCCTGCAAGGGTTTCCTGCAGAGAGGGATATTTTGAGCATTTCCCAGTCCCAGCAACAGTTTGTCCCTATGCTGGAGAGAATGCTTCCTTTGAAACAAGGAAGGCAAAAGCAAATACCTGTTGCATGTCAGCTTCCAAGTGTTCTCCACATTCACTATTTGGCATGTTTTTTTAACCCCAGACCAATGGCAGCAGATGCTAATGAGGCTGTGAACCTTGGGGATGGAGACTCTAATGTAATTTTTACTGGGGCTGGTCTGGATGTTATCCCTGGGCAGTGGAGGAGGGGAGGAAGGAAGGCAAACTGCTGGGAACACCCCACACTGGTGTCTAATACCATCCCAGAAGATCACCAGAGTTTTATGAAAGGACTCTTTTGTAGTCCTCTTAGGAGCAACACAAACACTTTCAGAAGCAAAATGTAAGCCAGTGAAGCAATTTCGAACCAGGATTTACAGAAGTGTAACTATTGATCTCAGGGTACCTTATCTGACTCTGCATCAGTTGAACAGAATTAATTTATTATGCATGTTTTTCATAGAACATATTTCAAATCTTAGTTGAAGAATACACTGCCTTTTAATTGCTTGTAGCTTTTAGAATACATCTTCTTTTTATAATTGTACAATGTCTCATTGCCAGTGCTGTGGACTTGGGAAAGCTCGCATCACAAAAATCAAAGGAGACACTTAATAACTCTTTTGATATTAGACCTGAAATGTTTTTTGTTCCCCCAGTACAGCAAGGCTTCTTTATTGGCCTGTCAGCATTCCAAGAACTGCATTTTTGTGAAAGATTATGTCATAAAAAATGTATGCAACAGCTCTCTTCTAGGAATGTGAATTCTAAATAGCAATGTGCAATAGCTACAGTACCAGAAAGCATTTCCTTAAGAAAACGGGTTTTTCTCATTTCACGCAAGAAGCTTTCTCAACTGTTCAGAAAAGAGGGCATCTACCAGGTATTTTTCTCTATACTTTTCAAGAAGCTGTTCAAGACTAAGTGTAAGTGTTAAACATTGCTAGGTTCATGCACTTGAAGAGCCCCCTAGGGTTAGATTCTAAAGCCCTTTCATGGCCTTTATACTCATAAATAAGGGATTTGCTGCATTTTAAAGCATATCAGATCACAGTGGAAGTTTAAATTAGCATTCACTCCAAGGAGAACAGGGTCTCCAACCTGTGTTAGTGTTCACCTCTTGGGTACATGCAAAGATTGAAATGAGAGGCTTTCCAGACACTCTGGGCATTTCCCTCCTGTTCTCTGTCCCATTTTGCGCCTTCTGAACTGCTAAGCAGCAAGATAAATGCTGGAGGAAATCTGCTATATTGCTAAAAATGAGCTTTATGCTACTGCAGCTATACCACATGGGGGCATTTTATCAATTTGTCTAATAGCTCGATGGCAACCAATGACAAAGCTGTTTAGGTGTTCAAATCCAGCTCTCAATTAGCCGTTGTAACAATAATCCATCCCAGCAGCTATTAGCAGAGTCAGGAATGGGATGTACATTTACAACCCGAGACTGAAGAAGTAATGATTATCTCTGAATCTCCTTTTTGGAAAACTCATTCTTGCAGTTTTTCTTCCAAGGATCTTATTGGTATGCAGTTGGAATAAAGCATGCTGCATTAGGGTGTATCTGATAAGAATATTTGGGGCTGGAATTTTCAATGGCTGCATGGTGAGGCACAGAGTTTAGGATTTTGACTTGTAAATGTTTTCATCCAAACCAAATTTTCAGACATAGAGTTGAAGTGACTAATGCAGCTGAGATGATTTGCCAGCCTATGCATTTATGACTGTACAAGTCAGATATTGTTTTGGAAATATTTACATTAGTGGATAAGTACAATGAGAGTAAGAAGATTAAAAAAGCCTTTGCAGTGCTCTACAATCTGTGCTCCTCTGAGCACAAGCCCACCCAGACTGCAGTGGGGGGATGCTGTGTAGGCAATCAACACAAGGTTGTGCTGCAGAGCATCAGCTTAGCTGAGGCTTTTTCTTCTCTTGAGTTGACTGTTCTGAGGCTTTGTGTTTGGGCATCTCTAATTCATATGGAGAAAGACAAGAGCATTAATAGATTGAATCTTGCAGATACTGGTTTTCTGCTTTGTTCTTGTATCTAAATATTAGCAAAGATTTATAGACTTTTATAGCACTTTTTCCTGAGACTCCCTGTACCTGGAAATTGGTAAAGCCAAGCTCTGACACAAATCAGATATTCATGTACCTGCCCAGTGACTGGAATTTTTTTGCATGGATCTCAAAGGATTTCCGGCCTCTCCTTTATAAAGCATGGTAAAGCTGAGGGCTTTGCACAGGACATTCAGCTCCCAAAAAGTGAAAACTGGTTCTTTTGCTTCAAGATGATACAGTTAAGGAAATTAACAGAGGAATTAGAAAATATTTGTTCCAAACTGTGCCACTGAAATAGCAATCTCCTTCTCCAAGTTTTGTTGTTACTTTGCTTTCCTTGGTGATAAGTTTCACATAATCCAGCCTGAGTTCTCTGCTGCCATGAAGCAAATATTACAAACAGTTGGTTCACTGCTGTGAAAACAGAAAAACCTATTCCTACTTAAGCTGCTGCAGTACAACTTCTTGGTGCAATGTTTGGGAGAAACCTCAAAGCCGCTTTTTGTCCATAAAGGAGATGAATTCCCCTTCCTTTGTGCCAAAAAAGGGGGAAAATTCTGTGTGATGGCTTCGCCTTTAAGGTGTATCTAAGAAAAATGATTGCTGTTATTTAGGAAATTGGGCAATTTATAAAATGTTGTTAAGAACAGTAATCTGAACAATGGACTATGTCAAAAGAGGTATTGCAAGAGCAATAAATGATGAATTAAACAACTAGTGCTTGAGGGCTGAGAGTTGGGGGTTAGCCTTGGAATATTAATTAAAATTATAAAAGTAGGTGGCATTCTGAAGAAACAGCGAAGTTTATTGGAACAGAATAATTCCCACTACAGCCCTTCTAAAGATCTATGAGTCACAAAGACTACATTTGGCTCACTGAGTTAAATGCTGAATCACTACTCTGGGAGACAGATCTGTCCCTGTTTCACCAGGTGCAATTAAAAAACTCAGAAGATGCCTTGTCGTTCTGTAATAATGACTTTTCTTTCAGCACTTAAAAGGATTGAGATAGTACTGTATGCAAGAGTGAGGGGGAAGGGCTTATTTTTATAGGGCTATCTTGTTTTTCCATTGCAGTAGGGAAAAAAAAATCTGTGAAATGGCTGTTTTCTTTTAAAGCAAGTTTTACAGATTATTGGTCCACTATGTTCATTCTTTATCCAGTATATTGAGGATAATTTAAAAAATAAATTGTATTCTTTTCATTTTGATTTTGCTGTTATTTTTACAAAACCCACAAAACATCCACAGAAAGGACTTTCTGATCGTGATCAGCTCTGTCTTGATGCTAACACATCTCCATAGTAATCAGTCTGTTACAATTAACAATCTATTCTTCTTTGCTTTTCTCTTACAATTGCCTCATGATAAGAAGGACAAAGGAACAAAAGTGTGGAAAGAAGAAAGACCAGAATAATTTCTTGGTAGGAAATTGTGTCAGGTAAGGATTTGCATATGTTTTCACAAATGCAAAAATATTTTGCACTGTGCAGTGAAATGTGCAAGGAGGAAGAAAGTGTTCTCTGACTATGGTAAGGTTAGGGGGCTAGGCTTCAAACTCTTTCTTGGAAAGCTGATCCTGATATCATTCTGTCCCATTACAGGATATTTGCCACTTGCTATGTGAAAGTGTGTATTCAATGGTCCCTCCTCTGGCACACACCCAAAACCTCTATCCAGAGCCCTATTCAGGGTTAGCCTAGTGTAAAATGGGTCAATTTAACAGACTTTAATTGGATCAGTTTTCAACCATGAGTAACAAATATGGGTCTCTTCTTTTTTCACTTAACTCTAATTGCTACTTTCCATGTACTACATGCCTGCATCGAATGCTGAAGTACAAAGCTGTTGCTGTAAACTGAGCACCTCATTCTGAAAAGGGAGCCCTAACTGGTTTCTCAGTAGAAAACGTAGAAAGCATAGAAAAGCATTCAACAGTGAGTTACTTAGTTCTTAAAAAGATTAATTTCTACTTACATTGATCTCTATAAAAACAGAATTCTGTTCTCTCAGCTACTTTTTAAACCCTCTCATTAATTTAAGCCTACAAAGTCCTTGCTGGTGGAAAAGGAAAATGGCTGAAAGATTGCTGAGTATCCACTTTAGGATGACTCATTCAGCATGAGCAACTGTGAATCATGAACAAACTATCTACAGGCAGTACCCATAAGACTTAATATCTTCCATGCTACTGGATGCTTCTAATGTTTCACATTAGTGTTGCTTTCTTCTTAAAAGCTTAAAGGCTCACAATATTGTATTGAAGAATTACTGGTTTAGAAGTTGCACTGAAATATTTATAACCAGTTACCATCACACGGGTTTTAGCCAATCTTTTCAGATTCTTTCAGAATGTAACTTTACATTTTTCCTTTTAATTTTAAAGATGTTTAAAGGTTTGTCCGTGGCCACACACTGTTATTACTGTGTGCCTGGGTCATTAAAAATTGAAGTTTGTCATGCACTGCTCAGCTGCTTCAGCTGGCATTGCTGGTAGTAGGATGCTCCTCTGGATGGTGAAGGCACAGCTGAGGGTGGAAGAGTATCTCAGTAGGATTTACAGATGTTGCTAAGAGAGAAATGGCAAGATTTTAAAACATTTGGGTTCCTACTGACTCCAGCATGCAGCATCCAGTAATGGGTGACAGTCACAACAGCAAACACAGATACTTGATTTCTACAGCTCTTCCAATCTCTTTGTTCCATCATGATGTACTATGGCATCCAAGAAATCTACCTATTTTCTCATCCTAGCCTTCATCTTCTTCCTGAGAGAGACCTGCTTTTCCTAGTGTTGCTTCCTGGCACTAATCCCACTGTTTCCTAGCCTGTCTGGTACTACCTGTATTATTCCAGGTTCTTTTACCTTGCCTCTCTCCTCCCTTTTCAGTTTCTTCATTCTTATTTTTGGCCTGGTTTCTTCTGCATCTTCCTTCGCATCTTTATTTACTCTGCCTCACCATCTCCCCTTCAGGTCTCATTTTCAGCCTTCACCTGACATTGAGCCTAGCTCACTAGAGGTCTCAGTCTACTTGTCCAGTCAGCCCTATCTCAATATTCTGACTGGATGTAGAGGCTGAGTGGCCTATAATCCAGGCTGTCGCCAAACATGTCTGAGCTCTTCTATTGCTTTCCTGTTTTCAGCTTACTTACTGAATCAATCCTTTTTTGGTCAGTTCTACCTTGAGATCATTCTCTCCCAGTCAACCAATTCTCAGGCCTCCTCTATTCATTTTAAAAACTTTTTGACCCTAACACAGCCAGTCTTTCTATTTATTTCCATTTAGCCACCCAGTCTCAGTATCACCAGATTCCTTCCTCTGGATTTTCTTCCCTCTTTACCTCCATATGCTCTCTGGTATTCTGCCTGCATTTGCATCTTGCAGCTCCTTGTGCATGTTGTGAGTGCCAACAGGACAGTCTTGGAGAAGGTAATCCACCTTACCAAGATACTTCCTCAAGGATCCCTTTCCTGCTCTATACCCAGCTCAATTCATACAATTCTCAGCTCAGAGCACACAGGGAGGGTGTCAGGAACACTCCACTGCAGGAGTGTGTGCAGGAGCTCCCCTACCTGCAGGAGCTCCCCTACCCACAGGAGCTGGGGTCATACAGGTGACCACAGCGCTTCTCAAATACTTTGTATGGTTTTAGCTAAATAAAAGTACTTAATTCTAGGGAAACTTTAGTTATGTTAAGAAATAAAAGTTGAGGTTTCTTTATATGTACCTGTTTGTTTAATTAGTGAAATTTATTAATTTGAAATGTTCTCATCTGTGGTTGCAGTAAAAGTGTGTTCAGAACACAAAAGGCAAGAGAGAACACAGAGAAGAAAATTAGGAAACAGAACTTCCTATGGCCAGAGATGTTTTGCTCTACTTTTGAGGAAAATCAATTTGCCTTCATAAATTGGTATGGCTTCCTGTATTCTGTGCTCTGAACATACACTCCCTGAACATCTTATGTTGCCAGTGGTCCTTTATGTAAGGATCCCTAGATCAATCCTAAATGCTGCTTGTGTATAGCCAAGCACTACATGACAACTAAACACTTTGTTTCTGATGGTGTCCGTTTAATGAGTTGCAGGTGCCACAAACTTCATGTTCTCTTTAGTGCTTTATTGCTTACTGGATGCAGTAAAACAGTTGGCACACTGTAAATTATCAAGTGGTAATTATATTCATGGCCTCAATACAAGAAGAAAATCCACTGTTAAGAACATATTTCTTCCAAAATGTGGTAATGAGATGTGTTGCACCTCCTAAGAAGAGCTTGCAGGGTGACTCTCTATTTAGAATACTGCAATCACAGTTCTATTTTCGGCCAGCGTCTCCATGGTCAGAACGGAGAGTGACTCTGTACTCCCAAACATGGATTTCTCATTCACTCTAGGATTTAATTTTTACTCATCCACTAATAGAAGGTAGTTCTGTGGTTAAAACTGGAAACATGTGATCTTTATTTACCAGAAAGGTATCAATGTGAATTTTTCATATGATCTGATTTTTAAAGGTTGAGCTGTCAGCTACAATAACTTGATGGCTTAGCCAGGCTATTCTAGTAGTTATCCACTGTTCCAAATATCTCCTGTATGTAAAGACTCCATGACAGCCACATCTCAAATGGTAATAGTGTCTCTGAATAGCATAGGATGCTTCCTATCTCTAATAGCCTGCTTTAATATACCAGTCATATAATGATGCTCATCAGTACAAATTACCACTGCAAGGTCAATGAATGTTAATATGTTTCCTGCAACAGAACCTTGAAGAATAATATAATCCCCTCCTCCTCTCTAACTAAGATAATTCCGGGCTGAGTACTGTTCTACAGCAAAATAAATTAAGTAATACTGGAGTGTGTGGCAATGCTGACAGTGATTTTCTAAGAAAAATAATCTTGTCTTATAATTCTCCTCAAGTGTTATAATAATTATTACTCTTTAATGGTTTCTATAATCTGTGAAAATTCTGTGGTAACTGTAAACAACTAGGATTATTAGGGAGCAATATTCAAAGAAGATTTAATTTAAATAATTTCACTTTTAATATTTGGAACCTTTCTCCAGGCTGTAAAACTATACCCAAGCAAACAGGTGCAGGGAGTATATGCAATAGATTCTGGCCCTATCATTAAAGAAAATGGGGTTTTAATAAAATTTATTTTTATATATTTTAAGCTACTGTATGTTATACCATTTTAAAAAAGAAATTATCTGATTTCTTGTTATTTCTTAGGTATTTTTTCTTGCTGTTTGGAAAAATACTAATGTACACTGAAAATGAAAGTTAGTGTTTCATATGCAGGCACTAAATCATGAAAAATTTAAAGCTGTATTTGGTGCACCTCTATTTAGGACAGTATGTGAAAAATAAGTTCTTAACAGGAGCTTCAAGCAGATTAATTTTAATGTATGAATCTTTAATTCAATATTGTCTCCAAAAGTTCTTCAGCAAAGAAAAAGGCTTTCTGAATATTCTGACCTGTTTTCTTTCACAGCTAACTTAGCCACCTGTCATATTTGTAGCAGATAATTAATTTCAGAGCATACAATTAGTCTAGCTCAGAACAGTCTTTGCAGCATACTACCTTCTTATTATTTCTTTATCATGCTTCCCAGCCCATTGACTCATTACTTCTGTTACTACATTTACATTTTACTCTTGGGTGAATCCACAAAATAATAAAATGATAAGATAACAGACTGACACTGCTCATTATGTATTGTAATAACCATAATAAGAGGGATAATCACATCACGCTTACATTTCATGCATACTTCATTGCCTTAAACTCTGGCCTGTGCTCATTGATGATTCACGGGTTTTTTCCTTGGTGTTTGCTAGAAGAACTTAATCTTAAAGAAAAAATACATTAAAGAGTAATGGACAAATTTTTTTGATAATGTAAGGGTAAAATAATGATAAATAGGTATTTGAAAAACACTTCTAAAAATAATGTCTTTATTTAAAATTATATTTCATCATTAAGATGATAGACAAATTAATAAAAATCTGATTTGCTTCATAGCATATATTACAGATACAAAGGGACTCTCATGAGAACAAAAAATGCATAAACCATAGTGTACTGCTTTTTCCTCAATACATAATTCATACATGCAAATGTTCTGCAGATATTTCACTATAAATATAATTAATTGCTGCAGATTCACAGATGAGGCCGTGTGACTGTGCATGCACACAGTGCCAGCCACACTCATTTATGCTGATTTCAGGCTAGAGACTCCTGTGACAAGCATAATAGGTAAACAGGGAGAAAAATCAGCATTTAGAGACACACAGCATCATGCAATACCATGTAGACAATTCCACCCGGAGATGACAGCATTTCCACCAAGAATCTGATGGAAGTGGTCTGAGGTAAAAAAGGAAAGGTCTCTCATATTAATAAATATATATACAGAGTAGCATTGCATAACATTAGCATACTGCAGTTTGCTTGAATTTATTCTATTTTCACTCAGCAATTACCTCTTTATGCTGTTGCTGATTCTAACCATTGTGAAAACTGAAAATGGGTGTAAAAAGTTTTAATGATATTTTTAATAGCTTTGCAAGGTAGAAGCTCTGTTGCTTTTGTTATCAAAATGTACAGAAATTTTAACCACAGCCTTGAAAAACAGGGAATTCAGGCTGATAAACATAGGGGCCATTCTGAAAATTCCAAGCAGGGAGGAGCAATTTGGTTGTGGAGGAGGGAAGCAGATGCAGAAGATGATCTAACAGGCCTCTCCTTTTCTATAGTATGTGATTTCATCACTGATAGTACAAAGCAGCTGTTGGCACGAAGAAAAAATAAATTATGTAGTAAATATTTTAGTGTTGTTTCAGAATTTTAGTATCAACATTGTCTGAATATTGATTAATATTAAAGTTAATCATGTTTTTTCTAAAAAGTCAGTAAGACCAGGCACTGACAAAGGGATTTTTCATTTCTATGTAGATTTTCAAATTCCTACATTACATTGTGTCAAGAAAAAAAAGAGAGAAAACCAGTAGATTCCATTTAGTGATTTATTTCCTATAGCATAATCAGGTGAAAAGGATATACCCTGAAATGTCATTACAATTACATAATCAATTTACCTATTTGAACAAGCTGTTGAGTTCACAGTCCTTAAAAGCAAAATAAACACCTTGATTTTAAAAATCTGACCACCAAAGGCTTCCAATGCCTCCAGCAGGAAATCCATTAATCCATCCTGAATACTAATGCATTCTCATAAATATTTAGAGATCATACGTTGCCACCTGGAATTTCTAACAAAACTCCAAATTTATGTCAGAGTCTAAAGATTGATGCTCGAATAGATTCCTAGAGTGCAACTTTTGGAATTTTTATGATTGCTGTGCTCTGTCTTGTCCATTTCTGTGACACAAAGTTTACAAGAGTTCTCAGATTTATCTCTTTGTCTTCTATAACGTTCAGCTAATACCTTCAGCCTTGCTTTCCACACCTTTCCTAATGAACTTGATGGCTAGATTTAATTTCTTAAAATTGTCTTGTTTATTCTACTTGGAGATAGGTTTGGTATACCAGCACAAGCTTCAGTTTCTTCTGTTTTGGTATTATCCACTAAATATCTGTTCAGAACACATTGTCTGCATCTTTAGCAGCTTGTGCACAATTTCCCAAAAGTAAATCGGACATGGATTCAATGCTCTGCTTACACTGACACTTCTGATATAGTTTTAGAAGAAAACTCCTATTTTTGTGAGTTGTTACTTAAAGCCAAAAAATATTTGATTTCCCTACATATATCATAAATGGTACAAAAAGAATCCAAAACAAATCTCAATTTTTGCTGACAAATCAACGTAAATTTTTTTGTCAGGTCGTTGTCTTCAACCCAATTCCCTGAAGAAAAAGGAAAAAAACCTTTAAAATTTTCTATAGAATAAAATCCTACCCATTATTCTTCAACATTCAAAAGCTTATTGCAAATGAAGATTTGTGGGAACATTCTTGTCCAGCAATATCTCTGTTCTTGCTATAAAAAGTTGTTACTATCATTTTTCCTTGCAAATCGACATCCCACACTCTTTTCTTGTATATCCTTTGAAAAGCAGCAATACTTGCTCTTCTACCTTTACCAAGATTGCAGAATTCATAGACTGGTATCCTATTCATTATCTCAAAAGATTTCTTAGGAACTGCATAATCATTCCCATCTTATCTATTTTTTTCAGCTTTTTAAGTGCCTCAAAACCAAAAAATCCATCCTATATATAAGTTAGAATGGCCTTTCTCTTGTGAAAAAGCTAGTGTTAGAATGTAATCAGAACTCCACCCTGCCTTTGATTATCATTTTGTTTTCTCTGGTTACTGCAGATCTCATTAAGATTCTAAGAGATCACTCATCCTTTATAAACACCATAACTAAGATGCTGTAGCTAAGAATATTTGCAAAGAGTTGAGGAATGAATGAGAAGAAAGATATTTTTAAAAATATATATTTTACTGATTGAGGTTCATCAATTTGCTCTATCAGATCGTTCCTGTAGAGCAACCAATGGAGACATGGAAAAATTCTCCTCTGGAGGCACATATGCTTGTAGAACCCACAGCAAGCACAAGACCAAATGCCAGAATTACAAAGATTCACTGATCTAAATCCTATTCAGAGAGATGCTAGAACTAACTTGCTCAGAGTACCTTTTTTTTCAGTTTGACTTCATCTATTGAGCTTGTTGCCGGGTTATGCTGAAGCTGAGCACTGAATTAAAATAAATGTGGAAACTAGCAACAGAGGTTCATTGTTGTGAGACTGCTCTGTGTAAGAGGTGTCTTTGTATTTACAGAAAATAATTCATAGCATCACAATTCACCTATGAGAGTTTACCATAGTCTATAGAATAGCTGTGTTCAGTACAGCTACTATTGTTTTATAACATACTTGAGTTGTCATGGACCCATCACAAACTCCAAGGCCAATTGGGAGGATCAGCACTGATCCCATCATTCTTGGCATTTGGCACCAATGCTGGAGAGCAGCATTTTCTCTGAAGAGCCTTTACATGCCTTTCTAAGAGCTTGGGTGTCATCCAGAAACAATGTTCTGAAGTTGCACTTTGTGTGCATCCTTTAGTAATTCTCAACCCTGGTGCTGAAATTGTGGAAGATTTACTTGAAATTAGGCAGAAAAGCAGAAATCCCACCCATCAAATTCCAGCAGGTTTTGTGAAAATCAGATGAATAGAAAGGGAGAAGGAAAGAAGACACCAAGCAGTGCCCCCAGGAAGGGAGAGGCTACACAACGAGCTCAGCAGTGATCAGGGCTGTCACACTGTCACCAGTCATTCAGCTAAAGTTGCCTGGCCTGCAATCACTTCTGCACTAGGAACCAGTGGCTGGATCTGCTGCCCTGGCTGAAGCAGTAGATGGAGGCAGAGGGGTGCTGTGGAGGTTGTGTCAGAGAATGTTCCTGGCTGGGAACACAGTGGGAACTGGCTTTGTCACAGGACTTGTGCAGTCATAAGGGACATGAGGTTGGGTAGCTGGTGATGAGAGGTTTCCAATGCACAAACACACAGTAATCAAATTTTGATGTGTGTGCCGTTCATGGAATACTTTGAATTTTATTTCAATTTTGTTCAAACATATGCAATAATGAAATTGCTTTGAAAACCTTCTGTTTTGCCCGCTTTCTTTTTATCTGATCACTCTCAAATTCTTCCACTTTACAGAAAGATACAGTTTTTATTTGTTTTCCATTCTGTCTGTATAGAGATCTGAGCAGAAGTTGATGTGGACTTCAGGGCTTCTATTTTTCCTACATTAATGAATTTATATTTGGATCTGTCCCATGTATGAAAGCATTTGTGCCTGCTTCCCCAGTGCGCTGCAAATCCTACTCTGCTCCAGGGCTTTTGGGAAGTGCTTTACAAAGGAAGCTGTCACTGCACAGTTTCTGAGTGCTGTAAGCTGTTAGTAAGGAAGCAGTGAACCAAGGACAGCTATGACAGGAGAACATGTATTTTGCAGCTTGAATGAAGAGGCAGAGGAACTTTAAAAGGTTTATGCACTCTATGTCACTCATTCTCCTTTATCTCACATGTTCTGATGTGGACACACCAACTTTGAGTTATTCTGGATTTTGCCTTCAAACAAGGCCAAGGTGAAGTACTCGCCAGCATGGAATGTTCACATGCTGTTGAAAGGGCCTTCCACAGCTCTAAAGAGAGATCCACACCTCATACCTATAAGGCTCTTCACCACTGAAGAGCTGTTGCAAACTAAAAAGTAAGAAAGAAAGAAAAGTAAGTAAGGTTTTAGCAGAAATTTATCTCCCTTGAAAGTGTAGATGTACTGTCCATGTTCAGACAGATTCAGGTGTGGTGAATGAATCACTATAATTAGTTCTTATATATTATCAATGAATTGTGCTTAAAATTTCTAGTGGGCTGGTTGAGATAATGCTATGGAGAATGACTGACATTTCATCCTGTCAGCTCGTCATCTGCTCCTACTTCTGTGAGGATTCCTGGGAATATTTTTTTGTTGAAAGGAAGCAGACCACAGAGTCAGCATTTTTCGCCTCCATCCATGTACTTCTCTCATGACCAGGTGGAGATATTAATTTTTGTCTCCAACAAAATGTGATGAAAGCATTAATTTTAAACAGATGGAATATATGTAAATTGGGCTTGCCTATTGTTCTCTACTTTTACCTTCCCTGTTTATACCATCTGTTCTGGGTCTGTGTTAGTTTAGATTGTAATCCTTTTGAAGGAAGAAATAAAGCATCTTATAAAAAGCATCATTAATATGTAGCAGTAATAATGACAATGTAACTGGGAGATCAGTTAGTTCCTTACTATTATCATACCCTAGATGTTTTTACTAATATTTGCCTTGTAATGTGCATATTTCTGGATTTTTTTCACTAAGGCCAATTATTTAAAGCATGTTTTCTACTAAAATATTTACAGGACAAGTATTTCTCTGCTGTTTCACAGTTTAATGCATGACACTATTTAAATTAAGGGGAAACACGTTAATTCAGGGTAGACTTGTGTTGGTTTAAATTTTTTAAAAGCATTTAAGTTTATGCTTTCTCTATATTCAGAGACTTTTTTTTTTTCTTTTGTGTGTTAGCATTTATAATTGCCTGAGACTTCTTGGGCTTTGTTGGCACTGGGACTGGCAGCACCAAAATACCCTGATAAGGGCTGTTTTGTGCAATACTTCCTGCCTTGCCAAAGCCAGGAAGTGCTAACACCCCTGCAGAAATTTCTCTAGTTTCATGGCCCAAATTTGTTCAACAAAGCCACTGAGCTTTCTGGATGCTAAATGCTAACTGAGCTGGGCTTTTTTATGTTTGCCTACTATTAGCACTATGCCTAAAATGGTGCCAGTTTGTCCTTTTGAATTGTTGGCTGTCCTTGAAGGCCAAACTCCTGTGCTTATTTATTCTTTCAGTGGGACAACCACAGTTCTCCAGCTTCTTTGCAATTTTTGTCCAATGCATCCCAATTAATTTCCTGGAGTAACCATGAAATAAGCATCTTGGGAAGTCACAGTTTAGGCTGAGCTTGCTAACTCTTTATGGTGTGACCAAGGTAGGTCACTTGCAAGCAAGTTAGCATGAGGCACTGTTCAGAATCTTCCACAACTGTAAAACAGAACTGTCAAACATGATGGTTTGGAAAGAAAATTACCTCTGTGCAGCTCTCTTTTCTCTCACTCTTTTTATTTTTCTTTTTGTACAAATAATATTTCCACTTGCTGTGAGTGCACAGCTACTGACAAAAAGGACAGGCATCTCAAGGAGCCTTTTTTAAGGAAGGAACAGGTTGTAAGAATTTGGAAGTCCATGGCAAATTATTACTGTGAACACCAGTGCTGAGTAAAAATGTTTATCCCTAAGACTTACAAGAATCTTTTTGTGATAGAGGCCTGATGGAGTTCTATGCTATGCCAAATGCAGGACAATCCAGTGGTTTAGAGTAGTGCTTTTTTACCTTTGTGTGTAAGACAAGACTTGATAGTGAGATCATTATATAATTTATCTGAGAGCACATCTTGCAACTTCTTTTTCTAACCCAACAAAATAGTGTTTCATGTCTCCACCTGGGAGAGAGACAGGTCTAATTTAGGTGGTTTTTTGTTTGTGAGCACTTTTAAGGGAAAAGGGAAAGAAAGATTCATAGGTATCAAGCTTGAAAGGGAAAACAGTTTTTTCTCAATAAGATCTGCCCCTATCCCCACATTTTTCATCTATAACTTTCAGAAACCAAACTCCAGATCTGCAGAACTCCAGAGAGAAAAGAGCCTGCTGGTATTCTTCCTGAAGAAGGGAGTCAATACAGCAACACAGCAGACTATAAAAACAAAGTGACACAGAGGAAATAAAGCCTTTTTTTTCCATCCTGTGTGAGCTTAGGTGCATTTAAAAAAATCTACAGCTTGCTGGGATCCTGTGCTCCATCTTCTTGGTTGTCAGTCTATTCCCAGAGGGATGGAGCCAAAATCTACCACATCTGCTTCCTCTTGATGAGTAAGCTCTTTATAAGCTGTCTCCTTAAGCCAGTTTTCTAGATAAAAGTGGCACCTTATTCATTCATTTTTTCATAAATTGTAAGCATCTCTATTTTAAAGATCCAAGGAACCATAACATACATGACCCCATATCTCTGACCCCTCAACCATTTAAATTAATCTAATAGGAAAGGATCAGAGATGGGGAGATAAACAGGGACAGCAGCATGGAAAGAGTTGTGCAAGTAAAAGCAACTGGGTGACTGTCACACCTATGAAAAGGACTATTCATAAGAATTGGATCATCAGACACAAGGCAAGGCCAAATGACCCATGTTAAAAGATGTGTAATACTTACTTACCTTTTAGCAATAAAATAAATGTTGTTCATGAGAAGATATGATCCTTCCTAAGCAATTTTCTCAGCTTCCTGAGTGTACACAAGGATGGAAAAATTGAGACATAAAAATTGACTCTTGGATTTGAATCCTGCCATGACTGAATGGCAGACTGAAGAAAGGTCATTATGAAGGTCTTGTCTGTGAGCAGCTATGTGGGCAACTGTGACTAAAGCCATGTCTTACCTTTTCCTTTGACAAACTGAAGAGGCTGAGCTGAAATGTGAAGTCAAATACAAGCATTCTTCATGCAGATGGGTCGTTTTTTTCATTTTAACTATGCTGCTTTGAAAAGGTTCCTCCCTGTTTGGAGGCCTTTTATTTATGCCTACAAGAATACCCATCACACACACAAATGTGCTTAACTGTTCCCAGCTGAGTTGCTTCATATCTACATTTTGCAAAAGAACTTCATATTGAGCATATGTTTTCTAGGAAAATCTTCACCTCTTTATCCTGCTAAGAATATACTTGAACTGGAAAGAAAGAAAAAAATTGAAAGGACAAAGCAACCTATCCACTGATTTAACGATCTATATTTTTAAAAGATATGAGTTTTTCCTTTTTACTGGTTACAAGAATCCTTGCACTGTAGTAAAAGCTTTAAAATCTTAAAGTGGTTAAAATCTTGTATAAATATGTTAAAAATATATGGCAAATTTCCTTAGGTCTGTTAAATACTCATGTAAACATGAAATCAACAAGCATTCATTTCAGTTATTTTAATTATTCAAATTTTCAGTTCTCTCAGATTAATTTTACTTCCTTTGAGGGTGTTTTGAATGCTTAATTGGATTCTGAGATGGGGAAAATGTCCAGGGCTGGTAAGAAAACACACAATCAGTAGTTAAAGAAACTAGTGTTAAATGTATTATATGTGGTGACCATGATTAAAACAGTATGAAAAAAAATATGAAAAGGTAGAAGGGCTTTCAGCATGGTCTGCTGTCTCTTTAAATACAAATGAGAAATAAAGAACAAGACCTATTTTATTTTATTTAGCATTCAGAATCTTGTTGTTCTGTCCTTGCCTATGGCAGGAGGGTTGGAAATAGGTATTTAAGGTCCCTTCCACCCAAAGGGACCTTATGGTCCCTTCCACCCAAACCGTTCTGTGATTCTGTCACCATGGGGGAGTGTGGGAAGGCCCAAATCCGGCAGGTTTATAGGGATAGGAAACATCGGCTCTTGGAGCCGAGAAGGAGCCAGGCAGGGAGCGGTGCCGTGGGATCTGCGGCCTGCTCCCTGTCCCCCCGGGAGACCATCTCCCACGTGGTCCCTCGCGGCATGAAACGTTTCAGCAGTCGGGACTGGAGTGCCAAGGCTGGGCCGGTGTTTCCCCAGGGCCGAGCGGAGCCCCTCGGCCTCTGCCGGTCCCGGGCTCCCGGCGCGCCAGGGGGCGCTGTGCCCGCCCCGCCCCGGGCCCGCCCGCAGCGGCGGCTCCAGCGCCGGGGGACGGCCCTGCCGGTACCGGGACACCCGCCAGCTCCCGTCAGCAGCTGCTGGCCCATAGAATCTGCCGAGCTGGAAGCGACCCACCAGCATCATCAGCTCCCTGCCCTGCACAGCAGCATCGCCAGGAGCCGCGCCGTGTGCCCGAGAGCATTGTCCGAACGCTCCCTGGACTCTGCAGGCTGCGCTTGTGAGCGCTTCCCTGGGGAGCCTGTCCCAGCGCTTTTTCTAATATCCAACCTAAACCTGCCCTTACGCAGCTTTTCCCTCGGGTCCCGTCACTGTCACCACAGGGAAGAGCTCAGCGCCTGCCCCTCCTCTTTCCCTTGTGAAGAAGCTGCAGGCTATGATGAGGTCCGAGTACCCAGAGTGCCCACATGTTGTTCTGCCCAAGACATGCTGCTCCTGCCTGCCAGGGCTGTCCCACGCACAGAGCTGTGTGTGACACTCTGAAAATTCTGCCCTACAGCTGTTGGCACAGGTGCTGGCGTTCCTTAGGTTTTGTAGGGAGTCTAAGGTTGTAAATGAACTAGAAATTATAATAAACTAAAACTATAAAACCTTGGTGAATTCCTAATATATTTGATAAGCCACTATTAGAGTATGAAAGTCTGAAACTATAAATTCTAAAGATGATTGCAAGGTTTATCAAATACTTGCTAGTCTCTAAGTCTTCTGGGAAAAAGTTATTAATGTTCTTCATTGCTAGAGATGTGTTGATTACAGCTCAGACTTTGCCTTGTTTATTTACAGTTTTTAGGTCCCCTTGGAACATATGTTTGGAGATTTAATGCCGTTATGTCTCCGCTAATAAAAATGGAAGCAAAAGTACTTTATATACATCAAATTCTTTTTGAAAAGAGTCAAAATTCATAAAATGGTGCAATAAATACTGCTGGCATCTGATAGAAATATTATCCCACAATCAGTGAGTACTTTCATAAGTTTCTCAGTGGATTAAAGCCCCAGAGACCAGAACTGCAAATACAATATTTTTGTTTGGGTAGCTTTCCACCAAAATAAATACACATCGGTCTATAAAGAGTTGTTGTGAAACACAAGACCTGGAAAGGTTTTTAAATGCTATGAACATTTTGCTGTCTATCTGAAACACTTTTTTGGTACAACAATGTTTCTGACAGACAGGAAATCCTAGGGAAGGGAAGAACTATATTGAGATAAGATTCATAATTTAGGAAACAAGACAGATACGAAACAGTTAAACCTACAGATGAGAATTCAAAGCTTTTTAAGTGCATTCACTTATTTATGTTAGAAACAACAAACTCATTAGGCTGGTCCAAAACTGGAGAACTATCCTTGGAATCAGAAAATCCAAAATTATGGAGGTTTTTTTGATTTTTTTTTGGTTTTTTTCCCCTGATATATATTGTTATTTTATTTCTATTGTTTGCAACAAAAATTATGTCCTTTATAATCTTGTAGCAGTCACACAGACCTTTCTCATCCCAGTTTCATGTCTGTGAATGCACTAAAAAATTAGTTTCAGAAAAGTATTGTGAAGATGAATCAAAAAATACTGTAACATTATCACAGTAAAATGATGGCTTATAAATATAATAAATGTCTATTATTAAATGCAAAAGTTTTTTGTCTTCTCAGTCAGGAATTTGGCGTGTCCTGAAACATCACAAAATGGACCCAGAAGAATCTCAATTTATCAGGTTGACACTCTTCCTTTATCAGTTTTCAGAAATAAAAAACTTTTTAATCATCTGAAAAGTACACCATAAGTGGGACATCTACCAGGGTCTTGCTCTTAGTTCCATAGATTCCCATCAGCACTGGCATTGCTGTCTGCCAGATAGAAGAGAAAAAATGAAGTTACTCAACTTTGCTTTGTCAATATTGCATGACTTGAGGACTATTTCAGCAGGGAGTGCTGGGGCTTCCACAGCAGAGTCATCAGCTAGAATGAATCACCACAGCTTGCCTGAAGAGCTGGCATTTCATCTAGACCACAGAGATGGATCCAAAGCCAAGGAGGAAGCTTCCATTTTTACAGGAGACCAAAGGTGCTGACACTTCAATGTTTTTCTGAATTATGCAGTAGAGACACATCATCTATTAGTTGTGACAATATATTGCACTGTGTTAATCTGCATGTACAGAGGCAGAGTGTCCAGCATTTACAACTAGTTTGTGCTAAACATAACAAATTGTGAGTGAAGCTCAAATACATGGACTAATTCAAAATAGCAATGTGGTTGGTCATTTTCTGTGTAAAGAAAATCAAATAAACATAACACTGATAGGTATCTGTTGAGATAAATACTGTGCTTGGTTCATGTGAAAAAGGGGGTTGAAATGTTCAATAAAATGACTTATTCTCTGGTTTCATTAAATTACAAATTTAAGACATCAAAAATGTAGAACCTAATGATAATGGGTAAATTGCCTATGCTTTTTGAATTATTCATGTGCTTTCTTATGGAAAGAAAGCTCATGCAATTGTTTTCCCTATTCACCTTTACCATCCCTTATGCCATCATGATTTTTGAAGCCTTCAGGAGATTTCAGTGAAAGATGATGGCAGAGCAGAGGTCACAGCTAGGATGACCCTGAAGGCTGCTTGAAAGTCAGTAGGTGGGAAAGGGCAGGTCTGCTGCTTGAGAGCCCCCAGGTGGGGTTCAGCCTGGGCCATCTGGCCAGCCAGCACTTGAATTAAACCAGCTCACCCTTATGTGGGACCACACAAGGGTGTGGGGCAGCTCGGGGTGTTGCTGTGTGTAGATTTGCTAGATGGTTTATAAGCTGTAGAACTTGTCTAAAACACAACTGTGTATAAATTGGAAGGTGGACATTTCATGCTTTGGAATAGTTTTATTCCAAAAATAAGAAAATTTAGAGGCATTTAGGGTCATATTGGAATGAAGCCTGGATGTTGCATCCTTCACTTGCTTAAGATGTGGCTAAAGACAGTGCAATATATACCTACAGTCTTCAGAAACAAGATGGCTGTTGTCTGTGTTAATTAAACTTTCAATTTTTGTTCACATGGCAGGAAAAACCCACATTTTTTCCAAATTATCTATAAATGTTTAAAATCAATGGTTTGAATTCCATCAGGACCAACCATGGCTGGTTGGTCAAGCTGATAAAAAGACACCCACAATTATTCTTATTATACTGCAGCCAAAGCAGGCTGGCCTTGGTGTTTAAGGAGAAAGGGGAGGAATGGCAAATACTGCCCTGAAACTGAGAAAACTGAAAGGGAATGTCTTAATGAAAGAATTGTAGCTGGTCAATATTTGATAGAGGTACAATTATTCTGTTCCTTGTTCATCTGCTCGCACAGTGAAGAAAGACTATTGCCAGAGAGACTCCAGGATAGTTAGGAGCTGTGTAGGATGGAAGTTTCTGATAAATAATATATGAATAGAAGTGGGATTCTTAACTACTTCCACCCTACAGTGAGCATAGTCATGTAATACAACTCACTTTTGCCATCAGTGAGAACACTATTTGCATAAAATATGTATTAAAGAGATCTATGGAGCTGGACCAACAAGAGGTGCCTCACAAGGTTTTATGAAGAATGCTGGAAAAAACAATATTGCTTTTAGTATGCAATCATCTCTGCTAGGTGGGCATCTTGGGGTAAACCAGGATATAGAAAATATAGAAAATGGAGCACTTATGTGAGAAAAGATACTTTCAGACCTATCTAAACATGAGGAAAAGGTTATCACCCAAATTCATGGTGATGTGTTTAGCTGCAAACACAACCTATTTTCATGAGCAGTCTGGAGGCATCTTTTGTGGGCGTCCATTGCCAATAGTGGAAGTATTGCCTGGTGCACATGAAACCATGAAAGGGGCAGTTCAAATGCAGAATATGTTAAATGCTTGCATGTTAGTGCCAGTTAAATACTTCACTTGCACAATCTTAAAATACTGTATAGCCCTGTAGATTTTCAGATGTGAATTATGGTGCCTGCAGCTGTCAGGAGCAGCTGAGCCAGTGCAGTGCATGGCTCAGCTGTAAGGATAAACAAGGGCACACTGCATTCAGCAGTGTTCCAGGGAAATGCTCTCACACCAGCACAGCTACTGTAAAAGTACGGAGTTGTAGTCACTCTGTTGAAATAAATATTTAAGAATTTGCTGAAAGGGTTAATAGCCACTAAAGCTAGAGAGCTGATTTAATTGATGACAACAATCAAGTGCTTTTCATCTTGGTGGCCCATGAACAATGGCTGTTTATTTAGCCTTTGTGCTTGAGTGTGGCCTAGTGCGACCCAAATTGAAGAGTCTTTCATTTGTGTTGCAAAGCAGTCAAGGCCCTGTGATGGGGCTAAGGGTGGCACTACAACAAGGAGCTTTTGCAAGTAATTGGAACAGTGTGTGTTGAAGGCAAGAAGTTTTGGTGGACAGCTTAAACCTCACTGTGTTTCTGCAGCCCTAACGTGCTGTCTGAGGATGTAAAATAGACTCTTGGTTTGTTAACATTTGTATGTGAATTAGGATGCAGTACCTGGCCTCTCTGCATTCACAGCTGATGCACTGCCGCTGCTTCCATTTGTTTTAGTCCTTTTATGTGAATCGAGCCCGGCAGATTCTTAGGGAGTGATTGTGGTGCCCTGTGCAGGCAAAGAATGGGGTAAATGTTTGACACAGTTTGCAAACAGAAGTAAGGCACAGGGTAATTTAGCGACTTGCACGCCCTCTCACCCACATGCTGTGGTACATGTGGTTTCGAAGAAACTCAAAAAAATCTCCCAAAACTCAAGCTAGTATCTTAACTGGAAAAAGAAATCTTGTTCAAATATCCCTGACTGTGTCATAGTAATAACGATTTCAGCATAAACATGTCTGTCTCTTTCACTCAACCAATGCAAAGACCACAAATGGTGCAGAGTATACAGCAGTCCCCTTGGTTCCTGAAGTGAGTTGGTTTAAAGACATTTCCCTCCTATTCTGCATTGCATTTGACTTTTTCTGCCTTAGGGTAGAACTCCTGGTGTTTAAATTAATCTGTACAGCGTGAATGGGATTTCTCTCACAACCCCGTTAGAGTCAGTGCATAACCAATGATTGGGTTCAGCTGAGTTGCCCTAAAACTCTGAATGGCAGCACACACAGCGCTTGTCAGTCATTTGCAGCAAGAACCCAACTGTGTTTTCATCGTGTCTTAATCACTCCTGAGCAGTTAGAAAATATCCATTTTAAAGAAGTAATGTAAAGGAAAAACCCCTAGAATTCAATAGAATTTAATATTGTTTCATTAATACTCAATGTACTCTGGCCATAGACAAAATTAAGGAGTACTGTTTTCCTTAACATTTTGTAGGAAGTCAGCTTTTTACTCTTTTGTGTATCTACCTGCTTCCAGAACACACCTCAGTGTTTATCTTCCTTCTTAATCCTATACCTTGTGTGGTGCATAAATGGGGGAAGCATTTTAAACCTCATGAGTATTTAGCCATGATGACAGGAGTTGGTACCACCAGACGGCATAATCTATTTCAATTTAAAAGTTTTTATATGTCCTTGCAATTAACATAAAATAAGTAATTAGATCCAAACATTTCCATTAGTAGGAAGAGTTAAGGAATTAGTAATTTGATTTAAAGTTTCACTTGCAATGACATGCTGTCTGTATTGCACAGCTTGCATTCATATTACTAAGTTCAATTACTAATAATCAACATATTAATCAGACAGAAGCAAAGATTGCCTTGTGTGATGCTAGATTTGATTTTTTTTGACCCAAGAATTCTTCATTGATTAATTCAGTAAACACATTTAACTATAATTTAAAAAAAATACACTAACTGAAGCTCATGTAAATGATTCCAATAAAATAATTATATCTTCTAAGCTTTTTTTAATAAAAATTGAGTATTATTTTCAAACTCTCAATGATCATCACTGGGATCACAGCACTGTAAAAGTTTGCAGTATTAAGTTGCAGGCTTATTTTTTAAATTCAATGGTAAATATTAAACTATGAATTTTGAACTTTTTTAATGTCAGTTTCACAGATATTCCAAGGGAAGAAGATCTTTAATTAGAAAATATTCTGGTTGCAAATGGAACAAAATTGGTTTCATCATTACATTAACAGTGACACATGTTTGGGGATGAGATTAATCTGTATAGCAAAAGACTTTGTTTGAGAAAGTTCTAAGTCTTTGCAAGGAGAGACTGGGTAGGAGCTTGGAGAACAGCTTTAGCTGTTATGGTTGAAATCAAATACTCTCTTAGCCAGATTTGCTCTTTCATCACTTCCAGGAGCCGTTGTGGCAGAGTGCATTGCTGCTCCTCTTGCTGGCAGCCATCAGCCATTACCTATAACTTGACACAGTTAAGCTGGAGACTGTTGCAGTTGTAAATGCTGGAATTATATAGGCTGCATTTCCCCTCTCCTCATTTCCTGAAGTTTGGTTTTGGTTTTTTTTTTTCCTTCTGGATGCTTCCCTCCTCATTCAGGATTGCACAATGTACTTGTGACAATCACAGTTGCTGTTTACATGAAAATGGATTCTAGGAAAACACTTTTAATTTCCAGATGTCTTCAGTATAATGTTTTCTTTCAGATCTCATTCTTTCCTTCTCCTCAGGAAAATCCCCACAAAGTGCATCAATCAGTCTTTATTTCTTCTTTTTCCTTGTTTTGTTTTTTTTAAAAAGGAAACGAAATGTACTAGCACCCGTAACCTGTCAGCTTATGAGAGGCCAGCACCACATTCTTTGTAGTTCAACAAAGAACTTCAGACCACAATTTGGCAGTTCTCAAAGCAGTCTACAACAGTATCCTCACGTATCTGGGCTGTAGTAACACATTCCCCATGAAGTTCTGAAACTTAATTTCTACTGTCCTCTGACAACACATTACCCTGGAGCCACATTACCTGGCATTCTTTGGAGATAATTGCTGCCTGTGTGCTTTTTCCACTGCACAAATGCCAGTAAACAGAAGACAGCTGATTTTAGCCATGGCCATTTCAGCTTCTCCAGATGCACATTCTTAACCCCCTCAAATACCTGATATTTCTGTTCTGTTCAGCTTTCCCCTAGCTTTAATCTTTGTCCCTCTCACAGAAGATATTACCAACTCCTATGTTTTTTGTGTTTCTCCTTGTTTTCATAGTCATTCTAGCCATGTGCTGACACACAAAAAACCACCCCAAAACAATAAAAAAACAACCAAAAAAAAAAAAAAAAAAAAAAAAAAAAAAAAACCCAAAAAAACCCAAAACCAAACCTAACCAAAACTCAAAAGCTCCCATGCCTTTTCTGGAGAAAACGCCTTCTCCTAAAGATGTCACTAGTCCTTTAATCTGTGTAGACTGCAAAGTGTGTACAATTCTGAAAGAAAAAACCCAAACTTTTAAAGTGATCTTAATAGCTGGCAAGGAGAGCTGCAATGTCATTTGTGTAATTGTCCTCTGCTCAGCTGGAATTTGGAAGACTGTCTGCAGTTACCTCTCATTGCTCAGCCTGCACCAGGGATTCATGGCTGCACAAAGGCTGCCTTTGCTATCACCCTGGGATGCCTGTACATCCTTCAGGTTTTTAATATTTCTTTCCACTATTATCACATTTAATTTGGCTAATGTTAATAAAACCAGGAGTTTTGGTGGGCCTCAAATACATGTTTTGTTAATCAAACAGTGCTGCAATACAAAAATGATTGTGATTAATGTGACAAAGAAATGACATCTGCTTAATGCTCTGAAGATCAGCTTATCTTTGGTTGAAAAGAGATGGATTTGTCAGAAGTAAACCCACTGGACTGTTTTCTACACTCAACAGTAGAGCATAGTGTGCTGCTGGTCCCTACTTCTAATGTTCAGGAAATCAGCTTTCTCAGAGAAAATATTCAAGAGAAAAAATATAGTTATTACTGTCTAGAACAGGAATGTTTCCTGTTGGAGAGCTCAGCACCACTGGCTGAAGTGCAAATTTAAGAACGCGCAATGGGCCAGACAGAGAATTTGGTTTGGCTTTGTGGTTGCTGCTCTGTAAACTGATTCTAGCACTGCAGTCTCTTCTGCTCCGGCAGATAAATGCACCCTGTACCGTCAGGCGGAATTGGAGCCAAATTTGGTTTTCCAAAATTGTACCCAGTTTTCCCCTCCAGCTAGTGCCCTGCACCACTGCTCAGCAGCGGGATGCACAAAAGAGGGAAGGCGATAACAAAGCACAACCGGCTAATTAGGTCAGAGCCGAGCCGGGCGCGATGCGGCCACTGCAGCCTTCCTCCTCCTCTCCTCCAGAACGTGGAAAGCCTCCGCTCCGCTCCCGCCGGGCACCGCAGCTTTCCCCGGCGCTGGAGCGGCCCTCGGGCCGAGCGGCTCCGCTCGCCGCCCCCCGCCCCGGGGGCTGCCCCGCCGCGGGGCCACGGCTGGGGCTCGCCCCGGGCGCCGAGCGGGGCTAAGCGCCTCCCCTCGCCCCTGTCCCCCGCCCCTCCGCCAGCCCTGCCCCGCCGCCTGGCACCGCCGCGCCGGCCCCGAGCGCTCCCCGCGCCGCCGCTCCGCTGCCGCTGCTGCTCGGCCCGGCCGGGCGGGGACTTGGCAGGAACTCCCGGGCAGAGAGCGAGAGTGCCTGCCCCCGCTCCGCTCCGCTGTGGCTTTTGGGTGGAGGAAGGTCTGAGCTCGGCCGAGGAGCAGCAGCAGCCGCCGCCGCCGGAGAGGAAGAGGCAGGAGGGGAGAGAGAGAGACGGAGAGGCGGCTGGAGCCCCCCAAAGTACCCCCCCATCCCTGCACTGCAGGCTACATTTCCAGCTTCATGGGCAAAGTGTGGAAACAGCAGATGTACCCCCAGTACACCACCTACTACTACCCCCAGTATCTGCAGGCGAAGGTAGGGTCCGGCACGCCGGGCGGCGCGGCGGGTCTGGGGCTGGCCCCGCTCCGGGCGGCCGGACAGGGCCGAGCCGGGCGGGAGCTCCGCAGCTGGGGCACGGCCCGGGGGAGGCGGTCAGGTTGCGCCGGGGGACGGAGACAGGAAAGAGCCGGCAGCCCCTTCCTGCCGCCCGCCGCCGCCCCGGGAGCCCCCGCCGGGCTTCCACCGCTTCTCCTCGCTCCCGACCGTGCAGTCTCCGACCTGACTCCCCTCTCGCCTTTCCCCTCCCGCTGTCGGTCCCTCCTCTTCCCCGGGGCTCTCGGCGTGTCTCCTCCTTCCCAACCACGTCCTCGGCCACCCCGCCGCAGAGCGGAGCGCTGCGGGCCGCGCTCCCGCTGCCTTTGCCCGGCGCAGCCCCTGGGACGCGGGCAGAGGAGCCCAAGTTCGGCCGGCGGGGGCTGCCATGGCCGTGCCTCAGCCGCGGCGGGGGTGCTGTGACATCCCGAGGGGTGGCAGGGCGTGCTTACTGCTGCGATGGAGATGGCCGTAATTCCAGTTAAATACGGGCATTGGGGAAGCTGTCGGATTCGGGTGGGTATTCATTGTCTGCGGAGTTGGACCTTTGTGAGCTGCCACCTAACAGTTTTCAAACTGGATTAAAAAAAGCATTAAGGGTCCAGGTCGTGATGATTAATGTACACGGGTAGCTGCTGTTTGCGGAGATATTGATGTTAGTAGTTCTTGCGGTGGAGGATCTCCACCTTTTTCCCTTTCTCCTTCAAGTCTTTAAGGGCAGCCAGCCCCACTGCTCTAGAAGCATCATGCTGCAAACTGGCAGATGCAGAGGTGGTTGCATCAGCTGTCTGGAACATTTAGCATAAGCCTTTCCAACCACCAGTGACACTCCTCACAAATCAAAACAGACCCATATGAGGCTTCCATGTGTGAACTTTTTTTAGAGGTTATTACCGTGGTGTGGGTTTGGTTGTGAATTTTCAAATTTTTTTTGCTATTGAACTGTCTTGCCTCTTTGGCAACGACAGGAAAGAATTCCCTTCCCTTTATCTGCACACTTGATAGGCTCTTCTTTTTATTGTGTTTGTATTAGTGTATTGTGAAATGTATTTTAGACTACTTGGCTGAAAAATAAATTCCATTTGACAGTCATGAGACATTTTACAAGGCAGCAATGAGGAGGCTTTGAAATGTGCTTTCATATATACAGAAATTGATAGAAATGTGGCGAAGGTCTTTGGGCGATTTGAAATGACTAATCTGTGAAATGTGTAATCGACATCAGGCTAAAGATGGACAGACTATAGCCATTTAAAGATTTAGCTGCACAGTAATCACTGCAGTAACTGTTTACATATATATTGGATATATATATGTATATGCATATATTTAATGCATTATTTTAAAGAAAGGTGGGATGCCTAAAGGACAGCCTTTTTCATCACATAGCTGTAAGAATATATGTATATTCTCAAATGAAACAAATGTCTTTATTCAGAAACTTTTACCCTCATGGTTTTGTGTGGCAATTGTAAGTTACAAACCTGGTACATAACATGGAATATATATAAAGGAGTGTCACTTGGCTGTTTTGACCTGTAAATAATTGAAGAGGGAGAGAAACTCTGATAGCTTATAGTAGTTACTAAAGAATGATCCTAGAAATCCATGATCCTATGAGAAAACATGATGGACCGTCTTTTGAAAATGTTTCCTGTACAGATAATTTAATATTGATTTGTATTACAGTCAATGGCATCTTCAAACTGCCTTGCAGTCTTTGCTATAAAATTATACAGCCTGAAATTACATTGCTCTGTTTCAGCAGAGAGAACACAGAGCCATTTGACCTACACACATGAAATGAAATATCTGAGATCCAGTGAAAGTTTCCTGTTTTCAGAGATCTTGATTTTATAAAAGAAATGAAAGAAAAATGGGCGTCTTCTTGGTATAGATACAGGGACCAGTGACTGTAGGTTTGGTACTCAAGTATGCAGAATCCAGTAACATAAGCAATCTTCCCACTATGGATCCCCTCTGGACATGTAGAAATATTCATTTAATTCGTAGTTTTTATCTGTTCTGTTCTTTGGGCCCTAAAACAGCTCACTGTCCACTCTATGTCCACTCTTTCAGTAATTCTGGAGAAATCTTTGGGTTTTGTTAAAAGCAAATGATAACAGAAGTGAATCGCCTTTGCTGAATGAGCAATGGTAACAGTACATGATTATACTGGGGGAGGTAGGAAAATCTCCTAAACCAGAAGTTCTGCTTCTCATCCTTTCCTTATTTAAATAAAGATGGAAAATCTGCTGACTAATAATCTGCAAATCAATAACTAGGAGGTGACAGGAATTTCTTGAAGATGGATTTTTCTGCGGAGCACTCAAAAATACTCATTAGATAAATTGCATACATTCCTAATGGCTCTTTGGGTTAAAATGTTGATGTGGTCAACTATTTAAATTGATATTAATATGTTACAGATTTTAAAAAACAGATTTTGTATTTGACTGTTATGATCTTCACAGTCTTATTCATGAAGTATTCAAGCTGGTTCAGTGATATATTCTGGGAGAAAATATAAACATTTGCTGTGATTCAGCACCTCCCTTCCTCTAGTCTTAGGGAACTCAGCATCAAAAGAGATTAGTGAAACCATGGACTTAAATGAAAAGAACAAAATTACCGTTGGAAGAAGACTTAAAATAAAATATCATTATGGCAATGAAAACATTTTGAAATGGCTTTAAGTTGAAGCTTGTAAAACCTTCATTTTTAGGACAGTTTTTACTCTGGAATTATATGCTTGATATATTTGGTAAATTTTGTGTCTTCTAATGAGTGTATGTTTTAGGACAGTTCCTGTATTGCAGCATTGTATGGCTTGTCAGAAAGCATCAAAAATATTTTCCAAGTTCAATGGATGTTTCTAATGGTTTAGGTGCTTTTTTAAACCATATTTCTGTAACACTGCTTTTTGAATTTCAACTCAGTTGTCTCTAATTTTCGTACTTGAAGCTTTACTTATAATTGAGAGATTTTGTATTTCAACATTTTGGAGAATTATTTCATTAATATTACATGTGTTCTACTAGTGCTTAAAGGCCTGTCTGCGCAGGAGTAAAATCTGGCTGTGCCAGGCAGAGTATTTTAATATTTAACAAAACAGAGTACACATAAACAAATACAAATGTGTAGAGGCATGTTTAGGCCACAGTCTGTTTGCTTTGGTCAAGTAAGAAATAAAAGTGAGTCTATGTTTTGTTTTCCCATATCAAATGGAATTCAGGGTCACAGTGCACACAACAGTTTACAACTAAATTGTGATAACTACCTGTATTACTGGTATTCCCTTGGAGAGTAATGTGGCAATATGAGTAATTCCAGTAGTAGGCTTCTGTATCAGAAAGGAAAGCTCTTTGTGTAAGAGAGGGTTCATGGAAGATGGCAACATTTCCTATAGATAGCATGGCTTATCTAAGGTGTAAGCATTTAGTAGTCATAGGTAATACCTGTGTGATACTTGAATTCTAGTTACTTTATATGGTATTAGGTAGCAGAACCTAGAACTAATGAAGTCTTGTGAATCTTGCTAAATTATATTCGAGTGGGCTTTGAACTTTATCATTTGGTAGCTGCAAAACTGCTGCTTTGGCAGCTCTGAGAAGAACCAGTATTTCTAGAGGTTGTGTGGGTTTGTAGGCAGGACTGTAGATTGATATTAACTGTAGTGAGCAGGCAGATTCTGCTATGACAAAACCTTGTTCTCAGGTTGATGAGAGCAAACTTTAAAATCAGAACACTTAATTTTTATCCAAACCTGTTGATGGCAGAGTAAGAAGGAAATCAGTTAACGGTATTAAACCAAGTAGACATGAAATTGTCTTATCAGCAGACAAAGGATAAGCTGCAGTTTGGTGTCAGTATATTAAATTAATAGACCGATGTAGAACCTTCAGCTTCTAAAGCAGCAGAAGAAGAACCTGCTAATTGTTTGCTGCTAATGTGTACCTCAGCACTGCACTCTTCCCCAAGCACAGATCTGTTGCCTTTTAAAAAGTTTCAAGAGCTTATGAGCTGATTTTCATCAGTATCAGTGATTACTAATTCTGATCACGTTAGTTAGGTTTATTCCATATGCACTAAGACTGTAAAAGCTGTACATAGTACAAGACAAGTTTACAGTAAAGCAGAGTATGCCTGTTTGTAAGGTTTGACAGAAGCAATTTTCACATTTTATATTCTGGGAAGTTGTATGCATTGTCCATAGTTGTGAGCTCTGTGGTTCTTGGCTGAGCTTAGAAATTCACTGAAATAAAAGTAAAGCACAGGTTAGTTGCAGGCAAGCTTTTTGTCTCCACACAGTTACCTGATCCCATTGTCCTCCTCAGCTTCTTGAATGTGTTCTCTCCCATTCCAGACAGGCTGGAGGTTTATTCTGCAACTATGTACAGAATTCCTTCCAAAAATGTACTATACAGTGGAAGGGAAAGAATTGTAAAAATCTACCAATTTTAAGAAAAAACTTGAGCGTTTTGATGGTAAGATAATCTCTCTGACTATAGAATTATTTCAGTGGATGTAAAATAGAGAGAAATGAAGAGTATTACCTAGAAAGAACATTTTCTGTTCTTCCAAACATCCCAGTCCAAAACTGAGAACATCTGTTTACATCCATACATCAGACCAGTAACTTTTTGTCACTGATCACAATGATTGTTCTATGTAATTCTTCCAGCCAGCTTTTTTTGTGAGGGGCATCTCTATCCTTGTCCCAGTTATAGCTCCTTTGAACTTCTGAAGTTTGGTTCAGGTAGCCTTTGATGAAATACGCCCTTCCTTAAGTATTTCTAGAAACACTTGCTGGAATAATGCTTATATATGCAAAAGCCTCTCTAGAAATGGGTTGAGCAAAGTTCAAGCAAAGTTCTACAAGAGTTCATATCACGTATTTTTGTGTACATCATTGTAACTCTCTAAACTCTCTAAACTGTCTGCTAATGGAACATGAACTGTAGAAACACTTCACACCACCATCATCTCGAAGACTGGCATCATTGAAGTCAACATGAGTCTTGCCTTTCATTTCAAATAAGCAAAATTTAATAGAATCTTGATTTACTGTTGGGTTATGCTGAGCATGCTTAATTTGGAGGTGGTTTGCAATGCCCTGATGGTCATAATCTTTACTTCAGAGGAGCAAAACTTAGGGAGTCCAACTTAGAGGTTCTGTGATCGGGGCTGGAATTGAGGAAAAGCAGCAATGGCATCCATAAGGTGTGTTAATTTTGTATTTTTCTCCTAGGGACTCTGTTAAAAAGAGTTTTTAAAAAGCCACAACTTTCCTCCCTGAATCCAACCCCCTTACAGAGAGGGATGGTGTGTATATATATATCTATATATCTATAGACTGAATTTGCAAATGACAAAAATATTTTCTCCACTGAATCAATGGTGGAGATTACAGGTTCTTATTAACTTTGTAGTTTCCAGAAGTTTGAGACTAAACTCATGCCTAGAGTACCCCATGCTTGGGGCTTAATTTGATACTGTGTGATTTGCGTCATTTAACCAATGTCAACAAAATCTTGGTCCCTCTTTGTGATTCTGTAGTAACTTTACTGCAGACATATGAGCAGATCCTGAGTCTGATGGTCTTATGGGACTGACTTGAACAGAAAAGTGATAAACCTATATATGACTTGAAATAGTCTTGAGGCATTTACTCAGGGCTGTTTTCCTTTTGTATTTTGATTGTTAACCCCCTCCAGGCACCGGGTTTGTGAATGTGAAGTTTATAACCAGTAGGTAGGCAACAGCTGTAAGAAGCCAGAATTGCACAATGTCTGATTTGTGCTGGTGTATTTTCTAGCTTTACTCTCAGCACAGGATCCCAAGGCAGTCGTGAAAGGTGTGCAATAAGTTTGTGTGGGGAGAAGCTAATTTTCTTTGTATAAAACAGTTCTTTAAAGTATGTTTTTTTCAAAACTCAGCTGGTATTCTTCATAATGATAATAGGGTTTTTTTCTCCTTACTTTTGAACCAGAATTGAGCATGCTATATACTTCTAAGTACTTTGCTTCTTGTTAGACCATAAGTCTCTAGGTCTCAGTCTCAAGGATGAAATTTCCTTAGTAAATTTCTGAGCTTCCACTCAGTGTTGAAAGAACAAAGAAGAGGTAGGCAAAATTATTCATGTTTTCCAATGAAGAATAATACAATGGAGTAGAACATTGTTTTCTAAATCTATTTTTCTATAAAACAAGACCTTTAAGAAATATATATTTTTAGTATTTACATCAAAAAACACCTTGGACACAATTTTTCATCTACTTTGAAGTCCAAACAGCAAAGTTTGAGCTATCAATGTTGATAGTAGATGCATCACTCAGAAAGGTAATTGATGCTACTAACACAGTGCTCCTTATGAAAGAAATGTGACTGTGATAGTAGTAAAGACGTTTGAACAAAGGTGTTGTAATAAATGGGAAAGTATATTGTGGTACAGTTACATATTTCAGTTTCAATCTTCCACAATCAAGAGCAATTAACAATGGTTTTAAAAAATAAGTTGTGTTTCATTAAATTATGCTTTTGGTTTGAGAAATAGTCCATTGAAGATGTATGCTCAGATTTAGCTAAAATTACATACTTGTTTTTTGTTCAATTGTGTAGACCTTGTGGCCTGTGCAAAATAGTGTTCACAACTATTTCTGCTGGAAAAACTCCTACTTTGCTAAAAAAGTGAAAAATGTTGGAAAAGCCTGTTGATAAAAATCTGTTCTATTTGAGTTTAACTAATTTCATTCAAAACAGACACAAAACAGATTCAAGTCATATCTACTGTGGTTAAATAGATGATAATAATTTTCTACATTGAGGAAGTCAGAGCTTGGACATGGGGAGGTGTAACAAGATACAGTGCTCACTTGTTCCATGGTAGCTTTTGGAGCACCATGTTCTTGTTCACAGTCTGAGATTGTAAGAGCACATTTAGTCTCAGTTGCTCTGACTTGATGAAAACATTTCAAAATATATTTAAGCTAAGGTTTTGAAATCTCATGTAAGGCCTGTGAGAAATGCTTCAGAATCATTCCAGGTAGATAAACAGCTTACTGATACAAAATGGGACAAAATGTCTTGTGCATTGAGAGGGAAGTATTGAGGTTTTCTAGAGAGGTGGAGTGAACAGGCTTCACTTTGTGGGATTTACAACAGGTTAAGAAGTGAATTCCTGTGCTTGTCTCTTGGCAACACACACTGACACAATTTCCACAGCAGTTTATAGGCTGTGGTAGTATCTGTGACCTCTTCTATCCCTCAGGCCATAGCTACATAATCACTTTAATTTTACATAACTATGCACAGCAGCCAAAAAGGGTAATTTTGTCTTCCCCCATTGCTCCCAGCAACTCATTCTTCCCCCTGTGCTGGCCCTAGCATTTGTATGATTGGTCAGTGAGCTGAATCAAGAAACCAGTCTGGCTGAAAACTAAGCCCAAACCCCCGAGCTGCAGTACCTTTTTACAGTGGAGCAACTAATGAGATACTTAAGAACTTTGAGATTTGCATGGCTGTGGGTGAAGTTGTCTCCAAAAGAAGTCCACCCCTATGGGTCTCACTTTTGTCTCACGCAGTGGGGCTGTGGAGCTTTTCTGGATAAAAGGTTTTCTGGGGCCTTGACCAGCAGGGCTGCTGATTACACATAAATTTGCTAATTACACATAAATGCAGATAACCGTTAACACTTTTTTCTATGACTTTATCTTCTTTTTTGTTGTTTTAAATTGTGCTAGATGTTGGTGCACTAAGTGTTAAAAAACCTTTTGAGTCTGTCTTTCATTCTTAGGACCAATGATTGTGGAGGTAAGTGTGAAATACTTTGCTGAGAGGGCTTAAGTTAGGTATAGGCCTGGGAGGAAAGAAAGAATCAAATGTAAATTAAACTTGCAGAGGCCTTGTAGCATAGTGTTACATCTAACTTTCCATTTTCAGCACAGTGCAACATTGATATTTTATTTCATTCTGGGGAAAGAGGGGAGAAGGCTGGCACTTCAAATTAGCAGCAGCTGCAGAATTAAGACAAGGGTGTTAGTGACTCATTTGGAAAAGTACTAGCTAAAACATTCTGTCTCCTAGAAAAAACATTAAAGGGTTTATGATACAAACTTTGAATTTTGTGAATAGTGTCAGCAACCCTCTGGTTTCCTCTGGATAGCTTTCCTGGTTAGTGCCCATTTGCTTTTGACTATTGCTCATGAAAGTGAGGAGAATACATGGGGACATTTTGGAGGGGCAAACGTGGCTCCTATCAGGGTCAAAGATTCCAGAGTGCCTCTTACTTCTTTTGACTCAGTCAGCTGGCCAAAAGCTCACATTATTATTGTCCCAGGTCGCTGGAAAAAGGGCTATATGTAGTAGTTTCTGTGATGCATTTGAATAAATGACAGAGTAGTCAAACTCCAGTTTCCCTGAACACAGGAAACTTGGATCATAGGAGCAGTTTCTTTGTTCACAGTCCCAAATTTCTTTCCCCAGTTCACTATTCTCACTGCTCAGGCCTTTTCCTGGACTGTATTCACAGTGTTAATATTTAGGCTGTTCTCTACTCTTTCCACATCTGTATTTGGGTGAGGTTTTTTTCCTTTCTCTGATGAATATGAGTATTTCCCTGTTTTATGCCCAGGTCCTACAAATGACTTTATTTAGAAGAGCAGGCTATTTTAAGAAGAGAAGGCTAAGGAGAGATCTAATTACTGTCTAAATGTATCAAATAAGATGCACTGAAAAAGTGGAGACAGACACTTCTTGGAGATGCATGGGGATAGGGTCACAGGATACCAGGAGCTCTCTAAATCAGCCTTCTGCTCAAATCAGAACAGGTTGCTTAGAGCATTATTTGGTCTGTTCTAGAAGGTCTCCAAGGATGGAGATGCAGAGCCTCTCAGCACAACCTGTTTCAATGCTAGCTCTTCTTGTAGTGATTTTTCCCCTTATTTCCAGTCTGAACCTCTCTTTTTTCAACTTAGGCTCATTGACTTATAAGAACCTGGGCCCTTCTCCTTGATAACCTCCTCATAAATTTCCATTCTATAAAAGGAAAGCTGCTATTAACTCCCACCAAAGCCTCCATTTCTCCAGCCTGAACAAACCCAGTTCCTTCAGCTTTTCACAGAAATGTGATCCAGCCCCCAACTGTCTTGACAGTCCTGCACTGAACTCGCTCTGGCTTACCAGTGCTGTTTTCTGGGGGCTCAGAACTGCACGTGGGATCCTGGATGGAGCCTTTCCAATGGGGGTAGTCACCTCCCTTTCTGAATGCAGCCCAGCAGGAACAGCAGAGCATGCTGCTGGCCTGTGCTTGGCTGGCTGTGTGCCACAGCCTCCAGGTCTGTTCCAACAGAGCTGCTCCTCAGCCAGTCACTTCTCAGCTGACATAATTTCAAGGGACTCTTCCTTTACAGGTGCAGAACTTTGCACTTCTCTGAGGTAAAAATGTTGAACACACCAGTCCCAGTGTGGTGACCGCTAGTGCTCACTTGGTCCAGGCATGACATTCACTGCCCTCCCCTTGTCTACAGATCCGATAGTTTTATCCTAGAGGGGAATAGGCAATAGGGTGCAACACAGTGGATACAAGTTAGGACATGAGAAAATTGTAATTAGATGTGAAGAAAATTTTTTTCACCATAAGTGTGACCTGAAGGTACTGAGAGAGGTTCTGGAATCTCTGGGAGATGGTAGAAAACTCAACTGGACAAGGTCCTGAGCAACCTGCTCTTGGAGGGAAGTTGGACTGTATGACCTCCAGGTGTCCTTCCCAAACTAGTGTGTGATTCTGTAAGGCTGGCCCTGGTAGCCATCCATCAGCATAAGAGGCTCTAAAGAAACTGTTACTGTTCCTTCCACGCTCCATCCTTGTAAGCTGTGCTATGGAATTTGGAAAGGAAAGGTATAGAGGGAAATCCCTTTTTCTGTTTAACAGAACATGCATTATACAAATATGCAAATGACATTTCAATAATCATAAATCATGCAAATTCCCTTATCCCATTTTAGCAAATATCTTGTTTAAGCTGCTTAAAATTTGAGGTTTTAGGTTTGTCTATTTATTTTTCTCCTGGCAGAAGATTATAGTGCTACAAAATTATACTGTAAATTGTGACAGACTTGTATACATTCTTATACCAAACCACTTTTTTAGGCTGACATTTCTTGTTCCTGCATCAAATCTGAATGTGTTGATAAGTTTTTGTCTGGAGCATGGATTAAAAATTAAATAAAACAATAATTAACCCCCAAATCTTGTCTCTTTCCAAGCAGACATTTTACAGAGATACAGCAGAATACTGAGGAAGGCAGTATTTTTTTCTAGTAGAAAATATTGGAAGAATTGGCATGTTCCTATTGCTTTTCACTAACTGTTCTGCTATATTTCACATGACTTTTCTTCCAAATTACAGTAAGTTCATCAGCTGCAGGAGCTATGGATACGTGAAAGGCTTCCAAAGCCACCCACCCAACTTCTTTAGCTCACTCTGCTTTTATTAGCACTTCTTTCCAGTGTCTTTTATATACTCTCCCCCAGATTTTCTAGGGATTTTCAATGGCAGGTATAATAATAGGAACTCACATGTTCCCAGATCCTGGAGTTAATCTTAAATATGCTGCTTTTACTAGATCTTAAAAAAAATAAAATCACAGCTATGGTTGTCAACCAGACTGGTGATGAGAAAAACATGTAAAACCCACCAAATGTCAGTTCATTTTTACTCTGCTAACTGAACTGATCATAGTTGTCCATTAATTCTGAAAATAAGGTTTCTTGTTAGGTGCCAGAATATAAATTTAGGGACCCAACACTGGATTAAGTTGGCCCTAAGATGACTTTCATTGCCAGAAAGTCAAAGATAGCATCATTATCACTGCAAGTCATTATAACTTGTTACCAATGAAGTTACCAGTTGAATACTTCTTTATTTTTTTCTTCATCCTGGAGTGTTTACTTTGAAGGTGACTGGGCTATCCAAATTAAAAAAAAAAAGTGTGGATTTTTCCAAAAATATAGAATTAGGAAAAAAAAAAGAAGATATATTTGTGTATTGGAGTTGTCTTTGGTTTCAGGAATTTTAGATGCTATTCTTGGAATTTTATTTAGTTGAGGCCTGGGATCAGGGAGAAGTGTTACCAAGCACGCAATACTTTCATGCTGAGTAGCTGTGCTACTTTCTGGGAGAAAGAGCAAAATACCACAGTAAAAATGAAAGAGAATGACAAAAGTTTACTTTGCCATGTTGCCCCCAGAAGAGGCAGAAAAGCAATTACACATATTTTATATTGTTGCCCCTTCTTTTAAAATTGAAAGTGGTATTCTAGGTCAGATGAATAATTGAATAATGATTAAATGAATAATAGATACCTTTTTTATTCATATGAAGTATAATGGGTCATTTTCCATGCTTACTTACACTCTAGTCAGCTCTGTCAAGCTTAGTTTAAATGGCTGCTCTTTTACTGATATTTATATGAAGTTTAGAAATGTGTATATGCCAAATAGCAGAACTCCTGGCATTTCTGTGGCACACCTTTTGAAAGTAGGAGTTTATCTGAGTGCTGTCTTCCAAAATGTATTCTGTCTTCTCATTGATAGAAACTGTGCTGCTGTTGTCATCCAGGGAGGATGCTGCACATCCCAGTGCTCTGGTGGTGGTTGTATACAGGCATTTTTAAAATGTGTTGGATATATAGACTAGCTTAGATTTACCTACCAGTTGTTAAAAAAATATTCATAGTTGGTTCAGTTTCCTTGATTGACTAGTTGCTGTTATTCTTTGATCTTTGAAAGTGTGGTGCCTCCTCTGCAGGATAGCCTGTGCTTCAAGTAATTTAGATATCGGGACACTAGTGAAGTATGGATGTGCCTGTGTTATTTATAAAATACTCTGGGTTTTTGTCTGTGTAATGAAGGCATTCGTGTGTAAAATGGGCGCTAGTTTGTGATTTTTTTTCATAAATTAGGACCTCAGTCCTTCTCTTGACACTGATGCTGAGCTCCATGTGTTCTTTAATTTAAATGTCCCTAAAATCTAGTCTTTGCAGAAAAATCATGCGCCAGAATATTCCTTTTATGTCAAGAAATAATAAACATAATCTTAAGTTGAATATTTATTTTATTGCAGTGCCCCCCATTTTCCAGTTTAAATGATTTGGAAAATCTCCAGCCCATACCAGACAGTCTGTAGCTTTAAAGCAGAGTTCAGGAGCCTCTGGATGCCTTGGAGACAGAGGAAAGAAGGCTCACCAGTATCAAGGGTTGTGTACAAATTCGAGCAGCTCTGGCTTGCCTAATTATTGGAGGATGTTGGGAGACTGAGCTGGGATTTCTGGGAGTAGAAAGCTGAGAGCTATGTCTGGGAGTGACAAATGTTTCACAGTTTTAGTGAGAATCTTTTGATAATTTATACTTATAGGAATAACATCTGGAAAAGAGGAAAGGAAATCATGTCTCAGAATGCCACTGAGAGATATAACAGCAGAGAAGTAGTCTGGGTTCTGTAGTTTTATTTAGTGTTGGCTTCATAGAAGTGACCTTTAGAACTACACACTGTTAGTCCTTGCTGCCACATTGAGGCCCAGAGTACCTGGTCTGGAGAGTGGTGGTTCCATGGGTCTGTTCCAGTTTGATTTCTCTGCCCGCAGCACTGAGCTTGTCTCTGGAGGTGCTTAAATAGGCACTGAAAAGCTGGCTCTAGGACCTGTCTCTTGAGCCTTGTGTTGTCATTTGAGATGGGAAAAGAGGAAAACGTAACTGGAAAGTATGAAGCCAAATGGAGGGAAAATGTAAGGAAAATTAATTTTGAAAGAGGAAAATTGCTGCAGGGAACAGATAAGGGAAAAGAATAAGTGAAAAGAGCAGAGAAGGGCAGAAGCCAAATTTGGTGGAGAGGCTGTGGCATGTTTGCCAGAGGATGGCACAAGAAGGCACCTCCAGCTGCCAGGCCATCCATGGGGAGTTCCATCTCCAACAAAAGGAGATTGAAGGCAGTATTCTGCAAGAACTCAGTTTGGGGACTGCTAAAGTTCAGCAAGAATAAAAGGTTACTTTTACAAAAACAAAGGAGATTTTGGAGGGAACAGACAGACAAGACCTCTGGGTAAGGCCTTGTTTTATACAGATTGTGAGAGGACAAAAGGTGCTCCTGGGGCAAATGTGTCAGTTACCTTTGCCCCTTATCTGCTGCAGTGCTGTTGTGATACTGGATATAAAATTACAGAGGTAAACTTCTCAGAACTGAACAGTTTGGTGTTTCTTTTTACTTCTTGTATTTTATACATTTGTTTTCTTATTACACTGAAACTAGAGTAAATGCAAGAACACTCTCTCAAGTGATGTGGTGGTGTTGCAATTCTTTTTGATATTTTATATGTTCATAAATTCTCTTATCCTGATAGGCATGGCATGAATCTGAATCCAAGAAAATATATAGTATAGCAAAGACTAAATGGAGTTAGTATCCACTAAGCAGATATCACTGCTCCTAGCAGAAGTGGCTAAACAAAAAAGAAACCCCAAAGGCTCTCATCTCAGTATAAAAGATCAGAAGAGTATGCATGGGGAATAGAGCTCAGCTGAAATTATGCAATTGATCAGTCAGAGTGAAACTTAGAATTTATAGTAACATATTCTTTTGTCTTTAGCCTTCATGAATAGAGAGACATACTTTCTGATATTACAGTTTTCATTGCTCATTTGTGCTGTTTGTACAGGGTATTATGTGTCCAAACACTCTGCTCTGGTCATGTGTCAGTCAGCTCAAGGCTAAGGTCCATCACTGCAGCTGAGGAGATCCCATGTTTGGACTAGAAATAAGATTTAGCCTGCTTTGGTGAGCAGAGAGGTGAGTTTTGTGTTTAAATTAAGATCACTTGGAGGAAAAAGCAGGACCAAGGGCAGGTTAGAAGTGCTCAAGACATCACTGCAGAACAGCATTTGTAGTTTCTGTAACTGAAATAGAATGATTCCTGTATTTTAATTCATTTTATGTGAAGTGGCCAGAATTAATGTGTATTATGGCCTTTGGTGGTGGTGGAGATCATGATACTCCAAAGGAGTGGCACACAGAGTTTTTGTTTTATTGTCACAGTCTACCCCTATGGAACAACACAGCCCACAGAAGGGCCTTGGTTTTATGGAGGAGTTGCAAATAAGGCAGAGTGATTTTGCACTTTGAGTATGCTGTCCTTAAGCTATAACTACATCTAAACAAGAGAAGATTCTTTTTATTTTGTTCAGGTTTAATGTCTCTGTTCTGTAGCTTTTGCTTTTCTTTCTTTTGGATGTTTTTTTTTTTTTTTTGTTTTTTTGTTTTTTTTAATCACAGGTTATATTGGTAATGTCAACACTCAAAAATGATAAAATCTCAGAGTTTTGCAGCATATAGTTTCATCCTGCATCTGTCTTGTGTGACATCATCCCCTGAGAATGATATTTGGCATCTAGTTCCTTGATTCTGACAGCAGGGATCCTTGAGCGGTGACTGCTGTGCCTGCACTGGGCACAGCATTAGCACAGCAAGCACTGGTGGAAGGCCAGGTATGAGGATTTGTTAGGTATTCTGGAAAACTTATCCCCAAATAGTTTCAAGGGGACAGAGTTTTCTTCTTGAAAAAAATAGTGCCATTGTCCAAAACAACTTAATCTACTTTCAAAGCTAGCTAAACAAGAAAAGGAATTCTTCTTCTGCAAGGTGATTGCCTTGTCACAGTGTTACTTGTAGATGTTGTTAAATTTAAATCTGTTAATGGATGCACGAGGTTTCTGTGCCTGCTTCTTTCCAGGACGAAGCCTTAAAGGTTTGATGATACTGAAGTAAACACGCTGGAGTGTTAGAGAGTAAAAACTGTCAACGGTGCAGAATATTGATGCTAACAAGATTTAGAGCTTGTCTGCACTTAAAAATATAGTAGAATTTATAAGGAAATATTTTTCTGGAATTATTGAGCATATTAAATTTCTATATAGATGTTCATGTACCTACACATCCCTATCCAGGGTTATTTCAGAGTAGTTCTGGTAATTTTCCAAATGTAGACAAGACTTAATTAAGCTGACTCAGTGTGCTAAACTTGTGTCACCTAAAACTCTCTTAACTATATTGTCCTCTAATTAATGATTTTAATAGTTTTAATTATATTACTAAATCCAGCAATAGCAGAAGTAAATAAATGCACAATGAATATTTATTCGCTTCACTAAGTGAGCATTTTGCCTGCCTGCAGTATTTGGGACTGGGCTGCAGAGCACTTGGCAGAACACAGATTTCTCTGCATTCTTTTTGATGTCTCTTTTCTTGAGAATTATGAGTAGTGAAATTACACAGGTATCTTGGATTTAAATTTAAATGAAAAGGCTTCTAGGTTATGTAGCAGTGCAAAACACAATTAATTACATGAGTATATCATAACTATATTAACACATTTAATTAAATACCAGGAGTTTTAGAAGTGAAAAGTTATATTATACAGAGGAATGAATATGAAGTTGCTTAGTTTTATAAAAGCCACATTTACTATGATGCATATATAGATGTATATTTAATTTAATTACAGTAAGTGTTGGCATGGGAGACCAACTCTGTTCAGTTGTAGCTTTCCAATGAAAATTGGAGGGGAATGGAGTTAAATAAGTAATGCCAAGTAGAATTTGATGCTAAATACAGAAAAAACTCAGTTGCAGTGTGCAGCATGTTCTACTTTTGTGACTCTTACAGACTTCAAAGAGAATTGTACATTTGCATCCCAGGGTAGAAATTGGCCGTGTGCTTGGAAGCATGAAATCTCTCAAGGTAATACTTCATAACTATGGAATGTATCCCATGACTGATATGTAGCTAAGAACTGAGAATCAAGTTACACATTAGGAATACTTGAAATTAAATATTTTTCTAGTTAAAGAGAGCATTATGCTGGGTAAACAATCTATGTTTTCTTTTTCCAGAGATGCATCAGAGCATAAATATACAGAGTATTTAAATATGTTTGTATTTCCTGGTCTTTATTGGATTTTATTAATAATTCTTTAAGAAAAAATATTTTTTCCTTGAGTTAATTTATTAGAGTTTTATGTTTGACTCTTGAGGTATCTACTTTTAATTTCTTTTTACATTATTTTCTTTTTTCATTCCAATTAAGTTTGGAATTTCTGATTTTAGGCAATTAATTTCCAAACATATCAACTTGTTTCAGCGAGGAAGGAGCAAATATCCCTAAAATCTTATTAGCATCTGCATGGAAGCATTCACTAAGGCACTGTCAGTGGTCTTTTATGAAAAAAAAAAGTTACTGAGAACAAAAAATAAATTGGTGAACTTTGTTGCATCTAAGATGTACAATAATTTACTGGCTTTTCATTCTCACAGTGACCCAGACCCTTGCAGGTACAAGGGAGCTGTTTTGTCGTCAAGTGGACACTCTTTCTGTAGTGTCAACTCTGCTCACTCTTCCTGAATCCATTCCCAGTACAAGCTGAAGCCCTGTACTGGGCAGATTTAATGAGGGATGTTGGACCCCTTCTATCTTGTTTTCTTCCCATGATACTCCTGTCTTCCCAGAGTGTTGTTGTGCCAGGGAAGGTGTTGGTCATGATTTTGGCTAAACAGCTCTCATAGTTGGGGACGCCCTTCTCTGTTGCCTTTGAGCGATGTAAGAAATCGCTGAGGATCCAGCCAAACCTTCAGAAAGCAATAGAAGAGAATGTTTGTTTGAAATGAAATGCATAGTAAAGGAAAAGCAGATTTTCTTATATTTGTTCTTTTGTTCCATGTTCTGTTCCTGTGAGCACAGGGTTGTCTCTGGAAGGAAGCTGGGTGTGGCACACTGGAAGGTACTTGGCAATTGATGCAGCTTATTGTTCCTTCCTCATTGTCCCCTTGGAGCAGGCTGGCAGCCCTGCACACAGGCTGGGCTTCCCTGCACAGTGTGAGGGCTCAGGAGACTCAGGGCTCAGCAGACTTTGTGCCTCAGGGAAACCCAGGGCACAAAGTGCCCTTAGGGATAAGCAAAAGGGATAGTCAGAGTGTTTTGTGTGATAATCCTTGGGTTTAAGGTAGATTATTACTTTTTTTAAACTTTGTTGCATTCAGTGAGTTCAATATCCTGCGACTAATGGGTACTATTAGGGAAATCTCCAATGTTCAGAGATAATGTCAGGCTCATCACAGACCTGATAAAGAGCAATGCAACACATTAATCTCATTGTCAGAAGACCTATATATACATCTCAGCTGCAACAGAGGTGGTATTTTTTGCTAATAAATTTATTTCTGTCAGTTTTAACAACCTTCAGCTCTGCATCACAATTTGTAAAATGCTTAATCATGAAAACAGCATTTGGAAATTATTAATGTAGTTAAGAATATTCACATGATTAAAAATCTGAAGTTCTATCTGACCTTTGCAGATCAAATCTGAAGTGTTTTGCCTGTCTTTACCAGAGCTCTGAATTGCTTAGATTCTGACAAGCACATAGATTAAAATGTTGATGTGCTGTACTTTGTGTAAGTTTTTAGAAATATATAATTGGGGTTGGATAAATACTATACTGATTTTTCTGGTATGTTGCAAAATAAAAGCCATTTACAAAAAATAAAATGCAGCGGCACTTATATAATCGAAACTTGGAACACTGTAAATTGTGTTCTTACAGCAATAAATGAACTTTCTTCTTAAATTAAACTGAAGTTTAGGAATGCAGTGTTCTTTGTCTCATAATTGTCTGCCTACACACACTCAGTCTGCTCTTCGAACAACTCGCCACTAAAGAAGCTCATGTCCTGTATTTTAGGTCTCAGATGTGTATTTTTGTAGTTGAAGATGTCTTTACATTAACAAAAATAACTTCATAATGATAATACATTAGAGCTAATGGTGCCAGTTTTACATTATTATGTGCATACATACTTGTTAGAACATGAATGATATTTTCAGAGTAACCATACATTTCATGGAACTTTTAAGTATTTTTGGCTCCCTTTAAGTCTTTAACACCACATTTGTTGAATATGCACTTTTTTCCTGACTAATCTAGTATTTCCATTTGTTAGGCAGTGATGAATATGTTCTCCAGACAAACTAACAAAAGACAATAGATCAGTTCTCCATCCAGGGAAACAACATGATGTAAACAGAATATTAGATACGGGCGTTAGAGGACAACCTATCAATCTGTAAAAGAAAAAGGTCAGCCTGGTATGATGCCTCTAACTGTGTTTCAGAAGAGGTAAACATAAAACTATAAAGAAGAGTAACTGTCACTAAAAGCTAAGCCTAAAAAGCACAAGCCTCATTATCGTGCTGATCTGGATGAACCTTAAACAATGTTTACAGTAAGGTCTGGAGAGTTGCCTAGCGCTAGTGTATACACAATTAAACAACATAGCTGAACTTTTCTTTCATGTCAGCATACTGCTAAAAAGACCTCCATTGTACTCATATGATAGTCATTCTTGGAACTTACAACATAAACAAGAGGAGAGAACATTGACGAGTAATCCAATCCCATGGTGGCTGAGTGCATCAAGGGGCACGACTGCATTTTCACCTGTACACCTTAAGGAGTAAATTATATACACAAAAGAATGGGGAGGGTATAGCAAAACCTGAACTCATTTTGGACACGTGAACGTATACCTGAATTTGGGACTTGTAAGTACGGATTAATAGTTATTTAACATTTTGCAAAATTAATTCTGATTGGTTTGGGCACCCTTATTTTTGTGACTAATAAGCATCCATGTACTCATCCTTGCTTTGGTATAGTAACCCATGAAAGGCAAACACAAATTACTGAAGGAATAAAGGAGAGCCACAACAACAAGCCAGTTGGTAGACTTTGAAAGTGAATAATCTGAATTGTAACTGCAGTTCAGCATGTCATTAGTCCCAGAAATACTTGTGTTTCACATTATAACACTAGGAGTTTCCAGAATCACCAGTATTATTTTATATTTATTCTAGTTATCTTTAATTTTTATTTAAAAATAAATTATTTTGGATACTTTTGCATATGTATACATCATAATCGTTCTTGTATTGCTTGCAACTAAAGTTATTTTTTCAGTTTTTCATTAACTGGCCACCCTCAGTTCCTATTAAGTTGTTTATTTTTGTGTAGAGACTATACACAAATGAACATTTTAAATGAAAAACTTCATATTAATGGATGTGTGTAAAAATGGAAGGTAAAGTGGGATATGAATTTAAATGTACAGTAAGTAACGTAAGTTGTTGACTTAATTGTACAATAATTAGTGAGATTGTGTGCAATTAATGACACTACAGAAAAATGGGCACTAATTGAATGGTATATGAAAAATATTAATCCACATCCAGAAGAGAACAGTTCAAAGCTTACAAAGAAATTTTAAACATAAATCACAGAATCACAGAATGGGTCAGAAGGGACCAGAGTAGGTCATTTGGTCCAACCTCTCTGTTTAAGTGGGACCATCCCAGAGCACATGGCACAGAATTGTGTCCAGACAGTTCTGCAATATCTCCAGTGAGGGACACTCCACAATCTCTCTGGGCAACCTGTTCCAGTGCTCAGTCACTGCACAGTAAAGTTCTTCCTCGTGTTCAGGTGGGACTTGCTGTGCATCAATTTCTGCCCTTTGCCTTTTGTCCTGTTGGTTGTACCCCTGAGCAGGGCCTGGGCCAACCTCTTGTCACCCTCTCTTCAGACACTGACAGACATTGATGAGGTCCCCTCTCAGTTGTCTCTTTTGGAAGCTGAACAGGCCCAGCTCCACCAGCTGTTCCTCATAAGAGAGATGCTCCAGTCCTTTAATTATCTTCATAGTCCTCTGCTGGACCTGCTCCAGGAGCTCCATGTCTCTCTTTTGCTGATAAACCCAGAAGTGGACACAGCACTCCAGATGTGCCTCACCAGGGCTGAACAGAGGGGCAGGATGAGGATCAGCTCCTCTGACCTGCTGGCAATGCTCTTCCCAAAGCAACCCAGGATCCCATTGGCCTTCTTGGCCAGAAGGGCACTGCTGCCTCAGGGACAGCTTCTTGTTCCCCAGGATCCCCAGGTCCTTCTCCACAGAGCTGCTTCCCAGCAGGTTAGCTCCCAGCCTATGCTGGGGTTATTTCTCTCCAGGTGCAGGAGCCTGCATTTGTTTCAAATAGATAATGTTTTCTTTCAAATACCTTTTTCTTAATCAACACCTCTTGACCTTTGCATTCTGTTGGAATAGTACTAATCCTGTGCAATTTCAGATAATCACAACACTCACTCATCAGAGATGAAAACAGGTTTTTGTGTTATTTGCAGACTTGAAATTAAGGTGTTTAACCTATACATTCTTTTCACTTTCACTGAGCTGTTTTTACTGCTCATTGACCAAAAATTACTCACACTCCTGTCTGAAATTGCAGTTTATTACAGTTGTGATAGAATAATTATATTCTACTCTATCCTAGAGCTGATAATAAGGGGGAAAATAATCATTTTATGTTGTCAAGACCCTCAATCCCTCAGTGGTGAATAACTTTCAGTTTTCAAAAAAAGGCTTCTCATTTATCTGGACAAATACTCAGCTGGAGAACACTGACGTGCCAGATTTAAAAAATCAGAATTTAGGAGTAGTGCATGGACTCTTGTGGGAGAAGTAGATAAAAAATTTCATTAGCAATCCTGTGGCATGTTTGCTGACAGCATTAGAAAGTGCTCCTCCAAGCAGCCCAATCAAGAAGTGAATGTACGTGGACTTTATTACCTTTGAAGTATATTTTCTTAAATTACTGTCCTTTGAATTAGGCCTTTCTGTCAGATGTAATAATGTTAAATTGCCAGCTGTTGCCAGTACCTTTCCCTCATATTTTTTATACAAAAAAGTTCCTTCAGTATCTAATGAGTTCTTTCTTTTTAAATTAGATGGCTTTTTTAATATTCTGTGAAGCCAAAGAAAGGTCCTGGCTTGCAAAGTGGAATGAGTATCTTGGTGGTCTAGTGCAAAAATTGATGGATAGCCACTGGGTAGACCAAGAGAGGAATTCATCATTTGCTGGTACACAGCTTTTTGCCTGCCTATGGGGACACCCTGGGTTTAGACAGTGGCTGGTACTTAGGTGTGCAAGAATCACAGCAAAAGGAAATGCCAGACATAAAGGCACATGGCTGCTGCACATCAGTAAAGTCAAAGCTGTGGAGAGGTTTCCCTTTGGGCTTTGGTGAAATTTTTGTTGCTATTGGTAACATCACCCATTTTAACTTGAATGGGCTTATGCCCAGCTAATGGAGAGGGAAAAAACTCCAAAAACTGTTAGAGTTCACTTTCAATTGCAACTATCACATTTCCTTTAAGACTGTAAGAATATCATGCTACACAGCATGTCTTGTGGCTGTAAAGAATTCTGCCTTAATAAAATTTTAATGTTTGCTAATATAAATCTACCTTCTTGTCGCTGGCAGCACATTATTTTCTCCTAATACTGGCATGCATTTGTAGCTACTCCCTCTGTGAACTGGTGTCAACAGTCCTGGTGCAGATCAGGGGTTGTCACTGCTTCCATGATAAATTTTTATTAACTACAGCCAGAGCGTGTTTCATTTGTCATGGTAACTCATAAACTGGGACTTTGCTCAATACTAGTTTATAGAAAATAATTTATACAAAATATGCTTCTCTGATTTTTTATTATTTTAAGAGGAAGCTACCATCTTATTTGAATGTTACTTGTCTTTTAACAGTGACTTAACTTAGCTTTTTAAAGTGAGAGGATGTTACCTGGTATTTCAAAACGTGAGCCAAAAATCTTTATACTTCAGTGATAATATGACTGGATTAATTTTCTAAGGCATTCACTCAAACATTAGTAAAGTAAGTATTAAAATAAATATGAAAAGATAAAATAGAAATAAAATACATCTTCTGATAAATATTTTCTGGATCTAACTCATGTTGCTTTAAGGTGCTACAGAATGATGAAGTCCTATTTATGTACCAAAACAGGCCTAAAATGATACATGAGAAATGCCCAAGCATTGTACTGTTCCCTGTCCAGTTTCACAACTGTTGTGATTATCACATTAGATCCGATACATCCAGTTGCTGTACGCTCATGTCAAGATCACGTCAGCTACACAAATCATTATTTCAGTGGAATTAATAGTCCTGTGTTGCATCCAGAAATTCAGTGATACATGTTCACTTATTCATTGTTTCCAGGGAAAACTAACATGAACTTGTAGACCTTTCTGCCCAGCACACCCAGACGTGCAGGTTTAATTTTGTGCAAGTATTCTTTATGTGCTCAGTCCCTAACCACTGATGTGATTGGTAATAGATAAATGAGGAATCCAGATACAAATCATACAATAGGCTTCCCTTCTAGTGATCCCCATAAAATTGTGATGCTTAACCTTTAAATTGTTTGAATAGTTTGGGATTTTCTTTTAAGATAAATTCTAAGTACAAATTGCTGGAATGTTGCTGTTGTGAATTGTTACTGAAATTTACTGAATTTAGATTTCTTCATCAATTCTTTCTGAAAATTGTTGTTGTTGATTTTTTCATGACACAAGAAGCATGACAGAAAAGGCACGAGCCAGTTCAATTTGTAGACATAAAAAAATTACAAATCACTGTAATCCATCAAGGTAATTATGGTATTAAAAATTGACGTCTCCAGACTTCATGCTTCCTTTTTTAACTTCTGCACAATGACAAAAATGGATGTGGCATACATGTGAAGCAACATGAATTTGCAGTCAGAAAAGAGAACTATTAACTATTAACAATGGAGTTAATAAGCCTCTGTGGATGCAGTCTTGAAGGACTTTATGTGTCCCATTATACAGAACTGGGATTACTCATAATGGTAGGGATTTGTTCTGGGACTTTACAGGGTTGCCACCCAACCATTTTGTGGCTCCCAAGATATGCAGAGCTTTTATAAAACACAGAAGAGCTGAAGAGCATAGGGAAAGTACTTCTTTATATGTAGCCAGGACATGCAGGTCTTATGGTGCCATCCCATTTTAAACAGAACTCTCCAGTGCTTTCACTAGCAAGTTGTACTTGAGAATTGATGGCAAGAATATGACCCCGGTGTGGTGTGTGCTTCCAGGCTGAGCGGTGGTGGGAGGCCAGCTGTGGAATGTGGGAAAGTGGCTGAACTGCTGAAGTCATGCAGGGAATGTTAAATGTGTCTCCAGCTGGCAGGGAGCTGTGGCTTAAACACAAGCTCCAGGTTCTGGGTATTGCCGAGTGTTCCCGGCACCCTCGGCTCCTGCTGCCCTCAGCATGGCGCCAATACAAGTCGCAGATGGATTGAGAAGAAAATTAAATGCTTGTCACCTTTTAGGGGAGTTTTAATGGCAAATGGAGTGAGGCAGTGAAGGCTGAAAGTTTCTTATTATGAACTAAGTGTTATGGTAGCACAATCAGTGAGAAATGTGGTCCAGAAAAGTTAATGCTGCGAAGTATATATTTTTTTAATTCTTGAGGTATGGTTCTCTTAGAGAAAATGCAATTCACCCCCCTTTAACAACCCACTAAATTCGGGGGTGGGGAGTGGCAGGGGTGTGTGTGTGTTCTCCTACAGCTTAGCCAACACATTCCAGCTTCACAGTAAAAGCACCAGAGGCAGGGACTGCCACCTACCTGGCATGGCAAAGGGCAGAGCAGGAGTCTGTGGGGGATGTGATGCAGCTCATCTAGGTGGGCAGTTAGAATTTCCTCATGTCCCACAGTATTCCTCAATCAGCAGAGCAGCTGCTGGGAATACCCCTAAGGGATACCCCTAAGGGACATCTACAAGTATTTTCACATGATTTTTTTATCATGCTGATATCACTTTGCATCAGCCCAGAGCTAATGGGAAAATATGCTGGGACCAATCCTGCTGAGGTGGCAGTGAGGTGGCTGTTGGTCCAGGTGCACAGGTTGTGTAATTCCAGGACTGTAGGGAGAAGTCTGTGTAGATATACCCTGTGTTGTCCAAAGGTATACAGAGAGAACGACAGGAAAGCTCAGAGGCAGCAACTGTGTTACGAATAACATAGAAATTTAGAGTACCATCTATTAAATATTATTGAATCAACAGTAGAAAATTGCTTATTACAAAGTGCAGTATTTTACTGCCCAACCATGCAAGTGCCTAGCAACAGTCCTCCTCTGGAAATTCCTTGTTGCCTTCAAAGGTTATTTTTCCTAACAAGATTACAATTTCAAATCATCAAGAGAAAGCAGTGATGGGCTCTTTTTCAGCTTTTGCTTAGCTAAAGGCTCCACCCAAGTGACTCTGGTCATAAGACATTTTCTTCTGTTACAGTCATAACTCAGGATGTGTCATAAATGCCATTAACGTTGAAAAAGACAGAGGCTGAGCCTCCTTATTTTTAATCCTGACCACAAGCCTCTTGACTCTGGATCAGTAACAGAATGGAGAAACATGAGAAAAATGCACTTTAAACTACTCCTATGCAAGCAATAATTTAAGGGGGTTTAGGGATTAACTCTAGTGAATCTGGCACAGATGTCAAATATTACTTTCCCCATCTAAACATACCCTCGTTGCCCTGCCTCTCCCTACTCACACACCTCAGTGGAGGCAGCAAGGGGACACCTGCCCATGTCTCTGCTGTTCCCTGGAAGAGTTTGGCTCTGCCACTCAGATTTGCCTTGCTTGATCATGTAACATCATCAGTACTGCCTCTTGGAGGAAGGTGTCCCCACCTTGGTAACTACCTAGGACCAGAGAGGAAAGTGAGCTGTGGGCAGTAGATGAGAGAGCAGTGCATCTGGGACAGACATAGAGGCTCGCTGAAGAGAATCTACTTGGGACAGGGGGTAAGGACGCAGCAGCCAAGGGAACAGAGGAGAGCAGCAACAGAAGGAATAGCTTGCAAGCACATGGAAGCTCACCTTCCAGCCTCTTCCTTAGTTCATGCTATGGGAATAAAATTCTTCTCACAGTCAGGAGTTCGAGTGCCTGAAAAGTCATTCTAGTGGAGTCATTCCTCAGCAGGAGGCTGAGGAAATGTTGGGGGAAAGTTTTGCTGAGCTGAGATACCACGTGCTGTATTTGGAGCAGCTGAGGCTCAAGCATTCCCTTCTGCTCACTCTGCCAGACAAGCATTTTTGGCAGAAGAGCAAAAAGGACACCTGGAGGCAGCAATACCTCAAATTACTAGAGGCAGGCTTGCTCATCTGCCAAAGCCCAACTTGTAGTAAGAACATTCACTGCTCTCCAGTAGTCAACAGAGTCGTTGCTGTATGGTATCAATAGAAGCAGCTGGTGCAAGTAGAGGCTGTAAAGGAGATGAACAGCAGACGAACGTTAAGTGCTCGTAATTTGTGCTCCAAGGTCTGCAGCTCAGTTCAGATCAGTATCCTGTAACACAGAAGATACATTGTAAAGCTAAAGCTGTGTTTTCAGATGTGTTCTTTTGTAGCAGTACTAACTTTGACCATCTCTCTTTGTCTCCAGACATTCTTTCTCCCCACATTACCCCATCAACAATGCCAGCAGAGCTGTTAGTGGGGCCATACAATGAAATAGATCTGGGAACCGGTCCAGGTTAAAAATAAACAGCAAAAATGAATACTAGGAACAAGCAGGATAAGGGGGGAAATGTTTATGCTAGCACTGTTGCTGAAAGAAATTTAAGAAACTTTTCACTAGTGAATTCTCATTTACTATTGGACAAAACAACTGATGATGTGCAAAGTAAAATGTGAGATCGATGTCCTGGCAGTCTGAGAAAAGCAATCACTACTATTATTTACATCTTATAAAAGGGATTATATTAATGTGAGATACTACTGATTTATTACATAAATGTTATTGCCATATACAACACTGTCTAGAGTCAGGCACTTCTGTAATCTCTAAGTAAAAAATGAGTTTCAGAAGTAAATATTAAATATTACTTTTATGGTACAGTAGAGGAAAAAGTAATTGTGAAACTCAAACTAGAATTAGGAGGTTTCTAGAGAAAATCCTGTGCCATAGTATTAGAGTATTTCAATCCTAGATTTTGTAGTCTTTGGTATAAAATAAACAAATAGTCATGATGAAAGTTGAATATATAAAAACAGATATTTATTTTCATAATTACAAATGAAATTAGGAAATTAATTTAATCTCAAAGTGTGGAAGTAGGGGGGAAATGAGCTACCTTTTCTGAGTAAACAATGACTGCTGTTGTACAGAATAAGGAAATAATCCAGTCAGTCTGTTCTTACTGGTGAAACTATCATCATATCACAGGACATGAAAAAGTTCATAAAGTGAAAATGGAATGAGGAAAGCATGTAAAATTTAGGGAGAAATCAGACTTGCAAAGGCTAAGATGTATTTGTAAATAGGTCTTTTCATTCATCTAAATAGCACACTGTACTTCATATTTGCAGTCAAAAACAAAGGAGAGCAGAGCAGTGAACAACTGTTGCACAGATGTTGAGATAGTGGGTGTGTGGTGGAGCTGGGGGGACAGGCACAGGTCTTTCCACACCTCTTCTAACATCCCAACACCTCGAAGAAATCCATGCCTTAAAGCATGGGTCTGTTCATTAGTTTCAAACATAGCCATATCTTATCTGTATGGGGTTTATAAAGTGGATCAAAAGACTGGATAGTTGGAAGGACTGTCATTTATCTGATAAGGCAAGAACTATCTGAAGAATTTTTTGAGTTGCTGGAATTTGGAAACTGGAAGTGAAAGGCAATGCATTTGGAGTCCAGCTGCAATGGAATATTTTAGTTCACCTGAAATGTATAATTTTTAGAGATTTCAATACAACACTAAGTTGAGAGCATTCTGCTTCAGGCTGAGGTACTTGTTTCTTTGCCCCAGTTAATTTTCAAGATTTTTAAAGGAAGTGAAGATAATTTTGAAATTATATATTTAACTATTTAATAAGAAAAAGTTCAGAATTAAGTAAAGGGTTTTATTGCCATTAACTGTTGTGAGGTTTATTGGTTTTGCTGCATGGTGCTTATCCCTGATACTGATGGAGAGATTAGCTCAGATTCGTTGTGTTTTGTCTCTGGACCCTCCTTGTGGACCCCTGTCCTTACTTCCATGCCCCGATTTATGGAGGATAGGGGTAAATCCTCTATCTTCTTCCTGACTAATAAAAGGGTTGATTGAACCCTTATTGCTGTAAGATAAATAATTTTTAATCAAGTGCTGCCTCTGTGACCTGCTCTCTATACTTTTGCTTTTCACAGATTGTGCAACTAACTTCAGCAAAAATTCTACGGTTTCTGAGAGTTCACTTATTTTACATCTGGCAAATTGTCTCATCATTTATAATGCTCAAGATTTTAGAATGAAAGTGTAGTTAGTTTATAAAGACATGAATGATTTTGACATGCCTTTATTTAAAAAAATCTTTGTTTCTCCCAAACATAGTTAATTTCCAAGCTGATGTTGCTGTCTAAGGGCCAGTAGGAAGGGGACAAAGTTGTCAGTGTTTCATGGCTGTTTGTTGGTGATGTGAAATGAGAGCTGGTCCCAGGCTGTGTTTGTTGTACTTACAGACACCACTGTCTCAGTTGTCACCCTTCCTGAAACGCTCGGCAGAGAGGGAACTGCACACTCGTTCTTTTTGAAGGCAAACCTCCAAAAGCAGGTTTGAAGTAAATTCACAGGGCAGATGAGGAAGCTTCCTCTCTCACTGCCCATATTGAAAAATGTGATCTAGGCATTTCCAGAACTACTAAACCTTAAAGGTAGAAAAGGAAGGATTTGATGTTAACTTCAAGAAGAATTTAAGCTTTAACTTTGGGATTAATGTCTTAATCCAAATTTAAGCAAGTCCTCAACTGCTAAAAACCAAACCTTTTGAGATTTAATGTGAAAACCATGCCATGCTGGCTGTGATGCAATAACTGAGGGTCCAGGCCAGATGCGGATCACTTTTTCTGTAATTGCTTTACCACCAAACTTTAAGATTTCAAAGGCAATATGTAGGATCACATTCAGTGAAAAAAATTACAGAATTGTGCCATCAGGTAGGTTTTAAGGACATAAAGAGGCTGGGAATAATAGTAACAGACTGCTTCAGTACTCCTGGTGCCTAGGAATGATCCACTGCAGCTAACTTGGGAGCTATTGGTAATAGCTCGTAGTTATTTCCTATTTAGTTAAGTTTAAAGCTAGAGGACTTTTATGTTCTGGCACTTGTCAGTGAGGTTGAGTATGGCTTTGATGAGCAAAACATTTTATTGTGAAGGTGTTAAGACACTGAGTTCTTACCTGGATGCTGTGTTAGTCAACAGGCTTCTAAAAACCAATGCAGAAATGGGGAAAAACCTTTAAACCTTGCTGTCTTCTGTTTACGCTTGAGAATAGCTCCCTAAAATGGTTACAGATGTTCCACCATCTGTAAATGAAAAGTATAGTAATAATAATAATATGACTAAATAATAAATATGAATAGTAATAATAGTGTTGAGGAGCTTCATTATTTGTGCAGTGCTTCAAGAATGAAAAATGTTAAATAAATCCAATTAGTAATTAAAATTTGTGCATGTAATATAAAAATATGCCAAGTGACTTAGATTGGAAAGCAGTTAGGCAAAATTTAGTCTCTTTAGTCTGTTCTTTGTGGAAAGATGAAACCCAGGATTGTTATTTTGTACACTGTGAAAACTGAGTAAGAATTAATGGGTGTTTTATAATTCATTGACAACACACCACATTCATTAGCATGCATTTATGGAACTACGATATTCCCCTGCATATATGCCATATATAAATATTAAAAAAAACTTGTATCAAATAATACACTGATTATGTATACTGATAATGTAATGAATTTGATGAATTGATGAATGAATACTGATAATGTAATTGAATATAAATAATATACTGTAATGTATTTTTATTTTTTAAAACTTAATGTGCTTGTATATTTGAATGCTGCATACAACTTCTCTAAAGCACAACTTCTAGCTGCATGTAAAAATCTGACATTTCAAATACTCAGAAAACAAAGTGCTGTCTGACAGAGCAGACAACAGGCTTGCAAAACTTTGTACTTGAAAATAATGAATTCAGGAAATACCTTGTGCCTGACCCCAGCAACAATCTCTTCCTCCCTTAGAGTGATCTGTGTGCTCTGTGCTCCACAGAAATGGCAAACACACAGGCTGCAGGGAGGGGGAGCATGGAGAAAAAATCTCTACCCAATGCAAATGTCCCCTTTTTGTATGGATCCATGTCGCCATTTCTGCTTACACTGGGCAAAGTTCTTTACTTCTGTCAGGAAAGCTCTGCATTCTGCAACTGAAGGCACCATTTTATTCTCAAAGAATAGGCAAATGCATCCTAAAGCTGCCTAGGATAGCAGCCACAGCAGGATAATATTTTTAAATCAAATCTCTCTCTGCTACTCAGCCACCATTTTCAAATCAGTTTTGAATTATTTCCTTAATTCTTCTCCCCTCTGACCTGACTTCTATGCTTTATGACCAACTGAGTAAGGAATCTGTCCATAGATCTAGAGAGTCAGTGTTATTTCTAGGAATTTGGAAGAATGGGATACTGTGATGTTTTATCTCTAGGGCTGGTTTTATCTATTGATATACCTCTGAAAGTAGAAAAGAATAAATAAACATGTGTTTAAAAACCCCAATGATTTGTGTTGGTGGACACCCCTTCCACCTCCCTGCGAGGGTGGAACCAAGTATAGAAGAGAACAAGGAATGCCCTTGTTACTGCTTGCTGATCATCATGAGTTTTCTGTGTTCCTAACCAGGACAGACAGGGGCTGTTACTCTTCATTGCCTTGCCCCTCGTGAAAGTATTAATAGCAAAAAAAAGTGGACATAAGGTGTCTGTTACCCAGAACCTTCAAATAAATCTAAATCAAATCTTCAGTAGTCTTCTTACACTGGAATAATTAATTACCCAGAGCATGGGGAATTCATGAGTCTGGTCCCACATCTTCCCCATCCCAGAGTACTTGCTTATCATCCACTTTTCAGTAATGGATAGCTTGGGTAGAATGCAAATTATCAAGACAAGAGGTTGTTCCAATAATACTCAAGCCAGTAGAAAGTCTAGCAGCAGGGCCACCTCCTAGAACATTGCAGTCCCTAAATTGTCCTTTTAGTTAAAACACTTTTGTACTTCCAAAGAAATAAATCCTGACTCTGTGTTTGGAAGAATGGTACTGTGACTGTGTAATTCCCTATTACAGGTAAAGAAAGTTCTGATTTGCTTTCTTGTTGCAAGGCTGGCCTGTCAACACAATGTCTGGTTCTTGAGGCTAAATTAAAAATCCGAATTAGTGAATTAGTCCAGATACATATACATACATATATATATATATATATATATATATATATATATATATATAATTTTTGTCAGTCAGATGCTTAGATCAGATCTAGTCCCCATTATGCATGTTTGCAGGCTTCAAATGCAGACTTTTCTGTCTGGTGACTGCCTCCACATTTCTATTTTCCATATTTCATACGGCCATTATCTATTTCATAATATTTGAAGTAGCCTGCCAGATCACTTCAGGAAGGTAGACAGAAAAATGTCACTTTTCTCTATGTGCCTGTCACATATTCTGTTTTGTCCCCTTACTTTTCCCAGTTAAACCAGCAGTAATTAAACATTAATAAGATAACAAATAACTACTATTTTTATTTCCTTGTGTATTAGCTCTATAATATTTTAGATTCTTCTGTTTACTCAGCTCTGCAGTGCAAGGAACTTTTCCCTGTCCCACTTGAAGATGTGTCATGTCTGCCACGTTGACTACTGAGTCATTAAGACACTACAGTGAGGATTAGGTGACAGCAATCAGGGTGCTGTGCATTCTGCCATTATCACCAGAAGAGTAGTATTCACATACTTCATATGGCTAATACCTGTTTTATGTTGTATTTTTATGTGTATATTTATGTGCAAAATTATATAGATATCAAGACCTAAAGTCAGAAAAAGCATTGAAACATCATTCCACCTAGTGGCTCTCTTGACCCTGCCTAAACCAGTGCTTGTCCAACAACTATTGATTGCATGTTTCAGTAAAATTTTGTTAGATGTTTTTTCTTCATAGTAGGTCTTGTTTCTGAAGTACTGCAAGTATTCTACTCTCTCTGCTGTTATGATCAAAAGCAGTATTGAGAAGAAGACCTAACTGTATCTCCCAAATGTTGTATGAATCAACTATTTTGAAAAGAATTAGCATAGAGATCAAGATTCCAAACAGGTAACATGAAACAGGGGCAAAACTATCCAACTGTTTGGATTGTGCTCCAAGTGTACAAGCAGAATGTTTTGAAATTAACAGTAATAACTAATATTGGATCAAATAAAAGCTCAAAGTACATAAAATCTTATTTAAATTCCAAGGGTAAAAAAAAGTTGATAGAATATATGCACTAACAGTTTTTTTATAAATGTTCAAATAAGAATGGAGAACTAACAGTAGATAAGGAACAACCAAAGCTCTAATATCACAGTATTAATGGCTCTGTTTTCATTGGTAGGTTCAAAATAGCTTTAAAGTATGATCCCAGGATTATCAGTGTGTATTCCACTGAGAGAGGAATGAATTCACAGTGGAGAAATGATAAATGGGCAGAAGCAGAATAGAACCTTTATAGCTCTTGCATCCTATTGTGGTGTGTTAACCACTAGACCCCTTTACCAGGAGTGCCCTTTTTTGATAGGGCGCTCAAGGGGACAAACTCAAGACTATTAAGTTTTACACTGGCTTTGGAAACTTAGATATTTGTACTGTAGCTCTTTTGTTGAAAGAACATAAGTTCAAGATTAGTGCACAGTTTGGAATTTAAGCAGTAGTACGCTGTAATACTTGGGTAACTGATACACAATTAAAACTATAAAGGATATTCCAAACATATTAGCCATGTGTTACTGAAGTTTTAAGCAAATGAGTAACAATATGGATTTCAGTGGATGCAGAAATAAAAGCATGTGTTGTCAAACTTCATATGAATAGACTTCTGTCTATTATCACAAACAGGACCTTTTTACTGCTCAAATGTAGGTCTCAACCTTTTGTGCAAAGTGGTTTTCTCTTCCTTTCCTTTCTTGTAGGAACTGTATTTTCTAAGGAAAAATGTTAAATAGGCAAAGAAGAAACTTGTGGTGGTGTTCTTAGTTCAAGGCAAAACCCATCTCTTCTGCACAAACCACACTTTGGCAAGGGGTTGTAGAGTGTTTTGAATGGATGGAAGTTAACTGACAAATGCATCCCAGGACTGTACCCATCTCTTTGTACCCGCAGCTTTTTGAGCTGATGCCTAAGAGCTGCTTCATTCCTGCAAATTGTGTGGAACCCTAGACCCATAGTACAGAGAAGCATAGGGGCCCCTCCAGTTAGATTCATGTAGAGCTCACTCTGCCCCCACTGGATTCAGAGGTAAAATGTCTGATGGTTTAAGCAAAACCAGAATTTATTCCCTATTACTGCACATCAGCAGGGAAGCCTCATTAGGGTTGGAAAAAGGGGTTTTGTGATACACATTCCACTAGTGCATGTGGACGTGTATCTGCCTTTCAGACTGAGCATATATATAGAAAATATTTTAGAGGGAGTTTTGACTTCCATGCTATTTCTGAAGTGCGTTATGAACTGGTGAGTTTATATAAATACTGCGCAACAGTGATAGCCTCCAAACTTCAAGGTTGCTTTATATATTGCGGTGACTCAGGGAGGCTGTTGGCAACGGAGCGGCAGCTCTGCAGCACTGGGGGCTGTGGGCGGGCGGTGGAGTCTTCTAAATACATCACACACAAACTTTCCGAAAAAGTCAAAACGCGATTTCCCTAATTGAATACAGTTTTATTCCTCCTGCCGCGGGGTTTTGGGGCTCCCTCTAGCGGGGAATTTTAGCGTTAGGAGCTTTTCTTAGGGGCTTGTTCTGCTCGGCGAGTTCCAGAGCTGAAAGACAAGATGGCTGCGAGCGCCTCCGGAGCTGGAGCTCCTCCCGCGCTCCGGGCCGGGCTGTTGCCGGGAAGTTAAGAGAAAAGTTAACATCCGCTATGCCCAAACGCTACGGCTGTGGCAGGGCTCGCTCCTTGGGAGCGACCGCTGCCTTTGCTTCAGCCAGCGCTGTTTCCCGGCCGCACCGAGCCCCGGCAGCCGGGGGTGTTTCCCGCCGCGGTCGGCAGCGCCGGCACGGCCGTGAGGGGAGGTGCGGCCCGAGCCCGCCCCGGGCCCTGTGGGCCGCGCCCAGCGCTCGCTGGCCCGCGGCGGGAGGCCGAGGCTGCCTCTTAACTACAGATTTTAAAAGTCTTGAGTCCTATTGTAATGAAACCCGTTTATTATTAAAATGGGAAGCGTTTTAGAGACTTCATTTACTCTCGATTGCTTCAGAGGAAATATTTTGTTGTAGAAAAGGCAAGATTTTTTTTTTCACTTTCCTCACTTTTTTTTTTTTAGTCTGTTTTACTTCCCCGTTCTCTTGTCTCAAAGCAGGCAAGTCAGAGATGAAAATGGATTACTACTGAGCATTTATACCAGTCTTAAATTTTAGTTTCCTTAGTACATTTTTTTTTTGAGGCTATGTTAATATTGCTTTTAATTATGCGTTTGGTGCTTATTTGACCAGATAGTGCCCTGCTCAAGTTCGCATTGCACGGAGAGTGTGTGCTTGTCATCCGAGATGTGTGTAAAACACCCGGGGAGTTCCTGCAAGGAGAAATGGTCGGCTGGGCTGCTGAATATTGAATCCAGCAGTTATCTTAGCTGCAAAAGTAATTAAATTTGATTATTTTTCTTATTATACTGGCACAAAATGAGAGTGGGAAAATATCACTGAAACAATTAAAACAGGCAGCCAAAAATAAGAGGGTTTCTTTTCCTTCCCATACCTCCAGCATAGTTACATTTATAACTGAGTATATGTCTCTTGTGGTCTCGATTACATCCTGTGTTTTTAGCTGGCAGCATTTCCTCTGCAGAGGCCCTGTTCTGTATGCCAGCATACATTTCTGTGTATATTAAAAGAACAGAATCAAGATGAAATAGTAAATGAAACTAAATCCCCCCCACCCCCCAAAAACTGAGGGTTTGATACTAATGCTTGGCACAAAATAAAAAGAGGTATATCTACCGTCATGTTTCTTTCTGTAAAAGCAGGGAGTCTTCTAGCTTTGTGTTGTCAAAGAAGATGGAGCAATTAATTTAAGTCATCAAACGTGTTCCACAGACCTCTCCCATTCTCTAGTATTTAAATATTTGAAGACTGTATTTTTTCAGTAGTGTTTGCTGAAAATGGAGCTTGGCTGCAAGTCCTCACCTACAGAAACATCTCTTTTCAGTTTGCATTGAAGCATTTTTGGAACAGTGTGCTCTGCTAACAGCTGTATTCAATCTTGAGTAAAATCACTTCCTGAAAAAAGTGAAATTAAACTTAATATACAAGCTTGCTTGGAATATAATACCATGGAGTTAGGGAACTTTGTGATTATGAAACTGAATCCTTTCACCCTGCTGAGGTAATTTCTTGTAAATTGTACGCTATGGAAATCTTTAATCAATGTCAATGTTTTTAAAGCTAAAATTCATACGATTCAAATGTGCTTTTTATTTCCCCTCACACAGAGGATTTGGTGGGTTTGCTTGTTTTATGTTTTAAAAAGAATTTTCTGCTGTGGTTGTGTGAGGTAGGAGAAGAGTTAGGGCACATAAAATGGCACTGTTACCTGCCCTAAGTATTTGGCACTATAAATCAGGTCATGAAAGTCATGAGACTGATCAAAATAGAGAAAGCTACATCTCATTCTGTATTAAAAAAAATCAGACTGTTCTTCAGTTTAATACTGCAGTGTTACACAGAAGAGATGGGAGATATTTCGTATTTTTAATGCGTTGAAGATGAAATATGAGATTCTTTATATATTTATGCTGTGATTCAAAGGTGGAATCTGAACTACCTGCGTATTGGTGAGTGTCGCTCTTGTGGTATAGACTGAAACTGTGGAATAATGCTCAGCTCACAGCCAGACTTAGGCCCTTGAGACTGAACCCAGCTTTTTGGAGACTGCCCTGCTCAAGGCACAGGAACTTAAAGAGGCAAAACAGAACCAAAAGCATCCACGAACTGAAGCAATGTGTTAGAGTTGTTGACACAAGTGTATTGTTCATGAGACTTCATGATCCAGGGCCTTAAAACAAGACCAAAAAGACAAGTCACCAAACCCAAATTGCTCAAATGTTTTTAATTAGAGGAATGGAATGTTTGAATCCTTATAGGGGCTGAGCAGCTGAGTCTGTCATTGGGACACTCCAGTAAAACCCTGCCCTAACTGGTGCCTAATTCTGTGGGTACCTAAGGACCAAAACATACTCTGTGTGTGTTTCTTCATCAGTAGTTTGGAAACAGAATATAAGGGAAAAGATTCAAGTGTGGTTTTCTTATATTTGGGATGAATGCCATAGCCACAGGCTACAGAGTTCCTCTTCTTCCTTAGTATCATTATTGCATTATTTTATATAAATCTGTGGCCATATTGATAGCAGAAATTGAAAGAGATCCATTCCTGAGTGCTCAAGGCAGCAGGCACTAGAATGGGGTCTGAGTGCTGGCTCCAGGTTGAATTTCGGGCTCCTGTTTCCATGGGGTATTCCAAATGTTTGTTTCTTCTGCAGCTTCTCGCATGTATGGTTTTCTTTAGAAGCATGTGTGGTTTCTCTTCCCTTTCCCTTTACTCATGGCATGAGTAACCTGAGGGCCTTCCTTGGAGCAGGAAATTCCAGGAGGGGGAAGGCCACCTCCTATGTGTTACAATAGCCAAGTGACTGACAAAATGCCGTTTAACTTCTCATGCTGTCAGCTTTAAAGAGAAACCCTCCTGTCAGCAGAGTTTTGCTTTAAAATCAATTTTCACTTCCTGATTTACCAGGATACAGCAGGAAAAAGAGTAGTTTACAAAATATTGTAAAATCTTTTCAAGTGTGAATGTGGTGGGGTTCTGTTACTTTTTAATATGCTATTTCACCTTATTGTTGGATTATCTGAATTCTTCTGTGAAAAATATAGGTATAAATTGCAGTCCAAATATTTGTACAAAAATACCCATTGGAAGTTTAATTTTAATGCAAATAAAAATAATTGCTATCACCCCAACTGAGTTCAGTCATAATGCTTAAGGAACCAGAGGCTGTTCCTTAGGGCTTTGGTTGCCGTATGGTTGGAACACCATATTTGAGTTGGATTTCTTGTAAAATGTAGAAATGCATCCTCATCTGCTGGATGATAAAGCCCTCTTGGGAACAGAATTAATTTTTTTCTTAGCATGGTTTCTCTTTATTTTATCCAAATTCATGTAACTAAAATTAAAATTTGGACCGCCCCAACCATTTCTTTTCGTTTTGCCGCCAACAAAAGAGCATTTTTTTCATTCTTGGTCCAAATTGTTAAGATGCCCCTGAGGACCTTTGTTTACAGTGTCTTCTCATTCTTTTTTTTTCCTTGACATTCTCCCCTCCCTCCAGCAGTGAGATACTAATTAAAGAGAGGACACAGTGACCCTGGGTTGTTTAGAAGTCACAGGGGAGTGGTGGTGGCACAATTACAAAACTGTCCCTGCAGGAAGTAATCAGGCTGGAGACCCAGGACAATACTCACTTCCATCACCTGAAAAACCCCTTCAATTTGGAGATCCATCCCAGAAGCAGATTTATTTTCCCTTTAATAAAGTATCTTCACTACAAACAAAGCCTCTGTATCTCTGTGTGTGAGTCTGTTTGACCAGGTTATTATACAAGTACTGATTTTCTTAAACAATTACTGAAAAATATTTCTCTTTAACAGTTTGTAAAGTAAAAGCAGTATTAAGAATAGCATGTTAGAATGCACCATCACATTTATGTTTAATTTCAAGGAAAAAGCAGTTGGTTATCTTTATATCACCCAGCAGGATTATGGTCTTATCTACTATATAGGAATTTTGCAATTTTATGATGGGTATTATTACTTAATTACTAGCTCATTGAGACTTGCAGTGTTTTACGAGCACCTAGCACCAGAGAAATCCGGGATTCATTCCCCGCTGGGTTTTGTAAACTGGACCAAAAAGTCACTTTGGATTGACACCTGTGAAAACAAGATTTCTGTTTATCCAGAGCACTCAGCCGCAGGGCATTCCCAGTGTAAGGTGAAGGCTGGGCCCTGCAGAGCTCTGCTGGCAGAGCCACGGAGGCTCTGCTGGAATGTTAGTGCAGCCAGTCAGAGAAATCAGCAGGCTCTAGGCCTAGCCCTCAGTCTTCAGCATTATCTGTACTCTCTTATCTTGTACCGTAAAAGAATCCAGCTGATTTCAGTAGCTCTCCACTTGGGCTGGCCTGCGCAAATCAGATTGCAGCATTGAAGTTAGCAACATGATACCCATCATTCCATTACATGGAAAAAAAATCCCACTGTCTGCAGGCTGGATCAGACTGCAGACAACATGCTCTTTAAAATGCATAATTAAGGGATTTTTTGATTTTTATCCTTATGGATTTTTGTTTTCCCAATTAAGAACAGAATTATCTAGGAGAAACATTTAGAAGAGTCCTGTGTGAGGCAGAGAAGAGAACACCATTGTGTCTTATTCCACAGCCTGAACAAATCAGTTTCTTAAAAATAATCTTTTAACTGAGGTCTTGTCTGTTTGGTTTTTAACTAAGTATTCTTGGAAGTATGGTGATACCTGGAATAATTACAAGTTTTTAGCGTGCTTATTTCACTCAACATCAATCTCTGCAAAAACACTTGTCAATTAAAACCAATTGTTTCTTTAGCCCAATTTAAAGTTTTAAGGTAATCCAAGTATGGTAGACATGGATCCATTGGGACAGTCAGTTCCACATATCTAACATGCATTTCACTTTTGAGTTAAGGGGTGTAAAAAATGTAAGAAAAAAAAAAGGAAAAAGGCAGTATATATGTATTTACAATTATTTTGCAAAATTTTTGATTGCACCAGTCAAAACCATTCTGAACAAATAGCAGGTTTTCTCTAAGAATATCTATATTCTAGATAGTAGGCACTAGAATTTTGATAGCATTTGTTCTGTAAACTCTTTTTTCCTTCTTACTTTTTAATGACCTATTGATGTCTCAGAAACTAAGGTTCTGTCTGTTTAGATTGGCTCATGGCCTTGCATCTTCAGGAAGGCACTATGCCCCAAGACCTAAACCATCCTGGAAAACAGATTATGTCCCTCCCTGCAGTGACTCCGTGACCCCTCGCACCTACCCGGGGTGTGAGCTGGCTGTGTAACTAGAGACCCACAAAGTTATTACTGTGTCTGGGCAGCAGGAAGAGCTAAGAGTATCCAATTCTATCAAAACCTAACACTGTGACCAGATGGGTGCCTGGTGGGACTGCGTGGCTATGCTGATGTGGCCCAGGTCGTGTAGAAGCACACACCAGCTGCACTGCTGCTGCTGAGGCAGGGTGCACAGTGCAGGGCTTACACTGTGGAGGCAGAGTGGTACCTGGAGCCTGCCTGGAACTCCTCTCAGCTTCCTGTGCTGGTGCCCTGTTTGCTGAATGCCAGCAGTGTCCCAGCGCTGCAGCCAGGTGGGGTTCCTGGCACTGTTCAAGGAACACACTCAGTGTCGCTGATGCAGCAGGCACAGCCCTGGGTAGAGCAGGGGTGACCAGCATCCTGCCAGGTGTTGCCTTTTGGCTATCTGGGCATTTGGACTATTTGTGGGAGACAAAGACAGGCGGTGCGAATATAGTGACTGCCCACAGGAAAGAGCCTGCTTAAAATGAGAGCATTGGCCTTTTGGGTACCATTGGGGACTGCTAGGTTGGAGTAGAAGGGAGGCAAAAAGGGGCTAAAAAATGCGTCCATTTGGATTATCTGTTTCAGAGCAGGACAGATGTTTGAGGCACAGCTATTGCTGGGCTAAAGTTGTCACCTTTCAAAAACTTGGGAAACAGATGACATGCAGTTTATATTTTAAGCCACCTTTACCAAGGAGAGCCCATTTGTGCCAGATTTTCACTGCATCGTATCATGAAGCTTGTGCAGCTTTGATCCAGCACAGAGTTTACTTGATCTTCATTTAACATCTCGGGGAATTACAGCATCATTGATTCCAACCAAAACGTGCCAGCCAGTGTTCTTGACATTGCTGTTGCTTATTGCACTGCCCATTTGACTGGATTGTTATTGTTCAGATTCCTTTCTGGTTTTGTAATGGCTGCATTTCACATTAAAGTTCAATGGTTTAATTAAGGAAATTACTGAATAGGAAGTTACTGTAACCATGATTTCAGCTGTTGAAGAAAGATTTGTCCTGCACGTGAGGAAATTTGTGAACCTAAGCTTTTTGTTAAACATGCAATATCTCCACATTGTTTTTTAAACCACTGATATTCAGATTGATAAATCACACCATTTTCCTTCTCTTTGTGGAGGCTGATTAGTTTGTTTCAAAGCATGTAGTGTACCACAGTGTCTTTCACTGAAGTATGGTTTTAAACAGAGATTATTTTGTTTGCAAGTTTCTTTTAGATTCGAAGACAAAACCAAGGACATTCGGTGTTTGCAAATGTCTCTGAAAATGAGAACATTTTATGTGCAGCTACGTAAACCCACGAGTAACTGCTTGCTTTCAGTTTTGAGGCTGGTCAGGGCTCTGCAGTCAGACTGCATCTTGATGTTGCTGTTCCCTCGGCAGTTGGGTGGGATTTAGAAGTTCTGCCTCTTTTCCCGGCTCTAGCCATCCTGGTGTGTTACAGCAGCTCTCTGCATCAGAACATTAGAAAAACATATATATGAATATCTACAGATTTAAACTGTATCAGTTTTATTTTCCACTTCATAGCACACCCACATAAAGCAGTTGATTCAGTCCCGCTAAGGAGTGTGGCAATGTCTGCTTTGAAGGGTGGAACAAGTGACTGGCATGGATGCGGAGAGGGAATGCTATGGCAGGGAGAGACATCTCTTAAATCAGGAATCAGGTCTGCTACAAATGAAATCTTAGTGAAGAAAAGGAGCTCACCTCTGTTCAAGTAGTCCCAAGTCCCCATTCTGCCAAACAGTGTTTATTGGTTTGATCAGCTACCAAATAATTGCAGTGGTACAGTAAATAGTATTAAGCACTATCTGTCTTAGGAAGCCTGGAGTTTCTCAGAGGCAGGGTTTCCTCTCCCCTACCCTGCCCCCCATATGTTTACTTCATAGTTTACAGTTCATGAAAGAAGCAAGACAGAGGAGTAGTCCAGCACAAACTGAGATCTGTAGGTAGATACCATAAAATAATTTTCCATTGTAGGATGAGCTGCCTAGCAGGCAATCGACAGTGCCAGTCAAGAAGTAGCTGTGGTTAATGAGAGGCACGTTGCCTGGCTGGTTTAGCATTTGAACAAAGGAGTTCTAGCAAAGTTTTGATTCAACTTGAATTTTATCAGCCAAACATAGTAGGAAATCAGTATTTAGACAATTTTAAGTACTTAAACCAACTGTACTTGAAGAATCTGAAGTATAGATTATAAGAGGATGCACAATTTTAAATGGCAATGTTATGGTAATACATTCTAGAATTAACCTTTTAGTTAATTTAAGACTGCCTTTTGTTTTGTTAAAAAATTAAAGGTCGTCTACAGTGGTGACATTTTAAAGGCCTAACCTGATTTTTTCAGTGGAAATAAACAGATTGTTTCTGTATCTTACAAAGACATTAGTAAAAACTACAGCAAGGAAACCGCAACATGAGTTGTTATTTGTGATGCTGCTTAGGCTGATTTGTGGCCAGGTATTACATATTTTGATACAAAATATATAATTACATATTTTGGTACAAAATATGTCATTATTGGGGTTTTTTTTGTTTTCTTAACAAAGATGCAAACTGGGCTTTATTTTGCAGTTGAAGTCATTTTTATCTCAAAGACTCAGCTTCTCCTATTTTTCTTTTTCATTCTGTGAGAATGAAGAAAGAAAAATCTGGCCAAATCTGCTGGTGAAACTAGGGCTTAGCCCACTGAATATAGTCACCAAGGGATTAATGCAGCTATCTTGTCCTTTTTTCACTCTGGCTTAGATCCTGCAAAATCATATGCCTACATGATTTACACCCATGAACTGTCATATTGTATGTTGTCGCTAGGAAAAAAAGGTTTATTCTATCTCAAGTTACCAAATACTGAATCAGATTTTAAAAAGTCAGAGACCTCATAGTGTCAGAAAAAGTTAGGAGTTAGTTACTGGTGGCAGGAGCAGTTGAAGTTGGTATTAAAATATAAGGATTTTTCTTTACTCATACCTCCTGTCGTTACATTTGTAGTTGATTTCAGAGCACTCCTTTTTCTCTGGGTAATGTCATTTCCATACATGCATGCACAGAAGTTAATGGTGTGCTTACACGGTCTGAGGCACTGTTGGGAACAACCCTTCTGCAGAATGAAGTAGCAACTTTAGTGGAAATATAATGAACAAGGGGATTAAAATGGAAGCATTTAGGCATATTTAGATTTCAACTTTCATGTCTTTTAAGTGATGTCTGTAATTCTGATGAAAATTCTTCTTGAGTTGTGAAACAGTGGGCTCTATTCAGAAAACAATCTAAAATTCCTTGGATGCAAAATGTATTTTTTCACTTAGTGCAGAATGTGATTTATATAACATCTCAGCTGACATGATCTGACATGTTTTTATGAATTCCTTTGCAAGGCAAAAGTGCCTCTAGTTGCAATTTATAGTAATGAGACTGTCTGCTGTAGAGTAACTGATTACAATGAAGGTATAAGAAGCAGGCATGTTTGCCTTTCCAACTCATTACCCTTTCCTTGCTTCTCGAGTACCTAAACCCATGTTTTGGAGCAGTGGTATCTGTGGGTCTCCAAAAGCATTCTGTTTGTCCAAACACATTTTTGTGTACTTCACCAAATATAGTCAGATAGTATTTTGGACTGGAGTTCAGCTAATTGGGTTGAATACTATATCTAACAGATAAATTTGAAAAATACAACAAAGCTCTGGCTGTAAACAGATTATGTAAACAAACATTTACATGAAAACTTCTCAATGATCTTTAGACTAGTGAATGGTAAATTGTGTCTTAGGGTCAAAAGCAATATTATGATAGTGCCCAGTTGTCTTTATTACGTACTTATGGATTATATTAGGAGACAAATGGACCAGATCCTGAAGTGGGCAGTTGTTTACCTGTGGTTTTGATGGATAAATAGCAAAAGCGTGGTGTGTATGCATGAGCATATATTCACAGATTCATGTTAAAATACTATTGAGAAAATTATCCAAATTTAAGTCCTGCTAGAGGAAGATCATCTTATTTCCTCCTAGTAAGTACTCATAGAAAGTTCCTGTAGCCATTTGCTGAAGTAATTTTTGTCTTAGAGCCCCATTCAGCAAACACAGCTGGGAGTTTTGCTCTTCTGAGAAATGAGTGTAGCAAGCTGTACTTGCAAGCACGGAGACATTGTGAAGATCTGGCCCCTGGGGAACTTAGTACAAAATTCTTTTTGAACATCCCAGAATGGAGAAAATCCTGACTATGCAGAGCCTCTGACAGAAGCTGCAATAGTGGAAGATAGGGGGAGGAGTTGCCAAGGCAGTGAAGAACTTCAAAGAACCCTGGAACTAGGGGCGAAAGTTCAGCCTAATTCTTGTGTTATCTGAACTCGCTCACCCACCTCTCTTGCAGTGCATCTGCATAACACGTCTGGGTCTGGTTGTTGCAATAACTTCACTTTTCTGGAATATGACTGAAAATGTATTGTTAAAAGAAATTATTGTCATTTGGTTGAAAATATTTCAAGAAAAATTCCATGAGGGAGGCCTAGACTGAGAGAAGCCACCCAGCCTGCTCCCAGGAGGGACACACACTTTCCCTTCCCCCAGCTGTGTGCTCCTGCCACTTAACTTGTGATGGTCTTGTTAGACACCTCAGTGACCCAACTCAACTCCCTGCCATGGCAGAAAGAAAAGCTGCTGGGTTAGTGACTTGAATCAGTAAGCAAAAGGAAGAGTGGATTAAGCAAAGGACTCATAACCATGAAGCTAGAGCAGGAGGGGGGAAAGGAATAGAAGCTTTCTTCCTTTTCAGCATCTCTAAGCATTAATTATATTGAGGAATAACTCAGTAAATCACAGAAGCACAGTGTAAGTGCTTTCATTCTGGGTGAAATCTGGGACTTGCTGGTAAATCTATTGATTAGACCAGGATTTCATTTCAGGTTTTATCTTTGATTTATGTGTATTGATATTCGTGAGCAGACCTTTGAAATATGGTTGTGCAGTATCTGATAAATACTTTGAATCCAACTCAAGAGAATGTGTTGAAAACAACTCTAAGAATCTATTTACCTAAATAAATTTAAAACTTAATTATGATGCAATAAAATATTTTCCCACCATGATTTGTGCTGCTGCCAACCCATGACACTTAGTATGGAACATCAGTAAATAAGTCTATGAGTTACTCCCTGAAATAAATTGTCCTAGCCATCTTGATTAATTTACTCATTACCGAACATAAATATTCAGATCATATCTGAATTTAAATTACAGAAACTCAAATGCTGGCAGTGAAGACACAGACTTGGGGTAGCAATGTAGTTGGTTGCTAGTTTAGATCAGAGCAGAAGTGGCAGAAGCCCACTGTTTGCAGCTGATGGATAGACAGTGTGGGGATTTGGGGTTCAGCTCCTGCTTTTCACCTGTCTGTGGTACATCAGCCACACCCTACGCCTTCAGGATCCTATAGCCCTTAGGGGAAGGGCTGCATCAGCAGGAGCTGCCCCCTTGTTTCACCTCTGAGGGTGGGCTCTGCAGGTTACTGGGCTGTGAGGAACCTTCCAATGCCAGTGCTGAGTGCCTTGATGGTGGAGGTCTCTCATTGCCATGACCATGAGCCAGATGATCTTTATGAGCACTGAACTTAAATGGGAGGAAGAATTTTCTTGTTTTAAGATGTATCTGTTGATCATTTTTTTCTGTGCTACATTGATATTGTGGAGGTGCTGCAGATGTAGCAAGTACACAATTTCAAAATTCAGAAGGGTAGAGCATGTACTTTTAGAGGAAAAGTACAATTTACAGCTTCTTTGGCAGACTGAAATACATAATGCCTCTCAGAAATGTAAGCTATTCCAGGTACTTCAGGAACTATTATATTGAGTTTTATGTGGATATTTTTATTTTAAAGATATTGAAAATGAGATAAGATTAAGGGTCATTATTGAACATTTGCTTAACTTCTGACACATTACTTTGTTTCTTCACTTTGTACTCTAAATTAGGTCATTAAAATCAGATTGTGCATTATAAACAACCATCTTTGTGTTTATAGGTGATTATAAAACAAACACAGAGGGTAAAGGCTGTAATTTTGAAACAGACAAAATTTATATGCCCCTTTGGAATCTATATGTAAATTAGTTTCTCACACTCCAGCCGAGATCATGTAAAGGGACCCCAGAGAGCTGGTACAGTGTTGATGGTGTACTCAGGAGAGTTGGAGCACTGTAAAGACATTTGCAGGTCAGAAATGAGGTTAATTGACAGGGAAATGTGTGAGGACAGGAAAAATTTGCACAGTGCTTGTCAGTGGGTAGAGCTGTCAGTTCTTCACTTGGCTACTAGTACGTGTCAAACAAACACGGCAGGACTTCATTTCAGGACAGGGAAAAAAAGCCGAGAAGAGTCATTTTAGGACAACAACTTCGGAAAGAATGGTGTTTTGTGGTTTTGTTCCAAGGTACCCACATGTATGCAGCTACTGTACACAATCCCCAGTCTGGCTCATCACTGCTGCTGGTGAGGCTGCTGCCTGCAGCAGAGCTTTGCAGAACAGGACCTGCTCTGGCTTTTCCTCGGGTATTCTTCAAGCCCATGCTTGAGTGTATGAGCCTGATTTTGCACTAGTGATTACAATTCCATCTTCTTGATGTGTCATATCATACATGACTTTCTCTGTCCTGTTCCTTTTTTTCCGTGTGTGTTATGATTCCTGCCTGCTCCTCATTGCATTAGTACCAAATTTGCTTACAATGCAAATAGTGCCTATTGACCATTCAAGCCTGGTCAATATGGTGAATAATGTCATCCAAGAAAACACAGCACACCAAAATTGAATGTACTGTGGCTAGAAAAAGCATTTTTTCTGGTTAAAAACCAGAATATATGACCTGCTTTAGAACCTCACAAAGTGAAGTTTAAGAAAAAATTTCTGTATTTCCAGATTTTGCTTCTTTTATTAATATCTGTATTAAAATGTAAATAAGTAAATATATAAAAATCAAATAGCTGCATGAAGTCATTGTTTCCTAGAAAATACTTAGCAAATATTTTTGCTTTCTTCTTCTATTGTTCCATAAATTTATTCTGCACAAAACATAAAAATGCACTGTCAAAAAAGCATGTCAAAACTGTAAGCTATTCTTAGTAGTCTCTTTTAAAAATAAATATTATCCAATGTAAGGTTGATGAACTTTCTACATAGTTAATAACTAAGCAGAAAAAGCAATATGCTTTGTCATTTTGGACAGACTTTATTATTTTATTCTATAATATATTCAGCAGCTGTTTACACACTTTGACTACTTTATAGTTTCAAACAAGTGTCTGGCAACATTATCAGGCTAATGGCAGAAATGACATCTTTAAGAGTCATTTCAGTTCATTCCACAAATGAGGATTGGATTTTGTCTTGTTTTCATTACTGGTTATGAGCAGCCTCCTTAAATTTCTCTTACATAGTAATCCTTTACAGTAATTATGTTTCATACTTGTGCTTCCCAGAATATACAGGGTATATTTAGGAAGGGCATTTGTTTGACAGTGGAAATGCTTCTATAAAGAAGTATCTTGTTGTGTCTTTCAAATAATAAATAGTGCTTTCCATAATATAAAATGCTGGCATGGCATTAGCAGGAGATTGTTTTGCTCGCTATGTTCATATTCTTAATACTAGTCATCAGTGAAGGAATGGCAACAATTATGTATAATTGTGCAATTTATATTTAGTGTCTTTCCAAGAACATTTAAGGAAGCATGGAAGGAATGAACAGCAAGCCAAAATGAATAGGAGTAAAAGTATGTCACTGGAGGTACAACCCCAGTGGCTACAGCAGATGCATTCTGTGAGCACTGCAGGGAGCACAGGACTGCTCTTTTTTCCAGTGAGCTGTTGGAGCTAAGGGAAAAACCTCTGCAGTATAGGTGATGGGAAAATCAGAGACAGGTTCGAGGACTCCCAGAGAGAATGATCTGATGCGTTCAGATTAAAAAGAAAATGTTACAGTGATTGTGCACACATATTTTATAATGAGCAATAATATGACTCTTTTTTTTTTTTTTGTATTCTAGCGTAGAGTATAAGTAATTTGGTATTTTGGTACCAGTATTTGAAATGATACAGCTGGAAAAGATTATTTGTTTTCCCTTTTCAGATCATCATGGGGATTTTTTTCTTATTGTTGAATATATTCATGTGAGTATTTTGAAGACTGCATTCTTAAACAACAGTTCTCATTGTGTATGCAATGCCTCACTCTTAGTAGATCATATACTTCTGCAGAAGTCATTGTTTCATAATAATTTTAGTTTTCTAATAAAAAAGAAAATTTACAGAAGATTTTATATATGAAGTGTTTGGCATGTTCACAACATTACTATGTCCCATTTCTACTGACTTCTCATCCTCCCTTAGCTAGATACAGATTTCTTTCATTACCTGCATACTGGGAATACTTAAATAAAAACAATTAATTATGAGATAACTTATCTCTGAAGGAGCTTCCCATGTAATGAAGTTTACTCTGTTCCTTTGGTTGTTAGAAATTCTTTTCATGCTTTAAGTTCTAATAGGTAAATTAAAGCCAAAATTTAAAAATCGGCTTCTGTGTGCTACTCAGCTTCATGTATCCCTTTATTAACACTTTACAGGAAATGCTTAATATCTCTCAAAGTTCAGCCCTGCATTCTGTTTCCTTGGCTTGCATAGGGTATTTAAAAGTATTTTTGCATTGTTGTGGCTCAGCTTCCTGCCTACTCTGGTTTTTATCTTTCTCCATATGACCATGTGTGATGAGAGGATGGATGCTCAGGGAACTGAATGGTGTGGCAACAGTTTCCTCAGTACCCTCAAGGTGGGGAAATGAGGTGCCCACAGTCACTTTTCCACTAGTGGGTCGTCAGAAGGCCCTGAAGTGGTCAGGAGAGCAGAGTTGTAAGGAAATTCAGGAGATCCAGTCTGGACTCACAGGGGTTTGCAGTAGACTGTAAGTTTCCCATTTAAAGCAGATCCAGGGCCGAGAGACCATCTGCCCTGCAGAGGCACTGAATGCCCTCAGGGGAAATAGCTACTTTGGTTGAATTTTGAGATAAATAAGGGAAGCCATGAATTTGATTTAGAACAGTAGCAGCTTAAATGCGTAGAACTGTTTTTAAAATAATGGCTTAGTTTTGCCAGTCTACTGTTTGTTAAGATTGATAAGCATTACTGGAAAGATTCTTGAGTACTTTCAGTTGTCTCCAGGTTCCCAGACAAGTCTTTCTTTCTGTATTTATAACCATCTCTCTGCAAACCTACAAGCAAACAAACAAAACTCTCCATGTAAATTGCTACATTGTATTTCCGAAATGCACCAAAGTTCCTGGTAAGTTTTCCCTTTTTTCCTGAATAAGCAACTCTGGGTAATTTAAAGAAGCTCTGAATGACTTAGAAAGGGGGCACTCTTAAACCCTGTGGTCACCTTTTCCCCTCAGGATCATAAGGAATTGCTCATTTATAACTGCAAGCAGCAATATGCCTGGCTACCTGCAAGTCTGCTCACACCTGTTGTATACAGTTAATAACAAAGTCCTTCAAAATATGATTTTTATGATCATATTTGCATACATTTTACAGATTAGTCATCTCAGTTTTGGCATTACTAAGTCAGTAAGACTGAGACTGTTCTTTGCAAACAAGGCATGCTTCTTGCATCTCAGAAAATATGTCAGAAAACCGTTGTCAGTACTTGAACTGATGTATCACTGCGCAAGGACTGAAAAGTCCAGGCACTTACCTTGATCTTTATAAACATAATCTCAAGTACAGGGTTTTACAGAGAAATAATTTTGCCTATGTTCGGGAGAAGGAGCAAAGCAGCTTTTCCATATGAGCATAGCTTCAGATTGGAAGGGACCCCGGGGGATCTCTTGTACAACCTCAGCATCAGCAAAACGATCAGGTCAGGTTGCTTTGGGCTGTATGTATTCTGGTCTTGGAAATGCTCAAGAATGGAGAGTGCACAGCCTCTCAGAGCAATGTCTGTCTGTCCTGATGTCCAGTCAGAAACTTGCTTGTTTCAATTTAGCTCGGCTGTCCCTTTCTCTCCAGACACACTGCTGTAAGGAGTCTGGCTCTGTGTTCTTGATAACATTGTCAAATCTATTGGAAGGCAGCTATTTTCCTGTTTGAGACCAAAATGAAGACAGATTAATCAAGCCTTTTAAAAACAACAGATAATGTTGATAGGCACATTAGCACTTAGGAAATTATATCAAGTTTTCTTCCCAGAAAATTCTGTAATGAGTTTTTCCTTAACAAAAATAAATAATCAGATACTGTTAGATTGTGATCTAGTAGATGTTTACATGATCATATTTGTTGTTATGTGTTTTCCTAATATGTTAGGAAAGAGAGTACTAGTAACTGAGAGAAATGGGCCACATACTGAATCTAAGAGAGGGAAATTGTGTCCAAATCACAGGAAGCCTTGGGACATGTGACAGCAGAGCGAGCAAGACAGCAGCATTTCAGATACTGCTTTGAAATATTCTTGAGAGCCTTCCCTGGTGTGACAGTGACTGAGACCAAATCGAGCATATAGTGTTTACATCTCTCCAGATCTTCCCTGGGGGGTGGGGCAGGAAGAGCAGAGGGAAGGAAGCAAGGGAAGATTGATGGCTTTTGAAAAGCTTTTCCCTGCGAGCGGAAGGTGTGGTCACTATACACATCTCCAGCTAACAAAGCCCTCCCGTAGGTGGAGCAGACCTAGGCTTTGTCACCCCTTTGTGGTGACTGCAACACTGTCCAGAAAATTTTTTTTTTGTTTTTTAGTTGGGAATAGAAATCTGAGCAGGAGAAGTAGCCTGTCACTGTTCCAGTTTGTACTGCTTTAAGACAATTCTCCAACACTGAGTCTGATTGTGACATATGTGGCCAAGGGTTCTGAAATAAGTCAGATCAGAGCACAGATCGACTGCTGTGTGTGGCACATCTCAGGAAGGCATGAGCACACAGCTACATTTCTGTCAAATTAGGCCACAGGTACATGAACATATTAAGCCAATATAATCCAGTACTGCTGCCAAAACAAGCACTCCTATCCACCCTCTTGCCCCTGCCTATTTTTGCTCACTGCTACCTCCTCCATTACACTGGCACAAGCAGCAGCACAGCTGCATGCTGAACCTAACAAAGGAAATGATCTGGAAAAAAATCGAAATGATCAGAGAAAAGAAAAACACAACAGTTTCACCCAGAATCAGTTGCTTAACTGTTGCTTTTTCAGTATTGATGCCAACTAATGTTGTTGTGAAGCAGGCATGAGGCCTTAACCAGGCTAGGGAGTCTGAATTTATCCTAGCATTAAGCCTCTGGCATTAGCTTTATGCCAGCAGTGGGAATACGACTGTTCCGTGATCCAACATGAAGTTAGGGTAGTACAGACAGACAGTACCTGACCTGACATAAAATCTGCTGGTACAAACTTATTCTATCAAATAATTTCCAGTGCCAGCGATCACCATGTGGCTGCAGTGCTTTTCATCCAGTACTAGTACACCTTAAACTTGTGTTATCAAATTGAGGCCAAATGGAATGAGATCCATTTTAGGACTTGAAAGAGGAAAAAAAGGAAAGTTATGCAGAATGTAGTTCTGCCAAGGGTTGATGCTTTCCTATTGTTTGCTGTATTCAGATGGGCTCTGATCTGTAGTAGAAATATATTAGGATACCAAAATACTTAGAGATTATTTCTAGGGAAGTCAGTAATTCAAGATTATATATTTTTGTAAGTACTAGCATTTTCAGATGTTATTTGGCTTTTCAGTAATGAACTACCTGGCAATTTTCTGTTTCTTCCCAGCTGTTTCCTATGGCCATGTTGGGGTGTATGGGATCGGGGCCACCGTATTGTCAGAAAGAGGAAGAGAAACCAAAAGGTGCCTGATGATGCATGTCCGTGGCAGAAGCTCTTCTACAGTGTCGCTGATCAGTCAGTTGCCTGACAGAGCTATAGCTGTGGACTTTCTTAGAAACTACATTGTCAGCATCAGTGGGTAATGTAAATATAGTAATGTAAACAGTGTAGAGTACCAGGAGTGAAGTTGGGAACTCCTTGCCTCCGTATGTCCCTGTCTTGGAGCCTAAGAACTGTAACGTTTCGTAGGCCTGAATTTCGTGAGGAAACTGAAGAATTTCCCTTCACTTCCCAAATGCTGCCTTGAGGCACCGGAGAGGGCTGTGACCGGATGTTCCTCCCCCCTCCCCATCCCTAGTCAAGAAAAACTTAGGAGAGTTAAAGGGCGCAGTGTTTGTCGCCTCGGAGCGGTTAGCCCCGCAGCTGGGGGGTGCACCGAGTGCGGCTGTCCCCGCTGCAGCCGGGGCTCCGCGGGATGTCCCGCTCGGGCCGCTCGGGGGTCGGGACCCCGCTGGGCGCGCCCCGCGGCGGAATGCGCGGCACGCGGGCCCGCTGCCCCCCCGCGCCCCTCTCAGGCGCAACCATTGCGCGGAGCGGGGGGGTGTCCGCGCCCGCCGCCCCGCTCCGCGCCTCCCCTGGCGCCGCGCCCCGCTCCGCGCCCCCTTCCCCGCGCAGGACGGGGGGGGGGCGCGAGCACCGCGCCCGCTCCGCGCTTCCCCGCCGCGGCTCGGCGCTCCCCCGCCCGCTCCCTCCCTCTGCTGGGCGGTGGTTGAGGCCGGCGGGAGGTGGGGCCGGGCTGGGCCGGGCCGGGCTGGGCTAGGCTGGGGCAGCCGGCGGCGGTCAGCGGGGGCCCGTGGATGGCAGCCTGGGCGGCCGCCGCGGGATAGGGTCGACGCGGAGCGGGGCCGAGCAGGGCGGGGGCCGAGCGGAGGGTTCGAGGAACCGCAGCCGGAGGAGAAGGCACGGAGGCGGAGAGCGCCCTGCAGCCCCGCCGCGCCGCAGCCCGGCGGCCGCCAAAGTTGCTCCCCATCCCGAGGGGGAGCAGGGGATCAGGCGGGGCGATGATCTTCCCCAGCAGCAACAGCAGCGCGGCGGGCGGCGGTCGGACCCCCTATCGGAAGCAGGTAAGGGAGGGTGTGTGCGGGTTTGTGGCACCCCCGCGTCTCCCCCCCCCCCCTCCCCCCGCAGCTCCGAGGTGCTGGGGGAGGAGTGGGGAGAGGAGTGGCTACTGGTGTGAGTTGCGGCTCGCAGGCTGCTCACTTCTCGAGAGCTGGTATTGAAAAAAGAAACTGTCTTCTCCTTTTTAATTTTTTTAACCTCCTCTGAAGAGCCGCGCTGTGACCTTGGCGAGTGCCGGGGCGGCCGCCGCCGGGTCACCTTCGCGGGGCGTGCGGGGCGGTGCGGGGCGGCCGCCTGGGGCCAGGCGGGTGCCGACCCCGCCGGGCTCGGCAACAGGTTAGAAAGGACCCGGTGTCGCAACAGCGAAACTTGGGGCTGGATGTGTTTCGCTCGGCGTGAAATGAGCGAGGGGATCCGGGCGCATTTTTTCTTTCAAACAACGCTCCAGAAAACCTCCGCCGCCCTTCGGGTGCGCCGCAACTCCTCCCGAGGGGGGCACAGGAGGGACCCTGTGACATTTTACGGGCAGAGTGATCTCTGATAAGCTCGGAGCACTCGCATCTATGGAGCTGTACTGAAAGAGGTATTTCTTTGTTTGTTTGTTTAGTCGCTGGAAATAAAATATTTGAAATAGTTGTGTTACAACCTTGCTGGACCGTTTGTCTTTGACTACACTTTTTACTCACACAAGATGCAATGTTGGTATTAATCTTACATTATTTACTGCTTAGTGTGTTATTTTTCATTGACTCTTCGATTAAATTTAAAAAAGAAACAAAAAACTCTTACATTTAAAGTTAATGGGAAAGCGTACTCTATGTGCGTGCCAGAGGGTAAATGGAGTAGAGGTCACTGACAAGCTACCGGCTTGACAAAGCATGCCAAAAATACTATGGCAGGCTTCTTTTCAGGTGAGAAAAAATCCTTCTGTGTCTCCTGCACTTAGTAGCTGAAACGAGTAATTTGACAGGTTCAGTCAGCAATACTGGGGAGGTTCGTCCTATTTTGCTAGGGGTCAGAATGCATTAAGGGTAGAAATAGGAAATCAGATATCACTGCTGCACACAGTGGAGGACTTCATATAAATCATGGGGACATAGGCTTGGAAATTTTGATCTCTTGGGGTGGCACATGGTCTGTGTAGCTAACCTGCTTGACAGTGAAAGTTGGACTAATATTTTCTAAAAGGTTAAGTAAAAATTGCTATTTCCTTTCTCCTCCTTGTTATTTTATAGAAATGTCTTTTTGATAAGAATCACTGGTGTGTTATCTCAGCAGCGGTCTGCAGATGCTGCCCAGTGCATGGAGTTATCTTTGCATCTTGTAGTCAAAGTGTTCAAGTCCATACATAACAAAACATGCTTATTGTGAGCGCTGGTTTTGGTTTGTTGTTAATAAATGTCCTGGATACACCCATGCTGATCATCTTGTCTGGTGCTCCTGCATACTTTATAAATGAAGCCAGTGCATCAGATACAATTTCGTGCTCTCCCTGAGAGGACCATTAATCAAGGAAGGCCCCTTGTGTGGCTGTGCAGTGTGTCGGGTGCGGGGCAGGGTGTTGGCAGGAGCCGAGGGCAGTGGGGCCAGGCCTCGTGCTGGCAGGGCTGTGTTTTATGTGCGGATGTGAGTTTGCCTGCTGGTCTGGAGCAGGCTGATAAGATGCTCTTCTTTTCACAGTGCACTCCTTAGATTCAAAGAGCTAAAAGGGCTGACTAAATCAGAAAAACAAACAGACCCTTTTTCCCCAACAGGCAGAGAAAGAAATGAATGCAGGGGTATTATGTGGGCTTAAGACCCTGGGTACCAAAGGTTTCTTTTGTTAGTGTGTCGCTATTCTCTGCTCAAACACTTCCTACATAAGGAGCCAGGGTCTGTGCTTTTCTGCTGTTAAGTCCATGGAAAACGCCTATTAGCTTCATTCATGTAGACTCACGTCGATTAGCCATTGGCTTTCTGATCTCCCTTTCACTCAGGCTTCACCTGCAGGGGTGAGCTGATGTCAAACAGTGCTGAACAGCACTGCAAGCCTAATTTTCCAACCCTTGATAATTAAGAAATGTTGAGATTAAATCCCTGTGTGCTCTGTATAACCCATATTTAGACAATTGCATTGTAGTTGAGCTTTAGCCTGAGACACTAGGTACTGTTAGTGTAGGAAAAGTTCTCAACCAATGTCTCTAAAAGGAGTAACTGGATTTCCTATGCTAACAGTGTGTCATATGTGAAGCTGAAACCATTTAAAATAACTTATAAGAGAAATTAAAATGTTTTGAGCAGCTTGTCTCTGTTGGTATTTCAATACATATCAGAATAATAAAAGAACACTTCAAGTTCAGTATTATCCTGTTTCATTTTTAAGCATCTATAGCAGATTCAGTTGAAAAAATGAGTGATTAACTGATAAAAGGCAAGGTGACACTAAGCTGATTTATTTTTAAGACATTGTAATATAATGTGGATTTCTACCTTAATTTAAAACATTGACAAAATGCCATATAGGTAGAGTAGGTTCAGATCTTTACCCATACTCTCTTTTTGTTTTCCCAAATAACTCTGTTCTGTTTTATAAACAAATATGTGCCTATAATATTATGTTTGTTACCTGTAGTATCTACACTGTGTAACTCTGGCTTGTAGGAGCGAGTTAACATTCTCAATTTCAGGTCAGATTTGACTGGCCTGATCATCTTCTCTCTTCTAGAGTACTTGTAAGAATAGTAAAATGTGGTCTCTGCTCAAAAGGATTTCCTGCATTATGGACAGACAGGCATATTAAAAATACTCTCACCAGGCTTAAAATTGAGACATTGCTTAAATGAGTGACAGCTCGTCTGAGAACTAATTTGAAATGCAGATGTAGGTCTTGTTAAAGAATGAAAGCCACACAATATCTGCAGTAATAACCTATCACAACACTCATAGCCATACATCCTGTTTGAAAAAGGTGTAAGCTAAGACTTTTGCTATCAAGGTTATTTGAGCTATTGTCAGGAATGCACGTGTGTGCATCCGTAATGAAAAGGAAACAAAATGACATACAATGATCTGCTTAATACAGGCTTTTTTAGCTCTTGGTTTGTTGAGAACAAGATGATTCTCTGTCCCTCCTCCCACTTTTGTCATTCTCATGTAAATTGGGAGGCGCTCCTCTGAAGTAAATATTTCTACACTCTGTAAAATTATCGTAAATGGAAAATTAGGCTTTCTCCTGCCATCTGCTCCTTGAATCTACAGAGCTACTCCAGCTATTTGATTAGGGATTTTAAATTGCTTTGTGCAGGGAGGTTCCTCTGCTCTCAGGTTTCTCCAAGAGGAAGCCAGAAGCAGCTCTGGAGGCCTGGGAAGGAGACGAGTGCAGGGTCCTACCAGTGTAGCCTGGGTGCTCAGCCCAGTGTCTCTGTGCCTTTTAAGAGCTTTTCCCTGTAAGGGTGATTCTTGTTGCATTTTGATGAGTGTAATGTTTGTCTTGTCAGCATGAGGAGATTTACATAGTTTGCTGCTTTTCAGAAGATTAACTGGGTGTAGCTGCACGTGAGGAATTTAACACTGATTTGAGGTTTGGCCTGTGTATGGAGGGACAGACAAAGCTTTTGATCAAACTTTTAATGTAGCTCTGGTAATATCAAGTGCTATGTCGCAGGTTAGGTTTTCTAAAAGTTGAAGTTTAGGGTTGGTTTCTAATGACAGTTAAATGGAGAAAGCTTTTGCCAATCTCAGGCTAAAAGTGTAGATTAGCCTTTCACTCTATCTATAGGTTTAACCGATTGAGAAGCTACACCTGCAATCCTACTTTATGATTTCCCAGTCGGCGCTGTGTGTGGTGTCTGTGTGTGTGAGAAGGAACCTCATTAAACTTGCAAGACCTGAGCATGGTCATAACTCAAAACATGCAGCTCCACGGGGCAGCCTGTGCCCAGGGGGATTTGACACAACACCTCCTGTGTGTATGGATGGTGCTGCGGCGGGGGGCAGGCTGAGGTGCCTCAGATTGAGAGGGTATCTGTGGTTACAGAAATAAACGGGATTCGTTTCTTTTTGTTTCTTTTTCTGAGAACTATAAGAATTGTAATTTTGTATCACTGACTTGGTGACTGACTCTATTTCCCATTACATTGTATACAATGTTGAAGGATCACAGAACTGACCTCCTACATTAAGTATCAGCTACTTTAATTTTTTCAGCGCATCTATAAGATTGTTTGTGAAGTTCTGCTTTATTCTCAAGGGAGCAAAACTACTCAGTCAGTGGGTTTCTATACTTGTAGCAAAACGTGAATGAAAGAAATAAAAGGTAACACCTTATGTTGTTCACGCATGATGTTATAGATTATAAAAAGTGATATAATTGTCTTATCTGTATTTGGCAACTTGAAGTTTTTGTTTAGTATTTCTAACAGGGTGAACAATACATTTTTGTCTCTTTGGAAGTGTTATTGTTTAAAGTATGTGTCTTTGCCATTTAGTTTCACATGGAAGGGAAGATAGAAGTCTGTGTCTTGAACATCTGCTGTTTTGTTTTGGGTTCATTTTTTTCCCCTGAAACTTCCAACTGTTAAAAAAATTGCTTGAGTTAACACATTTCAGAAGAGTTAGATCCTTTAAACTGTAACTGCTGGCAGGGAGGAGAGGGGAAGGAAGGAAGGGAGTGGAAAATCCTTTCCTGCAAGCTTGAGATGGCTCCTAAAACATCCACACAGTGGTGCAACCAAGTAAATAAAAATAATGATCATTTGACATTATAACCATCTCGGTAAGCTTTCCCCCCCACTTTTAAATGTGTGGTTGAAACTGACCTTTGTTTGTTGCACGAGGTGGTGTACAACAACAGAAGTCAGTGGAGACTAGGAACCTCTAGTGGATTTCCCTCACGGATCTGTTTCCAACTTCTTATGAATGTTTTTCTCCTTCGTACAGCCAGTTGTTTTAAAACATCTTACTTGGGGGGCAGTGTGAAGGTTTATAAATCTGTAATCCTAATGAAGAGGTGCATGGAGAGGTTTTGATCTTGGAAGAAGTGTTGGTCAGAAGTATTTAAAAAAACCAGCAGAAGCATATTTGAAAGTTCTTGAGCCTTGTTGAAGTAATTGTGAGTTATTTTGCATATGTTTCAGAATTGCAGCGTACTATGGTAATTATAACAGCCCCGCAGAAGCCACTGTATTTGCAGCTTGCTGATGCAACAGGAAAGGGAAGGGATGAGTTAGAAATAGAGGAGAAACGAGGAGGGGAACCATGAATTAGATAAGCACAAGCCTCCTAACCCAGCAACTTAGGAAACATACACACAACAAAAAGATCATGTGCTGTAAGGGCTGGTTACTGTGATTAGCACAGCTTTAGCTGTTTCCCTCAAGAGACTGCAGTTAAGGCAGTGTAGCTGCAGCTGTATATTGACTCACAAAGTAGTTTTAAACTGCAGCTGAAGTAATTGAATGCTGGTGAGAGATTGCTTTAAACAAATTCAAGATTACCTGGGTTTGTGGCAGTTTGAGTTAGTTTATTTCTAGGAATTTAAGTTTAGTAGCTTTTATTACTCTTTATGTAAATTGATTTTTAATAGTGAAACTCTATACCAATTTTAAGACTTAACCTGTGCACTAAGATGTGTTGGCTTAAAAATATCTAGCAAGTATTTTGAAGTCTTAGAAGCTCTTCAAAACAAAAATATAGTTGCAACATTTCAACAATGTCTTTTTTTGGAATTTATGATGCAGCGTAAGGATATATCATCTCTAGGGTCTGTTGTGAAATAATAGCTGACAACTGCAGAAATTTATAAATACATCACAATATGATTTATAATAATACCTTTTTGTTCATATGTTCTCATAAAAGCCATGGTGTATGCTTAACAATAATTGTTTAGGAAATCACTCGTGTGTCTTATTTGTTTAAAGTATTCTGCTCTAGAAAAATGATGTGTCAAATAGAGTGGATATTTAGAATTTACTTCTTTGATAGAATTGTAGAACTTTGTGAGGTTGCAGTGGAAACAAGCAACACTTTGTTCTGGGGAGCCTCCTTTGGGCTTTATTTTCCTTTGCTGAAGAACAGCAGAAACACGAGGACAGGGTGAGCAACAAACTGAGTCTAGCCTGATGCTTACCTGCTTGTGAAATGAAATGCTTCTTTACTGCAACTAAATATGTGTAACTTTATTTCACCATTGATTCTGTTTCTTTACAGTGTCTCTTATTGGCAATGGCACTTTCACACCTTATTGTGTGGGGTTTTTTCTGCTTAGATGAGAAGGGAATTTATTTCTTTCCTTACCTTCTATTGTTTTCTCAGATCAGAATCTCCTCTACCATATGGTGCTTTGTTCTATAAAGTGTAAACATGAGTCCTTTGGTTAACTACAGGTCATATATTCTGTCATTTGGGTACTACAGCATAACAATGTTAGAATTCAGTCCTTTAGGATATTCAAGGTATGTGTATGGCACTGCCATTTTTACTGTGCCTGAGGAGTGAAATCTAAGGATTCAGGTGGGAGTTTGGATGAGCGTTACAAGGGAGCTTTTCTCAGGATTGTTTGTCACCGCAGGGCACTTGTCATGCCTGTGGTCTTACCAGCTCCCAGGAAGGCTGCTGCAACTTGGTGAAGGATTATCCAGTTATCTTTGAAAATCTAAAGCAGTGTTCATAGATTCTTGGCTACTCTGAGGTGATTCACAATCCTGCTTTAAGTTTTACTTGACCCACAGAAACTTTATCAGGTTGTGCTTGTGCCACTGCAACAATCCAAAATCACTCCAAACACCAGGCAGGCAAGGGTAAAATCAAATGCAGATCCTTGTTAACGAGTCCACAAATAAAAATACAGAATTCTTAAAAGGGAGGAATGGAAAAAACCCCCCGAACAATATAGTAGTACAGGAACTGGAAGTTTCCTTTACCTGATATGCAGGCATGTGGCACACAACCTCCAGTCTTTTCAGGGAGACTGGTTACTGTCCAACCCTGTCACCTCAAGTTGTGTTTGGAGAAGAGACTCTGATCTAAGGCTCTGTATTTATCTGTATTTTATTTGTACTTAACCCACTTGAAGGGGGTAAAGGGTAGATATTGCTTTTTATTTTGTAAGTTGGTGATGCCTCTTTCAAGGCCATAGGTTGTTTTTTTCTGCTTTGGAAGCAGTGATGTCTCTTGGGCATCCCCAGGTGCAATGCTGCCCCAGCTTTGGAGTGCTCTTTAGCTGAGCACTAAAGAGATGGTTGGTGTGTTGCAAAGGAGATGCCATGTATGAAATTATGAAGGAATTTCAAGTCTTGTGGTGTTTTTCTTTATGTTCTGCCTGTGTGTACAATTTGCTAATAATGCTTTAAACAGTTGTGCAGCAGGTATTTTGGTGGGCTACTGTGGATGTGGGGGAGACCCTGTCACTTCAGCTGCTGCAGGTGACTGGCAGGTGTGTGTCACCTGTGTGCTCACCTTTGAGCACGGCCATGGTGACCCATTTGGAACTGTTTGTATTGCCACATGCATGTGTGCTGTTCTGGCTTAGCTTAGCTAATCACTTAGCCAAGGTTTTAAATAACCTATTACAACATGAAACTCTTTGAAGTATGTAGTGTAGAAGTAACATACAGTACAAGCCTGTGTTAACTCGGCCCCGTGGCTGTGCTGTGGGAGAGGAGGGACATGGTGGCTGTGCCATGCCCTGGCCAGGGACTTTCCTCCTGTGAGCCCGAGAAAGCAGCAGCCATGCTGGATAAACCTGGGCTTTGGCAGAGCCAGCACACAATTCCATGGATTTCTGTCTGTGCGAAAGCAACCACCAGCAGACAGGATCCTTTGAAGTGTTCAGTGGTCTGTCTTCCAGATAAGTTCAAGAAGAGTTTAAAATTGTGGGTCTGAATTTTAAGACTCCTGCTTATGCCAGTGCATATTTACATAGCCAGTGGTGCCACTGCATGGGGTGAGACTGCTGACATCAAAAAGTGCTTATTGAGACAGAGAACCAGAATACTTCTGAATTTCCCCTAGGAGAAACCTGAGTTGAATAGTTGGGATATCATGGGGTTAGTGTTAAACTCTGGTTCAGAATCAAATGGTATTTAAATTGCTTTAATATTATTCCACCCAGTCTGTTTGGTTTGCATGTTCCTTATTATGATAGTATTTGTGCTTATTTTAAAATACTTCTGTGTAATTTGGAAAAAAAATTTGAGACAGGTATTAAATAGGATTATTTACTAACCTTTGAAACAGGGGCATTTTTTTGGCATATATTTAGCATTCCAGGAGACATATCTCTGAATGCTACTTGTGAGAAACACTTATCAAAACTGAGGTTTCAGAAAAATATTTCACTTTACAAAAATATAAATTATAAGATTTCTTTATAGTCTTAGGGTATCAATGCCTCCAGTGCATACATATACATGTAAATATTCCAGAAGTAGGGATATTTTTTGAGATGAGAGGACCAGTTATATCCTGCAATACTGAGGAGCTATAGAATACATTTGAAATCTTCAGTAATTTTAATGGTGAATAATACTAAGATGTAATTCAGTATATAGAATTTCAGCTGGTTAAAGGGGCTAGTGATACCTGGGGCACACTGTGGCACCAGTAGAAGAATGCAGGGGCTTTTTAGTGGTTTTTTTTTTTAAGTGCTCTAAGAGCTGCTCCCGTTCCCAGATACAATATTCTACAATGCTGTGGAGGCTAATGCAAGTTGGAAATGGTTAAGGAAGTAATTGTTTCAGCATTAGGTCAATATTTTAATTGCTGTAGTGACAAAATCTTGTTAACTTTGGAAACAGACTTTGTCAGATTGCCAGCAAACATAATGTTCTTAGATCTCTCAGGTGTGGAGTGTCATGGTCTCAGTCACTAAGGGCTACAGACTGGTGTAGTCATTGTAAAAGGCACTCTGGATTTTCATGTAACTGTTCTTTGTGTATTCTGGTAAATTGTTGGAAATTCCCTCCTCTAAGGCTCCTGACAGTTTAGTGCTTTCTGGTTTACAGTTTCTGTTGCCACTTTATTATTGTTTTAGTATTATTAATGTAGGGGTTGGGTTTCAGTATATTAGATGATGTAAAGAAACATCTAGCCTGTGTGTCTTATCCTTCTGACAAAAACCATTATTTTGGTGTGACACTTCTCTGTTGACCCTCTTTCAAAATGACTGAATCCATCTCCACCTTCTTCATTCCCTGAAATAAGTGCTGTGTTGTGTCATTGTCCTGGATAATAGAAGTCCAAGGTCAGCCACACCTATAAAGGTTATTCATAAGGATTAAGATGGTGACCTGAAGTTCAAAATGGTTCTGTCACTGATATTTTGGGGAATCTTAACTAAATTGTTAGGGTTTGACTCTTCAAAAGATACTTGTTAATATTAGTTTCCTACATCTCAGATTTTGCACAGAAATATACTAACACCTACAGGTGGTTCAAATACTACAGCAATTAGGACTAAATATCTTGAAAAAAAAATTATTTATATACACATGCACACATACCTACATAGAAGTCTATGTTTGTCTGTCCCTGAAGCTCAGAATAGAGCAGATTATTTGGAATGCTAGAACTGTGTTCAAGTTCTGCCTGTCACATACTGTGTAAGTAGTTTCTTTATGGTCTGTGAGAACATTCACCTGAATGCTACTATTGCTATTTCCAGATAATTAGCAATGTTAAAGTTCACTTTGGCAAGAAACTGTATTGTTGAAACTATAGTTTTCGAAGAACTCTAGTTTTCAGAGGTTGATTAACTGTTAGCAATAGGTACGTTTATTTTATTTAAGCAGATGTTTGTTGGGCAGGAAGGCAGTCAACCATGAAAATATTACTGAGAACAGGAATAACTCCCTGAAGTTCAGTGGCTAAGATTTTACAGAAATTTTATCTACTTGTCTTTAGTGGTTCTATGTCCTTATCTTTCCTATGAAATGAACTTCCTTAGGGTTTAGGGGTTTCCCCTTTTTTTTTTTCCTTTTTTATTTTTTTTTTACTGGGAAGTCCTTACTCCATTATTCTGTTGTCCCATTTAAATTTTGAAATCAAATTAAATTGCATAAATTCAAAATTCAAATATTTGGGATTTTTTGTTTGTTTGTTTTTAGGTTTGTGTTGTTTTTTTTTAAAGGAAAAGCAGTACGCCATCATTCAAGTTATGGTGACTTCTGTAGTGAACCAGTGCTGGTGTACAAGATTATTAGTGTTAAATATCCAACTGTTATGCAGATGGATAAGCTGCAAAGGTAGAATTACTGCTAAGAAAAGTGCAGTTGAATGTACTTATTGAAAATGTGATTCCTTGAAATTGTCCACAGTGTAAGACAAACCTGAAAGCAGTTTCTAAGCACTGGGGTTGTGCAGTTAGCAGAGACAAGTGATTAATTTGTCTGAAAAAGTTAGTCAATGTCTGGGCAGATTCCCTTTCACTGCAGCATTTTAAAGTTAATTATCAATTCCAGATGTACTTATTAGAAGTATTTTCCTTCATCTGTAACTTTCTGGTGTGTTTAGAGATATGATTCCTCAGCTGAATTCTTGTACCAAGGATAAGAGCCTGACTATTAGAACTATGGATGAGTTGGGCTCTGTGCCCAAATGAACCGGCTTATTCCTGACTAGTGTTTGTCATCTATCCATACATAGCACCAGACATGGTTCAAGCCACGCGTCCCTTCACCACCCAGGGGTGGAGGCTGTCTCCCACAGGTGCTGCAGTTGTTGTGCCAGCTTGCTGATTGTGGCCTGCTGGCTGCAGGGGCTTCTGAACCCTTTGGTGGCCGCTGGAGCACTCCTTGGATCATCTCTGCTTGTAGCTGTAGCCGCTCACACGCATGAGTCAGACTGCTGCCTGCGCTGCCACGACCAGTTCTGCCTGGCAGTTGAATTTCTCATATATTATTAATGATGTATTAGTAGAATGTCTGGAAGCTTTCCTAGGTGTTATCTAATTCTTGTGTTTTTCATTTCAGAATTGACAATGATTCATTGTGCAGTCAGACATTTCCCCAGCAGCTATTTGGATGCACCAAGGAATGGCATCCCACATTTGCTTAGCATACAGCTGCTAAATCTTTGTAACTGATCTTCAGAACTAAGTTTCTGGGTGTAAAAGGGATTGTTCATTATCATTCACTGTGAAGTCACAAACAATTTAATTTTAGAATACATCCTATCATATGGCTTGATTTTCTGGCATCTGAATGATATTCTTAACCATTTAAAATCTCTTTTCTCTCAGAATTCAATATCTGAGTTAAAAAAACTGCATGAGTTAGAACAGTAGTTTGCAAAAGAAAAAAAGTTTTGTCTCGGTTCAAATCAAGAGTGAAATTTTAAACTAGAAGACAATATGTGAGAAAAAATGATGAGGGCTGTGGAAGTGACTTGTAACAACTTCTGTTTGTATGATTCAATATAAATTACAGCTATCAAGAAGAACAGGAAACAATAAAGTAATATAGCATTAGATTTTTTTGAATTGCATGTGCAAGGATTTTGGAGAAGACTGTCATTTGTAAAAAGTCAGCAGTCAGAAAGTATTGGATCTAATAAGTGATAAGCATCTATCAAAGCACCATCCTTTAAAGAATGAGAAAAGACCGACTTGGGTTTGTTTCAGATAAGGCTGTAAGGAAAATCTGACCCTAAGGCCAGAGCAGCATTGCTGCCTGTAGTATGTACAGGGGATTTCACTTACTTTTAGCAGACCAGTTTGTGCATGCTGCTTGTTACCTTTCTTGTAAGGCTCAGGTAGCCAGAGGTACCAAATAATTCCTAATGTGCAGCTAGACATCTACTGGGAAACTCCACCAGAAATTACCTGCCCTTGGAAATCTTCCTCTTATTTTCATGTATGAATCTTCAGTTTTAATTAAAGGCCTACCTTTACAACTTTGAGAATTTCATCCTACTGAAGGAATACCATTTTCCTTATTTGTAAGGAGAAGCAGACTGCGATCTATAAAAGTAGGCTCATGTGCTGGATTTTCCAATGCTGATTTTAGCAAACTCCTTGCTGTTTCATCAAGTCCCCAGATTTGCTGTATTCACAGTGTTGTAGTGAATTGCCTTTATGTATGAAAGAGCTCCTTCTCATCTGTACACCCTTGATCACTTGCATTTAGGAAAATATTTACATTTTTCATAAGTTTGCATAAAGAGCATTGCATTTACTAATTGGTTAGATTCTCTTACTACTACTGCTACTTCTAATTTAAATGTGTCATACTCCTGTTTTCTAGGGCTTAAAATTCAAAAGAGTTCACCCATAGATTGTCTTGAATGTTCAGCAGCTTTGTGCTTTAAACAGGGCTAAAATCAGCTTCTCTAGGCCATGGATGCCCAAACTGGCTTTCATTAAACAACAGAATGGTTTTGCTAGAAATAGCCTGGATCTGTTGAGACTGATGGTGAGCAAATGCTACCAAACCCTGCTTGATCCAAGTTGAATGGGATTAAATAGTATTTGTACTATACTAAGCATTGTGCTCTGGAGTATCCTAGTCCCAGTTCCCTGAAATCATGCTGGGAAAGTGATTATTACTTCATTAGGCATTCTGGTAATGAAACAAGTGATTTTTGTATTACTGTAAAATCTAAAATTCTCCTTAAAAAAAGGAAGCAATGCTCCTTTTTCGCTCTTGTGCATAAAAATTGTCTATCGAGAGAGAGAAAAATGTGTCAAGAGGGCGCAGCCACTGAGTACTGGGAAACAAAAAGGATGTACTGAAGGGAAATGTCAGCAGGAAATGCTTCCCTCTAACTTCTAGGAAGCTAAACCAAGCTAAACCAATCCTAACCAAGTAGGTTAGGATTTTGGAGTTATCTGAAGACAAAAGTTATTACTTTCTTGCCTTTTCCAGGATAAAATTGTCTAAATGTCAACATTTTCCTAGTATTCTTTGTAGCAGATGTTTTCAAGATAGAAGCTCATAAAGGCTTGTGGAAGAAAGAAAAATTAGATGGTAATGTCTTAATCCATAGTGCTCAAACAACCTGTAATTTAATTCAAGATTTCAATACATGGGATACACAGATCTAAAATAATATATGTAGAACTGCTTTTTTTGTGTATACTTGAACACACACACTCTCAGGGGCAAAGGGGTAACAAATGAGAGAAACTGTCTATTTCTTGCTGTTTGTCAAGCTGTGTTTTCTGCTGCTAGTGTTTCCTGATCAACTGGGAACGTCTTGAGTTGTCTGTACCATCTTAGCAGCATTTTCTTTAGTAATAGCAGCTTTAGGAAAGGTGGTGTTAGGTATCTGTCTGAACCATTCCCTGGCTGGGTGAGCTGTTCTTGTTTCCATCTTTCCCAAGAGCTAAACATAGCTGCTTTTGTCATGCTAAACTGATTGTAATTTGTCCTGTGGTGCCTGTTCATGGGTGTAAATTTCTATGTGCTACATAGGATAAAGTTGTACAAATTGTTCTAAGCATGACAGACCACTCCTTTTTTCCTGAAGAACAAGATATCCTGTGTGTGAATGTATTACATCATAAACCTGGAGAAAATGGACTTTTAATGTCAGCTATGCTGGATATGCTGTAGTGAACATTTGGCCAAAAATACTGGATGTGGTGGGCTTTAGGATGGCTCTCTAATGGTGCAGGATCACCTCTGAGAAATCTCAAAAGTAGCATGCTGTCCTCTGTGCTGCCTGCACACACCTTTTTCTCAGCTCTTATTTTTAATCACTTTTGCTGGATATAAGGCAAACATACAGCACTGCAGTGTTCATTGCCTTCCATGAGAGCACAAATTAGACCTTGTCTGTCCTGGAGGTGTCATTGTGCGTGTTACTGCACTGATACAGTTGAACTAATGAAAATCTTTGGTAAACTGCTGCTGTGGCACACCCTCGCCGCAGGGGCTGCAGCCAGGCCACGCTCCCATCCCAAGTGAGAAATGATGCAGGAGGCAGACGTTTTAGAAGCAATGAAGTTAAACTCCAGTTCTTTTCTAATGAGATTTGAGCTTCTGGTTTTCATTCTAGGAAACCATGTAGAGTGTTGGGAGTCGTTTAGAAGACTTTGGGAATGTCATTTGCAGTCTCATACATGCTACACGCAGTCTCATTACAGTCCAAAGAAAATTGGTTTGCATGTTGTAGCATGCAGCCCAAGCAGAGTTTTCTCCCTGGTGCTCTGTAGAAAAGCCCTATGTAGAGAAGTTTTGCCAACATTATACACTGCTGTCTTCTGGTCTGTCAGTTCTATGCAATGTTGAACTTTATAAAATTTCTGGACAGATTTTCAGCTTGTGCAGATGAATGCAGAACCACTGGATGAGAGTGAAACCAGGCCGATATGTGCAAGTGCTGAAAAGTGACAACTCCTTACATAATGAGTTTGATGGTTTAAAAAGTTTCTACTGATCTTGCTCATGCTTTAAAACTGTATTGCTATTTTAATAATACCTGGCTGCTTCTGTACAGTTTGGTAGTTTTGCCTGCTTCTGTTTAGTTTGGTGGCTTTGCCCATGGAGGAGAATCACATTTATGGGGGTGTGGTCACTCTCCCATAGCAAATTACAAGTTCAGTGTTAGACTATATTTATAAAAATAATAATAAATATATAAATAACAAATATGAAATATATCTATATAATGTGTGTATGCATACACCACTTGCAGCAACACAGTCTCATACATGGACTCCATGACTGTCAAAATACCATGACAAATTAGCACAAACTTCTAGCTGAAGTTTAGTTGATAGTTCATCCTTTGCTGAAATAATTGTAAAAGTATCTTATGCTTCCCTTTTTCTTGACTGTAAAAGGCAGTGGGGTATGAAGCCTGATGAATTTAACACTGTTAGTATTTCTTGAATTTGGTATGTACTTTCCTAGTTATACCTGAGACTTGCTTTAATCCTTTACCAGCAATGTTGTCATGTCCTGTTTCAGTGTGTTGATTATAATGACTTGTATCTGCTGCATTTTATCATATTGCAGAACATAAAAACCATAAGGACACATCTTGAAATTTCAGAATTGAGGAGCAAACAGATGAATGGAACTTTCAATCCAGCACAGGTCATGCTGACCTCAATTCTATGGCAAATATTGTGAAAAACTATGGAAATAATTGCAGTGGAGTAACTAGGAAGGACAGTGGTGCTCTGAGTCTGCTTTCCTTTTCTTCAGCTCATGGAGGAATTATTTATTCCCATGGAAAGTGGTGCAAGATGCTATTCTCACTTATCTTGGTTCAAATGTTACTTGACATAGGCACATAACAAGCTGCTGAGCAGCAGAATTGGACCTTCTTGGTATCAAAATTACAGTAACCTTTGTGTTGCACTCAGGCAGTGTATCTACACTAGCTTGTTCTTTCCTGATTACGTTAGTTAGGCTTGGAGACAGAAAAGGAAAAAACATTTGCAAAGTGAGTAGGAAGGATAAAATATCTAAAGCAATCTGTACTTTGATGAATTGTGCAGCTCGAAGAGCCTTTTCATGGGGGCATCAAGATTCAGTCTTGATGATGAAGTCAAAGAAAAGTGGCTTTTTCTACCCTTTGTTTTGTCTGATGTGCCACCTTTCCAACAGCTAGAGATGCTGGCTGTGGTGAAGAGGGTGTGGTCTCTCAGGGAGATGAGGATTTAGGAATGCAGAAGAAAGGGCCAGAGCCAGCTGCCTCATCTGTTCCATCGATGTTGTCGAAAGAAGCTGCAGGAATAGACTGGGCTACCTATTAAATGCTTGTGTAATGGCCTTACCAGGCGGAACATACATTCTCTTCTTTGGAAAAGAACAGAGGGATTCACAGTAACAGTGCTGCTGCTAGGCTGGGTGCAGTATGTTGCCCATAAGGAATCAACAATCATAGACAAAGGGATTTTGATAGGAATTGACTCCCTCATGCATGGTCAGGCACAAGTTCTTTAATTTATTTAACTTGAATAAACAGAAAATGACATAGCGGATCCCATGTGAGCCAAAAGAGCCATCTGTGGTCTAACCCTGTGACAAACAGTATAGCAATAATTCCAATGCCACCAACAATGTGGAGTTTGCCAGAAAAGCAGATGCTTCTTTTGACGTGCATCTTCAATACAGTGCCATTCCTATCCTATAATTGCTGTCTGTGGGGGGAGGGTGGATAGGATAGCCAGATGAGCAGAATGGTGACATTGTAGTTTTTGGGGGAAAAGCCAACAGTTTGGAAAATAATAAAAAAGACAAAGAAGTATAAAAACATTTTTAAAAAGCTGCAAAATTCTCCTCTGTGCATCATGAAATCTGTGACGCTTTTTAAGTAAGAGACAATACTTGCATGCATCTATCAGAAATCTAAACTCTAATACAATATTAAAGAAGAATAAATAATACTTCAGAAACTTCTGTGCAGAGTTTAAAACTTTTTTTAAAAGCTTTTCTTTCTCTATTATTTTAAAGAACTAAAGAATGGCCAAACATTCTTAACATACTTTTTTGTTTGGTTTTTTTTTTTTTTTGCTGTACTGTCAGCTTTTGTAATACAGATATTCAGGCAGTTCTTGGATAAACCAAAATGTCTGTATATATACTCTGCTACTTTTTAACCAGTTTTGAGATATACAGATTTAGCAGGATTAACCTCCAAAATACAGTGATGGATGGCATCCCTAATAGTTAAGAGATGGCATATTTACTGCTTTATGAAATTAAAAATGTAGCTACCTACAACCATAAAAAGGATCCATTTTAAACATCACAAACAGAAGCTCTTGAAAGCAGCACATTTTTGATCACACTGAAAATTGTCCATGGCCCTGTTTGTTGACACTGGAAGTAAAAGTTCACAACAGATAATGACAAAGAAATTGAACAGCAGTAGAGCTGGAGATTAGTATTCTTCTAATGAGAGTCTGTCCTCTGAACACAAGTAACTGCCTTATGTGGTGCAGGAGTCTCACTGCCAAGCTTAGTTTTGTGGGATTTACTTAGAGAAATGGTTACCTGCTCTCTTGTATTTTCCTACAAGGGAGCCAAAAAATGTCTAGAATAAAGCCATGTCTCTCATTTTCCATACATTTAAGTCCCACTTCTTCCATTACACTGTAAGTGCAATCAGAGAATAATATTATTTATTTTCAGATCTTAGTGTGCTGACATCTGAAGAGATTTTTAAATGGTGGTAGTGAGTAGGAGTTTCCTGTTTAATACATGCTAAAGCAGAGTCCTATTTACAATGTGAAGGGACAACTATGAACCTCAATGCTTATGAAGAGCTTATTGAATAATGTTTTACTTTGATTCCAAGAGTACTGTCCTCTGAAGCTGCCATTGAGCTCTATGTGATTTGCAGGCTATGATGTGACCATCTGTGTTCTAGTCTAAACTACTGCATGACCCAGCAGTAATTGCTGTTTCAGGTGAAGCATTTCTCCAATGAAGGGTATCTTGAATGTTTCCTGTTGTGGAGAACATTGTAAGATTTTATACCCTGCTATTAACATGTACCAAGAGATGCGTAATGCAAGGGAGGAATTTTGTATTATTTGGATTGAGTGTCACATATTGGACTTGCTACCTTTTAGGTGCTTACATAAGCCATCAGTATGGAAGTTACACCTCTCTTCAAATTGATGTGTTTTCTTTTAATTGTAATTTGAATCCTCAGGCTGGAGCAAAAAACTTCAACATAGTCTAGATATTCAGTACTTGGTGCTTTCTGGATCAGTATTTCTGGTGCTTTCTGAGCAAAAGCCTTGGCTGGTTTCACTGAAGAAAATAGGCCTGTGTATGTACTAGAATCAAGAAAGGAGTTGGCAGTGAATTCTTTTGTGTCTACTGCTCAGTGAAGGGCTAACCACAAAAATATATACATGCTTTTTTGTCTGTCTGGTAGATCTTAGTACCATGCTCTCTTTCTTTGGGTACTTCAGCATCTTGACTTTCTTTTCAGATTCTTTAAATGTGGCCTAGCTGTTGGATTGCAGCTTGTTCATATTTCAGAAACTTAAGTCTTTTGCTTTATATGTGTCTATAATTCTGTCATGGCTAGGGCACAGCACCAAGGTATTGTTTCAGGGGATTGTCCAGGAAATCCAGGTATAAAACTGAGAGGGAAGACAGATGCTGTGATTCAGGATGAGCAGGTGGAAGGGGAAAGGGAGGGTTCATGACATCTGGAAAGGAACAGGATGTGGCCCAGTTGAGCACTCCCCTTGCTCTCCTTTGGGATAGCTTTTGTGCTGCAGTGTGACCTAGGTTTGTGTATTCTGCACTTTTTATTTGTCTCTGAACTAGGGGAATCAATTAGTGGAGCACCAAAAAATCCCTGACAAGGGTTAGAGTCAATGGATTGAGTGAGTTCCTGGGAACTTTGAAGCTTTTTCATTTATATCTGAGACTCTAGAAGATCTCCCTGAACCAGAAGGAGTTTCTTGTGCTCATTACTTGCTTTAGTGTTACCATCTTGCCTGCCAACCCCAAGTAAGAAAGCTTTTTTCTTGAGGAATAACAATAAAAAATTCTCCACACCCTATTCTTGGAGAAAAAAATCTGTTCAAAGCATCAGTGTGGGTTTTCTCATATACATCAGTGTGGCCAGGATTATGCTCACGCTTCTTCAAGTGTCTTCATAGAAAAGATATGGATAGATTTTTGAGCTTACTTTCATTGCTAGCAGAAGATTGCTGTTGCATTAAGCTTTAAATGTGTAATTTAAATAATACTGGCTCAATTTCCTGTCAAAATATGAAAATGTGACATTTTATAAGAAGCTGGAATGATTTACTTCAATACTTTCTGGTTTTAGTAGTTGTTGCTTTCTGGTGAGAACAGGTTCAGTCCTGCTATGTTGCCATAAGATCTGAGGAAAGGAAGCAAAACAGCTCAGTGGGGAAGGAGCTTGGTTGTAATCAGGTGAGTCTGGAAGTGAAATTGTTAGGAGCATCTGAGTCATGACTGGGGGTTTGTGCTAGACTTTGTCTTGTTTCATTGCTGGTAGAGCCACTCTTCATAAAGGTATTTTAAAAAGGAAGCTGTGAGAAGTACCTACTCATTCATGCATTTCTGTATTTCAGGGAAGGGCTTCTTCATATGGCTCAGAAAAATGTATTAACTGCTTCCCTGGATTTTGCCAGAAACATTTTTCTTACTGGCAAATTGGTTCAAATTAGTTGAAGTACAACAAAGAAGAAAGAGAGTGTTAACTAAAAACAAATATCAGAGTGAAAATATCTTTTTTTGTATTACTATCTTCATAGATGCGTGATGATATCCACCTACAGTTTTGTTTCCTTTTAGTATGAAAAAGACTTATCTGTATTTAGAAAAACAGTTTTCATAGGACTTGGCTGTAAAATGCAGGCAAGAAAAAAGGCATAACCCTATATTTTTTATCTTGTAAAGCTCCTGTTAAAACTTGTCTATTAAGGCAAGGGCTTCCCTTTTCAGTGTGATATTTTTTTTCCTTGATTATTAATTTTCATCCTATTTATTGCAGTCCATCATCGCTGTAATCCCAGCTGTAGTATTCTGGGCATAGTTCTTTCCTACCAAGATATGGAACATTTAGAGCGGGGTTTTTGGGAGAAACACAGGGCTGCATCTCCAGGTGCTCCTGGTCTGCCTGTGATGTTTTGTAACAGGCAGAGTCTTTGCCCAATGCCAGCATCCACCCTCAGGGTCCCACATCTTCTCAGTAGTTGTTTCTGCTCCATGTGGCTGAACCACTAACACCTAAAGAAAGATGGAACAGGCTTGCATCCTGGGTATGCAAATAACTCTGATCACAAACCACAATATCCATAGTTTCTGCCTTGTGCAGTTCACTAGCCCTTTCTGGAACAGTCCTGTTGACTCTTACAGTGTCACTATGAGATCGTGTTTTTTACCCATGCAAGGAGAAGTTAAGGTTGGTGGTTTAAAGGAGAAAAAGGGAGCAGGTGTCAGGGTTTTCCTGCCTGAGGAGATTTTCAACAGAAGTCTGGAGCTTCTGAGATACTCTTTATACAGGTGTCATGCTGAAAATGCTTCGATTTGGTTATTGAATCTTCCTGTGACAAGTGCTTACAGACTAAAGAAGAGCAATTGGAGAAGCTACCCTAAGGCAGGAGATGTGAGCAAAGCAGGAGCAAAGCTTTCAGTTTCCACTGGTTGACTCATGTCCACTGAGAATTGAACTTGGAGAGGTCTCCAGAAATTCAGTTTTGCTTGCTGTAATGTTTCAGACATGATGAGGAAAAACATGAAGCAGAATAGTGCAGGACACTCAAAATGGCATCTCCGCTGCAGCTGTCACTTTGCTGGCTTAGAATAAGTGATCAAGGTTTAATGTTTCCTTATTTAAAGAAAGGTAATAAAGCAACTGTCTTCATCCATGAACACTCATTTCTGTTAAACGCTTGGAGTTCTTCTTTCTGCTAGGGGCACAATTTAATTCCAAATGAGTTCCTATTTCCTAAGCTATGCACATAGTGTTGTAGTGTCTTGCTTCAATAGGTATGGCATCTTCTATTCTCCTGAGCCCGTGCTTTCATTGTACATGTAAAGCTCTCTCTGACCTAAAGTGTTAGATAGATTAATAAATAAACAAGCAAGGCCCAATTTAACAAAAAATAAATGCAGATTTAATACTTTTTCTCACTGTTGCACACATCCACAGAAAATGTATGGTAATTTTTATATCAGTGCCAATTACTGAAGGTGCTGCTTTCAAAATCAGGGAGGTTAGGCAAAGTCAGGCTGGGTAAGCAGGTGCTTGTAGCTTAGTTACCTGAGCAAGGCTAGGGAAACACTGCTGATGAGATTTTGATACTGTGAGATGATCCAAGTAGCAATTCTGGCTAAATCTGATAGTTAATGTATGCTGCAATTTATGGTTTGAATTTAGAGTAGATGTGTGGGAACTTTGTTGTTAGAAGTCATGGTACTTTTCCCATTAGGAATTTTGGCTGAATGATTAAACTCATAATTAAATGCTAGCATGTTATATAACTTTATATGCATATTTTATTGCACAAAGTTAAAGACTTAAATGGAGTTCTACTGTAGTGATCATAATCTGTTTTGGGACAGTCATTGTCCAAGTTATCTTCTGCTCATTGAAATCCTCTTGGGATTCTGTAGTCTGAAGGCAGCAGGGATCAGTATCTCCCAACCCCCAGATCAAAGGAATTTCTTGGGGTTATTCCATTTTGGTTTGGTGTCCTTTTTTTTAATCTGTTGACAGCAAAGAGATTCTTCAGTTCCTAGGTAGACAAAATTCTGCTCTGACTTATTTGCAGCCCTTAAGCATAGAGTGGTTTATAAGAAAGACAGGAATAGGTCATATAAGATGAGTATATTCTCCAGCTGGTTTTCAGTACTTGCAGCTATTCCCATTTGGGGTTTATATTGAGAATGAAACACAGGCAAACAATTCTCCTTGTTTTAAGGCACTTCATGGGGACCGTTCAGTCACTGAGCTTTTCATTTTCCTGATAAGTACCTGTGGTTTTCCCATTGCTGTGGAGGGCTGGAGGGAAGGTCTCTCAGAGAGCAGGCTCCTCACAGCTGGCTCCAGAATGGGCTGGGGAGATCATAGAGCAGCTGTGCTGATTTTTCTGTCGCTGGCCTTTTTTGCTTAGATGTTTGTTGAAGATGACAGGAAGGAAACTCTGTGTAAAAAGAACGATCACTAATTACCTTTTGGAGTGAAAACTGAGGAGGAAATGGCAAACCAGTGTGACAATGGTATTTCTTGTGAAAAGGAATATTGCCACAAGAAATAATGTTCTGTTTCTTACATTTATTCCTCCTGTTCTTGAGTTCTACATTTTAAGATGCAATGATTATGAAGAAAAATTAATAAATGTATTTTTGTTTATGTTGCAATATTGCAAATTATTGCAAGGTCCATATAGTAAAACCTTAAGAACAGCTTTTGATATGAATTTTTACCAGAAACTACAGTTTGTAAACCAAAATTTTTCAAATTTGATTTCAGGTTTTAGGCTGAGCACTCAGATAAGATTTGTGAAAGCTGTTTCTAAACAAACAACCCCAAACTTTGGCCAGATCTCCACTGCAGAATGTCTTGCCAGCAAAGCACTATGTATCAGCCAGGGGTGTGGAAAAAAATCATACATCCCCGCTGACATCAATATGTTGGCGAAAGCCCAGGTGTGGATGCAGCTGTGCAGGCAGAAGAGAGCTTTTATTGGCTTGACTGATGTTGTTTGGGGAGGTGATGCAACTCGGCCAGCAGACAAACTCTGCTCCTGGCCCGCGCTGGCAGCGTAGGAGGCTCCGCCAGTGCGGTCCCAGTGTCGCGGCTGCGCTGCCAACCAACCCTTTGCAGCAAGAGAACTGGAAAAAAAGGCCCCTTTGAACAACAGAGGGACCTCTATAATTTAGTTTTTATAAGTAGTCGTCGATGAAGAACAGAGCGGAAAAAGTGATTCAGATTTTAAAATTAAAGTTTTAATGTAAAAAACGTGTTTTAGTTGTATGGCTTTAAGATGTCACTGTCCCTTTAATGGCTGGCTGTCGTTGAGTTGCAGGATTTGAGACCTGCAGGACACCCAGCACATGTGTTTTGTAAAGCCTTTAAGGCTTGTGAAGGTATGAGTCTCTCTGGAAGCACTGAAAAACCTTCTGTCTGTAAACTTAGGAAGACAACTATAGTCCCATTTACATTCCCATCATGTTTGAATGTGACCACTGGCACTAGAACATCTTCATGTTTAAATAGAAGTTTAAATTTCTCAGAATGGAGTGTTTATGTTTTACAGACAGACAGAATTAGGATTCCTGCTCTCTCTACACACAGACACACATTTTCCTCTCTTGCCTTTGGCCAGCTGGTGACAAGATTTTACAAAACTCCGGTTCTTCATAACATAGAAAAACAAAAATTTTAAGGCAAAAACACTGTAAGAAATAAAAGCAAAACCAAACCAAAGATACGGAAAAACTGAATAGAGGCTCTTAGCCTTTCATTGTGATTTAGAAATAAACCAGTTTAGATGAAGACAGGTATGTGTATGTTGAGTTTTCTGGCAGCTGTACGTGCACATTTTGAAACCGTAAACAGAGCAGTTTTGCATTTGATCACTGTTTGCATTTTGAGAACTTCACTGAAGGCTTTTTGAAGAGAATTTCACTGTGCCAGACTAAGTTTGTTCTGTTGTGAAAATGTTTTGAAACTAGTTGCTCTGTCATTCTGCATTGCTTGTAACCCTAAGAATAATTGCCTGGCATTACTGGAAGAAGAGTGATCTGACAGACTGACTTGTGCTGCTATTGTTAAAATCCGTCAGTGTTTCCATTGCAAACTTGGAAGGGAGCATTTAATCTTTTTCCCTGGAAGAAATTCTAGATCAGTGCTTCAATTCCAAATATAAATATTTTGGAAGAGATTTGATGTTTCTAAAAATCTATATTAAAAACAACAAAAATCTCTAACCCTATGGCAATGAAATATTGATACTTAGTTTTGAAATGCTAAATGATCAGGAATGTATTTAATTCTTTTTTGTAATTTTCAGTTCAATTAAATTGGGCAGCAACACTGTTACTGCTTATCAATGTTGATTTTATAGCAAGTTTTGCAGTTGGCTGTTCCAGGCCATTATAGCTGCATAATAAACTTTGCAACATGCCAAATTGGAAGATTTCAAAACCTTCCTAGGGAAACACAAAAAAGAAACACATAATTACCATAAAGTATCTGATATATAAGGCATGTCTTTGTACTTTTCTCCCACTCACACTTCCATTCCAATTTCTTGAGGTTATGTCCAAAATAGTTTTGCTTTTCTTGTGTGTAGTTTCATGAGTGCTCTAAACAGAGGTGAACTCTAATCCTTTCCTCTCTGCCTTCACATTCCTGCTCCCTGCCATGTGACAGCCAAAGCTTTTGCATAGTGCAAAGCCCACATGTGGTGTACCAGATCAGGGAAGATAATTTTTGTCTTCAGTATGTGGCCATACAACAGTTTGTACTAATCCAAGGAAGAGGGTGGCACTAGGATGGGAGCAAGTGAGTCTACATTGACATCTCACTTTATATTCCATTTTATTTTTTCCCCCTCCTGTGCCTTTCCTCTGTATTCACGGGGCAGTTCTTTGCTATGAGTTTGTGGTGGAACCTCAGGCCTTTGCAGGAAAGGAGCCACGTGCAGCCACTTTGTCAGTGAAAACCATGGAGTCACAAGATGTTTACAGGCAACTTCAGTTCTCTAGTATATTTTTTAAAGCATTCCTCTCTTACAACACCACAGGCAGGTTCATAGTACTTTTTGTACCGTGCCCTGCTGTACTTCTGTTAATGCAAATGATTTTTCTGCTGTAGATTTCCTCTAGGATGTTTTTATGTTCCATTGGGGTCTGATTGCAAGAGCAATAGGGTTAGATATCTTGAGGAGTAGGTAGAAGTGCTTCTGTGCTTTTCTCCTTTTGAAACTTGAATTTTTTACCATTATATAGAGCCTTTTTCTTCATAATTGTGAATTAATCCACAAATATGGAGATAGACAGCAGTATGAAAGTTGTCCCAAGGCACACCATTCATTTAAAGTATTTTCCTTAAGCTATTTGTGCTCCTTCTCTATCCGTGAAAAAATAATAGCAATATTGTGTGATGTACTAAAATCCAGAAGAGATAGAAAAGAGGCTTCTAATTGTTTTTGTATTTTTTGATAGATTAAGGAAGGAGCATGGTCTTTGTGTCTGCCACAATTTGACATGTGAAAGTCATAGTGATGTAAACTTTGTACCTGCTGGAACCTAGAGGAACAATAGTTCCTATTTCATTTTCACATGAGATGACACAATGAAGAGTGATAAAATCCTTTGAGTAACATTCAGTGGAGGTTATATATAATTTGACCCTGTGTCATGCATCAAGTGGTGGTTGGAGATATTAGGATGTGCCTGTGAATCGTGTCCCAAGTGTGGTGTGAAAGCAGTTGTATTTAAAATCCGTGGGTAATTAGGAACAGGTTGAACAAAGTGCTCCACATGGTAAGCAGGCTGCTGTAGATGAGCTGATGTGCATGCTGTGATTGCTACCTGTACTTTACTCTAACCTGCTTTTTCCTTTGCAGCAGTCCATTGTACCAGCCCACCCAATGGCTCCTCCTAGTCCCAGCACCACCAGCAGTAATAACAACAGTAGTAGCAGCAGCAACTCAGGATGGGATCAATTAAGTAAAACTAACCTTTACATCAGAGCACTGCCTCCAAACACCACTGATCAGGACCTGGTAAAACTATGCCAACCGTAAGTACTACGTTTAAATGTAAATTATAATGTCATACCTTAAAAGCTTGCAGTAGGTACCCAAGATGAGTGTTTGGATTATGAGGGAAGAAAACCAGATACTTAAACAAGCAGCTTCATGCTGTGATATGGTGGCTGGTTTCAACTTTGTTGGCAATCAGAAAGAAAGATTGTTTGATGCTTTAGAGAAGCAAAGAAAGTGAGAATACAGTGGTGAACTGAAGCAACCAAGTGCTTTTGTAAAAGCTGTGATTACCCGTTGTGCTGTTGAAATCACAGATTAAATTAATACCTAAACATGAAACTTGCTATTGAGAACCTGCATAGAGAGTCTCTTCTGTTCACTGCTAAGATAATTTGTTGATACACACTTGAGTAATTGTTCTGAATCACTGTCAACTACAATGTGCATTTGAAGGCATATCCTAGTTTCAGACTAATTTATGGCTGTACTTTGCTGCACAATTATTTTTAAGATTAGAAATAGTTGGTCCATGTAAGAATCCTGTCTAGTGGCTGAAGTTCTGGGTAGACTTGGTTTAGCAGAGGGTTTTTAGGCAATGTTGTTAACCTAAGATTTTTTTTGCTTAAGAGAGTTATTTGTTCTGTTTTTGAATTTTTACAGCAGCACATGCCTCTTACTTTCAAATATGGGTTATGTCTCAAAAGACTGTGCAGTTGGGTTGTTTTATACACTGTTTAAAATCACCTGCCTTAAATGGTTTACTGGATTTTTAAAATGTCTTAGTACTTCTGCAATTCATAGTGCACTGTCTGGATTATTTTGAAATCAAAAGTACTCAGCTAAATTTTCAATACTACATGTAGGAAAACATCCAAATCTGTCTATTTTGGATGAAGAATTATTAAGATTTGAATTTAATACTACTGCTGAAATTTAAAAAATAATTTTGTGTTCCATTTTGCAGATAAGTAAATAGACGTATACAAAAATAGAGCACAACACAAATAAGAAAAATTGATAGCAAAACCTGTAAAATTTGGATCCAAGCTTATGTGAAGTACCTTTGGTTTTGTATGTTGCAAAAAAATCTGATACCTAATTTATAGAGGAGATTTTCTTTTTTTAATTTAAAAAAAATCAGAATTTCAGAGTAGTAGTCACATAGAAGTCATCTTAGTATTATAATACAAATAGCTTGCTCTCAGATCTTTAAAGAAAAAAAAAATCTATTTGCTTATTTCTCCAATAGCAAATGAAATCCTTGTGTTTTGCAGAGAAGAGAATAGATAATCAATCTTTGAAAAGGCTTGTTGATAAATTCAGCATCTTTACAACTCCCTATGTGACAATGACCTCTTGTAACTTGAATTTTAGTTGCAAATGCATGTTTTACAGAAGCAGAGTTTTCCTTCCCGTTTTTGTCTTTTGGACTGATGAAGAAACCTTGGCCTGTACACTCATGTTATGTTAGGACAGAGCTGTGAGGCTATTTTGCACTGGAACCACCCCAGTAGCTACTATTTGTGCAGTGGTTACTATAGCTCCTTAATCTCTTTCTGAAGACATTTTGGTTTGCACAGTCTCAGATGTCATTGATGCATGAACAGCCTAGAAAAAAATATTTTTAATTTAAAAAATTGCTGTAACTGGTCCCCTTCCTCTTAAATAACCAAAGATTCCAATTTTCTTGTTGCTGTTCAATATATAACTGTAGTTGGAATAGTATGAAATGTATAAATAAAGAACAGACAAAAACCTCAGCCATGAACTTGTTAAATCAATTCTGATGTGAATCTACAGACATGGAAGGTTATGACATTTATTCCTGTGAGATATTTCCCTCCTAAGGATTTTACCTAAGAGGAAAGGAGATTGTCTCCATTCTCCATTTCTGCTGAGGAAGCAAGTGAGATGTCCAGAAACTTTAGGTAGGACAACATAATCCCTGAGCAACTAACTGGATTTGGCAGTAAGATAGAAATGGCAGCTCTCTCCCTGATCACCGAAGCTCAGTAATCCACTTTTGTAGACCATGGGAAGTTTCAGATGCAAACCTTTTCCTTCTTGTAAATCTGCCTAAACTTCTAGGATGTAGAAGGCAAGATATTCTTCAAAGTGAACCTGCCATGTTCATTTTTTAAGCTGAGATAATACCAAATAAATGGAGAATAGAATCTTGGACACACAGAAGTCAATGAAGAGACTGTTGTTTACTCCAGGTCTCTGAAATATTTTTTTGTCTCTTTCCAAATTCCCAAGATTTTACTGAGAGGCTTTTAGAGTAATTTTAGCTCCTTTTCTCCCTATAAAGTGGGTCTTGGTATCCTAAGAGGGTGTCCACTGCAGTGCTTGGTGCTAGCAATAGATAGAAAGGTTGCTCTGCATTTTGTAGAAGTGATGTTGCTAGTTGGCAATAAGCAGCTTTTGGTGGATGTACATAAAAAGGTCACTGGCTTGTTTTGTGTCTTTTGGCTGATGTCAGACAAGACAGAGAAACACATGTCGGTTGAGGAAATAATGGTTGGAAAACATCAATGTCACTGCAAGTACCAGAAACATCCCATCTGCAGAGATTTTTCCTTCTGATCATCATGGACTTGTATCATATATGGTCTAGTGAAAAGTTATTTTCAATGATGGTTATGGTAGAGAAAGATTGCTTTTGACAGAATCCCTCAGAATACAAGCTCGAATAATCTACAGAATTCTTGTGTGGGGGATCGTTATACTGTGAGTTTTATTTGATTTAGTCAGGATTTGCATTAGTTATTGTCATGACAGCAGTGCTAATTTTGGCCATGTTTTTACTTTGTTTAATTCTTTAGAAAAACCCCTTATCAATTATGGAAGTATTGGGCTTGCTGTCCTGTTGTAGCACAGCTGTGCAGTATTTATGAACACAGTGAGCAAACGTTCACCAGCTTTGTGGAAAAGTATTTTCCTGGCAAGAGCACAATTTGCCAGTATACATGTCTACAAATCTGTCTCCACCTTCAACTGATTGGTCATTTCTGTTTTTCTATCAGGTGAAGCTCTTTTCCTCTTTTCCTGGTTGAAAGGAGCACATTATGTTTTTGTTGTGAGGGCTTGGGAGCATGGCTGTTTTTCAGAGCATATTTCTGGCTTTTGTGTGGGAAATGAAGCTGCCATGTTTCTGAATAGTTCATTCAAACTTGAGCCTGCTACTCCAGTTCTGCATTGAGAAACAAAATTTCTTCATATCAGTTGTGCCAGAGGCAGAAGTGTGGGGAGGACTAAAGTAGGTATTGTTTGTCACAAGGATGTCATAACAGTCAGCCCAGAACCAGAGGAGTGTCGGGGGGACATGATGTGACTCAGTCCTGGCCATAAGAGCTTCCCATCAGGGATGTGGGAGTAGGCAAAGCAATCAATGCAGTGGCCCACAGGTCCTGTCTTTTCTGTGGGAGGCTGGACAGGAGCAATCAGCTAAATAAGACAGGAACAGAGGACAGGAGCCAGTGAGGTTTGGGAACGTCTGCAGGAAGCTGCCTGACTCTGCTGTGTGGTTTCTTTTCACAACCATATAGTGCCATTGCATGGGATCTGCTGCAGTGAGCAAGCCTCTGCCATGAAGAGCTGGTTTGACAGGGTTGCTGAAGCAGTGTTTACTTCAGCCATGCCTAATTGCACTCCCTTCTCCTAGTGTGGATATCAGTACTTGATATGCTTTCTTCAGCTCTTCAGAGGGGTTTTGAATATATTATTTAGGCTTTAGCTATACTTTCCTATTTGGTGACTCTTTAGTAATTTCTTTTAATTTATTGAATATCTGGATCTGAAAATACAAGATTAAATCCATTCCAGTTATTCACTGAAATTGTTGAGCCTGCTTATCTGATTAGGGACTTACGTGATTGGGCCTTAGCAGATTCAGCCAGGAGTTTGTAACTTGCTTTGACATGTTTTCTAGGTGCTTTCCAGACTCTCACTAAGCACTGTGCTTTGCTGAGGATGACATTTATGCTGAAGCCACATGGTTCCAAAGCCCTGTACTTTCCACTGTCTAGCTTATGATTTACTTGCTGGCCTGCAGCAGCATTGTGTCTGTGTAATGCTGTTTCTTCAAAAACCTCCTTTTGTGAAATGTACATCATTAAATGAGGATGATGCAGCAGACCCTTCATCCTCCTGACAATCCCCAGTCCCTGGGTGAGATTTCAAGCTTTGAGGCTTAACCTAAGTCTCCTCTGTTCAGTTCAGCATAAATCATTTGGTCAGCCCACCCTTTGGTATTTTCCCTTCCAGGCTGTTTTCTCACACTCTGCTGCTTGTATCAAGCTGTTTGTAGTCTATATGATATTTTTGAAATCGCTTTTTCCTCTGGATAGTTTCACTTAGTTGGCCTTCCCCCTTAAGTTATCACTGTAGGGTCATATTGTGGGTTTTTAATGGGATTACATTCAGGAAAGCAGCTGCTTTAAGATAGCAAAATATAGAATTACCACAGCAGGCCATTGTTCTGTGCCAGGATGGTTTGCACACAGAAACAGAACCTTGCAGTGGCTGCCTTTGCATATGTGCATTCTGAAATCACCTGTCTTGCTGAGAGAGTAATTTAAAGGTTCCTTGCTAAATACTCAGCATCATGAACACAGGCATAGCTAAAACTGGCAGGCTAATGGTTTTGTTGAAGCATATGACCCAGATGTGATATACAGCTTTGTTTCCAAAACATACTTAGTTATATACTCCAATGTTTCCCTGTTTTGAGGCAAGATAACTTGAAAGTTGTTTCAATTCCCTGTTCTCAATACAAGACATATGTTCATTGTCATGTGACGTTCATTAACATATTAATGTTTCTATGTTCTTTGCTGTGTAATTGTGACCTCTCCCATGTTGCCATTTCTCATCTCCTTCAAACGTACTTAGGACTGAAAAGAGGTGAACTGGAGCTCAGACATTTACTGTAGCAAGGAGCTGGCACCGCTGTGGTCACTTAAGATCAAGAAATTTGTTCATTTTACTCAGCATGTCTCATTAGAAAAAAAAATGCTGGACTTTAGAAAATAGTCTGAACATCTCTTGTCTTTAACTCCTTGGGAGCGTGATCTGGGCAGGTCATTGCTGGTTAGAAATAGTTATAGCACATGAACAACCCCTAAGTGGCTAAGTGGAAGTGGAATGGAAGTTTTCAAAGACAACTTCTCCAATTATCTTTAAAGTATTTTTTCTTTATTCCTTTTTCCTTTTTTCTCCATTTTTCTTGCATTTTTCTTTCATGGCTTGCTGGCTGCAGTGAGGTATTGCATTCATAATTATGTGGAATATGACTTCATGTCATATAATTAAATGTGATACATCAGTGTGTCTGAAACTGTTCCCTTTGAGAACAGTATTAATACTGATTATTTTGTAGCAGGAGCCCTTTTTAGGGTAGAAAGAAGCTGTCTGCAAATTTCTTTTTTTCAGTTATGTGTGCATTTTTAGAAACAGTATGATTTCATACACATCTGAATAAATAACACCAGGTTTACAAAATAATATTTGGTTCTAGGAGGAGAGAGATTCCTTAGTGATTGAGCAGTATGTGATTTGTACTGCTCAGCTTGGTTGTATAATACCAGCATCATGTTTTACCTTTATTCCCTGTCTGAGGAATGTGGCATGGTTTGGGGTTTATGTTACCTGCAGTAGGTTTTCTTTAACTGCACTTTTCACTCAGTTTTGCTCTTCAGAGCAAACGTACCCCCCAAGGATGGTGAAGATGTGCTCCCTGGATGCATTCATTGATTGTGCCAGTGCTGTTACCTGTACAGTGGTATGGAACACAGTAGAGAAACAGCCACAGGAACCCTGGGACCAGATTTAGCTAATCTCACTGTGTTCTGCCCAGCTGATGCACCCAGTTTCTCAACCAGACAGACTGCCAGAGGAGGAGTGGCCTGCCACTGTGGTGCGCAAACTGGCTCTGCTGGCTTCTGTCTGAGCTGGTGAGGTTCCTGTCAAAAATATGTATCCCAATTCTACAGCTGAAAAGAAATAGAATTTGTTATTGTATGTTCCTTTTGCCAGATGCACCAGAGAGATGTAGGCCTGATATGGAGGCTGAAATGCTCCTTTTTGCCAGGGCTTGACTGCCACATGTAGCAAGGCATTTGCTTGGTATGCCATGGGAACTGTGATTGGCCTGGAGATGTGATGCTTGGTTTAAATAGTCACTTCCTTTATTGTTTAGCAACAGATCTCAGCAGTCATGTCATGATGTGTCTAGCCTGGCATGATGTGAAGGAAGACTGTCTATCTTCCTCTCAATATTTGGACTTTAATTAGATAGAAATAAAATTCAGACAGCTTTGCATTCGTGATTAAGTGAAATCTACACTGTAATTCTCTCTGAGAAGTTCTAGGATGTTTTTTTCACAGCAATGCTTTCATGTTGAATGTTATTAGGGACCCATAGCTATTTTCAGGGAAATTGTAGTTGAGAGAAAAGTAGAAAAGTTGTCCTATCTTCCAGATGCAGATAATCTCTTGACATGCCTCAAATTTAAAACAAGACATGCCTCAAATTTAAAACAAATATAGTTTTAATTTTCTCTTTCCATTTTTTATTAAGCAAAGATTGTAGTTTTTCTAAGTCTGTATTTTGTTTAGCCTGACTCAAAAGCAGTTCCCCTGAGCACATTGTTTAAAAAACAAGTAATCCAAATACAGAACTGCAAAGGAACTCTGTGTTTCCCTGTGCTCGCAGATGTGGAGATCCAGTGATTGCAAAACTCTGTCCCCTGGGAGATGAGAGTTTTGTTGCAGTGTGGGGCCAGAGGAATGGTGATCCCATGGAATTTCCTTGAGGAAGTGGGGGCGAGGGAGGAGAAGAGAGTGGAAGGAATGTTTCAGGCACAGCTGCTTGTGAAAGGAGCACTAGGAAAACAGATTTGGTAAAAGTTACCACCACTGAAGATCTCTTCTTGGAAAACAAAAAGCTGATTTGGTAGTGCAGGGCTGGATATTTGCTGTGCAGAGATGCAACTGCAGAACTGCAGGAAAGAAATGTCCAGTGGCAGCTGTTGGAATGTCTTTGATCAGGGTCCCAGTCCCCAGCTCCACAATGGCTGGGACCTGATGCAGATGGGAAGTGATAGCAGCAGTTATTCACTGGCATAACCAGTAATTCAAGAACATTTTCAAGGGGATAGTTTAATTCCAGTGGACTACTAAAAATGTTAACAAGTACTAATCAGGCTTTTTAGTGGGTTCCATGATGCCAAAAACTGCCCCTTCTGTCAGAGACCTCTTAGGCAGGCGTCTTAGTCAGAAACCAGTCCAGAATTGACTCAGCTTAGAGCCCAAGTTGGTTTTGGCCTCAGTGTGCTTACATCAAGCTTGTCCTTTTCTTCAGGAAACCATTCAGAGTAGAAATCAGGATCAGTATTTGCAAGTAGGTTCTTATAGCCAATGTCCAATACCCAGTTATCACAAAACTTGTAGAAATCTCGTTAAGTCTTGACTTTGTTTGCTAAAGGTTCATTCTGCTTTGCTCTGATTTCTCTAATGCTAAATCCTTGAAATTAAAAAATGAGACATCTGATACTGACGTGTTAAAAGGCCACTCATTTTTTTTATAACCTTTTAACCTTTTTTTTACCCACATTATTGCTGAGCTACATTTTGGGTTGACAAACAACAGCCTTTAACACTTTGCAACCCACATAATAAATACTCATATTTACCTGCAGAATGAAAGCAGTAGCAAATATTGGTAAACTAGTTGGATATAATTAATTAATTAAATTCAGATCTTGCTACCTCCAATGAAATGTGTAACTGCGGAAATAGAGAAAGCAGTGTTTATCTTTAAAAAAACCTCCACAGAATATTAAGACTTGAACCTCATTTTTTTTCCCCCAACTCCTAAAATTTTACCCTGTTTTGACATTCAGAAAATATTAGCTGTCTCAGTTCAATTTGAGCAGTTGCCTTATTCAAGGTTCAGACAAACTCTGTAGAAAATTAAATCATTAAAGGGTTACTGAGAGAAGAATTAGCATTTGTGTGTCTGATCTTTGTAGATAGATGTGCTGTACCTTGGAAAATAAGTCAAGTTTTAATTTGAATGTTGATGTTGATATTGTTATGATACATGGACACAGAGAAAAAAAACCACAAGTGAAAACTCAAAAAGAAAAGGCTTCAATCTGGGGTCTGTTTTGACACTGTTACTAATACAAATATTCTGCTTGAAATAACCTGTGTGAGTTGAGTTAATCATTTACAGGATCAATTGCAGTGGAAGAAATATGTTCTGATTTGTACTCCTGTCCTGCACCTTCCATTTCCATTTCTTCTCTTATTTTACCAGAAGAGAAAAATTACCCACCAAAATGTGTGTAACTTCACTTTTGGTTATAAAAAATTGCATTTAATTAACTGATCATTTTGGACATCTTAACTGAAATATGTTAGCCTAAAATGTGTGCTCTTCTTAAATGCTTGTTTTCCATATTCTGTGCAGTTGTGTAATTTTGTATGTTATCTTTAGCAGACAGAGTCTGAGTCAGTATTTGTTCCTAGGAAAACATTGTGGCTTAGGTTTTACACATTATTAATATTTCTAATCCTAGTGCTGCTTTTTGGCTTACGTGTAGTCACTAATAAGCTTTCATAAGTCTTCTCAAAGTATCAACAATTATTCTGTTGCATTAATAAGGACTTCAACATCTGAGTGCATGCAATACTGAAATAAGTGTTATGTTAATAAAAGATCTAAAATGGTAAGAGAAGAGCTTCATACAGGGTAGTAAAGATACATGAGAAACCTCAAATCTTTTATTTTTGAACTCTTAATGTCAGAAATAAATCTAAAGACTTGAAAAAGGTCCAAACTACTTATTTCTGGTTTCAAGGACTTTGCTGAAAGGGTAGCTGAAGAGATTTTGGAGCCCGGAGACAAGCATGGTTTTATAGTTCAGTATATAATTTCATTTAGTGTATACATCAAAGCCCAAAGAGACTGCTGTGCTCACAAACAGAAATGCTTCCCCATGCCCCAGAGATGATGGCAAGCTTGACTGAAGCCATCTGTGTGCGGTGTGCTCCCAGAGGCCTGATCCTGGAAAGCCCAAAGCACCCAGGACCCACTGCTCCTGCTGCCAGCAAGGGTTGGAAACCACTCCCTGCTCCAGAGTGTGCAGGGAGGATTCGTCTGGTGCTGAGGGCTGAGCTTTCAGCTGCAAAGGTGCTGAGTGCCAGATGAACTCCACGATGGCTGGTTCTTTTGGCACTGCACTGTGGTTTCTTCTTTTCAACCTGTAGCTGTACCCCAGGCAGAAATCTCCCCTGTGTTGAGGCCTGAATGCCTTGGCTGAGTTCTGGAAAAGATATTTGGCAGAGAGGAGAGAGACTCTTTCCCTTCAAGACCTGAGGGTATCAGCATGGTGGGGTATCCAGCCGAGCTGATGTAGCAGTCTGCATTTCCTTTCCTCATCACTGTTTGTGATACTGTTGATCTGGAAAGGTCTCTTTGTAAATCATTTGCCTTTCCTCTCCTCCTCCCCAGAGATCCTGTATTTAAACTCTTACATTTCCCATACTTGAAGCTACATGTTTTTTATTGTATGGAAGGCTTTGTCTTAAGTTTCATTGCTAAGGCTTATTTGTTGCCAAAAGTCTGTGTGCTACATTTTGAAGATCTCAAATAATGAGAAGGAAAGTCTTGCTCTCTGTTCCTTTTTCTCTGTGACAGCTTACAGGGCTTCCACATTTCAGAACAGAGGTACAGTACTAGCAGAGAAACACTGTTAAGCCAGGACTGCTGCTGAAAAGTCCATCATCACACAAAGGCCTCAGCATGGATGTACATTTTAAATGTAAATTAGGATCAATTCTTTTTGAACATCTTCCAAATATTCAGAGTTATGACATTTTAAAAATACACAAGAACATGTCCCAGTCCTCTGTTCTTCCCAAGTGAATTGCATATTACTTTGTTCCATGGGAAATTCTGAAGGTTTTTTCCTCCCATTTTATTTATTTCTTAATTAGTTATATATTTGTTAATTATCTTTGAAGTCTATGGACTTCAAAGGATACTTACTCTGAATTATGCAGTTTCACAAATTTCATTAAATACTTTTAAAAGAGTGGCCCTTCCTGGAAGAGGGGACAGCTCTGACTACCACTGGTAACCGTTTCCCATCTAAAACTTGAACTGAGATCAAGGTGATAATCTGAGGAGCACAGGCTCACTGGTCTGGATGTAGCTGAAAGGTGAGCAGAAGCAAAATTTGACTTTTAAAGGTAACTGGTTACTGAACAGTATGCTAATAGTGAATATAGGTTTTGGGAACATTGTTCATTTCTTTATCTCACGGGATTTAAAAAAATATAGTTCAATTAGAAACAGCAGAGTACATCTAAATATATAGCTGTGAAGCCAGATGCTCAGTTCTTTGGAATGTTATAATAATATACTAATAGAAACTCTACTGAAAAGGGCATCCACTGCTATTTATATCACCACAACAAAATCAGTTAATTTTTTGCCATGAAAAAGGGGAAAATAATTTCTGTTTCTCTCTATGAAGATTTTCAAGTCCTTGTGATAGAAAATATCTGAGTGCCTTTAGGGCATCTTAGATTTGTCCATCATTTTCTGGTAGTTACTGTGCCTTGTTTTGTCCTTTTCATAAGTGAGAGATGGGGAGGCAGAATAAAGTGCAGAGGAAAGAGTAAATTTTCAAATTTGTGTGTTGTAGTCAGGAGGTAGTATTTCTGAGGGCAATGCTTTCTTCTGCTCACTAGTGTCTTTTCCAAACTTTTGCTTTTTTCACAGGGAGAGAATTTACAAGAAATTTAATTTCTCCTCAAGAATTTTGCTGGGTTTGTATTTGGATCTGGGTCACAGGTGTTCTGCCTTCTTTAGGACTCAATACTTCTGTTCATGCTTGTGCCAAAGAGATTTGACAGCTCTTGAGTTCAACTTCTTCAGTGGTGGAGGAAATGTGAGGCTGTTTCTCTCAAGTTGCTTTCCCCTAGTGGTAGAGGTCAGCATTTGGCTATGACAGTTCTCCTTTATTTTTTTGGCAGGCAGTTCTCTGACATTCCTGTTACTGAGATCATCCTCACTAGGCTTTCAGAAGAACATCTGACTGGGGTTCAAATTCGTCACCTTCTGCTGTTCTGACCATATAGTATGTTATAGGAGAGGTTTTGCTCCTTGCCATTAATAATTAATTTGTTTCTAGATACCTATTGTTAACACTAAGATCTGTTAATTTGTGGTTTCTTCCTTTCATTGTGATTTGGTTCCATGTTAAGGGTGTGGATTCTTTTAATCCCAAAGATAATTTAAGGGAATAAAAGTAACATTAAATTACTGCAGTCTGAGTCATACTTGGTCTGTGAGTTTATTTCCCTGGCCTTCCCACACAGCGTTTCCGATATGCAGTGAGCTGAGGGTGTGCAGGAAAGACTTTAGAGTGACCTAGATACTATTTAACTCTTTACTAGGGGGTGGCTCTGACACTGGGTATAGCCTTTGCCTCTTTCCAGTCTCAGTCCTTTCCTACGTGATAATTGTATCCATTCTATTTTCCTGCCTCTGAGTGGTTTTTATATAAAGTATTTTAAAGTTTCTACTTGAATTGCTCTAAGCATCTTGTTTAATTAAATTGATTGGAAAAATTAGAAACTAACTATTATAAAACCTGAAGTGTAGGCATGGAGATTCATCCTCAGAAGTTACGGCTTCTTTCCTGTAGTACTTTATCACTTCTAAGGGAAAAGCTTGTTCTTCTGCCCTCTTGCAGGCAAAGAAATAGTCATCTCAGGCTCTCTGAAACAAAAAGGTCTGTGAAGCCCAGAAACACTGTGACCATGTCATACAAGCTTCCTTGCTGGCATATAATACTGAATATGTTCAAGAAAGGTGGTGATAATGGATTGACTTTACTGGCTTTGGGCTTGCCTGTAAACTTTGCAGTCATGCAGTGCTTGATTGATTTTTCTTGACTCTGTGTAAGAATGTGTTTTTTTGACTAATTCCTTCTGTGGCTGCTGATGTTCTGGGTTTGTGAAACTCCCACAGATGCTCCTTCTAAGAAACTTTTGACTGTATATCTTATTCTGCTTAATGTAGTTTCCATCCAGGTTTGCGGTTGACACAGCAAACTGGAGGATCTTAATTTTCTCTGAGCCCAGCTGACTCCCCCCTTTGCACAAATACTTTTGGGTTGGGTTTTTCCTGCTGGGCCAGAATTAACCTCTATCATCTGTGTTCTTCACTGTGAAGCCCAGTGATCCAACTGCTTCCTTGGGCACACTGCCAAAAGTGCAGTCTGGGACACTGGGCTTACCCTTCCATGATGGTATTTACATGGTCATTATGCAAAAGTCACTGGAGATGAGGGGCTGGGGATCACATGTGGTTCAGCTGGCTCTGTGTGCTCTGCAGGGCAGTCTGGTGGTGCCCAGGGCATGGGACTGCAGCCCTGGCTGCTTCTCATGGCTCAGTGGGCTGATGGTGCAGTGCTTCCAGAGGGCTTCCATTGTCCTGGGCTGCTGCAGTGATGGGATCTCAACAGATTAATGATGTTTTAAAGAAAAGGGTACATTTAAGCTACCAAAAGCAGATTTCTATGTAAGTATCTATTGTATACTTTTTGCAAAACTGCAGAAATCAAACTCTGCCTCCTGCTTTCCTCAGTCAATATTCAAAAGATCATCTAAGCAGTGTGAAACTGAGGAAGTGTCACTGAATATGACCCTGACGCATCAGCTACAGAGGTTGCACTTTAGATTTTGTGTTACAGCTTGTGATTGCTCATCTATCTAAAATTTGGCAACAGATGGATAGTATTTTTTAATGCATAAGACTCCTCTATCCCTGTCTCAGCACTTAATACTACTGCAGGCATCTTTTCAACAGAGCTGTGCAGTTACAATCAATAATATGTGAGCTGATGTTTCTGCTCAATAGCATACAGCCACTTAAATGCCCTTCTGAAGTATATTGACCCCTGGAGAGAACTACTTTAGTACAACCATCTTCCCTATTGAAATGGAGTTATTTGCTATTCAGCACAGCTGGGACTTGAGACTGCAGAAGCAGATTCAAATAAAGTCCACATGCCATGCTGTTAAGGGGACAAAGCATCTGGAAGGCTTAGCAGTGATTTTGAGTAATTTGTCCATTTAGCTCTGTTCTAATAAGATTGACATTAAGTTACCAGAAACTAAAGGAGTTTGTACTTTATTTACTGTAGTGTCTTCATTACAAGGTGTTAATCCCAGTATAGAATAGCTATTGAAAGCAGGATGTTACTATGAGTATTTCATAGAAGAACCACTTTAAAATGCAGTTCAGAGAAACTGGAAGTTATTTGAACATATAGAGACTTTCCCTCTCCAGCCTTCCAGACAGAAGAGAGGCAGCCAACACTTTCTGAGAAGGGGTGTTAAATTAGTGCAAGCTAGAGGTAAGGACAAACAGTTATCTTTATGTACAGTGTACTTTAACCTAGCAGGCCAAGTCTTGGAAATTCCGTTGGCTTTTCAGTTGTCTTAATGTTACAAAACCAGAAGGAAAACATACAAAATATGTTGATGTAGTTAAAAAAAAGTTATCAATGCTAGGCATTATACTAGCAACAAAACATCTTCAGTGCAAGAAAAAACATTATGGATGAATGTACATATAGATGTATGTATTTTTAATATTTTTTATAATTTTCACAAAATGTGAAACAGTTTTTTGTAGTTCAGAGTTGGCAGATGGATCAGGGCTTGGGAAATGGGGTGTGGTTGAAAGTGCCCTTTTATGGCAGTCCTCAATCTCATGGTTTTCTAGACTGATGGCTTCCTTGAGGCATCATCTGTTTAAACTGAATGTATAAGACTTGGTTAGCAACCTTCACCAGAAGTGAAATTGATATGCAAGAATAAATTAAAGAGTAATCTTCTGCAAGTATGTAGGCTTGTGGTCTTATTAGGTGTCTGCCTATCTATCCAGAGAGGAGGTAATCTCGCACTAGCTAAGCTTGTAGCCAAATGATAAAATCATTTTGATTTATACTGTTCTGACTAAACAAGAGAAAAAAAGTATTGGGAGTGTAGATAGATGATTTTATTTTCCCTTTGCCTTTTCCTTAATTCCCTCCCGCAAGAAAAAGAAATATACTTAGGAATAGCCAAAATAATGGACAATGCATCATGTGCTGACAATGACTGAATTTGGCTTCCTTGGATGGAGGAGGAGGATTTGAAAAATAAAATGCTTCAGGTAGAGAGACTCATTTATACTCCCAAGCTGATCTCTACTGTTTAACAGAGGGAAGAGGAAAGAATTATGAATAACAAGAACTGCTCTGTTATGTCTTCATACTTTTATTCTTTCAAGCTGTTAGTGTAGGCTCTGCAAAATCAGTGAGGCTGAAATTTGCCAAGATTTATGGTTGAGTGTGGAAGTACTGCTGTACTTTCAGATTAAAGCAGCGAGCAGTGGTAAATCAATACATGCACATCTGCAGACCTGCCATGAGCTTGGCTTATAAATACATATTAGCATTCATCTGGGTTAATTTCTCATCCTCCCAAATCATTGTCCTGAGTAGTGATCATTTCTCAGTATAAAGAAAAGGACAAAAAAATCACTAGACTGTAGAAACAACATTTCATCTTTGTAATTTGAACCCTTTTGTTTCTTGCTATGCTTGCAAATGAATTATTATTTTTAAAAAACTGTATCTTTTGTGCCCATATGGAACTATGCTCTCATGTCTTTTATCTTCTTTCTGGGAGCCACAGAAACTATGATAATTTATTTGCAAATAATAATTTTGTTTCAAGCTTTCAGTTGGGTGAAAAATGCGGATTTTTTTTTCAGTACATAATTTGTATCCATCCTGTAGCACTAGGGTAAGAAAACAACAGGGTTGAGACCATTTGCTCTCTTAAAATAACATCTTGTAACAGCAGGAAACTGTAACCTCTTCCCATATTCTGGAATAGCCTTGTCAGTAGTTGCACATGCAAATTGCTGCAGAAAATGTAGATGATACTGTGTTTTCTCAAATAAGAGTGATGGTAGTACTAAAAAGTGAGTTAGCCAGGAATTCCAAGCATCTTTTAATTGAATAATTATTTTTTTTTATTTTTGTAAAGTTGGGGTTCTCCAGAACTGCTGAACTGAATGCTGGACAGTAGAGATTAGGAAGTGCAGCCTGCTTTGTGAGGCAGACACTGAGAAGCAGACTCCTTGATTTTTCTGATGTTGTAGCATTTACTGGCAACTTCTTGTTTGAATCATCTTAATGCATTTTAGTTGATTTATGATAATTTATGATAATTCTGAGATTTATTGTTTGACTATCTGAATAACTGCAAACTACTTTCATGCAAAGGATCCTCAGTTCCGTGTCTTATGGTGAAACTTTCTGTAATGCTTTCAGTGGAAGAGCACTTCACATAAATTACAATATTCTATATTAGAAGCAGAATTGTAGCAAATTAGTTTCTAAACCATTCTATCTGATTTGCACACATCACTGCATATTTAAAATTTTTTCTCAAAGGAACAATGCCGCATAATTTATAAGGAAAACCAGAGTGGTCTTTCACTCTCATTGGTTAATAAACTCAATAGATTTTTGGCAGGAAACAGCACTTTTAATGTCAACCAGCAATTGTGTCCCTGCAAACAGATGTTTGAAAACCATAACTCTACGTAGTTTACACATTTAAAAGTACTTCATATGTGTGTTTTTAAATGGGTAAAGAGGAAAATCTTCTAAAAGTGTAGGCAAAAATTAGTTAGAAAAATCACTTTAGTTTTGCTGTGCTATTGATTTCATAAACTGTGAAGATTATGATAAAAAATTCCTGAAAGAATAGACATTTTTTAAATGCATTACTTTGATTTTTATTTTCTTTTTCTTCCATTTAGGAGTAAGCAAGCTATGATTACTTAGACAATACTTGCACTTCAAAGTGTGTCAAAGAGGCAAATGTGTTTGTGTTTCTGATAGGTTATTTATCCTGCTTAACCTATAAACTGTAAAGTAACAAGGCTACTGAACTGACAGATAGCCTAGCAGATGGTTCAGAGATTATGCAAAATCACCTCAGCTTGTCAAAAGTCAGGTTAGGTTACTGCAGGGGCAGGGGCAGCAAGAAGCACAGAACAGGATCATTTTTTACAATTTGTTGCTTGAAATTCCATTTTTCTTCACAGCATGTGACATCCTGTGTCTACAGTTAAAATAGCTATGCAATCAACAAATTTAGGATCAGCATGTTTGTATTCTGGCTTTTATGAGAGTCATTAGGTTGATGAGAATCTTTACGAGTCTGTGATATAGGAAAGCTGATCTCCAGTGCAGAGCAAGAGGTCAACTCTGCCACTTTAGCTGCTTTTGCCCTCTCCTTTTGCAGCGTCTGGAGCTGTTGTCTCTCCCTACCATAACATTGAGCAGCATTCTCTTGTTAGCCTATGGAAGATTAAATGGAAATTAGGTGCCATATGTTTAGTAGTAAAAATCATGTTGCAGCTGAGCAAGGATAGGCCAAAACTGAGGGCTTTGACAAAAATCTCTCCCTGAAGAGAGGGTGATTATTAATCATAGCTCTGCCAAGTATCTGAATTCACATCCTCAGTGGAGCAGCTGAGGCTGCAGATACTGATAAACTTGTCAGAGCCTAGAACAGAAGTTGCAGGTTCATCCTTCAGAATTTGCATTTTTCTTTCTTTTAAAGTAAAAAAAAAGAGCCCCCAAAACCCTAATGTAAAGATTTTTATACTTGTATTTTTAAATCTGTTTTTTAATTGGCTATGTTTTTTCTCAGAATAGCATCAACAGAATTCTTCTTGATGCCTGACAGGGCATAATATGAGAGCCTTCCCCTCCAATTCCAAAAGCTTTTTGCTGGGAGTGGGTGTGCATGTGTGTGTGTGCATACTTAATGGATTATTTTTATTTTTTTCCCCATGACTGTGTCATCATAGTACTGAAGTATAACTTTTTTAAAGAACTGCTTTTCCACATATTGCAACATTCTTAACCTTATAGAGTAAAATTAAATAAACATGCCCTTACATATTCGTTGATTTAAAATTGACAGAGAACACACCTCTGCAAGCAGCTGTTGAAAGTCTCTTCATTAAGACACTAAGAAGCCACATTGGGAAAGCTGCTTTAGTGTCAGCTGTAATATTTCTGACATGTTTAAAATGCCCAGAGACATTAAAATGCAAAGTCTTCCTCAATTGTGCAGGACGACGTGCAGGTCTTGCTTAAAGATATTGTGCAGTGGTTCTTGCTTTTAAAATAATCAATTTGTTGTGCAACAAGGATCATATTAATTGAAAAACCTTTGGAGGATGTAATAAAAATAGCTGGAGGATGCTAACGGGACTCTTTCCTGTTGAATTTCAGTCAGCTTCTAAGGAATGGATAGAGGTTATTCACATCTCTGCAAAGCAAGAGCAGAAGGAAGCAAACGTTTCCTGATTCTAAAAGCATATCTTCCCTGTCCCCACAGCATATCTTTGTTTGAACCAGGAAATAACTACTCTTGGGAAAAACAAATTGGGTAGCTGAAAAATAATAATTTCCAAAATCTTTTTTTGTGTGTCACTGTCCATTAAGATTTTGAATTCCTGATTATTTTTAGTTCTAAGAAGCATTTACATTTGTGTAGAGCCTGTACACTACAAGCCAAATACCTATTCATAAAATACTGCTTTTTATCTGTTGAAATTAACATTGTCCAAGAAACTTACAAGGCATTTGTTCACACTTTACTAAATTGTGTATGTCCATTGTGCAAAGCATCTGGTCCTGTGAGGACAGACAACAGTAGGAGATGAGAAAATATCTTGGCTTACATCTGGTTTTACTGCTTTTGATTACTTCTCTGGAAATCTGGAATTGTAACCTAGTGAGACTGAAGAACAGATTATTTGTACCAAAATAAAAGTAGTTTGCACTGTGGAGGTGTTGGTAGTTGTATTGGTAATGATGATGACATACACTGATTCTTATTAAAACCAGAAATTAAATTAAAAAGAAGAGTTAAACATACACATCTTGTGAAGAAAGCTTTGCTGATCTTAAGGAAGAGTTTACAGCACTATATAAGAATATTGGTTTGTCTGTAAAGGCAAGGTTCCTAGGAGCCTAGGGTGTTTTGGCTTTTTTTAGTTGGGAGATCTTTTTTCCAGTGTTGTTTTTTTTTTTTTAGTACCCAGATCTCAAAAGTAGTCTTTACATTAATAGACAAAATGTAATTTTTGTAATTTTGTAAAGACAAAACTGTAGTTGGCTTTTATAATAATAAATTCTAATTTATTTGGAGGTATTATTTATCTCCCAAATAAAATAATAATAAATGTGAATGAGAACTATTTGGATATTTGGGTATTTTGAAAATATCATGTTTCTTCTGAAGTACAGAGAGTCAAAGGGACAATTATTAAGAAAGGAAGGAACTAGCTTCATGTCAAAACCACATGATCATTTAACACCCTGTCATCAAAAGAACACTTTAATTTAGGCACTCAAGTTAGTTCTGTTTTGCATATAGTGAAAAATATGGTCTAATGTGGGAAACAGGACACATCTGGTGGCATTGGTTAACCCAGTGGTTGAATATCTGAAACTAGGAAAGGAGACTACTAAATCGAATAAATTAGCCAAATCTAACAATTTTGAGACAGAACTCATACTAGAATAAAGCTAGAATATCCATACACATTAACTTGGAAAGTAAAAATATGAAAGTATAACTGCAACTTTTCATGTAATGTTTTATTATGCATTTAAAATGATTGGTCCGACTTTTGGTAGTAGATGCTTATTATGTTCTGGTAGAAAACCTTTAGGTGCATGATGGCCTTGAAGCCACTGAGTATTCCAAAGAGTTTCTCAAAGAACAGTGTGTCTTCCAACAACAGAAAACAAAATATGGACAAAATGTTCTCAGCAATGTTTCCTTCTGAGCGACGGCATAGATGTGGTGAAGAAGAATTTAAAAATGGAAACCATATGGTTTGATTCTGTTCTTAAAATTCAGTCTTCTGCTGGATTGAATAAATTTCTTTATCAAGTTTTTGTAAGAAACATTTGCCCATAACTGAAGAGTGGGATCAGAGTTGTCTATCACAAAGACTAGCAGTGTTGTGTTGACAACTATTTTCCAAAATTCCCTGTACTGAAAAATTGAAAATTTGATACCTAGAGAAACAAAACTCCCTTTGTTTGTTTAAGCTTAAAAGGGACCAAGAACTTAAGGTTCAGTACACCATTTTCCCAAAAGGCAGCAGAAAGGCTGAGGTATGGGAGCCAGATAAAACTTTTTATGCTTGAGTTTTGGATCCAGGAGAAAAGATTGATGGGGCTGATCATGTTCCATTGGCTGTGCTGTTGGCTTAGAAATGCCCTGAACATGGGAACACCAGTGAGGAACAGGAGCGAGCTGTACCAAGTCAGCTCTTGCTGACAACTCCCTTGGCTCTTTTTCTCAGACCCAGGGAATTTTCTTTGCTCCTCCTGCACCAGGTGTTACAGAGGAGCTGGGAACTCCAGCAGAGATTAGGCCTTCCCATGGGCTGTTAGGGTTTTTCCACGTCTCATCTGAGATGAATGTAATGGCTTCCACCCACTCCACAAGCAGAATAGATGGTGGTGTGGGTCTGGCTAGTAAGACCATCAGTTGCATATAAATGTTTTGAGTCACAGTGTTCAAAACAGAATACTCTGTGTTTGGGGAGGTGAGGATCTTAAAATTTGCACATCAGTGATTTGCCGAAGTCCACATTTGTTGTGTGCATTGATTTCAGGTCGTACTGAAAGACAACATGATTTCATTTCAAACAAGAATTTGCTGCATTTAGAGTACATACAAGGTACCCACTGACCATGCTGTGTTGTGAATCAGGCCATCTTGAATAAGAAATTGCCTGTTTGTTGTGCTGTCTCCAGTCTTTGTGTCACGTGGTGAGAATATTGGTCCCTGTCAGAATATTGTATCTTCAGCCAGGTTCTCTTTCCTTTCACAATTCTACCTTAAAGTTAATTCATGTACTTGGAGCCACTTACAAGTTATGAAATCTGTGTCTGGTTTTGCCACACAATTCTGGATCTTAAAAATAAGAGCATTCCATGAAGGGCGGTGATAAGATTCTAAGACGTAAAAATTAATCTATAACAAACACAGAAAATATGCAGCGTTTCTGTATATTAGAGGAGTTTTGACAGCACTACAGTAATGCAAACTGTAACAGCAGGATCTCTAGGAATGTTCTTTTATAGCTGGACTGGACTTAGACAAAGGGAGATCACTGTTCATCTTCAACACAAAGTTCTGGACAGTTCAGGATGGAGGACCTAAGCAGCATTTAAAGGCAAGGGCTTCCCATGGTAGCAGAGATCCTTCTGGCATATTTTTGTCCAAGCCAACATCTTGTGGTAGAGAAATCCTTCTCAGCAAAAGCTGGAAGACAGGTTGAGAGTACTGCAAAGGGAAGCACTGTAAGCATGGTGGTGTGAGGTATATTACATTATGTTGTGGACACAGATTTGAACAATTCATTCCAGACAAACCTTATCAAGCCTCTCGCTGCCTGTTCTTACTGTACCTCCACTAATGCACACACAGATAAGTTCTTTCAACACTCAAAACAGCACTTGGGGCAGAGACTTCAAACTACTTCGTTCCCCATTCTTTGTCATGCTCACGATGGCGTCTTTTCACGCTCACATTTCCACATATGTTCATCATACTGCCAGATGTACAAAGGGAGAAAATAAATAGTGGTTTAGGTTGATTCATGTACTTGATTTTCTAAAGACCCTTTTCTTTCAGCATTGTGGAGGTTGCCAGAATTAGGCTTCAGAGATGTTTTAAATGTTAAATGTATCCCTAGCTATTTGCAGTGAATGATGATTGTTTGCACTGGTTTTGACCATGTTGCTGAATAATATGATTTTAAAAAATTATGTAGTGGTGCTTCACTTCAAGTCTTCCACTTCAAAAGCATGTAAGACAAAGGTATAGTGCAGTGTTTGACATTCTTATCGCCTGGCAGTAGATTTTGGGGCAGCATGAGCCAGGTGAGGGTTATTTTTTCATTTCTGCACTGTGAGGATATAATGAGTAGTAGTAAACATTATCCTGTTAAGCAGCTGAACTGCATTTCTTCCTACCTTGGCTTTGAACATGTTTCTTCTTTATCTTCTGTCCAGCCAGGCATTTGTATTGGTGTTCTGTACCACAGCTGTATCTCGTACACTGGGTCACAGGCAGTTACTGAGCACACCCCTGTTAGTCCCATACCCAGTGCACCCTGGCAATTATTTACCTGCCTCTTACCCAAGCCCTCTCTTTCTCAATGTGAGTTGATATTGGTACAAGTGCTGTATAGAAAAGAGACACAAAGCTGAAAACATCTTTCTATCTCCAAACATAATTCAGACTGAAGAATGTGTTAAAAGCACTCAAAAAAAAAAAAAAAAAGGAACTCTCTTTTGCTGTTGAACATGAGTTTGATGTTGTTTTGGGGAGGAAAATAACTCAATAAGAAATACCTAGTTGCTTGTCACCAGCCAGATTAGCAGTTATTTCTAAAGACTAGTAGTTAATTTACAAGAAAGTGTGTTTCAAAAAACTGTTTCGGCTGAGAGGGAATGAGCAAACATCAATTGCTGTAGAAGTGATTCTGCCAGCCATGGAACTGCTTTGCTGTAGGTACAAAATCTCACCAAGCATGCAGTAAGGCTGTGGAGCAGGAGAGAACCATGGGCAAGTGCCTTAGACAACTAGATGTATATAGGCTTTGAGAGGAGTTACGATCTTCAAGCAAGACCTAACATCATAGACATCTTTGGAATACAAATTTTCTCTTGCTTGCTATAATCCTCTCCGTAAGCAGGCAATACATACCCGTTGGTGTCATGACTGGTGTGTTTTATAGCTCATTGATTTCTGCAGGGTCTTGATTGCAGTTGCACCCAATAAATGAGCAGTTGAAGACAGGAGCTTGTGTTAAAAGCAGAGTATAATGACTGTAGAATTCAAGGGGAAGAAAAGTTTTCACCATGGTCATAATTTGAAGGAAGCACTTGGGAGAAACTGCAAGGAGTAATTCCCCTGGTATCAGATCACATGCTGGGAACAAGGAGGGGGTGCATCCTGCTGGCCAGGCTCAGGGTGGGTAGACTGATTTTCTGTGCCTCATGGCATGAGTGGAGAACAACTCATACATGGGAGGGAAAATCGTAGGAGAAATCCTGGTGATAGCTGCTATTGTTATACAGGTTCCCAGTTTGTTCCTAGACTTACTCTGCTGAAATTTCTTGGCAGCTTTCCATGGTGGCTGGTTCTTTGCAGGAGCCATGCTATCTAGGACAGTGCAATAAATCACTAAGCCCTCTTTGCACAGTGGAAGATAGTCCACAAAATTTCTGTAAAGAACAGCTGTGCAGAGACCTGCTCATGGGCTGCTGAGCATCAGCAGCGTGGGCTGGAGCAGTCCAAGGCAGCCCCCAGCCAGCTGGGCAGGTCTCTGTGCTCACAGAAATACCCAGGGCTGGGGTTCTTCACCACCACCACTTTCTGCACTTTCAAGAACTGACACAGTAGCAGAGACAAGATCATCCTTCAGGGATTTTTTTCCCACAAAAGGCAATGTAGCTGTTCACTTTAAGAAGCTTTAGGGAGCCTGATAGGATATGGAGAATGCTGGCTGTCTAATGTCATGCTGGGTACAAGCACCCTGAGCAGTTTGCCTCTCTCATTTATAGCATGTGCTTTTACTCTGCACTCAGAAAAATTCTGGAGAAAATGTGAGAAGTTTTGACTTAGGGACTATAAAGCTTTATGAATGGAATGCCATATTTGGAAACTAAGTAGTATGAATAAGGAAGTGCCTGCTCCAACTATTATGCACAATTTCTATTGCTTTATTGCAGCTTCTAAAATGGTAAATTCAGGTATGCACTGATTTTCATTGATGCTTGTATGTTTTTAGGCTACAGAGGGATAGTTCTGTTTTAGATCAGTGTGGATGCTCACAATTTCAGATAAAAGAAGGAATCACCCATCTCATGGCTTTTGTCCTGGATTTACTTTCTTGCAATTATTTGAAGTCATCCAATAACTCTTGCATAAACAGCAGGGTCTTGAAACTGGTTACAAAGAGTGGTAGCTATACTGAAAGGTGTATTTCAGTTCTCTTTGTGGGGAAAGTACTTTATGTATAGGCTTTGCCTTTGAATAACTATGACTTTGCAAGTGAACAGTTAATTGAATACTCTTAATAAACAAAGCTCAATTTATTAGGCTTCTCATATACTTTGAAGAATTTTTAAGACTAATACAGTTACTGCAGAAATGGAGCTTAGTTGTCTTTTGACATAATATGTTTTGAAATTATACTCATTTTGTTGAAGTTATGTTTAGCAGGTAAGATGATGAAAGTTCATTTTTCCCCAAATTCCCCTTTCATATACCAATAACACTTCTCATAATTCTGGGTTCTTGGACAATCATAAAGAGTCTCTTAGCACACAGTGCATAGATATGTTTCATTTTGCATGGAGTAAAGGGTACTAGAATATAAAATGAAGTGATTTGTGTGTTTGTTATAATAGGATGTTCTTTTCTCATTTTCCTTACACATGTATAATACATTTTAGGTATGGGAAAATTGTATCCACAAAGGCTATTTTGGACAAGACTACAAACAAATGCAAAGGTATGTATATTTCCCTTTATACTGTGTTCCCCTGAAAGTTGTAACTGATTCTATAAAGTGCATTAATGTTGTATTTTAAGTTCATTTTACCTTTGTTGGTTTGGTTTGGGGTTTTTTTCCCATTCTTGCTCCTAAATGAGTTTTATTCTTGCTGGTGGTTGGTGTATTCAGTGCATTTGCCTCCAGTGGAGCTGGCAGACAGCCGGTGTCGGTGGCGCAGCCAAGCCGGAGTGAAGCTGACACGCACAGTGCTGGCTGGCAGCTCGCCTCTATTTTAAAAACAAAAATGGAGTTAAAAGCAGCTTTTCCCCTTTTGCCTGGAGAAACTAGGGAAGCTTGCAGATGACCATTCAACTATACTAAGCATCTTAAAAAATTATACATTGTGGAAATAAGCTCCATTGATTAGTGTAGCTTGAAGCAGCACTTAATTACATGTTCCAGTACTCTAATTGTGTTTTGGTATGTTCTATTGAATATATTGGGAGCAAAGAGAGGGTTCATTTTCAATGAAGTAATTGCAGCTGGAAAAAAAAAATTAGAACTCCTCTAGATAAGCTGAATATATCAGTTCATGGGTTTTCATCACTCGCTGCAATTGCAGTGATTGAGGTCCCAGCATGTTTGTGGTGGGAGAAGGTGTGGTAGCAGACACTGAAATACCAGATTTCAGACTTTAATTTTTTACAATTAAGAGGATAATTTCTGAGCAAAATGAAATATTAAGTCAACTGACTGAGTAGTGTTAATATGCATAGTGCCCATGAATGAGCAGAAAGCTGATAGGCAGAGGGAGAAGGATTCATCATTAATTAAGACAAAGCTTTTGTGCAGAACTTGGAAGCAGTGCAGGGACATAGCTTCGCAACTCCCCATCTTAAGCAAATTGAAGGGGCACTGACCATTCAGAAACTGAAATTTCTAGAAATCTTTTTCTTAGCTTGTATGCAGATGTCATTGTGATTAGGAAAGAGGAGGTGCCCTTTGCAATTATTTTAATTAGTTAATGCATATAATTGCACTTAACGGATTTAGTCTGTCCATTCTGTCAGTTCCTGAAGTGTTCAGTAGTCCTTTCAGAGATACAGAAATGCTCACATTCATTCTTTAAGAGATTTAAGATGACTTTTTCAATAGAGAATTTAAATCTCACTGATGAAAAGCAGTAGCTAACAGCCTGTTGTGACAGTACGCTGCAAGGTAAGGCTCCAGGGAAGCTCACTGCATGTTGCTGAAATTGCAATGGGAACACAAGTAGGCAGAATGTAAATATCTAACTGGAATTTAACCAAAAGATTGACAGCATCTCTGGCTTTTGCCAAAAAATACACCATGGAGTCTAAACTAACTGGAACGATGAGCAATTGAGTTTCTCTATCATCTGGAAGGTGGCAAAGCCAGCTTTGATGGCATGCTTGGTGTCAGTATGTAACTTTATCTGTATTACACCCTGCAGTATGTTGGTGATAACCCAGACTGCCATGGATGTGGAGAGCCAGTTTGGGGTATGGGAAGTTAGTCTTGCCTTGGCAGCACAAAACTTGATATGAACTAATTCACTTTGTTTCATGTCAGGATTTAACAATCCACAGCAACACGTGTTACACAAAACAATATGCTGCTTTCTTCAGCTTCTTGGCAGCATAAATAAGCTTGCAGTGATGTACAAGGATGCTTGAGTTGTTTTTCCCAAGTTAAGAGCTTTAAAGCTTGTCCTGTTCTAACATTAGACAGTATAGATATATTGTAAGAGGATTGTAATATATTTTGAAGAAATATTTCCATTTTCTACTCCACCAGAGGTTACTTCCTTGTTGGTTTTTTTTGTTTGTTTTCTTTTACCCCAAATTTAACTCTGGAAAGGGATTTTATTAATACTTGGGCAGCTCACTGGTGGAAAAGAGGGGGATTGAAAAATGCATAATGAGGTTTGCAATAGCATCTAGTCGAAGTAGCTTCCAAACTCTGACTGCATCTTGGTGAGCCTTGAGCCTCCAATTCCCAGGCTGGATTAAAAATCCCAGCCTATAAGGTCAGTGTCTGTTAAGGCCAAGGTATATTGCAATTTGGGCATCCTGGAACCCCCTAGTTAGGTGTTCTTGTTCGGAATAAGAAAAGAGGTTATTGCAAATATATGGAATTTGTTTTGATTGATGCTGAGCTTATTTTAATATTTAAAGATTGCATTATATGGCATAGAAAATGCTTTCAGGACAGTTTTTCACATTCTTTCAATAATAGGAAAAATCATTTGGTTTCACTGAAGATGGGTTTTCACTCACTTTTAAATTTAACTGTCTTTTGTGTATATACAGTGAGATAAGTAATTTACCAAAAATTGGGTAGATGTGTGTCTTTTAAATTAAATTCCTCTCCTAAAAATTTTTGAATAAACAAAAAGGAACTTACAGACTTACTTGTCATTTATTCAAACCGCAATAAGAATTTACTTCAGAAAAATTAATAGATGATGCTTTATTTGGTGATCTCTGAAATTATCTGGTGTTAGAAGTTACATACCAGATAATATAAAGCAAAACACAGTACTGCTTGTTAGCAGTGTCACCAAAATTCTCATAATGAGTGGGCATGGAAATGGATTTGTTCCACTAGGGCAGATCCCCACCAGTTCAAGATTCAAGAATTTTGCTAGGTTTTTTTTTTTGGGGGGGGACAACGGGGGACGGGACACTGCATGAAGACCTGGAGTTCAAATTGTCCGTCTTCAACAACAAGAAAATTGTATTAAATAACTATGCCAGTAGCACGACTGTTGGCTGTGAAGTGTTTGTTTGTAAGCTGGTTGCTATCTTGCTAACAAAATGATGTTTTCTCTTTCAGGTTATGGTTTTGTTGACTTTGACAGCCCAGCAGCTGCTCAGAAGGCAGTTTCTGCTTTAAAGGCCAGTGGAGTCCAAGCACAGATGGCAAAGGTGAGTTAGAATAACCAGCTAATTTTTGCAATGGGTTGTGGAAGTGAACAAGCTTGTACAGTGGCACAACATGGGCAGTGTGGAGTTTCCAGCTGCAGAGCCCTTTATAGAGAGCACAATCCTCAAGCCATGTGATTATTAAGGTAATAAAATGGAGACTTTTGTTTGCTACATCCCAAATACCCAAATAATCTCAACTAATTGAATAAAGAAGCATGAAATGGTAAAGTCTCCAAACTGATCTCATTGCATTTATCAATTTATTCATAATAGTCTTTTCCATTGGATTCATCAAACAAAAGTTTAGCAATGGTTTGTAAAAACTGCAGCAGGCTTAATGAATTGGTTTACAGCACAAAGGTATGAAAGGTTTAATAGACTGTCTGTTACTGAGGTTAGAATTCTTAAGATTTAGGAATTAATTTTTAAGTATACGATGACAAAATTTAACCTTTCAACATTTTTTTCAGCCCTTCTGGTATATTATCTGCTAATATAAATAAAATTTGAATCTGACCATTCATGATAGATACTTTGAAATTCTTAGCCAGCTCTTGGCTGACCTGTTTTTGCATCAAGGCAAACCCAGGAATTATTAAAAAAATACAGAATGAAAGCTATCTTATTTCTCTCTAATTTTTAATGAACCTTGCCTCTGAACCAGCTTATTAGCCAGATGTGATCTTCAGAGTATCTTCAGTGCTCTTTTATGAAGTTAGGGAGATGATACTTTAGTAATGATACTGTCATGCATTCTTGTTGGGTCAGATGGCCTGGTTCCAAAAGAGAGCCATAAACACCTCCACAAATTTGTTAACTAAAAAAAATATTACCAGTATAATCTGTTGATAGAATTCTGGTACCTCTTAAAGCAAATTTGTTTTCGGTTAGAAAATTATATACTAATTTAAGAAACTTAAAATCTAGTAATCTCAGAGGCTTTTTTATTAGAATAGTCTGCTAAAAATCTAGCAAATCTTTTATAGTTATCCACTAGGTACAGATTTTTTTCAGATGAGATATTTTCCACAGCTTCTCAGCTAAAGAGAACAGTTAAGCTAACAACATAAATGTCTTTGGATGGATTCCAGGGCAACAAAATGGAAACCATATGTTTCATACTTAATGCGTGTTTCATTACAGCCGTGACACAAACATACATGCTTACTGGAAAGCACTTGGGTTTTTTTCCCTTTTACAAGGTTTTATGTATGCTTAATAAAGGCCACTTACTAAATCTTTAGGTTTTAGGTGATCACTTTAAAATATATCCCAGATTTTTCAAAGTTCTGTCTGCCATCTAATGAATATAATATCTAGGTAGGAGGAGCAAAAAGAGATTTTGAAGTAATGTAAATTCATTTTCTTAATGAACTTTGATGTCTGATTTAATTGTTTTCTTGAGTAGATGGAGAAGCTCTAATAATTAACTAGTAACCTAATGCATCATTTCTTAATCTCTTTTATAGTATATATTTCTGACTCGTTTCCTCTGACAGTTGCAAGATCAGTAATATTTCTTTTTGTTAGCATTAATGAAATAATGTGCATCAAAATATCCCAAAGGTTTGGGTATTTTTCTGACCCTGTGTCAAGCTTGATGACCTGTGGGAAACCTGTAACTATGAGGTCTGCATTCCAGTGAAACTTGTTCTGCTTCTGAGCACTGAGAGAGTGTTTGAGTTATTAAAAAGACCAACCCCAAAACCAGCCCAGTGAACAGTACCACAACAAACAGTCACTAGTGACTATGAGTTTGAGTGTTTTGATTTTTGTCTGTTTTGAGCCATTGGATTTTTTTTTTCCCCTGGGCAATGCTGCTCTCTTTTTGTCTGAAAAATCCTATCTCTACTTAGATTCTTCAGGCTGGGAATTACCAGTCACAGTTGCTTTGGCAAGATTAGCAAATCACACCCTTCACAGGCATGATGCTATAAAAATTTGTGTTTGTGTGTTTAGTATTTTATCCTTTTGCATGTGACCACCTGTGCCATGGGTGGTGGTCCTGCAGTGACACTGCTTCAGGCTTAGGCCTGAGTGTCACAGAGAAGGATTTGAGGAGTTTCCTGCCTGTCTGGGCAATCGATTTCCTTACTGACCGCCGCAGCTGCTGCAGTTTCCAAGAGGAAATCCATGCCTGTTGGGGTGATTTATCCATGGGAAGGTGTTGTAATTACTCTGTGCCCGGGGTGTGAGGAGCAGCACAGCTCCTCAGTGCTCTCACCCTCCCCCAAGATGTGGTTCCTGACCCACAGGAGCTGAACAGGGAGGAAAATGTTCTTGCTGGAGCCATGTTGTGACTCTGCCTGCCATAAAGTCCTTTTTGCAGTGTCCTGCTGTAGCTCTCTGTCAGTGAGATAAAAACTACTCACATCAGCAAGTTCATCTGCAAATCCTGCTTTAGCGGAAGTGATTTTTATATATTAAATTTTTTGCTGTTCTGTAGAGGTAACTTCAATATATTATTTTAAAAATATTAAGTAGTAAATTACATTATTATTAGTAGTAGTAGTAGTATTAGTATCAGTATTTTCCTATCCATGGGGTAAAATCATGCTGTATTTGGCAGTCTGCTTCCTAGTTGATCTGAGTTGAAAAAAGTCCCACTTGCTATGTTTTGCTACTGCTGAGCAGAGTGGGAAGGCCCAGGGCCCAAGATACAGCTTCAGGCCAAATCCTGCCAAATCTGTTCTGGGGCGTCACTGTTGGTGGAGAAGTGGCCACCACTCAGGAGATGCCACAATAATGGAACCCTGTGTCAGTCCATTGAAATACCATGTCTTCAGCTATTCTGCTTTTTCTGAGATCTGAATTGGGAACCCTTGACTAAGACAAAGCAGCCTGGGAAGAGTTTTGCTTTCTGCTGGTTACCAGTGTCTTCTGGTCACTTCTGAAGTTTCCGAGGTTTCCTTTTGGCCAGAAAATGGGGCCAAGACCTCGCATAAGATAATAATTGCATAGCCAGGGGATGGGAGTAGTTTTTGGATGGAAATTTAAAATGGATTTAACAAGCTCTTGCCCCTCTCCTCTCTTCCACTTGAGTATTGCTAGTGGTAAGTCCATCTTTTTCAGGGTATGTAAGTGGCTGTGGGGATCAGATGATGTGAGCTCTGCTGTAGCCAGTTTGTTTCAGGATCCACCAGTACAAACCGGTAGATTATCTCTTACTCAACAGATCAAATACATGTCTTGCAAGAGTAGTGTTATTTCTAAACTAGTTAGTAACTGCTGGGTGTCCAATTTTTATTCTGATTCCTTTTAATTTATCAAAATTTCTTTTCTTAGTTTATGTTCTTGCTCCTAGAGGAGTGATTATAAACCAAGAATTGTAAGTTCAAAAGCTGTGATTTTGTAGAGCTGTGCAGTCTTAGGTAAGATTACTAGTAGTATTTAAAAGCTCTGACAATTTTGTTTGTTAGAAAAGTTGTGGTTGCTGTCCGAGTGATTCTTCTGAGAACCCTCTTCTCTTCCCAGCACCCACAAGTAAAAGTGAGATAACTCTAGGTTTCTACATTATTCAGAGCAGGCAGAAAGGGACTTTGTGTATAGGAAGATAGATGCACACAAAATACCAATATGGTATTTTGAATGGCGATTTAACATACTGAGACTGTGTAAGGATGTTTTAGAAATGAGCTATAAATGCTATGGAGACATCAGACACCTAAATTCTCATAGGCTTTTGACTTTGAGGTTAACATAAAGTATCCAAGTCACTGCTCAGACCAAGTTTTAGCTCATCAAATGATGCAAACTGAATTCAACTGTAGCTACTGAAGCAACCGTTTCAAATAGAAAGTTGATTAATTCTTACTTCCTGCATGTAAACTAATGTATAAACAAAAAAGGTAAAAAAGAGCCGCTAAGTAAGAATGGTTAATAAAACCCACAGTTCTTCTCATCTTTCTGTCTAGCAAACTTAAGACAGGAAGAGAATCATTGTGTTTGCAGCCCAGATAAAATCAGCAAGAGAATATCTAAATTATACTGACAGCAATGTAGAGCTGCACAAGCCAGCTAGAACAGCAGTGTGGCTCTGCCAGCTCAGACTTCACTGAATATTAACTCCTTCCTGGCCTGGCAGAGACATTTGTACAACCAGATTGTCCATCTCCTGGCAGGCTGACAGATTTCTGAGATATAGTGAAAGGCTTATATCTACATAAGGAATGACGACTTTTTGCAAAAAGCTTGCGATGTACTTTAGGCATCACAAGAAGTATTAATGGACATTCTCACGACAGAACTTCAACCATGTGTTTAAAATCAGTGTAGTCTTTAAAATTGTTTAGGCCATCCAAGTCCAACACAGCTGTGATGGACTCAAGACCCTGATTCCCTACATTTTGTTGTTGAAGATCTTGTATTCTCCTGTCTCTTCAATTCTCTCTCTCCTTGTGAGGTTTGTAGTTCTATATGTACACCTTCACTATAAGATAGTCAAGATAATTTATGACTTAAATGGTTGATATTCATTATTTTCCAGTTTGTGTTTTCCTGATTTTTTTCCTATGGAAGGATAAAGTTACCTTTAGAAAACATATACTACTTACAATAGAAGCCATGAAAGTAGTCCATGGACATGGAAGATTTCTGTGGTCAGTGAGCCTTGTTAATTTGAGCCAAGGAATGCTGTTCTATGTACTAATGTGCATTTTTGTGGGAAGACTCACTGTTTATCCATTCCAAGATTTCCCCAGAGTTGCACATTTTTAGGACTTAGGACTTCATATTCATAATGTTACAATTTCCTCCTCCTTAAAGTCTTCGCTTCCGCTGACACAATGAAGTGTGGTCCTGATTATTTGTATTAGCTCTCACATTAATTTATCACTAAATACTTTAAAATATTTTAAGCTTGTGCAAAAAATTAGGACCATTTTAACAATTGTTTCTTATTTGAATTGTGTCAGAATAGCAATGTGCTGACAATGTAAAGGATGTTCTCCCATCACGTACTGACTTCCACCATTCTTAAGACACAATTTGTGTTTTCTGGAGTGGTCTACAGCCCTCAAGCATCAGATCAAATTCTGAAACTTGTTATGTGTGGGTGGGTTTTAGGTTATGATGAATATGAGCCCATTGTCTGAGTTCATGTTGATCCTGTGGAGTACAGAGATGACCTGAATTTGCAATCTTAATATTTTTCACTCAGTGGTTACTAAGGCAGAATTGTGATGTGCACTCCGTGTGCAGGTAGCTTTATCTTTCTTTCCTAAACTCTCATACCTTAAACTTACTCTAGATGACTTTTTTCCCAAGTATATTTGGAAAAGATGAATTGTCACATCATATAAAATGTGAACTTTGGGAGGGAAAAGCTGCTTAGCTGCTTGTCCTCATCTCTGTAGCAGAAATCAAGGCTTTTCCACAGCTAATAAGCAAAATGTATTAAAGGCAGCTCTTCCTTTATGTTGCTGATGAATAACATGGTTTTAAATGAGCAAAAATGAGAAACAGCTAACTTTTTTGAGGTTCAGTAATGTATTGCTTATAGTACTTGTCTTCACTGTGACAACCTTCTGGAGAATTAAATCAGTTTTCATTCCTACAGAACAAAGTAAGAAAAATAGTTTAGGTTACCATGGTAGCTAGTGCACTTAATCTAACTGGAGAAGGTAGGTATGTTGCAATTTTTTTATTCTGCATCTGGGCTTCTGAATGCCAAAGAACAGATGACAGGCAAACTGGAGCTAACTCAAGAAGATTTCTACAGCAGTTTTTAGCAACTGTCTTGAAAAGTTTTCTTTTTGCCTAGTTGTACTACTTTTTGTAGCCAATAGTATTAAATCTTACTGTAACAGATTTTAAATAAATATAATAAATTTTTCTCCTTATAATCATAAAAGTTCTTAAAAGTCATTATAAAATAAATTGAAGGTAAGCCAAATTTTGCTTACCTGGGAGCCACATAACTATTACTTCAGGAATTGCAAGTGCTCTATATAGGCAGTTAACAAACACTTGCCTTGAGTAAAGAGCTTCAGCCCACAAAAATCTTATCTCAGTTGCTAAGTTGTGCTGTGTCTTGCTCTGACAAGGGTCTGGTGCCTTCTTTTGAGCTGTGGTGGGCTCATTCAGGGCTCCCAGGGGGCACCCTCATGCCCTTCTAGCAAAGGGAAAGCAAAATCACTGAGAAATAAAAAGAGAATGTATTCATGAAGTGATAGATTGATCACAAAGCTTATTGCAGTTAAATTCTTCTTAATACAGATGTGCCTGTAAAAATAAATTTGAATGTCTACTGTATTAATCATATGCAATTCTGGAGAACAAGTGAATATTATGGTCGTGATTTTTCCCTGAATTGTGTTGTTAACAGTCTGTGGTTAGACAGCATTGAAACTGTGGCTAAAACAGACATATTTCAGTGAGACACTGGCCAATTGTAAATTTTGAAGTAGTATCTATATGAAGGCAGACAAGCATTTAATGCCTTCCCTATCAGGCAGGGGATCTTCCTTGCTGTGAGCAGTGCCTAGTCACATGTTTCTGAATGGCTATCTGTTCACTCTGACCTTACACACAGCAACAGAAAACAGATGTCCTTGCCTTTTGCCAAGTTTCTTGCTTGCAATTTAGGAACAATTCCACACGCACAGGGAGGTTTTTGCTAATTTCTTTCAGATGATGTAGAGCACTTCACATTATGTAGGAATCCTGATCACCTCTTTCTGCAGAAATAAATATTAACAGTTGATCATTCCTGTCATTTTTTGTAAGAAATGCTGTATCTTATGATCTTTGGGAAAAAGCAGCATGTTACTCTGCAAGAGCTCTGCTCTCCATCTTTATATTGTTACATTCTGGTAGAGAACTTCAGGAGATACAGCTGAAGGTGTTTGGAGAGAAAAGATTTATAGAAACTTAATGACTTGCATTGCTAAAAACAAGACTTGCTAGTTTCCTCAATAATATGGATACTTAGAGTAGCCCAGAAATTCCCTGATGTTGCCCATAATCTGAAAATGCTGAGCAATTTCAGCATCTTTCAGGATCTGCTAAAAGTTCTGTTAACTAGGGAAAACTCTGCATGAAATATGAAGACACTCAAATTAAGCAGTTTTCCTAAATTGTATAGAATTCAAAAAATATTATATTCAGTAGATTATATGTTAATGGAGGCTTGCTGCCCAAAATTAGGGAACTTCTCACTGACGGTAATAAATCTTCTTGATAATTTCCATAAAATAATGCAAATAATTTCAAGAGATTTAAGGTATATAAGGGGAAAGTGGCTTATACAATTTCATGGATTTTAAGCAGAGGAACACCTACCTTTAAATTCTAAGAATTATTACAGTGTATAGGCAAGGTCTGAGCTGAGTTATGTTGGAAGGTATTTTTGCTGTTTTCACTTTTTTTTTCTTAATTCCAGAAGAGGAATTAGAAACTCGTGTGTCAAAGGAATTATTTTTCTCTTCTGAGACTGAATAGTAATAGCACTGTGAATTAAGCAATGGTGAGACAGGTTTTGTTAAGGGAAAAATTCACAGAACTTAAAGTATTAAACTCCTGCTTACCAGAGAGAGAGAGGGGGGTGTGACTTAAATAGTTTGTCTTTCTCCTAACTTTCTGAGTTTTTACTGTTAACCTGTAACCATTTTCCATAACAAAATCTTATATAAAGGCAAACATCTGTTTGTGCAGTGCCTTCTGTGTAAGATAGCTCAGAGATGGAAGGAGAATCCTAGTTGTGGCTGCTATTTGGAAGCCAGCTTGGAAACCCAAGGGGAAGGAGCTAACTTGCTGCTTACAGTCTCCCAAAATGTACCCAGGTATCTGTTTCAAGGCTTAATAGCCTTCTGGACATGACAGGAGCTGCATGGTGAAATAAGTTATTCAGAGGAAGAGAGGAGGTATTTTGCACATTAATTGGTATAAATCTTCCACTGTCGAACTGTATAAAATTCCAAATACACTCTAGAAAAAGTTCAGTCTTGTTTTGCATCTATGCCAACAGCAGTAGGGGTTGCAAATGAGTGTTGTAAATGAGCCCTTTTGTGAATCAGTGGCAGTGTCTTTCTTTTCTTGAAAAGTGAAGAAGTGGATTAAATTAATCTGTCCTGACCTAGTTGGACTTGGTGATCTTTATGGGTCCCTTCCAACTTCAGCTATTCTGTAGCTCTGTGATTTATCCTTATAGCTGAACTGCAGGGTGGTCATGGGTTTGCACCTGCAGTGCAGACACCACCTCAATGCACTGTGGAATGTGTTTGTTGGCATTTCAACTATTTTGCTGGAAGAATTACAGATGGAGGAAATTTCAAGTTGTATTCCAGGATTTCAGTGAGACATCCTCATCTGTTGGCAGTTTCTTTGCTTTTTGTTTCCCTCCTTTGCCTTCCATCTTTACCAGTTCTAACTATGGATATGTGTAGAAGTGTTTTCAAACTGCCATTTGTCTGCTGTGGTCTGCGTGCTCCATCAAAGAACCAAACCAGAAGTAACTGAATCCCTGGGAGTATTCAGGCTGAACTAGACTGATGTGGAGATAGGGTCAGGAAAACAGAAGTCATTTCCAGTCAGCCATTCAGCATGTACCTGACCAAACCCCAGTAATTAATAATGCAAAATACACATTGTTTCATGGGCCAGAAGTAAAATTTTTCCATCACAAAATGCTTTCTGTTCAGAGAGAACAATTTCCTCAGGTGCACTTTTTTTTCTCTTTTTTCCCCAAGGGCTTTGTAATGTGGGTAAGTGGTGAAGTTGCTAATATTCTTCCAAAGTGCAGCATTGCCTTCCCTAGCAGTAGTGTTACATGATTTTGTGGCAGGAGGTTTTCTCTGGTAGGTGGGTAAGTACAAGCATCTAATGCCCAGCATGTGCAGTGAATGGCAGCAAGTCCTTGTGCCCCTTTTGGCAGGAAAAGTTCATGGTCTCATCCTGAATACAGTGCCAGGATAATGTGGGAGTCTGGTAAGCCCTGGGCTGCCACAGGAGCCTGAGAGAAGGGGAGTGTGCTCTACCCACTTACCTGAACAGGTTCTCTGCATTTCTGCCTTGACTGAATTTATTTCTCTGCTGGGTGACTCTTTCTGGGTGAATGTAATCTTTTGTTTGGTTGGTTTTTGTTCTTTTGTGTTTTGCCTGTAAATTACACTGTTACTACTGTGAACAAAATGGGGGCTTTTTTATCTTTTCAAATGTTAGAATTTTTTATGAGAATACTTTTATAGTTTCTGTTATTCTAGAATAAAAACACTAGGAAATTAAATAAAAATATTCAAATACTTTCAAATACTATTTGGAATTTCAGAAAATCTTGCTATGCCTACAGGTACAATTTTGTAATGCCAATGCTTGAAACCTCCTTTAAAGCTTTTGCTGATATAACTCATTAAAGAAGGAAGTTAAGCCTACACATCTCAAGGTGCAAAACAAAATTGCCTAATACTATCTAAGTAACAAACCAGTTCTAACACTGTGAAAGCTGTTCTTCATCTCACATTCCTGCCTGAGGAAATTTGAGCTGAATGTCAAGATGTAACTACTGTAATTATGCCCAGCAATTAATATTAATGTCAGCTATGGCCTCACAGTGAATCCATTTTCTTGTCTTCTCCTTCTGTTAATTTTTCTAATATGAAAAAAAATTCAAATTCCCTATGATTAGATAATTTGAACCCCAAACTTGTCTGTGTATTGTATAGATTCAGTATTATTTTGGGAGGGGATGTCTCTACTAGGTAACAAAAGAAAAATCCTACAGGGTAATCAAATGCCATTTATAATGGACAATAAAGGGGCCAATGAGGGCAACACTTGGGAGCTGGAAAAGGTTGTTTTGTAAGTGGGATTTTGGTGTGGCTAGGAATTACAGTCATACCAGTGGCAGAAGCATGCACATCAGGAGGATGAAATGGAAGAACATTTCCCTCCTATAGGTCTTCTATTCCAATTTCTTTAAAAACATTTTTGGAAAACTTCAAAACATTAACTCTTTTGAACTGAATGTGGGGCTTGGGGTAAAAATGCAAATAAGTAAAGGTTTTTCAGCCTAGAATTTGCTTTCCCATTTTTAATTTTCACTGTTTTTGGAACAGGATAATTCCTTTCTGTGCGTAAAAGGTGTGACCTCCCCCCAAGCCCAAACAATTTTTTTTTCCTTTTTTTCTTCTTTTCGTTTTTTTTTCCCTCCTAGGAAAAACTAACTCAAACTGAGAGGTGATATCCAAGATGGCAAGTTATAAAATTATGCAATATGCTACTAAAAGTACTGAGATACTATTTCTATAAGGGGGGCTTGATGCCTGGGCACTGGAGCAGATTGCCCAGAGAAACTGTGGGGTGTCCCTCACTGGAGATATCCAAGAACTGCCTGAACTCCATCCCATGCAATGTGATCCAGGATGACCAGACATGGTCCTCTCCAACCTTACCCATTCTGTGATTCTATGAAAATTGTATATGTATATCAATAAAATTGATTTCAGATCATATCACTGCTGATGCCAGAAAAGTTCTACTGAATGTGGGCATCCTGCAGAGACTTAAATTTATACCAGGGTAATAGTGATGACACTGAAGTTCTGCACAACTTTAAGGGCCATGTCACATCAATCTGTGCAGATCAAGAATGTGCTTCAGTACAGAGCATAGGCAATGATCACCAGCATGGAAGAGATACTCCCTTGCCACAGCTGGGAAATCTGTGGACAAACACTGGAAATCATCAATTTCACCAAAAAGTTTTCTTAGAGGTGTCATTTCATGGCACATACGTAGATAGCACAAAGTAGTAAGTAGCCTAAGATCAGGAGAATGGCAAAGATGTGGCTACCTTTGTCTCCTCCCTAATTGCTCATCTTCTGGCTGCCCTCCTCTCATTTTGTCTGTTTCTAGAGAAAGTTTTTGGAAGACATTTTTATTGTCTGAATGCATAACATAAAAATTTAGTGGAAAGTCAAAAATGCTCATGTATGGAAGGCAATGACAGTGTCCCACTTGCTTCTGTATCACTCTGTTCTTTAACTATTATTATGGCAATGTACATACTATTAAATCCATTTTCTCATTTTTTCCTCATATTATTTTCTGATTGTCATCCCAGTCTCTTCTCTTCTTATTTTACATGTGGCTTTCTTAGTGCTTTCCACCACTCTTGCATTTCTTTCCTTTATCTCATTTTTACTTTTTTTTTCCTTTCAGAAAAATTTGAAACATGGAGTTTTAACATGGACTATAAACTGGTCAATTATTCACCTTTATCTCTACTTTAAAATGTCGGTGTCAGCAGTAATAGGAGAAAGGAAACTTTCTTAGGAATGCTGCAGGCAGTGGCAGAAGATGGAGGTCACTAATACTAAGAAAGAGTAGATTTAACAAAGGGCCTGAGAAGTAAAAATCTGCACCAGAATTCATATGTACTTGTTTGTGTTAAATTCAAAATGTCAGTGGCAACAATGATAACAATTGGGTTTTAATTCTCTTTCAGCAACAAGAACAAGACCCAACTAACCTATACATTTCCAACCTGCCTCTTTCAATGGATGAGCAGGAGCTCGAGAACATGCTGAAGCCCTTTGGGCAGGTGATCTCCACCAGGATACTGCGGGACTCGAGTGGGACGAGCCGTGGCGTTGGCTTTGCAAGGTACCTTGGGGCTGTGAGCCATGCCGGCAGCCTTCTTCCTTTGTCTGGATTAAAAATGCAAGAATAGGTGGAAAAGGCAGAAATTACTGAAAATTATAAAGTTTGTAAAGAGAAGGAAGATTGAAACGGAGTTATCCAGCAGGGTTTTGTTAATTCTTCCTTTGGTAGAGCTGTGTCTCATCTTGCTTAGATGGCTAAATCTAAATTTATTGCTCTTACTGGACAATTATCTAGAGTAAGAATTCACTCTAAACCACTTCCTTCCCTTTTCTGTACTTCTCCTTTCTCCTCTATTCCTGAGCCAGTAAGCAAGGGTTACGTGATGCTTCACAGACACTTCTGTGACTGCTGGCTTGTGAAGTTTGAATCCCAGGCAGCAGACCAGAAGGAAGAACCTTCTTCCCCACCCCTGTGCCTTTTTTTTTTTTGTTTGTTTTTCTTCATTAGTTCCTTGGAGAAAATGAACTCATCAGTGCCCTTTGAACATCAGCCCTTTGAATTTTCAGGCTCATTAACATGATGTCAACTGGGAAAGAAAATATTTTTATTCACATACAGGAAATCTCATCTTAAAATATTTGTGTGCTAAGTGAAATATCTCACACAAATCAACAAGAACAATTATTTCCATAAATTAGTAAATACCTCCTAAATATTCTGTTCATATAAATCTACTTTTTCTCTAGTTAATGTAGTTATTTTTTCTGGGATCTCTTCATCAAAGTCTTTTCTGTGCTGTTTTTATTTACGTAAGTCCTGCTTTAAACCTAGTATAACAATCAAAATTTAGAGACTTTAAATTGAAGGTTTCTATTATCAAAAATAAAAGCATGCTTCAAGCAAAGAATTGGCATTCTCAAAATACTGAAATCAAATTTCAGTAATTCAGATGTTCAGACAATATTACAATAGCTTTGTATTTGAACAAATATCAGAATCTAAAATTATCGCACAGAAAAGAACTGAACAAATTTATCTCCTGATGTGGCCAGAATTTTTAGGAATTGGTTTACCTGGGAGTTGGCTGGGGGATATTTCATGGCACTGTGATTTTTAGGTTTTTTTTTCAAATGTCTTCCCCCACCAGCCTCCTGAACCCAAACTTCACATGCTTGTCAAACTACCAAGTTTCAAGAAGGTATAACAAAGGAACAAAATTAGAAATAATAGAAAAATATTCATTATTTAAGAGGGGAAAACCAGCAAGATTGGGCTTTGCTAAAATTTCTTCCGGTTCTCTTTAAAAAAATCAATAATTGGGGTAAAATTAACTGGGCATTTAAATTTCATTAATATATATGTGTTTTATGTGTAGCTTTCATTTTTTGGTACTGTGAAGGGTAGAATACACTAACACCCACTATGAAATTCAGTTGGCATTTTGCTCTCATTCAGTCTCCCTAAAGTTGTTTACCACCTCTACCTTGAATCAGTGGTAAGGTAGGAAATATGGTAGGATGTATTTTTCCTAAGGGAGCTGGAAGTGTTCTGGAATCATATGCAAAAGTCAAAAAGACTTGTGTGTATCCAAAACCTCACTTGTATTGGAGAAATTAAAATAGAATAGTTTTAAAGTACTTTCTCAATAGTTTCTCTGTTATGCATTTTGTGTTTTATATATACATGAGCAAAGATATTTTTATATGTGTTTATTTATATACATAAATAAAGTATACCTAAGTTATAAGGATAAGTATTGCTTCTATATCTAATTAGAACTTCTTTACTTCCACAAGGTGAACATTTTTCTTGTACTGGAAAATTCTTGGATAATTAATTAAAGTTAAAATTTTCCAAAAAACCTGTAGACATTAAATAAATATTTTAATTTCTTGCCTTTGGGAAACTTTTATTAGGTTAATAGGGAGTAATGTATTTTGTCAAGTCCAGACTTGAGTTCTGAAACTAAATTATATTGTTTGTTTCATGTGAGACAAAAAAAAATTAGATTTCTTTGATGCAGATCCAATAATCCAGAACTTCTGAAAATTGTCAAAGATGTATTTTTGGAATCATTAGGAAAACCTCTTTTTCAGTCTGGCTTTTTGGTGGTACTGGTTGTTATCTATACTTGTATTTTGTCAGCCTGTGCAGAAAGGATATCAGAATTAAAGAGATGCCAATACTTAGGAATTTTTATTCCTGCTTGTTTGCTGCTGAGTCCATTGGCCTAATTTATGGATATGAATTACAGAACTTAAAGAGCAACTGAAAAGAAAATATCTGTTCAACATTAACCAAACATTATCTTGCAGGTGGCTGCAAAATAAGTTCTTTTAAACTATATTTTGTTGTAATTGCACAACTGAGTCATTCAGTGTGGCTGAGTCCAAGGTGACAGTCGGGGCTGGCACATCCTCACTGCAGGTGAGGCCCCTCCCAGGCCAGCAGGGGCTCTCCAGCCCCCTGCCCAGGCTGTTCAGTCTAGATCTGACAGCATGAGTGCCCAAACCTTCTCAAGATTTTGGACACATTCTCAGTAGCCATCACAGCTCTGCTGGTATTGGCTCCTGTTTGGAACTTGGAGACAATTAAATAAGAGCCAGGTGCATCATTTAGTGGAGATGATGTGTATAAGCTAAAAGCTGCCAAGTCAGTTTGGGTCATGCAGTCAGGCAGGTTTCTATTTGAGTTTATTACCCTTAAGCTGTACAGACAGCTCTGAATCCTCTCTTAAGAGTGGCATTAACCTTTGCTGCATGCAGCATGGACAGTAAGGATTCAATTATGAATGATAGTGAGTCAGTCCTTCTGCTTCTTTCAAGACAAGAGAGGTACTTGAGGCAGCTTGGACAGCTACAGTATAATTTCTGAGTAAATAAGAGCATTCTTTTCAATTTGGCACTGACTTTGGTCTCAGAGTACATAAAATGTTAATTGAGTTTGGCTTTACCTTTCTGAAGTTATATGTTCTTAGAAAACATCATCTCTATTGTTCACACATGGGAAAGCAAGCCAGAGCAGTGAGGAGGGGAAAAACAAGAAATATAATTTGAGAAAAAGTGAGAAATGTGCTTTAAAAAAAATCACAAACATGGGAATCTGTTTGAGTGTTTAATTTATGTAAATTATTCTTTATTTTCAAAGGATGGAGTCAACAGAAAAATGTGAAGCAGTGATTGCTCATTTTAATGGAAAATTCATAAAGACACCAGCAGGAGTTTCTGGTATGTTGCATATATTTCTTACAAGATGTATGAATGGGTTAGTGCTTACATGGTGGAAGCCTGTTACACTGATTGTTGTATCTGGCTTCTCATTTAAAGACAAGCTTATTAAAATTAAACTCTTTCTTTTTGGATGGCTGTAATGCTTGCTTGGAACACAGTATATCGCTTTTCTGTTGTAAACCTTTTCTAGGAATCTAGTAGTGTTCTCTCCTAGCAGAGAAACAAGCAGCTAAGATGCCAGCTATGTACAAATTTACATCCAATGTAATCCCAGTTAAAGTGAAGAAACGAATATCTATCTGAACAGAATTTGGCTGCTTTTCCATGGACAGGGCTTTTTTCAGAGGCAAAAATGGGCTGGTTTTGTCATCTGCTGGTGATTTTTTCGAAGCATTTTCAAAAAAATATTTGCTTAGCAAAAAAATGGAATCTGCAGCAATGCCTGGCATGATCATTCATTGGGGAGCTGCAACTCTCAAGTCAGTGTAGGTTTTAAAGTCCTTCAGGAAAATGGAAGGAGGTCAGCACAGAATGTTTCTTCTAGAAATATTGTGCAAGGCAGAATTCAGAGAAGGCTTAGTACAATTTTGTTGTCACACCAAGTTCCTCATCAGTTTGTCTGCTTTGTCAGCACTGTTTCTAAGAGACAAAATGTATGTTCCATGAATACTGAAAAATGAGGAGAGGAAATTCAGCGGTGCTGAGTAAAATAGAAAGTAAAGAGGACAATAAAGGAGGAAAGAATACATGCCTGGCATTCCAGGCAGCTTTCAGTGGGCATTTGATTGAGAATCCCAAGTGGGAATTTTGCAAATTACAGTGTTGATGTGGTTGGGGAAGCTGCCTTTATCCCACTGGTGAAATGTTCTGTGCAGCCAGCCCCTGTCACTGAGGAGGAGGAAAGTAGCCCTCGGCAGGCAGACAAGAATGTGGCTTGTTTAGTAAAACTCCAAACATGCCTCATCCCTGAAAGATTGCTCCAGTTTGAGGCAGACTGTGCTGCTGTAAGGATGGAAAATGCTTCAGAGCACAGGAAACCACTCCCTTCGACAAAACTAATCTAATGCAGTGTTTTGGCTTCCCTAGCCTTGCTTTTGCACGACGATTAATTGCTGATATTATGATTTCATTAAAACTTTGTTACAAAGATTTGGTAAATTTAAGCACATTGTTGCATTTGTTGCTTTAGTTATATTATAATTTTTTCTTTGTTACATTTAGTAAAAATGTTACAGCCTATGTTTAAACAGACAGTAACGACACTAAACATCTGCAACAGAAGCTCCTATCAGTGCTTTTTAGTTTGTTAGTTTTTATTTTCACTTGCATTCTCCTGTTCTCAATGAATGAGCCATCAAGCATGTCATTGCTAATCATGCTCTGTCTCCAGTGGGTCTTTGCTGAAGCCGGAGTTTCACCCTTACATGATGAGGTCCAACTAGGTTGAAATAAAAGCTTCCTGCATGGAATTGTAGGAATGATTTTTGCAATCTGAAGGAAACATTTAACATAAAAATGTGATGAATTAGGGACAAGAAATTTGCCGAGAACTGTCAATTTTCTGAAAGTGGAAACTAAACAGAGGTCTCAAGATATAATCCACCTCACAAGCTGGAACTTCTAACGCTTCCTTTGCTGAGCAGTTGTCCAGACTCTCTGTCTAGAACAAATAAAGAAAGACACACCTCCAGAGGCTGTCCTTGCAGTTACAAAGGGTGTCTAGCTCAGTCACTCAGAAATAGATAACTCCAAATGTTTGAAAGTCAGATGGGTCTCACCTTCCATGATACTGAAAATGAGACAAATAGTCAGGTGCATAAGGGAGTTGTGAGAACCTTGGTTTTTAAAGACCCTCAATTTTGTTGTATAGGGCACAGCCTCAGCTCTATGTTTCTGTGCTGGTGAAGTTTCATTGCTCCTTGCAAAGATTTTTATGGAGATCAAATCCTTCCCAGAGTTCCATACCACATAGCCAGCACCTGTCCAATAATGCAGCCTTATCAGAGAATTCAGCTTATGCAGAATAGTATACTGCAGTCTGCCAAAACGTGGGGTGGGGTCATGAGGCAACTGTGATTTTGGACTGCCTGCAGAGAGAAAACTGGATGGCAGTAGGAAAGCTCTTGAACAAGCAAAGATTAGGAAACTGTTTTGAAATAGATTAGCAACCATTGGGATTATAAAGGATCAACTTCAAACGCATGCAAAACAAAACCATAAAAACAGATCTGTGTTTAAATTAAAACATTGTGTCCTAGAAACTTGGCTAAAATCAGCCAAGGGAGCTGGCTCTAAAAACATCCATGTTATCAGGATGAAGAGGGTAGGAGAGATGGGTCTGTAATGAAATAGGTGTGGGAGGAAGAACATTTGTTCAACAAAAACCTGCTTTCATAATGCAGCTTTGTTATTTTAACTAAGTTTTGGCTTAAATGGAAGAATGGGTTAAATAGTTATAGAAAGCATAAGTGAAACCTCCTTTGGAGCATGAGAAGACACAATGAATAAAACCTCTAAGAATCTGGGAAGGCCAGGGATTAACACAGGGTGGTGTCAAAATTGTCAGCTCCAGAGTAAGGTGAGTGACTGCGCATTGATGATGCTAAGCAAGCTAAACCCAGATATAACTGGCTATTCAGGCTTTATTTAACTTAATGAAATATACTCAGTATTTAGTGTGTCCTTGTTTATTTTCTGTAAAGAAGAAGAAGGGTTAGCTCAGAGAGCAATTTGAAATGCACTTGAAGTTGGTATAACCCTGAAACTCCTGGAAGTGATGTGTTAGTTTCACCATTTGTTGTTGGGCTTTGTCCTTTTTTTATGTAAGTTATTGTATTAGTTGGTTGTGTTTTATGAACTATTACTTCCTCTCCATTTTGTCACTGAAAACCAAACTCAGAACTTTAATTTTTGTACTTAATTATCTTCTCAACTATGATATATAACTATTACATGATTGTTATAATTTTAAAGTAACTTTTGCATTTAGTTTCACTCTCCTCCTTAAAGAACTATTGTTTTCAGTGAAGAATGTAATATTTAAAATTTTTCTATTCTCCTGTGAAATGTATGACGTGAATTGGAGGAAACAGACCAGACTGGTATCGAGAGCCAGGAGCCAGCAGATGAGCAGTGAGAGCAGAGCAGCAGCATACTTAGTCTTCCTCCTGTAAAGATGATACTCAGTGTTCACTGGCCTTTAGTCTTGTGTTGCATCCACAGTGATTGTAGAAATGATCTTCTGGTCAAAATCTTGAAAGGCATCTCCTCCCTGTCGCAGTAGCATGTAGCTTTAATATTTCTTTTACTAGAAAAGAACTTAGGTGATTTTGGTTTAATGGGTGTGAGAGCATTTTTGCTGAGCAGCCCATGCCATTTTTACTTCAGTAATGGCTGGTTATGGTGATGATGCAAAAATCAAAAATTATCCATGACCCATCCCTCTCTTCCCACTTAGGATAAAGAGATTGGTTGCTCAGGTTCTCTTTTAGGGGAGAAAAATGAGTGTGTAAAAGCCCTGCTCCTGCCTGTGCTCTTGACTAGACTGGGAAGAGGTCCACCAGGGATGATACACACTACAGTTAGAAATGATCTGGCCTTGGACATCATTCTAGTGTGGGGAGGAGTGGAAATGGAGCCCTGAAGTAGCTGTCTTCTGTCAGTCATATTCTAGTGTTTCCTAGTTTCTTACCTTTACAAAGTATCCAGCACCAAAGATCTCTCGTGAATTTAAGCTACTTGACCATAAATTCAATTTTTCTTTCAATTATCTGTCACAGATCCTTTAGAAAAAACACATGAACCACAGCCTGAAAACCACTGCTACAGGATCTCAAGGGCTGACAGTGGTTGTCACACCAAAGGCAGAGAAACAAAAATTTCACTCTTTTGATCAAGACCCTGACATTAGTTTACCTGGTCTCAGAGCGTGGTGCTGAGGTACCAATGTTGTAGGTTGGATCCCTGTATGGGCCATTTACTTAAGATTTAGACCTGGAAGAGACCCACAAGGATCATCAGCTCTGAATATTTTGTGAAATCTGTGAATTAGAGGTTTTACTGCTCTAACTCCCATAATTTGCAATTTGCTTCTTGGTTTTAAGAAGCAACATAGGACTAGAAGAGAAAAATGCTTCTTAAAACCACTCAAAATATCCTTCTGTCACAAATTATTAAACCTTGTATAAATTATTAAAGCAATATAATCCTGAGCATTATGTTTAAGTGAAGACTAGGATGGTAAAGAGTATAATATTGAATTTCTCTTTAAACATATAAAGCTACCCTGATCATGGGTTGCACAATTTCTTTTTTAGTTCCCACAGCCTTTGGCAAAGGTTTCTAGCTTGCTCTATCATTAAAGTGATGTTTTAATGTCAGAATTCATTAAGTCCCATATGTTTTGCACTAGAAAATAAGCAATGAAAGTCTCTAAAATATGCAGTTTAATTGAAAACTGACTAAAGGAATAGTATTTTTTAACTATTTTGTTGTATTTTTCAGTAAGTGAAAGTAGGGTTTATTGATAAGTTGATAAAATTAGCCATGTAAAGTCAAGGGTGCAAACTCAAGGTCCAAGAAAGAACATCAGTTTTGTTTTCTGCATTTATAGTATCCCCTGGTACAAATTTGGGTAGACGCTGAACAAAGACAAACTGAATTCTAATGTACAGATGTGTGCAAAGTGTCAACAACTTTAGGAAGAATTTACTCTCTGGACTAATATCACATTCACGTCTCTCTTCTGTAAAAACATTAGCCCTAGAGGAGAGTGATTCAGGGTGGGAGGAGATGGTCAGCACTTTCCGCACCCAAGTTCTAAAGCCCTGGTGCTGAAGGCCAGGAAATCTTGTGGTTACAGATGCCCTCAGTAGCTGCAGCTCTACAGGCACCTGCAAACCATTGGCAGTGTTGGTTTGCACTGGGTGTCAGAAGAGTGGGCATGTTAAATGTGCTGTCCTAGCTGCACTGCCAGTTGTAGCCTTTCACATCAGGTACTCTCAGCTGTGAATGCAACTCTGAATATTTGTACTCTGCCTTTGTCTTGCACATACAGACAAGTCACTGAATGATTAATGATCTGCTTCATCACTGGGCCTGCATAGTTCCCAGCAACTAAACAATAAAAATGACTCTCCCTTCCTTCCTGTACTACAAAAGATTGCTTAACTGGTTTGTAGGACTTGTGAGAGCTTTTTGTTCAAATATGTTTCTGTCACATGCGTGCACTTAAATGCAAGAGAGAGAATGTGTTGCATATTCTTGAAAACTATGAGAAAAAGTAAGCTGAATAAGTAAGGTTCAGATTTAATTTTGAAAAGAGTGAGGTCTATATTCATTCTTTGATGGGAGGGAGATCAGTAGGTCAAGATAAACCCAAGAAGGTTTATCTGTTTCTCATGAGCCTCCCTCTGGTGACCGTCAGTCATTGTGTTGTTGCAGGAATGAACACAGTGTTATTCAGCTCCCATGTGTGCAAGAGCAGCCAAAAATTGCAGTTGGGCTTTCCACTGGAGCTGTCCCCACCGTCAGCAGTCAGATCTTGAAGCAGAATCAGGGAAGGCAAATGCTGTACAGCCTGCTCACGGAAGTGCTGTATTAAATAGATGGTCTGCATGGGGTTTTTTAGTGTGAGTTGGAGCATTCCCAGCATTTGGCGCATTTGATGGGTGCAGGGAGGAGCAAGGGAAGGCAGAAAGTCAGAAGAACAAGGGTTCCCATAGCTGGATCTGTGTTCAGTAAGATGGAGCACTAGTAGATCACAAATTGATACCTCTTTAAATGCTTGGGTTTCTTCATTGATGCAGGTTTTGGATCTTATGTATGCAAAATCCAGTACATGTGTATAATTCTTACTCCATTTTTTCTTCCTCTTTAAATTTGTTGGAGAATTTTTACAACGCAACACAGAAGATGTTTAATCATAGAAAATGTAGCTGGTTTGAGTTATCTACTGACAAAAAAATTCAGATTTATTCTTAAAATAGGTTTTTATGAACATTTTATTCAAACAGTTGGACGGGTTTACTCTGTTTTGGTTTTTTTTTTTAAGAAAAGATATTTATGTTGAGACAATGATGGGAAATGCAAGCACAAATGATGCTTTCTAAAAAGTTTTTTATAATTCATTGTAGGGCTTTTTAATGAAAGCATAATGCAGGTTTAAATAAAGCATTTACTACCTGTGAGTGCTATAATACAGAATGTCAGGGCCAGAAATCTTTTTCTGATGTCTTTCTGTACTGTTCTCATGCCAGAGAAATTGAATTTTGAAATGAAATTTTGATTTTTCATCCAAAATTTTATATGCATATTTTGGAAGTCACATATGCTCCTCACAAAACTAGTTTTTTTGAAGTAATGTAAAAATAGACAAAGATATTCAACTTGGGGAAGAGCTTTTTTTTAATTTAAGGCAGTTAACTTCAGTATTTGGACCTCCTCTCTCAGTGTCCAGTGGATTTTTGTTTTCCACTCTGTGTCAAACCAACCAAAATTATTTCAGACCAGAACCTGAGAAATTTATCCATATTGGCTAACATATTCTGAGAGTACCTCCTCTTATTTCAGCCAAACTGTATGAACTGAAATGCTGTGTGCTATGACTAAGGTTATTGGATATAGCTTTTACAAAGCAGGATCAAATCATCCATCACCATATTGATATAGTACCTTTTTGCTCCAAATATGTTGAAACAGAAGTTACTTCACATAATAGAAGACCCCAAAGCAAAACTCAGTTTTGGTAATGCCAGAAATCCCCTCAGAAATACAAGGTTTTGAAGACAATATTTTCCACTTTGTCTCCTACTTTAAGGTTTCTGTTATTTCCTTGTTAATTTACTCCATCATCCATAGGTCTCCTATATTGTTCCAGTGGCATTAACCTAGCTTTTTCCTGGTTTATTTTATGATTATAGGGTTTTAATTACCATTCTCTGAAGGATAATACATTTTAAATTTATTCAGTTGTCATGTTTAATGTTACAGTCTGACACTCTGTATAACATCACCCAGGTAGGGGAGGTCCAGGTCTCTGACCTGTGTGGTCACTGCTGGAGGTGAGACAGGGAACCACACACCAGTTCTGTCTCCTTTTTTTTATAGAGAAGGCTGTCAAAAGATGTGTCATGCAGGAAGTGGATATTTTTCCAGTAGAAACAGAGCTAGTGTTTTAGGTGTGACATCCAAAGCCAGGGATGACTGGGCCATTAATGCTTGTTTTGTGCCCAAGTTTTAAAAGTCAAGCTCTTTGTGAGGTTACGCATCCCTGAGGTTTTCAGTACCAATCATCTTTTGCAAATGCAGACAGGGTGAAGAGACATCAGCACTCACCATGGTTATATTAATAGATTTTGTTGAAAATTTCTCTTGGGGTTGTTTTTTTGCAGGTGGCCTTCCCACCCCATGTGTTTACTCTACATTTGGAAACTTGTATGTTTTCAGGTCCAGCCATGTCTCACGAAGATGTTTCCAAACAGAGAGTGACTAGAGGAGTGTCGTGGTAAAGCTTAGACAGCTCATGTGTCAGGAATTATTGGCAGAGAAGAGTTTACATCCAAGTCATAACAGTGCTTCCACCCTGTGATTAGGGAGGGTGTGGTGTGATGCAGCAGAGCTGTGCTTCAGCCATAGGTACTTGGAAATGTGGGAGCTAAGAACAGGGAAAAAAAGAGAGAATGCTATGCAAACCTTTTCACTGCTTCAATTCTGACATTAAAAATTGAGGTCATGGTCAGGATTGTATTAGGAAAAATAATAATAACAGCAACAAGACAAAAATAATGAAGTATGGTGGTGCTGTTTCATGGCAGTATGCAAAAAATACCAAAAGGACAATCTTGAAGAATTTCTGGTTGCACTGGGTGTTCTTTATAGAGCAGGGATAAAATGGGAATGGACAACTGTGACATTTTCTTGGTGCAAGGCCTCAGGACATAAAGATGCCTCTTCTGGATGAGTAAAACACTTGTAAGTTTTGGGACATTACTGAAACCTCCAAAGGGTGGGGAGAATGTATTACAGGCCTTTGGCCAGACTTTTTCTCCATGCTCCTTAGATATACTTCCAAAGAGACAATCAGAATTCAGATGACAGTTCGTGTTGAACCCAGACTGAGACACATAGGATATACAGACCATGTTTCCTTCCAACAGGTTTTACAGCAGTAGCTCAAAATCAAATAGACAAGGCATTCCAGATGCTCTGTTTGTGTGTGGCAGCTGTCTTTGTGCTATGCTGAACAGCTGTTGATGCTGTAATACAGCTCTGTGTTATTTAAGTGTCATATTTGGAATATAACTTAAAACCATACCTCATTTGGAGTGTTGAGCACCTATGTATCAATGCTACTTCAACTATTTTTTCTTCTTTCTTGTCAGTTCCTGCAGAACCTTTACTGTGCAAGTTTGCTGATGGAGGACAGAAGAAGAGGCAGAATCAGAATAAATACATACAGAATGGAAGAGCATGGCACAGAGAAGGCGAGGTGAGACTTGTAAGTCCTCCCTTCAAGCTTTAGTGTGGGTGTGCAATAATGAATACTTGGGAAAATGATAGGCATTGAGACTTCTTGGCTTGGGTCTTTGGCATATTAAAAATGTGCAAGCAACTCTTACCTGACAGTTTGTGTCTCAGTAAAAAGGATATTTAACCGTGTCTTTCTTCTGAGGAGAAAAGGCAAAATGTGAAATGCCAAGTCCTGTCTCTTTGAAGTGAACAATAAAATCTCCTTCAACTTGGTCAGAATATAAACTTCAGCTTTCTCATATTATTAGCCTACCAGAAGCATAACTGTGCTTACATGCAGAAATAATCCTTTGATCTATGTAACACTAAAATGCACATCACTTTCACAAGATTAAAATAGTATACCAGTGCCATGCAGCATTATTATTTTTAGTCAACAGTTGTTTTAAACTTTAATGTTCAAGATAATAGTTTCATAGACTTACTGTGGCTAGCAAGCCTAAACGCCTCATTTATATTACACAGGAAAATTCAAACCTGCCTTCTGAAAAACTGCACTCCCTATTCAATCTTATAGGTCATATATTGTAGGCAACGCCCTAACATAATCATCTGCATGCCCTGAATCTCAAACACATATGTACTTTTAGCCAGGTGTTAACAGATTGCATTTTGTTCCTCATAATGGGAACATGGAAACTTGTATTCACAAACAATATTGCTAATTCTCTTCACTGTATAATTACTTCTGTCAATTAACCTTTCCCTAAGTTTTAATAAATTATTTCAATACAAATTTTCAGTTAAAAATGAGACAACTAAAGAACAAGAGAAATAATTTACAATTAAAATTAATTTTGTCCACTCTTTCTTTTCTACTTTTTTTTTTTTTTAAGGCTGGAATGACACTCACATATGATCCAACCACAGCTGCTTTACAAAATGGGTATGTTGAGTAATGTCACACTAAGAAAAAAATATGTTTGCATTATGAAAGATGCACAGAACTAGCATTTAACAAATATTTCTGCATTTTCTAGATTTTATCCATCACCATACAGTATTACAGCAAACAGAATGATCACTCAGACATCTATTACGCCATATATTGCTTCTCCAGTTTCTACATACCAGGTTTGTATTTCGAGCTTGGTAGCTGAAATGGTTCATTGGAGCTTATGTTTATTTATCAATTGTTGCATCTGGTTTTATGAGGTCTCCAATAATGTTACATTTTAATGAAGTGGCCTCCTTGTGCTGTACAGCATGAAAGTGACAGCCTGAAAACCTGAGTGTGTGTTTCAGGAAGCACAGTGCTTTAATGAGGCCCCGGTGTCTTGCAAAACCAAGACTCCAACTTGTGCTGATGGCTGAGGGATTTGTGGCCACTTCTGCATTTCATGGGAGATTTTTCATTTTCTCTGTCAAAATCTTTTAATGTCACCAGTATACATGAAGTAATTATTCTTTATTTAGAGCCTTATTGGTTTAATTAAATTCATTTTTAAAGATGTTTTTCCATGCATTTTGAGCTTTTCTCTGTATTTTTCTCAACAAGCCCAACAATATTATCTTATGTAGCTGTACTAAGAAGGGTACAGAAACATTCTTCACAGTAGAGAAGGAAATTTGAAAAAAAGAGCTCCAAGTTCAAATTACTTTAGGATTCAAATTCAGTGTTTTTTGTATTAGGAGTAAAGCATTTAATAGCCTAGGACAGTATTTCTAAACCAAAGGCTACTTTATTTTGAATAACAAATTAAAGTATAAATTGTGGACGTTTTTGGTCCAAAGCTTTCTGAAGAGGGATTTTGATAGGTGCCATCTTGAGTCCTCACAAGGGATATTGATATACAATTCAACACTTTGGGAAATTACATGGAACAGTTTTAGCACTTTGATATAGATCTCTTAGCAATCCTCAGTTTTAGGGCATCATACATTTCAGTTTACAAACAACTTGCTTTAAATACAACTAGTATGGCAGTCTCAGATGTGTACTCTGTAATTACTACTTGAGACATGCCAATTATGGCAGTCTAAAGCTAAATTATGAGCTTTTTTGGCATTTTACTGTTTAACACATCGATGGAGTAAACAGCAGTGATTCAGGTCATAAATAACCCAAACTAATTAAATTTAGAAAATTCTTACCTCTATGTGTCAGGGGAAGAAGAGTCTGTTTGCTTTCTAGTGAGCGAGACATGCAGAGCTTTCTGATGTGCTCTGTGTGTGAATGAGTGTGGAAGGGTGTGTAAAGGGAGGTAGAAGGCTGGCAGAGGCACTGGGGGCCATTTCATCAGCTGTCTCCTGCAGAAATTTCCATGTAGCCTTCAATTCCAAATGAGGAGGATGAGGAAGAATTGTCTCATATTAGTCTGGACATCTAATGCCATCTTGCATGAGCAAAGTATTGTGTAGGAGTTAAAACAGCATTCTCTGGTGTGAAGGGCAGCTGCATTATTTTTATATTAATTTCTGAGGTAACTTATGCAACACAATGTTTGCTCTCGGCAGACAGTGCTAGACTGTATTTGTCAGTGCACTGAATCATTCTGCTTGGTACTGCATTACCTCAGAAATTACAGTAAGTTCTTACCCAGGAAAATATTTCAGTAAATTAACTGCTATTCTTTATTAAAATATAAATTATTTATCAATATACGACTCTCTGATATTCAGAATCCAAGTAAAAATTGGAAGTTGGCATGGAAACATTCTACTTAGCAATACAGTATTATTTTTTGGGCTTATTGAGATAGACAGACCACAATCCATTATGTTTCCAGAAATGTAGTTACCAGTATTTCAATATACATGGCATGGAGCTTAAATTATTGTGGATGGAGTTATTAATATCATTATGCTTGAAGTGACACAGTAATTGGAATTGAAAATTAAATTGAAGTATTCTGTATTGGGGAGGAAGGAGATTTGTGGCCAGAAGAGTTTCACAATTTGAGTATTAGTCACATCTTCATTACTGATCCCTTCTCACTGAAACCTGCAGCTTTCTGTCTTCTACACAACAGCACATATCACACAAGCAAAGGGTTCTTTGTTTTGTTTTGTTTTGTTTTTTTCTTTGAGGCATGGTATAACCTGCTGCTAGATTTATTCTTATTCAGGTAAACAAATTTAATAAAGTTTCGGCTAGTGTTTGTTTCTTCAACCCCTGTATACCCAAATGACTGCACTGAGCCAGTTACTATCATAGTGTGAGATTAGCCAAAGCTTTAGTCAGGTTGTACCGGTATTTTTGCCATTAAGATTTTGCCTGAGGAAAGGGAGTGTTCCAGTCTTTTCCATTCCATTTTTGAACTCCTGTTTGCTCTTTTCCTGACTGAAAAAGAAAAAAAAAAAAAAAAAAACCAACAAAAAAAGAAAAACAACAAAACCCAGCTCTATATTGAAACTAAGTACCAAAAGGAGGCAAGAAATATTTCCATCTTCCAGAAAGTGCCTCACCTGGATTTTTTTCAAGGCTGTGTATTTACCTGTCCTGTTCACAGGACTCCTAAGAATGATGGTAGAGGCATTTAAAAGGCTTTAAATGTCCAGCAGCAGTGGTGGTCCTGCTCTGTGTGCAGTGCAGGTCAGATTCCTGCCTTACCCAACACACCTACAGCAGAGGGGGAGGAAACATTTTTGTCCTTACCTTTAGTTTTTCTTGCACACTTTTTCAGAGAGCTGTTGCAACCAGCTCTTTTTAACCAGGATAACAATATAACCTTTACACTCCCTTTTTATATTTCACTTTGTCATGCAAAGTTAGGCATTCTCCTGCAGTTGAAGTATTTGGGTGGTCACTGATTTTGGAGAGAAAATGTGCTTGTTGCAAGAGCAGGGACTTTCATCAGAACCTCCTCCTCTTCCTGTGCTTTGGGAATAGCACATCACAATGTCTCAGAGAACAGTACTCCTAAATCTTCTCCTTTTTCCTGGAACAAGATTACAGCAGAATTGCTGATTTTTTTTCACTTATGAAAATACAATAATTTATTTTAATCAGATCACACCAGATGGCAAATGGTGCTATACTTTCTGAGATCCCAATTACTTTTGCACAAAGGAATTTCTGAGACAGAAGGAGTTTCCTTTTTCATTGTAGCAGAAATCTGCCATTCATCTATTTGACCACTTTCGCTGTTTCTGAAACCTGCACTAAAAACACTGTCTTCTGTTCTCAAAGGTGTATGTGGTGTATGGTCTCCAAATCTTGTCTCTGATTTACAGGTTACAATGAATACATTTTTCATAGAAATCAATGTTGTTCCACGAAGGGACTAATTGGGTTAAAAATCAATAAATAAGGGAGGAGGCATGTTAACATGATTTAGGTTATTACTATATCTAAGTTGGAGTAATGTGTAAAATGAAAAATAAAATGCCAATTTTGTTCTAGGTTCAGAGTCCTTCTTGGATGCAGCCTCAACCATATATAATGCAGCACCCAGTAAGTTTTTATGCTTCTCCATTGTTGTGTTTATCTATTACATAAACACTTTACATACTTTAAACCACAGGAAGTATGTCACTTCCTGCCCAATTACCTCCATGGATCAAAATGAAAAACAAAAGAAAGACAGTAACCTGAACTGGGGCCTCATTTTATTAGGGAAAAAAGTAAGCTACCTTCAGAGTATCAATGTGATGAGGACCATTAGAGAAAATTTCCAAGAGGAAACTTAGTGGTGTGGAGTTTTTTTGGTTTTGTTTTATTTTATTTTACTTGAAATGGAAAACACTTGGCAAATGCCAAAGCTTTACATACTGTCTACCTTTCAGGAGCTGAAATTGGAGACCCAGTGTTTTAGAATAGGTCTACAATAGTTCAGACTGGATATTTTGTGAAAGACAGATGGATGTAGTGATATGAATGACATTATGGGCATTCACTTGAGCAAACCTGCATAGCTTGTTCTGGCTTCAGCACTCATGAGTAATGCTGGTCTCCCTACACTTGTGGCTGTGGCATCTGTACCAGACTGGCAGGCATTCTGATCTCTACTCTCCCGTGACATTTCGCTTCTTGTCTGTGTCATTTGCCAATTAAGTACCATTACATCTGAGACCTACTGGCTTTCTTGAGATGAGCATTACTAATAATAACAGGCACTTGAATACATGCACTCTCACAGTTAACAAACAGGTCTGTTTCCAGATGAGGAAAGGATATGGTCTTGACTTTAATTAACCTCTCCATGCAGATTATAGGATGTAAATCTTCTTGGCAGAACATTTTCTTCTTGGGCATGCAGAGAAGGTGATGTTGAACCAGAACACATTCTCACACACTTAATTGTTGTTATATTTGTGGTTTTTTATGTTAAATACACATACACAGAAAAGGTTTTAACTTCCTTCTCTAGCAACACAGATTTTCATAAAACAACATCCTGCAAATAATGCTGTGAAAGACAAGAGTTGATATAATGGTGTATTAGTTTAGGTGTATTCGTTTCACAGGTACACAAGATGAGATTTCACAGTTGCAAATAAAGACCTAGATTCTAGACTGAAGTTCAGTCTTGGCCTGTGCAAAGACAGGTGCTGTCTTGCTCATTTGCTTTTCAGAGAAGCCTGCAGTCTACAGACAGGAAATTCTTTCACTGTTTGATGTGCCTATGACTAATTTCATCTACACTGATCACATGGTTGTTTTTCCAAGTATATTCTACACTTCTTTTTTTTCTTTTTTTTTCATTTTAAGGATTAGTTATTGATTCAAAATACTTGCTTTCAGTACACTGCAATTATTTCTGTTCATTTTGAGCCTCCATTAGTTTTAATCAACACCTTCTGCAAGTATAAGTCATACAAAATATTTGGAAATGTGTTTTTGTGGAACATGATTGGGAAAATGAAATTTCTTGATAATCTTCCATTTCAGCTAACTCTGAAAACCTGTGTGCTGTCCATATTTAACAATCTGAAGTGTTTAGAAGTTCAGAGTATAATTTTTATGAACCTAACAAAATAGTACAGAAGCAATAGAAATGTCATCAAGAGCAGCTGGTATTCAGACACAGAATCAGCATTGCTAAGTCACTCTTCTGAAATGTGTGTGCTAATGAAAGCAGCCACTAAGTAGGGCAGCTGCCTTGTGTGTGAACATCATGTGTGATGGGTAGGAACACAAATGTTCCTCCTCCAAAGCCACCATTCCTAAAGATGAGATAAAAGTTTCTTCCTGAAGCATGAAATTCCAAAGCTTAAGCTGAGTGAATCTGTACCAGGTAACGTGCAAATTTTTGCTTTCAAGTCAGCATCTGGCTAGACTCATATTTTCCAAAGCATTTTCAGCAGATCTCTCAAGTGTATTGCACATCGGTTGAATGTCCAACGGGAAGTCAAAGCAGGTCTTCCACCTTGAGCATCTGCAGATGCTCAAGTGAAATATTCAGATGTCCCAGACTTGCTTTTCGAGTCAGTGCCTGGGATTAAGGAGAGTTCTTGTGGTACATCCCCTCAGAAGGAGACTCCATACTTAGACTCTCAAATCAAAAATTAAATCTGAGTGCTGCAACCATTTATTTGTTTCTCTGTTTTAACAGGGTGCTGTTCTGACTCCCTCCATGGACCACACCATGTCACTACAGCCTGCATCAATGATAAGCCCTCTGACACAGCAGATGAGTCATCTTTCATTAGGCAGTACTGGAACAGTACGTAGCAATTTCATACAAAATAGAACTTACCCAAGTAGAAAATACTGCATGTAGATCACAGTATACCTGTGCAGCTTGCATGTAGGAAAAACTAATCCTATAAGTCATTTTATGTCCAGGAAATTATTAGGAACCGTCTCCATTTTAAAATTATATTCAGCAGCTTTTATTCAGTCTATTAACTGATCAGAAATTGGAAACGAGTAAATAAAAATAGACCAAAACAAATGAAAGGCATCCTGGAGGTAACTTCAGAGTTGCATTCAAAAGATTAAAAATAGTTAGTTTTACTCTTTATATTCTTTTCTGCAAATCTAATCTCTTGAAGTGTGGAACAGAAGTTAAATCAGAAGAGATTCAGACTTGTCTCTAAACTGCAAGACCCTTCTTTTCAGACCAGATGGGGTTAAAAAAAGAAAATACTATGACTGGGGTTAACAGAGAAGGAAAAGTCCTTTACATAGTCTTTGAAGTCCAAATTTATATTTTCTCAAAATAGATAAATGACTTTTCTGTAAAGCCTATTGATTTCAGACACAAAAGTCTTTCTCTCCTGTATATTGTTTTAGGGAAAGAGTCAATATCTGTTAAGGAATACCATGACAGGTATTTTGAATACTTTTATATTGGGCTTTCACTCAATGTAATGGTCTCTGTCTTTCTAGTACATGCCAGCCACAACAGCTATGCAAGGAGCCTACATCCCCCAGTACACACATGTCCAGACAGCAGCAGTTCCTGTTGAGGTTAGTACATTTTATAAATGGCCAGAGATAAGAAATATGAATGCATTTTTTTTCCTGGGAAAATTAGTGCTCAAAGGCAAATATTGTAACTGTGAATGTATTGTGAATGCCACCTGTATTAAAACTATAAAATGTCATTATTCTCAACTAATATAGTCAGTATTACAACAAAGAATTACCTGTACTTATGGCAGGACATACTCAGAGCAATCTGCTCTATGAGCATAGCTCAGGCAAACCCTGTGTTTTGTCAAACATAACTCCAATAGTAACAAGCCAGGGAATGTATTGTAGTTTTGATCTTTCTCTTAGTTTACCTGTGTACAAAGTTATCTGCCAGCAGACCTTGATTGTAGATTTTTGCAAAGAATCCTGATTTGACCCTGGCATCTCAGGAGATTGTGCATGTTTGTCTAATAAATCTCGCCATCAAACAGGAATTTATTACTTTTGTTGGAGAGCATAACATAAGTAAGCTAAATAATTTATCTCCTATATTGGCTTACCTTACAGCCTTTCATAGGTCAGTACTGCTTTAACAGAGGAGCTAGACAAGGCATGCTGCAGCTCCTGTACTCAGAATGAGTGCCAGACAGTCTCTTCCAGAGCCTGTAAGAAAACAAACATTTCATTTCAAAGTCTGTTTATCCAGAAACTCCAGAATTTGTTTGATTCATTTTGGTGCATCTGCCCATGTGGATCAGAGAAGTTCTTTTGGTAATTACCTGATTGCTCTGTCTGCCAGAGCACTCTCAGCTGAATTAATTGCCTGGTTTCTGGGGAGCCTGGTGCAAAGTCCCATCTACAATTCTTTGTGTTGCCTAGTGCCAACCCCATCACAGTACTCATAGTGTTTGTGTGGTAAGTAGATCTCATTCTTCTCCCTGCCCTTCAAAAGGAGAGGGACAGAATGCTCTTTTACATGTACAGATAGAAAATATTCTAGCAGTTATTTGCTCTCTCTATTTATTTCTATAATGTCAGAAGTTTGAGGGGTTTTTTTTCATTATCATCAAAGCATCTGAGGAAGTACAAAGTTTGCATGATCATTTAATTCCTCTGCTGAAATATTCATTGAGGTAAAGTTAACACCTCAGACTTGGAATACCTCACTTGAGAAATGTGATGAAGATTTTAGATTTGAAGACTGTTAATTGCATGAGTCAAGTGGAAATACAAATTGCAGGTAATGCTTGATTTTGTGTCTCATGGCTTGCCTTCCTTTTTATTTGCAGGAAGCCAGTGGTCAGCAGCAGGTTACGGTAGAGACATCCAGTGACCATTCTCCATATACGTATCAGCAAAATAAGTAACAGTGAGGTAGGAGCCCATCCTGTCTCATGAAAGATGTGAATTCAAAGATGCTTTATTTCATAATTTACAGTACTCTGTATTGAACTTTTTTTTAAATGTCATATAAATAATACTGATGATATTGTCTGGGGACAGTGAAACTGATTTGAACTTGGCCAGAGTCAAAAGCCAGGGAAGGAAACCTGGGATCCAGAAATTAATTAATGAGTTCTGAGTAATATTGTTTTAATAATTTCTCTATACCATAACTGGATTCTGTTGGATTTTAATTTGTTCATTTTAGCAGCGTGCTGTATACGGAACAACAATAAATTAATGCAAAAATACAAGAATCAAAATGCTAAAGGGAATTGTGCTGATAGACATATCATGCCTAGTTTTGTGGTACATGTAAGGTTAGAAGCAGCTTGGTGGCTGATTTACAGACCACAGGCAGGGAGGCAGTCTGGTAGAAATCCTTGCTGACTTTTCTCCTGAAGACTTCCCTGCTCATCCTTTTTTCTAGAAAAAAAACCAGTTTGGCCCAGAGTTTTGTCAATTTGTTTTTGATCCATGTCCTCATTTGGCTTTAATTCCAGGGTTTTACTTTCGTACTCCAGGTTTCCTCTGGTTCTGCTTGCATGGCCTTTTTCACTAGCAAATCATTAGCTTTACCTGAACTTACTTCACGCAAAATTGTTTTGCTTTCTGTACATTTCCGTCCTAAAAATGTTATTTGCGCTAGCTGTTCCCTTTTCCATGATCCATGTTTTAAAGTTCTGGAATTTAGTTCTTCCTTTAGTCATCTTCCTTTTTTTTTTTTTTTTTTGAGAGCTTTGTAAGCCAGGCAACTTGGCTACATATTTTTTTACATCACATTTTCTCAGACCTCACACTGAAAAATTCCATTCATCTGCAATAATGTGCTGGAGGCCATGTTATAAGGGTTTTTCTACAGCCCTTGTGGCATTTATTTGATACTGAAAAATCAAAATCAGTTATGTGCTACCATTGTGTGATATCTCTCTAAAATGTATTGATCCAACAAAACACACATTTTGGCATTAGCTTTGATGCTGCAGGTCAGCTGTGCTGTTTGACAGCAGTGCTCTCATCCCCATTATTGGCATAACAGCTTCTTGTATGGAAAGATAGAAACAATCCAATGGGGAAACTTGGCACACTCAGCAGACGGCAGAGCCTGCGTAGCACAGCATATGACCCGTGTTATTCCTGTAGTCGGGCCAAATGCTGGCATCTAGAGGAAGCCCACATCCTTGATTTGCTTCCAGGGCAGGCAGAAAGCAAAGCCACAGGCTCTTCTTGTTATCCATCTCCTGGTGTTAAAATCATGACTCCTGCACGTTTCCCATGCCAAGGCTCTTGCCTGGTGTTAACCGCTTTTCAAGGAATTATTTGTTTTGCCTTAAGTCTTCCCCGTGGGCATGTAAAACCTCCTTACCAGCAGAGATCTGTGGGAGCCAGCAAAGCGTAATCCTGCATGTCACATCCCCCTCCTGCCTCTCTCTCCCAGCCTGTCAGTGTCTTTCCCCATAGACTGAGGCCAGGCAGGAGGAACAGCCTTAAGTCTCCTGAAAGGATGAGTTGTTGTTGCAATCTGAGACACGTTTTGTATTGATGGCTCTTGTGTAGATATCCAAGCTCTGTGAGCAATTCTGTGTGTTTGCTGTAAGTCAGTTCTCCACTTATTTTATTCTTCAGAGAGGCACTGTTACCTGTATTTATGTGCAGTGGGAGTAAGTGAAATCTGTGTCAGCAGAGGCTGTAGCAGTGGGCACGCGGGGAAGGTTAATATTACCCAGCTGATTTCAGCCTCAGAGTATGGCATTTGGTATTTCTGTCCCTGGAACATGCTGGCACTTGTCTTGCTTCAGACAGGTGAAGGGGAGGGAATTGACAGTTATTTTGTGCCCTAAATACAGGGAACACTGCAGTCTCTTGATTGTTGTGGTTTTGTCACTGTTGTCCAGCTGAAACTTCTTTCTAAATGCACATGCAGCACTTTTGGGAATGTCCTGTTGAAAGTCAGTACCCACATTCCCATAATGCAAGGGGTAAATTACAACTAGCACATTTGCATGAGGGGATGCAGTCATTCAGAAATACACAGTGTTTTTCCTCTGGCAGCTACATTTAATAACTTTATAGCTTCTTCTCAAAAAGTTGCTCCTATGTGAAAAATAGTCAAAGGGACTTGGAAAAAACCCAAACCTGTTTTATATGCACCTACAAATGTACAAGCCTTAAAATACCAAACTTTGCCTTGCTTTGAAAAATTAAAAAATTGTCTAAACTTTTTTGTCATTAGCTGGGTATTTTTTTAAACCCATGTGGCAACATAAGACAGTACATTAAGAAGTCTGCCTTCAAATTTGATGAGCCCTGACTTGCTGTTCAGTATTACCATCAGGGAGGCACAGTACCTGTGTCTGTCTTAGCTGTCACACATAGCTCGTTGAAGCTGCACCAACAGAAAGTTATTGTTCCTTTTCCAGAGCCTTGGAGATGGCACAGGAGTAGCACACTCAACCCCTTTTGGTCGATTAAAAGGAACAACAACAACAAAACAACAAAGAAGGGAAGAGTGCAGCTTCACAGTCCCCCCATGGGAGCTCTGTGTGCTGAGCGCTTGTTAGGGAGAGAGGGGGAAATGCAGCACAGGCTCTGTCCTGGTGGAGAGCCTTATCCTGGGAAGGGCCAAGCACTTGCAGTGCTGCCTCTGTTACTTCCCAGGTTTATACTCAGATTCATTGAGTCTTCTCACAGCTGTCTGAAATAGGAAGTCAGTTCATTTTGTGGACAGCTACGTTAGAAAATAGGTGTGTGATTGTAACTCTGCTCTAGCTCTGACCTTTCTGTGTTACAGATGTCCAGTGTTGACCTGGCCTGGAGAAGGGTGCAAAGGCTGAAACAATCATGGATTTTACTGATCAATTGTGCTTTAGGAATTATTGACAGTTTTGCACAGGTTCTTGAAAATGTTATTTATAATGAAATCAACTAAAACTATTTTTGCTATAAGTTCTATAAGGTGCATAAGAAAAACCTTAAATTCATCTAGTAGCTGTTCCCATGAACAGGTTTATTTTAGTAAAAAAAAAAAGTTTTTATCAAGTGTTATGACGCAAAAAAAAAAAACCTTCAAATTTCTGGGTATGCACAGATGACCACGAAGACTTATTCACGTGCATGACAGAATTTGTGTTTTGGTTTATTTTTATTTTGTTTGTTTCTTTTTATCTTTTTTTTTTTGTATGAAATGGATTTTCTGAAGTTTAAAATAGTAAAACATCTAAGATGATGTTCTGTGCTTGCAGTGTGTGAGTGTTGCTTTAGTGCAGTGTTGCAGTTACAGTGTCTGGTCTCTTAGCTTTCTGTTTTTCTTTTAATGTAGTGTGAAGTGTCTTATCCTTTTCTATAAATTCCAATTTGCCTTAAATCTTTCAATGCTGTAGCTGTTTCAGTAAGTAGTCCAAACTAATGGTGTAGAATGCTTTGACCAAATGAGCTGGTCTATTATGCCTTGTAAAACAGCAGCATAGGGCTTTTAAAGGTAGTCAATAAAAATTGCTGAAAATTTGGCTTTTTTAATGTGTAGTAAGTGTTTTTAATGATTTTTTCACATAATATGTAAGGTAGTGAAATGCAAGAGGGGAAAAAATGTTTTGTGTGAAACACATTTTCTGACTGGGGAAATTTTAATAGTATAAATTGTTTGTAAGGCCATATGCCTATAGTTCCCTCTGGTAGTTTGAATGATTTAGGAACTCTGCTGTATGATGCAATGTAAAATCTTTTTTTGCCTTTTTTCAGAAACTAACTTGATGTTCTAGTTTTAGCATAGGTAGAGTAGGGAGTTTGGGGTGGAGATATCACCGAATGTTTTTGTCCTTCCTTTATACTAATGATAGTGCTTTAGGATGAGGATTGTGCTGAGAGGTAGCAAACAGAAAAGTTGCTATTACAGCAAAATGGCAAAAGCTAAAGGACTCGTTTTCAAACATATGCTGAGATTTAAGTAGAAACATAATTGATTGGGTACTAGCTCTCTATAGTAGGTAAATAAAAATAAAAAGACTTGGCACTTTTAAAAGGTAACTTTACCAAAGAACAAAGAGCCAGTAACCAATAATTCTGATTTGTCTCAGCATTGCGTCTTCTGTACTCTTTATTTTTGCCGGACCAGTTTGCGGTTAAGAGAATGTGCCTTTTTTGTACATTTGCATTTAGGTTTTATAATTTTAATTGATGTATGGACACAAAAGCATGAAGGAAGACTTGGATCCAAGCAGTGCCACACTTTACATCATCACTACAAGTGTTAAGTGTAAAGAAAACCAATTTTGAAACTATGAAATTCCTGATTCATAAATACACAGTTATTTGTACTTCACATATTAGATAATTCACTGCTACTAAAGCTTTTTATTACAATTGCATATGTTTTAAATTGAATGATAAATTAAGTTGTCTTCCAAAACTGTGTACTTCTCTGGTCAGCTGTATATGATCAGTTATCTACCTCAAAGTTTATTTCCTTTTATATTGGGACAGGTTGCTGGCCCTCCCTGTTTCCACAGACCAAATCATCCTAGCTCAGGAGCTAGGGCTAAGCAGTTGTTTCTTTCAAGTATTTTTTAGTTTTTAAATTTTGTGTGAGTATTGGAGTATAGATGTCGGTGACATTTCATAGTTTCAAAAGTAAATTGCTGCTCTGAGAAGTGTAGATTCTAGTGAAATGCATAGTCATAAGAGATGTGTTTTTGTTTTTTCTTTTTTTAAAAAGTTGTGGTATTATTGGTTCTATGCTCCCTGGAATATTACTGCTTTGTAAAAGTCCAGACTTCCTGCAGCACCTTGCCTGTATTTGGTAACTTTCCAAACCTGGATCTCTCACTACTTGCTATTTTTGCATTAATTAAAAACTGCAGTATGATAGCTGTGTTAGAGGGAGGGAAGAGTTGCTGCCAGAAATGTCTGAACTAAGTGCCATACTCATTGTCTGGGTAAGATTTGGGAAATTTAACCTCTGTACATAAAGAAATAATCAGTTACTTAAACATCACATAGTAGACAGCCATTAAATTATAAAAAATTAATTTATGAAGAAAGACCTTTTGTACAGATTGAAAAAAAAAAGATTTTCATAGAGATATCTATATGATCAAGAGAGTTAATTTTTTATTTTTGTTTTACTAGTGCCACAAACTTGCCAGTGGTAACTTATTTGTCCGGTTCAAGATAACTCTGTAGTTTTGTTTCCTAGGACTTGTTGTTAAACGCCAAAAGACATTTTTGAACTGTAAATTTGATTAGATTGTTAGCTTTTTCTGTTTTATTTCTTTGAAAACTTTTGAATAAAAAAGATCCAAAAAAATGAAAATGCATTGTCTTTTTCCTTCAGACCTTCCTTTATTGGGGCAAAACCCAAACAGGTTATGGTAAAACTTCTGTGTTTATTTGGAAATGTTTGGAATTGCTTTCTGCTTGACAGCCTGGGTTTTTTTCTCCTCAATCTTTCATCAAAACCAAATTTTAACTCTTTCACACCACACTACAAAGTCACTAATTCTTTCAAACACAACAGGAAAAGATATATGAAAAATACATTATGAGATGTCGGATTTGGATGCAAGAACTTTGTTCTGCTATGTGTCAGCTCACACAGGGAGTTGTGTGTAACCAGGCTTGTGCTGTGGGTGTAAATGCCATTTTCCTGAGGTAAGGTTGGAGGTGGAGGGTCACTTTGGTAGCTCATGGCACAGGATCACTGCCTTCAAATGCTTTTGTCTTCCCACGTGTGCTGGCATTGGCTGGAATATCCAGTTCTGGAGAGCAGAGGTGACACTTCACTGGGACTCAAAGAGATCTCCAGTGCTGGCCTTCCAGCTGCCATCTTTAAGCCCTGCATTTCTTTAAAGGTAATCTCTGATTTTATTATCCTTTTGGCAGGATCAGTACTGGTGGTGGTGTGTATCAGGTAGAGGACTGCTCTGACCAAAGTAAGGCTAGGGAAAGCAAGAGGAGAAAAGTCAAACCGTTGTGTCTGCTCAGCCAAATGCTTTACCAGCTGCATGGTCTGATGTGGCTTTGGATTGATGTTTGTGGCAGGAGGGGGCTCCGGCATAGCCTTGGACACCTCAGGGTGTGCCCAGCAGTACAGAGCAGGGCTGGGTGATTCAGAGGGCTCCTGCTCCTTGCTGTGGGAGCTGAATAGGCAAAGGGGAGGCTCGCTAAACCCTGGCTGTGCTGCTCTGGAGAGCCCTCTCCAGCCTGGGAGACAGTTCTTTCCATTGCTCACCTGGCTTTGAGGGATCCCAAGAGCTTTGCCAGCACCGTGGCAGGCCAGGCAGCCTGCTGGGGATGGCAGGTGGGGGCATGCAGCTGGCAGTGCTCAGCCTGAACTTTCACTCATGCAGTACTCGTGCAAGATATTGAGAATAAATGTGTTTCCAGTGGAGCTGGCAAAGCAACTCACCTGGGGAATGGGAAACTTGATTTACAGTTGCTTATGCAATGAAGACATCCTCAACAATTATAGCACTAATTGACCCTGGAGAATGGCCTGAAGTTGTGGCAGGGGAGGTTTAGGGTGGATATTAGAAAAAGGTTCTTCACCCAGAGTGTGGCTGGGCACTGAACAGGCTCCCTAGGGAGTGGCCACAGCACCAAGCCTGACAGAGTTCAGGAAGTGTTTGGACAATGCTCTCGGGCACATGGTGTGACTCTTGGGAATGGTGCTGGGCAGGGTGGGGAGTTGGACTCGATGATCCTTGTGGGTCCCTTCTAAATCAGCATATTCTGTGATAATTGGAGAGAAAAAAACAATACACTGTGCTACTAAACACTCAATTCCTGTAACTGAAAAAAAATACCACTTAGCCATTTGGGGGGGGTCATTTAAATATTGGCTCAGTATGTTGCCTGTCCCAGATGCAATGCATGAGAAGATGAATACAGAAAAGTTTAAAAAGGTTTTGTTATAGTATTCATGTTCATCACCATACTGAATTAATCTCAGATTAATAAGCATTATTTTTAAATTAGGTATGAATACTCCTCACAAAAGCTGTATGTAAATAGAATAATACAGGCTGGAAATGTTTTTTGCTCTCTATCTCTCTATTTGCTTTTCTAATTATTCCTATGATAAACTTAGCTCTCTTAGTATATTTGATAAGAATGAATGCTTTTTTCAGGTTAGTATCTTTTGCCTGATCTAATAAGGTTGTGTTTATCATTCCTATCAGGCGATATGCAGTGATACAATGTCTTTATGTAATATACTTTTATTGTATATAATAAAAGTCATTACCAACTAGTTTGTTCAACATTGGCTCCATTCTCTTGCATACAACCTGTTTTGAATCCTACTTGCAAACTTGCTGTTAATAATGTTTTTTACCTGTTAAGAAATACGGGTAAGTATCAGATTAATGTAGGATGATTGTGTACCAATATAAATGTTTTGTGCAAGATCATGCACCAACCCTGTTGTTTTTTAGTTGTTAGTGATTATGTGGTAGCCTTTCTTTAGGCACTAAACATAATTTTTTATCTTTCTCCATTTTCTAAATTAGCTACTCTGAGCAGGTGCCAGACAAGTGCAAGCAATGCATTAACAAGGAGTATAACCAAGTACTGTTGAGCAACTGAGCCTTGCATATATTGGGCTAGAACAGAGTAAGTCAAAGAATCTAAAGCTCTTTGCTGGTACTGTGTGTTAGCTTTTCAGAGGAAAAAAAATAGTAAGTACTGTTTTGCTCTCCCTTTCTAGCTTTAATTTATGCCGTGGTACCTCCACCATACCAGACAAAGTCATGACTGACCTAATCTCCCACAGAAGCATCATATCAGAAATGCATTTTATGTGCCAGAATATTTGTATGGGTTTGTATCCTACTCCTCCTGTACACACTTCACTGCACTTGTTCCTTTTTCTGTAGTCAACCACTCCAAAATTTTTTGTGAACTTCCACATGTGTTGGAATAAGATAATCTGTCCTGTCCAGCAGTGCCTTCTTGTGAAAGCCAGTGTGTTGTTTGGTGGCATTTAAGACGTGTTACCTTCCAAACGCTTGCCGCACTGACGTATTCTTTCAACTGTGAAAGATCATCTGTATCCTTCCCCCGCCAACAAATTCTGGCATTGATTAACCCAAACAAATCTGAGGCTTTTGGCTTTCAGACTCAGGCCATTAATTCTCTCCAGAATAGGGGTTAGGATATACAAAACCCATTCTGTTTGGCAACTTCTCTTTCAGTGACTAAGAGAAGCCAAGCTGATGTCAGAACAGGAAAGATTTACCATGCAGCGATCAGAGGGAGGGGGTAAAAGCCTGCATGTGGAATGAGTCAGTCTTTCCTTTTCAGGACAGCTCTAACCACATCTACCATCTGACAAATCTGTGCAGCCCACTTCTGTAGTAAAGAAGAAATCATATCACAGGAAAATACTACTGGGGTGTTTTTCCATGTCCAAGAAGAAAGGCCATCTTGTCCACAGGCAAGCCTTCACTGTTTAAGATACCTTGCCTTTTTCAACACTATCCTCTCACGCAGTATCTACATCAGTGGTGTTCTGAATTCTGCTGTGTTATGCTGGTCCCCCTTTAGCTGAATAAACTGACTTCTTTTGACAGCTTCCCTGCAATACAAAGGGATTTTTGGAGCACTGAAGGAATGAAGGTATGTGGCACCCTAAAGACTTCCCGCACGCACCCCACAGGTGTTCGGGTCAACCTGCTCAGGCAGCTTTCTGAGAAGGGTCATTGTTTCAGAGCCCCACATGCAAGTGTTAGCAAGGGGAATAATATTTGTAAAATGGTTTCTGCACATGCACTCTGCTGATTTTAAAGAAGTCATCTGCAGTAGAAGTTTTCCCAAGTATTTTAACCACCTGAAGCTCACACCCAGGGATGATGGTTTTAAGCAATGTCTGTGAAGCACTTAAGGGTAATGGAATAAAGCAATGATTAAACAAGCTCAAGAGAAAATTTACTAGTAAATTTTATGTTTTGGTAAATAGTTTTAGCTTTTTCAAAGCACAAATAGAAAATTACCTTTCCTTTGTGTGCTTCAGCCTTTTCCCAAAGGGAGATACTTTCATACCAGTGAGAAAACACTGCTACATTTTTGTTTGGTTTGTTGGTTTTTTTTTTGCCTTCCAGTGAATGTTAAAAAGCCCCAGAATGTATTTACAGGCATTTGTTACCAGCTTCTTTTTGCATCAATTTATTCTGGTATCTTTAGCCAGTCTCAAAGATAATCTGTAAGCAGAATATACATAACTAGGCACGTGAAGCAGTTATTTATTGACCAGCCCACTGAAAAGAAAGAATTTCACAAGCCATTGGTCTGAGCATGACTGCTCACCCAGCAAGGTACCAGCAGTGGCTTTGCTGGCCATGCAGACATTGGGCAGGAGGGGAAGGGTCAGTCCCTGCAGCTCCCAGGAGCAGACCCTCAACATTGCCATATTTCTATCTTCTGCCAAGCTCCATCAGGGCCCCTGACATGGGTGCCTTGCCCCAAGAAACTGACTGACCTGATGCTTCCTGACTTGCCTTGCTCTTTTCTTCCTTTAGATTTTATACCCTTTCCACATTGCTGCTTTCCCTCCTAAACGCTCGAGCTCCTGGCAGTCCTGTCCCACTAGCTCTACCTCTGTCTATAATTTTACCTTTCTTATCTCTCCAAACTTTCTCACAGCTTTTTTTTCCAGCACTCTGAGCAAGGTTACACAGCTGGGCTGGATCAGAGTTGGGCCCTCATATGCAGGGATCTGTGGAGAGGGAAGGGAGGCACAGGACAGGGGCTGCAGTAAGGGCTGACATACTCCAGGTCTTTCTTGAGTCAGGAAAACATTCAAATGCAGTTGGAAGAAAGGGTATTCAAAGAGCTCCAAGTGTTGCTGTCTTTGCCAGAACAGAATGAAAACTAGATTTCAAACAGCTCTAAGAGGCCAGTGCAGCTCAGTAGAATGAAATGCTCCAGAAGTTAGCAGCTGCACGGACCGTCAGTTCCTGACCTCCTTCAGCCCTGCTCTGCTCACTTTCCAAACTTCAACAAGTTCCAGCTGCCAGCAGGCAGAGGCTTCTGACGTGAGTGGGAAGGAGGCAGCTCAGCAGCAGCTCACAGGCTTCACACAGCAAAGGCCTTTTGCCACTTGTGCATTCAAGCGAGTCACTGTGCCCTGAGCTGCAGAAGTTATGGAACAAAGCCAGCAGTAGGGAAGTAAGCTTGTGCATAAGAGTGGGAACATTTGGGGTTTAAGTTGTTTCTAGGTAAACTGTTCATATTTAAGAGTGGTCGAGCTCTGTCTTTGCTGTGGTGTCTCTAGAAGCAGCAAGCCTTACCCTCTATTCTAGGGTGGATTTTGTACAACAGCATTGAAAATCCAGATTTCAGTTATTTAAAAAATCCAAAAAAACTAGGCAGTTATAGAAATTCCTCTCCTCAAAAGTTTTTTTGCAGATGAAACTAGCCAGCTGTCTCTGGAAAAGCAGTTCAGGACAAACCATGCCATTCTGTGTATCGCAGTCCACATATGCACAGCTCATCTCTTCCAAGTGGGGATCACCTGATCAGCCCTGCGGTGTGTGCTGCTGCCCTGCTTCAAGCCTGCAATTAATTTCCTAGGCAGTGTTGTGCTACATCAGCAAAGCCAGCTGTTGGGGCTGCCCTTGTTTATTGGGCCCCCAAGGTGAGTGAGGGCGCCGAGCCCCGGGCTCCCAGGGATGCTCTGTGCAGCCCGACTCGGGCTCTCTGCGCCGCTGCCGCCCTTGGCTGTCGGTGCTGGGCGAGGAGCAGGGAGGGCAGAGCCTCCCACAGCCGCGGATCTTACCCAGAGCTTAAACAGCTCCTGTGCAGCCGCCAGAGGGCATCGGGATAAACAGAAATTATTACTAAAGGTAAACACCCATTCACAGCACGTCATTATGGAGCGTTTATTTACCTGTTATTAAAAGCAAAACCTCATCCTGCCTTTGCACAATACAATGCAAGTGCTCACATTTCTAAGTGGTTTTAGTCCTCATTAAGATAACAATAGGGTTGTCTTTATTAGAGGAAAATAAAAACTAAGGTTTTTTGGGTTAATGAAACAGGTAAGGATACCTTCAGTACACAGCAGGCAAGGGGGAGGAAAAAATAAAGGAATCTAATAGAAACCACAACATCACCAGAAACACAAGTGCTCCATGCAAGATCAGGGAGAATTGGTAAGTAGCTTGGAAGTGACAGACAAACACAAAAGGAGACAAACAGCAAAGGAATTATGGAGAAGTCAGGCAGCCTGCAAAGTTAGAAAGACTTAGAAATCAGAGTTAAAAAGAGTTAGAAACCAGAGTTAGAAATCTTTTTCCCATTAACTCAAAGCCTGTCTATTTTCACGTACACTTGGGAGAATCTGTTTTATGATTGCTATATCTTTATAAGAGCCATGACAATTGAAAGCATATTCATTCCAAACACAGTGTAAAACAAACAAATACCTTCTCAGGAAATAGATAAAGCTGTGAAGGTAAATTGGTGTCTTAGGGGCTAGATGAAAAATCTGTACTACAAACCAAAATTATTCTAAGTATTTAAAGTGATATAGAAAAGGCAGCTCATTTTTTGCAAGGTTCATTCAAGAAAACCTGTCAATGATCACTAAAGAGGGCTTCTTACATATTAATCCAGATGACTAATACAGATGTGGAAAGTGGGTGAAGGGGCCCACAGAAATAGATATTTTTGCTGCTTGTCTCTATCTGTACAGCTTGAATCTAATGAATAATTAATCATAACCCACAGGGGATAGTTAGTGCTTCAGTTGGTGCTTCAGATCTCAAAAGCTTTTTGCAGGATCCCTTTTGGTCAGGGAGAATCATGTTGCCAATGCACTTCGGATTATTTTGTTCCCCTCTGGTTCTGCTGGACACAGCCTTGCAATTCATCACCAGTGCCTGAGGGCTGGCCAGTGGCTCTGACCTGCACAGACTTGCTCTTAGATGTGGACTACAAGAAGCATTTGTTAATCTCTGCCAGGGACTTGTCAGTCTTCAAAGTAATTAGATGATTCACTTCTGGACCAGGCCAGAATGCTGTATCAGGCACAATAAAAGACCCAAAGAGCAATCAGAACAAGTAGGAGAGTTCACAGACAGTTATGAATAAAAATACTGTAAGTCTGGAAATATAAAGTATTTCTCTGTTTTGCATACACCCTAGCTTTAGGCTAAACAGTGCACAGACAGAGACTTGAATTTCTGGAAAAAGATCTGATCCAGGCATGTGTTTGCAATTTTTGAGGATTTTTTTTTTAGTGTTAAATGAGGGCTGGGGAGGAAAAGACAAAATTTCCATTCCCCCTCCCCCCCCCAATCAGTTTCAGACCTGAAAGCTTTCCTTTCCTGTGTGTGGCTTTGGAATTTTTTGTTTTATTTTGTTTTTTGGGGGTTTTTAATATTTTTTTCTTTGCAGTCTCAAGTACTTGTGATTATCTTCTTTTGGCATCCAGCTCAATGTCAGCATGACTATGTTTGTCACAGGTTTTCTATGCTGCTGCAAGCAGGACTCAAATTAGGATTGGTGTGACCAAAGGACAATAGCTCTGCCAACAAGACAGACTTTTTTGATCTAACTAGCAGATGCTCTGCTAGCGTCTCTCACTTTTTTGCCTCTCTCTTGCCTAGAGGACTGAAACCAGCCTGTCAGTGCGATCGTCCTCATGGGAGCTACAACTGTTTGCACAAGGTCTGAGTCTAGCCTAATTCCTACTTTAATAACTGCTTCCAGCAGCTACTTGTGAAGGCTCTGCTGGTAAACTCCGTTTAATATATCATAACTTTAAAGCAGAGATTTTTCCAGAAATGGCTGCTCTTTTTATAGAGGCTATTTTGCACTCTAGTGGATTATTTTAGATAGTAACAAATTGTTCCTGTGTATCTTTGGTCATCAATGACTTGCAAGACTAGTATTGCAGGAGGAGGAGGAGGCCAGAAGGAGAACCTGATGGGGTTCATACCTTTAATTCTGTTTTGTTCCATTCCCCTGATACTTGACAGGAGTTTTGGAAGAAGAAGCACTAACAGACATATGAAAGACCTGGCATAAAATATTGGACCAGCTTTCCAGGTGTCACTGAGGGGCAGCAGGTCCAGAGGTGTCTCTCCCGTCCAGACTTAAGAGGATCTCAACTGGCTTTAGCTTTTCATGCAAGCCTGAAGGCTACTGACTGCCAGTCATCCTGACAAGGTGATGACTAATGGGGCAATTAACTCCCTCCCCTAACTTGCTGTCTGTCATGGCAATTGGAAAGGAAATAAGAGCACTTTTCCCTAAGGAAACAGGTTGGCAAATGAGTTTAAGTCTGTTAAAGCTTTAGTGTTAATGAAATTTCATATTAACAAAATATCAAAAAGTTGTTCCAATGAAGAGCAGGTTCAAGCCCATATTGTCTGCTTTGTAAATTCCTTTTAAATTCATGTTCACATGTTGAAAAATCACTTTATAGCCAACCTGTAATTCCACAGGAGTAAACTGCAGAATTGCCATCAGCTGCTAAGAGAGAAAGATACAGTTTTGCATTGTCCACTTCATACAGTAACAGCTTTCCACTGTGTAATTAGTTGATTTGTGTAAAATGAGTTAAAAAGTGGCAGACATCAGTAATTTGTTTCCATCTCTTTCAGAATGTGTTTTTTAGTTCATAAACCAAAATTGAGGCACAACTGACTGGTTGTTACTCATTATCACCAAAATCCAGCTTCTAATCATTAAAGCTGATGCTTGCAGAGGTGCCCTGTATCTCTGATGGATTGCTATTTGTACCCATGGAATCATAAAATGCTACTTCCAGACCTGCAGACATGAAGGTCAGTTTGTGATGCCCCTTTGAAGCTGAATTTCAGATCTCAAACCGCCTTTATTTGGGAAATTCAAAATCCTTAGTTCACACCTTTCAGGGAGCAAGTTTTAGTGTGGATCTCAACAGGACTTCCTGAAAGGAAAAAAGGGAAAGGAGTCACCACTACTGAACTAGCCTGCTCTTTATGGTGACCAAGAAGCAGCCAGACTATAATCCAAGAGCCACTGTGAAAAGCTACATGACTAATCTCTATTTTCATTGTGTGGTTGGTAGCAGGAAGGAGGATGTAGCACAACAGTCAATTTATTGGAAGAACAATGTAGCCATTCATCAGGGCATTATTCTGAAATAATTTAAATGACAGTAGAGCAGCCCACTTTTGACTTAAGAAAATACAAGTCATTCAAATTCCATATCTAATAAGGAAATTGTTCCACTGACTTACTGGTTGGCATAAATTACATGTAGCTAATATGTTCCTGTTGCAGACCCTGAGGACTCTTTGTTTATCTAAATATGAATATATTTTAGCACATGAATTACTATCCTCCTGCTTGCTTCTTGGGCGCCTCCAGAATAAGTAATACGTTGGCATAACTTTGCCATTTGTCAGCCAGCAGTCTGGTAGCACATTTGCTCGTCAATCTAATTTTAACCTTTTCTCATACGAGCACTTGGTATTTCATGTAAATCAAGCAGACAGTCTGTCATTCAATAGGATACTATCTTCTTAGTCTTCTGAAGTGTGTGCTCTATTGTATGTGCTCCTTATTAAGTAGCAGAGGTAAAGTAAAACTAATATATTACTTCTGGTTTCTTAATAGCAGAATGCCAGGAATCTCTTTATTACCACAATAGAGACAAATGATATGTCTGGCTGAGGTTCTGGACAATGGGCCTGGTAATGCATTCAGCACTTTCTGAATTGAAAGGTCTGTCCTGAATGGTAAGTAGTGCAGTGCATCATTATAGGCTTCAGAGCACATATTCTACGTCTGTTCCTGTTATCACTCTAATTTGCAGTTAATAATATTAAAAAGTACGTTCAACTGATGAGTTAAAAAAAAAATTCTAAACAATTTCTCTGTGATTCCAACAAATTTCTTAATAAAATATGATGCTGGCTGCAAAAGAGAATATAATTCATCGTGAAATACATATAAATTAGTTAATGATAATTTATTTTCATAATTTGCATAAAAAACATGAAAGATTTAGTGGTATATCCTTTACCTTGTAAGGTTTTTCAGAAACTGATTTGGCTAGGAAAATAGTGTGTTTGAAGTTTAGCTGTTTTGTCAGTGTTGCTCTACTATTCATGAATTTAATATCTTTGATTTTTAAAACACTAGCGCTCATTTATGCAGCCTAATTAATAATAATAATAATTCTGCTCATTCTGGCTTATTCAGATATTTTGCTGCATTAAGAATGTTAAAAAAAATTATAGCATTGCAATGAAATTATCTGTGGTGTTGTTAATAATTCAGTCCTGCATGAGACCTGTAACCATTTATTGCATGGTACAATGGTCACCTGTTTTATTAATTATGAATATCATATTTTGATCTATATTTTTCTTACTGGTACTTTGAGTCTATTAGCACTACATTACATTTCGCTCCACTCAGGCTTATGACTGATAGAATAAAACTCGTGTGTTTACAGCTCAGTTCTGTTCTGAGCAGTGATTTCTGGCTCTGTGTTTGGTCTGGGGCAGACCCTGAGTGGCACCTGCATTTGTCCCAGGCACAGTGCTCAGCAGTCCCCTCCCCAGACAGCAGAGGCAAAGCTCATCCCCTCCTGAAGCCTCACAAAGCCCCTCCTCAGTCTGTACATCCTTCAGGTGCTCTTTCCTTACAGATTGCACCATGCTCTGAGTCCATCCCCACTGCCATGCCTCCTCTCCAGCAACTTCTGTGTAAAATTTACCTCTTCTGCTATAGAATTAATTTGCCTGTGTTGAATTTCTGGGTATGAGTTTTATACATACATATGACATTTGTTCAATTTCTACCACAAAGTTCTCTTTCTGACTGAAGCCACACTGTAATAGAAATAAAAACATATAAAGTGCTTCCACCACTACCCACAGCATCTTTTATAACTACAAATCAAGTAAAGGCAGTATTTGTCCTTCAGGATGTAAAGTGATATAACTTAACTTAGCACTTGTTTGATCAAAAGGTTTAACCAAAATTAAGTAAATATCTTCAAGGACGGAGGCCTGAGGTTTTTGGCCTTGAATAAATGTATCTCAAATTAATCTGTCCCATAAAATATTCAGGTATTTCTATTACTTAATTTTGTATAACAGGGGTATAAAGGATTTTGTTCTCCCTGCTTTGATAAAGTTCTCACGTGGTAGTTTGTTTGGTTTCTGTAGCTCTGTTTTATGCCAGGCAACTACATTTTTTGCTCTCAGGGATGCATCTGGGCAAATTTAATACAGTCAGTGAGGTAGATTGTCTTAAGCAATGACAGCATTTAATTTCACTGAGCCTCTCAAAAATAATTTTACACATGGTTTTGTTCATTTCATGTCTGGTCCTCTGGTTTACCACCACTGTTCTTGCAGCTGTGAGGTTTACCTAGTTCAGGGAAGTGTATATTACCAATAAATGTTTGCTCTGAAGAAAAGCAGTGAATTTCTGGGGATTAAGGGAGTCTGTATTTTATTGCAGGCAAAATATTTTCTGGTCTTAGTTATTGTTTGTGCATTAAGGCATACATAGTTGTGTTTAACAAACATCTTCTTTCCCCTCAAGTTTTTCACTCTAGATCCTTAGGGATTACTGAAGAAATAATCAATCACAAGGACCTGAAATTACAGAATTATTCATGGGTTGTATCCAGTCTCAGATTTTTTTTTAAGAAGGAAATTGATTTTTAATTCTGTGCCTGTATGAAGAAAAAAATAAAAACTAAAATTATGCTAATGAGTTGCTACAGCTGCAGACAACCTGGGTAATATTTTTTCCTGAAGTACATATCTAAGTACAAAATCAGTTCTAGTTACTGGCAATATATTCCTCCAGGTATCAAGGCCAAAATCCAGCCAAGTCTTTTGGAAGGTGTGTAGTAGGCAAACACAATGGGGAAGAGTTTTCTCTTTGTCTTTTTATGTGATTTTTATACATTTGGTAGAGAAGTTTAATTGCTATTTACTATTAGCAAGCCATTCTGTAGCTATTTATATTCCATTTTTAAAGATATATAATAGAATTTCCTTGTCTGTCACAGACCTAGTACCCCATTAATGTTGGTAGCTCAGGAAGTTCTTTCTGGTTGCTGTAATGTACATATCTCCAAATACATATCAGCCCCTGGCACGTGGGCTGGGCTGCTGGCTCTGGGAGAGGCAGGGGAGATCTCTGGTGCTGCTGAGCTGCTGCTCTCACCTGTGGCTGCCAGGGCAGCCCAGCCCCTCTCCAGCCTCCCCTCCCCTTGTGCTCCCCAGCTGCCATGAGCAGCCTGGCCTTTGGGCACAGCACCACAAAGCGGGTGAAGTTTGCTAAGGGGCTTCATTGCTTGGCAGGCAGGAGTGGGGGAGAGGACAGTACAGGGTGTCAATTCCATGGCAGCACATCCCACAGGGCTTCAGCATGGCCAGAGTCAGCACAGGGGGCTCTTGCCTCCCCACCTAGGTCCATGAGCCCAAAGAGATGTGCCCCAGCCAGGCATGCTGAGACAGGGTGGAACAGGAGCTGGTTATCTTCCTGTTTGGGTCCTGAAGAGATGGGCTGGTGGCTTTCTTCACTGCTGTAGGTAAAGTGTCAGCACTGATGGTGAGGGGTCCTCAGCTGGGACCCGTGTGGTCTGCCCCCATCAGAGCAGCCTGGCCATGGGGAAGGGGCCTGCTGAGCCCACTGTGCCACTGTGGGGTGCCCCAGGCGCTGCAGCTTCCAGCCCCACTCCAAGAAATGTCATTTCCCTGCCTCTTTACAGGTTTTTCTAATTCTCAACTAGGTGCATTCCTAAGACAATTTTAGATCCTCATTTCATCTCTGGCTATTTTTTATGTCTTTTCTCTTTTCTTACAGTGCTGCCCCAGCTCCTTAACTACTGCCCAGGGAAATGATGTGAACACTGGGCTGCCTCTGCTCTTTATGCCTGGCTTCCCACCCAGTTCCTTAGAAGAATGTTACAGCTACTGGCTGCTCTGATTTGTAACCCAGCTGGCACTGATGCTTCCTTGTGCATTCCCTAAGGTAATTCTGCCTCCCTGCCATTTCTGCTTTTGTCTGGGGCTTGTCTGGGATTCCTCTGTTCTCTATCCCAAACTAATTGTGTTTTGCTGCTCAGATCAAAGAACCTGGTTTTATGTCTATTAAGATGAACATACAATGCAGTTTATGAGGAAGAAGCTCCTTTGGGAAGTGTGCAAGCAGGTGCCTGTGAGGTGGAAGCACTGCCCTGCAGAAAGAGGGGAGATTAGGATTATAACAAATAGAAAACTTCAACATTATTCTTTAAAATAATGGATTAATTATTCCAGTGACAATGTGTTGTGTGTCCCTGTGCTAAGAGGGCCTTTATTTCTTCCCTCTGAAATGGGAAAAGAAAGTGGTTGCCTAAATCCCCATTGATGTACAGTACATGAATTCCAGTTTTGATTTTATGAACAGCCTCTATCATCCTGTCTTGTCTGGACTGCCTCATTCTCGTTGTACTGTGGGGTTAGACACACTGTCACCATTCCTATAAATAGCTGCTTGGTTATGAAGGACCAGTAGTGTTCCCTCTGAGAAGAACAGGATTTTGACTAATGGCATTTTAGGCCAGTTTTTGTCAGACTTTCTATAGGAGATAGAGTTTGGAGAGTAGAATTTCTTTTAAAGAAAGACAGTAATCAAAGTATTAATGTTTGAAACACAGACACTTGGTGAGCCTGGAGAATCCACAGAGCAAAGTGAAGTTTGAAGGAGCAGGATGGTGGAGTGCTTTTAAAACAGAGGCTTGATTTCAGGGCTGGTGAGAAGCAAGGCAGCTGCCATGTGGAAAAAGAGAAGCTCTCTGTGATCCTGCAGAAAGCTGGGCTGCAGTGCAAGGATGTCTGCGGTGCCAGGGAATCTGCTCTGCACACGAGAAATGTTCAAGAGCACTGGGGAGCAGCAGGTAAGGCAACACATTTTTCTGTAAATTTTTGGAGCAAATGAGGAAGTACTTGTGTGTAGAAAGCCTTGTGTTTCAGGTCTTTAGTTCTTAGTAAGACCTTTTGAAGGGTGGAGGGCACGGGCAGGCAAACAACCTCAGAGCTGGTTCAATAAGGATGGAGGTTTTTAAACTTGTGGATGGAGTGAGGATCCCTGGTTTTAAGGATATGGGCAATTTGGGCTGTGTGACCCTGTTCCATGAGTAAATGCCTTGGGGACACCAAGGAGAACACTCATCCTGCTGGCCATACAGTGAGGGAAGTTCCATTGACAGTGCAAGAGGTCACACACAGCAAGGATTTCAATGACAGGTAACAAGGCTTGGTGGCTCTCTTCTCCTGACTATTAAAAGAAAAAAATGCCAAGATATTTGGGGGGTTTTCTTACAGCTAGCAACCTATCTGGAATTCAGATGCCATGTTCTACAGCCTGGGCAGATTCCAATGGTGCGCTGAATTGACAGCAGCTCCCTTTGTGCTGGGTAGCTCTGTACACCCTGCTGAAAGAAAAGAAACAGAGCACTGCATTCAGGGATGTGCCTAACTTCTCCTGAACAGCGAGGAAGGCTCCACACTTGCCAGTTATCTCTTCTGTGCTTTTCCTCAGTTGTGGCTGGGGCCATCTGACGAGTGTTTCCCTCTCGCTCCCAGCGCGCAGTCTGTCTGCTGTCAGCAGTTAATGAAGTCGCTCGCACGACGCCATCCCCTGGGGAAAAGCAGGGCTATGAACAGACCTGTCACTTGCAGCTCTGGCTGCAGTGCTCCGAGCCCTGCTTTTGCTGTGCCACCAGCTCTGATCATTGTGCCACTTCTGAACAATGCTCTTTCACTCTGGAGCTACTGCTATTCCCAATGCCAAAAGCAATGCCTTTCCTTCTGGCAGAGCTCAGTGAGTGCTTCTGTGCTGTCCTCAGTGACAGGCACAGGTTCTGAGATACCACAGGCTTACTAGAATGTGCAGAAGGTGAATGAGTAAATTTATTGCAGCAAATGCTTTTAATAATAGTCCTCAGTGAAGGTCATTGTCAAATGCTTCATCAATGCACATCCTACAACAAGGAGGAAAAAATAATTTTTTTTTCAGAGAACAAGGCTATTTCCGTGCTACTGAAATACAAAGGCAAACTGTTAATATAATGAAAACATCACCTCTTAGCCCAGCTGAGCTTGCATGTCTAGGTGTGGTTAAGTTTGTGTTTAAAAGGAGTTGTGTGCTGGTCTAGACAGAGGTGAGCTATAAAAGAAGCAAAATCAGCAAAAATAAATAGAGATAAAAAATGGTGAATCATGATGACATATTGCTCAAAGTATGTAAGATCATGTAAATACTTATCATGCTATGTAGAGCATACAGTCATTATTTGTGCAAGTAAAGCCAAAAGAGTATTCAGTGCACTTTAATGACTATGTTTGCAATTTAACCCACAATAAATTTGCAGTCGAACACCTTTGTGAGAAAATTTAGGTAACAATGCCAATAAATGGTTAAAAGGAGAAAAACTAATAAAGGCAGCATTCTCTTTGAACATTCCCTGTTCTCTCTTCCGGAGATGTCAGGGAAAACTTATTTTTAAAATGTTTCACTTCATATACACTGTTTATTATTTTATATCAGAGTTAATGGTCTTAGAAGGCTCCCCCAAACCAAGCTGTCCAAATTTTAATTCTCAGAAAGCTGTAATGAGGTTTTCAACAAAATGAAGATCTTTCTGTATTGTGATCCAAATGTCTGAATCATTCCTACATGAGCAGAGTTACAGTTGTTGTTGCATATGAACCTTTGCTCAGGTGCCTCATCCTCCTGCTTATATAAAACCAGAACAAAAACCAGCCCCTTGTTACTCATACTTTTCATACTAATTCTGGTTGGCTGAATTACTTTAAGTGATTCATGACCTATGTTAAAATTTAACACAGCCTTTAATATGTTCAGCCTGACACATGGTGCCTTATAATATTGATATATCTCACCAACCAAGCAACCTGCATCAGCTTGCTGAAGCACGCCTTGAGGGGAAAATGATACAGTAGTCCTGATCTACTTCTCTGCCAAAGCTTTAATTAAACATTCATGCTATCAGTTAAGAGTGAAGGAGCTTGGGGAAGTGCATGAAATGCCAGTCCTGTCATTAACGATATTTATTTTTTAAAGTTTAGGAAGATAGGAATATACCTCTTAAATCTGACATCTGTGACCTGGTTAGCATATCAATGGTATTCAAAACTCTGATCTGTCTTGCTCTCTGGTATCTTATACATAAGAAAACACAAATCCCTCTGATTGTCTGTGTTCAGCACTTTTTTCCAGTAGCACCCAAAGCAGATAGTGTTTAGCAGAGCAGAACTGGAGTAGTGGTGCTCTGGCAGTGGATCTCATCCTTTTCCTGGGGTACTGAGTTGTGAACCCAGGGATAGGCATCTCCTTAGAGTTTGTTTCCCATTGCTGGGACCCAGAGAGCCTGAAGGCTGGTAAGGCAATCCTCAGCCTTCTGCAGGCCACTTGTGTGGGAGGTAGAGCCTGGTCCAAATGAGGTTTCATTTAGCACTAGCTGCCCCTGCAAGAGGCTCTGCCAGACTACTTAGGGGTGACACTTGTATGATAAAGCCTTCTGGCTGTGTCTGCAGAGATGTCTTACGAGGATCATGGAGAAATTGGTTTTTCTTCACTCAGTGGAACTGTCTGGGGTAGAGAATACAAATGCTGCCATTTCTCCCCAGGGCAGAAAACCTACTTGGAATGATGAACCTTGGCATCTTTAGAAGATGCTTCTTCCTTCCTTGAGAACCATGCTAGCAGCAATCAATCTCATCCAACACTGGTGGATATTACAACCATAGCCAATATCTCAAATGGTTGTTTAAAGTCAGCTTCAGCAAGACTTGCTCCTTTTCTGACCCTTTCCTGGCTTCCACGTCTCTTGTGCTTGGCTGTCCTCCACCCAGGCTTTCAGGCTCAGATTTGGAAATCCCCTGCTCCTGACAGTGGACTGTTATTTTTCTGGCAATATTTACCTGCCATCCTTGTGGAATAGAGTCAAGGCCTCTGTAGTGCCTGTGCTGTTATTCAGAGTGTTAATAGACATTATAAACAGATAGAGATTGTCAGATTTCTGCCACAAGAACTGCACTGAGAAATTTCCTCAGCCAGGAAGGCTGCCCAGGTTGGAGCTTGTGATGCTTTGTCTGACCCTGAGCCTGAATTTGTTCTAGTTGTAAGAGGAGAGAAACTACTTCTGAGGAATGATCTTCCTCAAGCTTCATTATAACAACAGAAGCAGTACAATACCAGGCTCATGAAGAAAATTATGCACCCTAAAAACCGTGAACCTAGAAGAATGTCAGCAAAAGGCCAATTCTCGAAAGAGTAGTTAATATGCAAGTTCAGAAGCATGAGCTAAATCCAACTGTCATTGCTCAACCCATGAGCACAGCAAATAAACTTAAGAGGGGATTTTTAAACAGCAGGGAAAGAAGAGAAAAACATTTCAAGTGGTTGGGACAAATCAGATGGTAACATATAGAACACAAATATCAGTTCAGGAAAAAGGAAAAGTAGGCTGTATTACTCCCCTTGAGCAAGTTGATGATGTAGGAGACCTAGTAAAAAATGAATGTTTTTATCAGTAATGTGATGCACAGGCATCATGAATAGCTCTGTGTCAGCACAGTTTGAATAAATAACTGCAATGGTTTTGTTTACTTCTCTGTTTGCTTAAAACTGTGAATATTGATCAAATTTCACAAAATTAGACAGAAAACTGGGACGTCATGAGAATGTGACAAATAGGCGTTTTCCACAAGTGCTGACACTACTAGATAATCTAAATTCAAATTTTTACCATTATTTTAGTCTGTTATTTCATGTACCCATATAGTGTAATCTTCATATTAATATGACACAGGCAGAAGAAGGTGTTTCTGTTTTCCCTACATGCAAGAAAGTTGACACACTACACAGCTAGAGGGGAACTTGCCTGGCTTTGTAGTATAGAAAGCAAATGTGCTCTGGAGCATCTGTTAGGCCTGAGTTAGAAACCAGTTTGCTCTTGACTGTGTCTGTGGAAATTGCAGAGGGAGGCACCTCCTGTGTGTCAGCCCAAGCCCTGTGCCTGCTGTTCCCTTGAGGTTTGATTGTTGCCATACCCATGACTTGGCATGGTCCTGGGAGCAAACCAGTATTTGACCTGTTTGAATTTTTTCTTGTTTTTTTTTTTTTCTGTTGCTCTCAGACATTGCTGAGCACAATTTTTCTGATTTTAGAGGGGGCGCTCAGGTGCCTCTTCCAGATTAAGGTTAACTCACTGATCTCTTTACCTTTTTCTTGTACTGTTTTAAAATTTTGTGGTATTCCTCTGGTAGTTTGACAGTCAAATGTCTCTACTGATTAGGGTGTCTCTACTGATTAGGTCTTGCTCTAACTGAGAAAATCTCATCCACCAGATCAGTATCTTACTATAGATCAAAAGAAAAATAATGTTGGAAAGAATCACATCATAACTGACTGAATAAATAAGTGGCAGCTATGAGTCAGTGTCTGCATTTCTTCCCTAACACAACTCTACATGGTAGACTGCCTTTGAATAGGTTTTGTCCCATAATTTCAGGTAATGATTAACTCCCAAGGACTAAAACATCTCCAGGAGAACTGATGAGACATTTCACAAAGCTACTCAAGTTCAAAAGTATATTCAAGCTTTAGCTCTTTCATGCAAAAATACTTATTTTAACAGAAGCTATTTTAAAACTGCCTCATAAATATAAGTTCAGCGGTACTGAGTATAGTTTCAAGCTAAAATGATTGTATTCAAGGAAAATGCACACATAGTGTGTGCATGCAGTTTATTATTTATTCCATTTATAAAACAGAGGCTGTTTTTGTGCCACTGGCAGTGCAATAATTTATGGGCTGAAATATAACTGTACCAGATCATATTGTAGGATAAAAGACTAAAGGAATGAGCGGTGAAAAGAACAAAAACCAGAGGAAATCTGTGTGAGTAGGTTTGTCCTGAAGGAAAAGCTCCCACTGCAGGGTTTCATTCCTTAAGAGGGTGTGTTAAAGCATGCAAGATAATAAAGAGCAGCAGATGTCTTAAGAATTGGTGTTATGAGGAGTGTTGTAAGGAATTTAGCTTTTGAGAAGAAGGAGGATTTTTCACACAAACTGGATGAACTCTGTTGGAGCAAACATGGCATTGATTTTCTGGAACCAAGATTGCTATAATTGATATCCTTATAGTATAAGAGATCATGTAGAATGTTACAAAATAATAGATGATAACTACATATACATATATATATATATACACACACACACATCAGTATAATCAGTAAAAGAATTCCAAGAAATAGGAGAGGATGTTGGGGGACACTTGTAAGTAATTTTAATGTCTGGTTCTGAAAAGCAAAGCATGATGAATAAGTCAGGGAGAAAGAAATGTCAGATGGGAGAAAAATGGACACTGACATGTCCATGTGTGGGAATGTGGTGTGTGTGTGGCCTGAGTGTTAGGAGTAAAAGGGATATGACACTTTAAAAATAATTTGCACATTGTCATAGAAGAGCTGAGAAGTTTGTGTACAAGAACTGCAAATGCAGGCTAGAGCTGCTGGATCCAAGGTGACCCCAAATCTTCCATGATTAGTGAAGGATGGTGGATGGGTGATCTAAGACTGAAAAACACTTAAACTAAGGTGTAGTCTTTTAAGAACACTAGAAATAAAACCAGAGAGGGGTAGCCTGGGCAGAATGGTATCTGTCAAGGTAAAGGTCTTCTGAAGCGCCACCAAGGACCAACGTTTTCCAGAGAGGTCCAACCCAGATGACTGCAAGCATGAATGAGAAGCTCCCAAGCATTGCCTCACTGTGGGAGATTTTAACTTGTCAGAAATAGAGTATAAAGCAAATGTTGCTGATAACAGTAGAGCCAGTTATTCCAGGGTGTAATAGCTGGCAGATTTCATCAGCAAGCAGTCACTGGGCTACCATGATGCTATTCTAGGTGATCTTTGTTAGGTAGTGATGACATAGAGCAGCTGGTGGTAGAAAATAACCTAGCTAAAGTTATCCCAGCTTGGTTAAGTTGAAAGTAAATGAAAGAATGAACAAGAATAGGCCTGTTGTTTTATCAGAATTTGTCCTTGTGAAGTATTGTACCAAAGAAATTAGTTAGTGATATTAATTGGATGAAGGCTCCAAACCTATTAAAATTTAATTTAAATAATAATTTAAAAATCTGTAATTTGTACTGTAAGGAGACAATGAAGAGTGTAAGCACCTTAAAAATCCTTTCAAAAGAAATAAAAGTATTAGGAGATAGCAAAGAGAGTGAAAGCCCCCACCATACCAGATCACCAGTGAAAATGGTATTTTGGGAACCTGGAAGCGGAGGGTGCAGTCAGATCTGTCAAGTTTGCAGACATACCATCTGTAACAATATTTGAAAAAGTCAAAGTTTCTCCTATCACACAAGTAAAAGGGAGTCTGGTAGGTGGCAAGTACTCTCTCTGGTAGAGATTAAAGACTCTGTATGTACTGCCCAAACAAAAAAAATGCTCTTTCTTTTTTTCTGTGAATATGATAGTCCAGATCTTGGACAAAAATGGAAGCATCTGTAGAAATAAAAGCTAACATTTACAAACTTGAAAAATTTATTAACAAGGTGCAGTAGGCTCATAGTGAAGTGGTGTTTGTCATCCATCCTAAATTGCTCGAAGAAGAAAAAAATTAATTTTCAGGTGAAGGATCAGGAAGTTTTGCTTTAAAGATCTCCCAAAAAAAGGAGAGAGAAAAGGCAGAGAAAAAAGTAATGTACAGCTTCATTAACTAACCTTAGTAATCTGGAAATTTCGTATGCATTTTGCAAGAAATAATAAACAATTGCATGAAGATAAAATGCAGAAAACTATGAAGGAACAAGGACCTGGAAGTGTTGGGTAGAATTTAATAGTGCAAGTGCTGGATCACATCCAGACTGAGGTGGAAATTACTTCTGTTGTAAATTGTGGCGAGTTGGCTGGGTAAGAGGAAGACCAGAATGTCTCGGTCAGTCGTGGAAGGATCCTGAGAGAACTGAGGTGGAGCCATGGGAAAAGCCAAAATGGTCCTGCTTGGATATCATGTAGGAGACCTAAAGAAGGGATACCTGGGTACAAACAGCATTGTAGGAGGCTCCTCTGGGTACTGAGAACAGTTTGTCAGCCATAATTAGGAAAGTACATTGAAGGAAATGCAGAAAAGCAGTACTGCACAAAACAAAGAATGAGGGATATACAATTGCTCTCTATAAATACATCAAGGGGAGGGGAAAGAAGGGCAGGGCAAATACTAGGGAGGAAAGAAGCTATTTAAGTTGCCAGACAATGTTGTCATTAAAATAAATGGATATATACTGAAAGTTAGTCCATCCAGGCTGGAGCTGAGGCAGTTTCCAGCTATGAGAAGAGCAAAGTCTCTGAAACAGTCTTCTAGTAAGAGTGACAGGGATAAACCACTGTAGGTGTGGGTATCACAGTAAAATGGAAGTTATTTGCTTGCAAATTGGATGATACAATTCACGTAGCTCTTGCATAAAGGTGAGTAGAGCCACTTTCTCTTTGCCTCTCTGCCAGAGGGTCAAGCAGTCTGACAAGACTTATGATGGATTCCATAAGTTTATTAAGACAGCTGTGTAAAGAGAAAGGAAATATTTTCAGTATCTATAAGAGCCTTTGCAGTGTTGTGCCCCCTCCTTTTTATTACTGTGGCAATAGTATTTTTTAAAATTTCTGTTGATTTATTGGTTCTGATAGAAAGCATGACCCTATGGCCTGTATCATACTGACATGCTATAAAATGTTAAGAATTAACTATTTTTAAAGATTGGTTTAAAATTTTGATAAATCTGTTTGTTAAGTGTCAATCTAGAGCACAACAAACATGAGATAAGAAGGATGAGGTATCAGTGGATCTAATATTATTGACAGCATTTACATGATTAACCATTTTGAACTCTTGGAAAACATTGTTAGAGAAATCTGCTCTGCCTTATTCTTTTGGTATCACTCAGCAAAATACTTGGAATTGATTTAGTTTGATTTTATTTTTATTTAGAGGTGGCTCTATTTATATATTTATAGTTTTGCATGGGTTTTTTAGATATTTAATATTGGTAGCTCTGAAGAGTACTTTAAGGATTGTAGAAGCAGTAATCATTCTGTATAATATTGTTTTTCCAACGTTCCTGTTTGCATGTGAGGAGACACTGTTGGTTTAAATTTCCTTCCTGCTTTCAGAAGAAACACATAAGGCAAGATTTATAAAGTACAGTAACATTTACCCTGATAAAGATGTTGCAAATGATTCCTGACACTTCAGAAGCTTGTAACCAAGATTATAACAAAGACAATGGAAGTAATGTTCTGTTTAATGTGAGATGGAATTTGAAAAAAGGATGAAAAAAATTTTAAAATTCTAATATAAGTGAATACATAGTTTTACAAAAATTTGAATATCTTGAAAGATTTTTATATAAGCCACAAAGCAAAATATTGTTAAAAGGTAATAGGACTCTCAGTATCACCTTTTTCCCACCTGAGTTTGAGTGCTCATTTTCCTCCTCCAGAGGAGCATAATAGCCATAAGATGGCAGCACTCTGCACAAAAGGCTTCTGAAACCATAAATTCTGCTCTTTTCCCAAAAAGAGACGGCAGCTGCTGGCGAGGACGCGTGGCCTGAGTGCTGGGTGTCTGTACATGGAACCAAACTGACCCAGCCCAGAACAGCTCCAGGAGGCTCCAGAAATGGAGCTGCTCTCATGCAGTGCCTGAGCCCACTTTCCTCACTATTTAGCAGCTGCTTGGGTGCTAGGCTAAGCATTCTGTTTTGGTTATTCTAAAACAACCTTATTCAAACCCTATGTTTTAACTAAGCATTATACCACTGCCTAAGCATAGGAAGGTCAGCCATAAAATTATTTTCTGTGCATAAAACCAGAGCAGAATCACTTTTTTCAAGTGATTTAATCCCAGGTCCATAGTTTAGAATTTTCATATGGGTGGTCAGGCCTGAAGACACTATGTTTACCCAACCTTACAGTCTTTTCCAAGAGCAGGCCTGGCCTGCTGCAGGGCTGGGACACAGGGTTGCCTTTCCCTTGGTGCTGTTGCAACAGCAAGGCCATCCCCTTGTCCCTTCTGTGATGGGGCCTGCAGGTCAGGTTTGAATTTTGCATTAATCTGAACAAAGTTATGAAAAGCTCTTCAGCTAAAGTGCAGGGATCTGAGGAGCTGTGGAGCTCAATTTAGTTCCCATCCCCAGCTTGATCACCCACCTGCACTGAGCTTGCTCTGCTGTCTCTGCCCCACATTCTATAGTGCAGGAAAAGCAAGGGGTGGCATGTAACCAAGAAAAGCAAACAAAAACCAAGGTGAGATTTGATGGGATGTGTGGAAGTCCCTGGCATAATTTGAGTGTTGTAGGCTGGTTGGCAGTCCCACTCCATTTTCCTACAAATTCCACCTAAACCATTCTGCAGTTCAGAGGTCTGATTATTTTTCTTTAAGTGTGAGAGTGTTTTCAAATCTGAAAAGCAAACAAATCTTTCATGTTGCTCACCCATGCCAAAAAACCTGAGAACAAAGGCTTCCTCACACCCTTGGCTGGAACCAGCCAGGTCAGAGCCGTGGGCAAGGTGAACACAAGTTGAAAACACCCTGAGTTTCCTGCCTGCTGCTCACTGTACAGTTGCAGAGCAGTCTCTCCTCCCTCCTCTGCCCCTCTGCTTGCTCAGATTAAGGTTGTTGACTTCATTCCCTGCCCTCCTCTAACAGCAGTGCACGGCTCCGGAAACAAGAGGAGACCAGAGCATGAATCACAACCTGAGTCACCAATTCCCAACACCTTGTTTTGCTCAGAGCAGGAGGGGAAAATTCCTCTCCTCTGTGTGATTCTCCTTCTCCTGTGGCCCTCCAGAAGAGGCTACAGACACCTCCTCTCTTTTTCCAAAACTGCACTCCATCATGTGTAGTCATGCTTGCAAACAGCACCTGGAGGGTAGGAGAGACCACATCTCTCTGGGTTCTGTGGCAGTGTTTCATTAGCATATTAGCATATACTAATATGATATCCTAATGGGATATGGCATTAGCACACCCCAAAACACAGGAGCTGGAATGAAGCAGCTCCATCACTGTATGTTCAGATCTTTGCTTTCAGCAAGCTCCAGGTCACTCATACAGGACTCAAGTGCTTTCAGCAGTTTCTTTGAATAGTTGTAATTTTCTGTTGGAGCAATACCCATGTCCCACCATGATGATTAATGAAGAAAGAGCAGGTGTATCAACTAAAAAAAAACAAAAGCAGCAAAATAATTAAAGAAGCAAACGTTTCTGATTTTGCTGATTTGTCGCTTTCACCTTCACTGTGAATTTCCCCATTAAATACAACCGTTTGTTAGGGATTGTTGCTTCCTCTTGAAATGCTTTTGCCAGTTCTCCCTAAAGCATTGTCAGATCTGTACTGCAGCAGAGACAGAGTCAGGACAGTCCTTGCAGTGTCTGTGCAGTACTTGTGTGTGGTTTCTCTCTGTGCTGGACTGCCCTGTGTGCAGAGCTCTCACACCACTGTGTGGATACTCACATCATCTTTAGCTCCTTAAAGATGAGCCAAAGTTTCAAGCTTAGAAACTTTTTTCAGCCTTCATTGTTTAGCTAACTGGCAGGCATCCTCTGAAACATCTGCCATTGCTGTTCTTTGGAACTGGGTCTGTCAGGCTGCTGGGGCATATATTTCTGTGTAGATTTTCCAAAGAAAATGCTTCCCATTTCTGCTGACCCAAGAGTATGGAAGCACTTGATTTGCAGCTATGGAACACATGCCTTCTTTGGGAGAGAAGTGTTTTAACCCGTAGACTTTTGTAGAATCTGCTCCGAAATGATATAGTGGCTGATGGAAACAATCATAATTGTCTTCTTTCTGTACTATAAATTTCCTTTTTGCTGTATCTCATTGAATCAGTGTCTTTAATTTGGGTGGGTGATGAGAGACTGTATTAAAAACCGTATGAAGAATGGGAACCCTGTTGTCAAATCAATTAATGCCATGATCCCAAAGCATTTTACACATCCTTCCCACATCAGCATGGCTACTCCAGATTGAGATTTTATGCTTCTAGTGATAATTAAAGCAAACAAAGCATTGATCTAGTAGAGGAACTTCCTGGTCAACTTACCTTTCATTTTCATAGGTGATGTGTCACTACTTCAAAACAAGAATCATCTGTCTGCTTCCTGTCTAGGTATTCTTACCTTGCCCAAGGTTTACTCTTGGTGCACACTATCTTTCAGGACCTCTCTTAGGCTCCTGCTCTCAGTATTTTTTCCTTGTCTGTTTCTGTTGTTGTTTATTCTGCTACTTTCTTTTCCTTCTCTGCTCTCTCCAGACAATCAAGGGAGATCTAATAGATCTCTTAATAATCTAATAGATTCCTAATAATTTGCAGAAACTTAGATATTTTATTCAGGAAAGGCTTAATTCAGATAGTCTTTGGCAGCCACCTCACTCAGAGGCAGGCACTTAGCCTCCAGCCATGCTATTCCTGCCAAGACCTATACAAAATATTACCTCACAAGCAAGTGGGGAACTGATAATATCAAACAGAATTTGTAAGTTTTATGTAGGCTGTATTACTAATTCTCTCTACACTTCAAAGTTTGATATCTTGAATCCAAGAATGAGCGTTTGCTAATTGCCAGCTGTTCAGCTGGCTGGTCCTTAGTTTGAGACACTGCTGGCGGCCGAAGCACTGCCACCAAGCCCTGTGCTTTGGAGTGTTGCTGTAGCCCATAAGAGCTACAAGGTGACCTTTCCACTGAAAGAGAAAGCACTGGATTTTGGGGGCTGCAAGGCTGTAGACATAGTAACAATCTTAAAGGACATACACAAATGTCAGTCAGACCCAGAGAAGCAGGATATTTGAGTGGCATATTACAGGAGGATGTTTTTCTTAGCAAGAGCAAACACTTTTCGTTGATTCCACTTCTTTTTGACCTTATGTAATTACGTAGAGTGTTCACACAGAGTTGTGTCTTCACAAACTGAAGGAACATAATCTAATCAATGCTTTTTTCATGCCAGAGAAAATTGTTGTAGCTGAGCAAGTGCTTTACAAAGGGCACTCTGAGGCATAGAGAGCAGTTGAAGGAGATTTAAGAATGTTGTTGTAAATAGAAATGTTAAGATAGAGTTCCACAACAGCCTAAACTGGGCTAAATTTGGCCCAACATATTCTCACCTTTCCTGCCAGTTCTGCCTCGAACTCTGGACTGGGCAGCCGCAGGGTTTAAGGGACAAAGCCAGATGAAAACCAGCCCTCCACCCTCCCCACAGAAGGTGATTGGGTTTTGGTTGGATCAGTTTGAGACACAGCGTGTTTGGACACGAGCGATGACTAGTGAGAGCAAAGGGGTGGGAACACACGGGCAGAGCAAAGGTGGTTCTGATGTAATCCTGAGTGAGTTGCTAGTGAGACTGCCCACAGTCTGTGTAAATACTAGTAAAATTGGATGTGCCTGGGAATATTTTCAGGCACTAGAATGAGATTGTCTATGCTATTAGACTGTGAAAATGCTCCCTGGCATGAATTTGACCTCTTCTAATCTACACTCACTGCAAACAATTTCTGGGCACAATTTGGTTGCTAGAATGGTCCCAATAGGTACTTTGCAGTCATAAACTCAAGTCTTTCTGTGCCAGTTGGCCTCAATGCCCAGGAATGTTGCAGGCATGTTGAATTTAACTGATACAGACCCATCCCTACTTTGACTATTGCAAAGCCTTATGAAAAGACAGGACTCATCTTGAAAAAATTATTTTTAAAACAGACAATAGCAGAGCAGAAAAGAAGGGAAGACATGAAATCCGGAAATAAGGAATTTTATTTCCTTTTAATAAGGTGGTAAGAAATACATATTTTGCATTCATTTCAGGCTGGGAAGCTGGAGGAGAGATAGCAATAACTTGTTATGCAGTTGTTTCTGTGCTGCAGAATATTCAGACACTTATTAGGCAGAGTTAAGGCTGACATGATTCTCTTTTCAAGTCAGTTGCTGTACTGGGAATAAAATTATTCCTCCTTCTATATATTAAAAAAATCTACAACTTCAGCATTTCCCTTTCAGTTTGGAATGTTAATAAAATCAATGTACTTGGTATCTTGAAGTACTGAAGCAAAGTCCTCAGTTTTAATCTGTGATTAGTTTGGGGTTTTTTTCCTTCACAATTCCCTTTATGAATTTCCCTCCATATCACGAAATCTGAAAAACTGGGATTTTTTCTTTTCTCCAAGTATACTTACGTGGCAATCTTAATGATCCATCTCCCCTCGGGGCACAATTAAAGGTGTTATTTTGAAGGAGCTTTAGAAGGGCTGTTGTACAGCGCAAACACGGTCTCTGGGCTGGGTTGCTCTAGGACCCAGAGTGACTGGGACTGACAGAAATCCTCACCTGAATGAATTTTCCCTGTATGCCTTATAAGGAGTCCAGGAAAACAAGGAAGTGATAACCATGTTCACGTTACTGTGTGCACAGCTTGTCCTCTCTACCTGCTCAGGTAGTCCTTGTTTTCACTTTTGTTCATGGTCTGTCCCGCTGGGGTTGAAGTTTCCTCGCGATCCGGTGTACGTGACATCTGAAAACATACCCTCCAGGAATGCATGGGTTTTACGACATTCTACCTTTATGCAGACCATAATTAACAAGCTATTATTTTTTTGTCATGCAGCCAGCACTGAAAACGAATGGGGATTGAATTGCTTTGCCTCTGTTTCCTATTTCTGCAAAGAAATAACTATGTGCAAGGTAAGGCGCAGGGGCAGGGAGATCAATTTCCAAACCATTTTGCATTGTTTCTTGCTTGAAGTTGACACAAAATAGCTTTCTGCCTTCTGTATTTAATCTTTCCTTTCCATTTAATGACCTTTCTTTGACAGGCTGCTGTAGGGCTGCATTGCCATTTCATCTACAATTTGGTGGTCATTACACAGCACAACAGGTTTGGAAGAGACAGACATTTGAGCAATTTTGTTTTCATTAATCACAGTTTGATCTGCTAAGAGTCTTTTCTATTATACATATGGTTGAGTGTTTCTCCGGTAGTTACACAATGGACAAAAATCATATCAAGTATCTACAGAGCTGAGTGAAGCAATATTAAGCGTACAGAGTGAGCATAAATCTGTTCTTTTAATATCTCTCTCTATGTGGGAAATGACTTACCTACACCATACCAGAAACACATGTAACACTCTATCAGGTGCACTGGAGGGAACAAGTTAACATGTTCTAAGTGAATGCCACCCATAAAGCACGCAAAAGGAGGTATGTTAATTGCCAGCAATTCTGAGGTTTAATCTTTATTGGAGAGTTAATCTTTTACCAATAGAACTACTGTTAAGAAGAAATTTTATCAGTAATCCTAAATATGGATAAATATATGCATTTTTCACCACCCACATTCTCTAAATGACAAGTTTCTTCATAAATTGAATGATTCAGCATAATATTAACAGCCTTTTATCTTCTTGGATTTAAATTCAGGGACCTGCTCTCAGGAAAGCACAGTGACTTGTGAAGATTGTTTGCTTTCCGGACCACACTGCGCTTGGTGTTTGCAAGAGGTAGAGTGATAAAAAAAAATTTCAAAGTAAGACTTGAAGTCTTTGTAGTCACTCTGAGTGATGATGAAGTATTGACTTAATTGGGTCAGCCTAGAGTTTTGTAATGCATACAGCGCTTAGTGAAGCCTTCATGGGGAGCAGAAGTGGAATTTAATCTACTCTACATGATCTGTTATTCACAGTATGGTTGTTAGGATGTTTGTTTGTTTGATTGATTGTTTTCTTGTTTGAAAAAAAAACGCAAAAACATCAATCTTCCAAATCTATGGCAGAAATAGGGGGGTCTCAGGTCATCAGCCTGAGGGCTGGCTGGTGGTGAAGCACCAGACACAAAGTCAAAAGCCGGACTGTGTCTTACAGATTATGTGCCAAGCCAGACAGTGTAAACAGAAGGTTTGCAAGTATGAACACTGTAGAAGTTTGCAGATGTAAAACTTCCATCTAGAAATTATTAATCTGTGGTTGATTTTAAGTGTTACAATAATGTCGACTTTATAATTCATATGATGTAGATATGTTTTTGGTAAAACATTGGACTTAAAAAATATATCTGGATTTGTTTCCTATACTTTTATTTCAGATTTTCAGTGCAACCCTAAGGAAGTGACTTCACACTTCTGCTTTTAAAACTTTCTCCTATAAATGGTGCTAAATAATATCTCCCCAGTTCACAGTAAATATTCTAGCTCTTAGTTCATTAGCATTAACAAGATAGTCAGCTATTGCAACAAAAACTTGACAGAAATATTAGAGAAATAAAGCCTTTTTCATTTTAGTTTCTGGATTGCACCTTTGCTGCTAACAGTTTTTGTTGGCTTTGGGTACAGCGATATGACACAGCATGGGACTAAAATACTCTTTATGAAATAGCTCAGCGAGAAAAAAAACTGCATGTTTTAAAAAAAATTCTAAAAAGGCATCTTTTGCCATTTGCAAAATATATTACCATGGAGGTAAAAAAGACCCCACATTAGTGTGTTTGCAGTAGTTTTTATATCTGTACTATAAAACAGGATTTTGTTGAAATTGGATCACATAATTTTGATTACTGCCATGTATTTACAGGGAAAAAAGAGCCCAATATAATTTATTGATTTTAAAAACCCCCAAACCAAACCAAAAAAACTGTGGAACTATTGAAAACTTCACTGTAGTAAACATGATTTTTCTTCTTTGTTCATAAGCTCATCCATTTCTTTGTTAGAAAACAGCAGATCAAGCATGCAAAAGGCATAGGAGTTTTAGTGTGAGAGCAAAACAAAAGCACCTCCAAGGAAACTGTTTTCTATAGGATAGGAACACACTTTGTAATTGTATTATTTGAAATATGAGGTTGTCTCTTCACACATTTTGAAAAGTTACAAACTGTGTAACTGAAGGAGACGACATGGATCTCCCTGCGAAAGGTTTATAATGGTACATGTAATTTATGTGTGCTGTATTCAAGAAGCAGTGGGTGAGAGTTTTGCCTGAGCAAAGGCATCAGGTTCAGTGTGGAGAATAATAAACCACTGTTCCCAGCAGGTGCCTCAACACTTCCACCAAAATATATAAGATCCCAGACAATTTTCAGGCATGAAGGGTGATATTTTGGTGGGAAAATGGTCATAGTTCTGTTTTTAACAGGTTTAAAGTAAATTTGTTTTGTTTTGCTTGGAAAGTTTTTCAGTGACTGAGAATATTTGCGGCTTAATGGCTGATCCATGGGTTGCTTTCCCAGACCTAGGAGAAAAGAGCAGATGCATGGTACAGGCCCATGAATATCTGCCAGGAACTTAATGTTTCAGAGCTGGTTCTGCCAGGCACTGCCCAGGCTTTGGTCAAAAGGGCTGGCAGGCCAGAGCAGTTTCCAGGACACACCTGACTGATTTTGAGAATCTTAACTCTGGACATAGCCCTGGGAAATGGTAATAAGGCACAGAAGCCTCCTTGTAAAAGTAACCATTAACTTCACCACCATGTGAGGTTAGTACCCACCCTGTAGCAGCGCTGTGGAAGGGAATGCATATCAATGCTCTGAATTGAGTAATGGCAATAAACTGCGAGATATCCAGTTGATATCTGTAGGCTTTTGATTTCCTCTGGCTGGTAGAAGGTCAAGGAGGATGCTGGGCCAAATTTAGGTGTGGGGATGCTGAGAGCACCACTGGTGCTGAGGAACAGTGGGGACAGGCTGTGGTCACTGCTGGGCACCAGGCAGAGGAACAAGGACTTGATGCTTCAGTGGACAGGTTAAATGAGAGCTGAGGAGAAAGTGTAGGTCAGAAAAAAAGAACTAGTAAACACTGGGTACCCACAATCTGTTTGTCACAAGTCGTCCAGGAGTTTATTATCAGCAAGACCTCTTCTTTTATTGAATGATGTGCTTCAATCTGCAGTTCTAAACTGTATAAGAAAGACTGATGAATTTGTGGCATAATCCTATGATAGAAAAACCAGTGGCTCAGAGGGGCTTTGTGTTATCATTCCCAGTATTGTGAGAAACCAAATGCAGTGAGTGGCACAATTCCCATTCCCCAGCAACAGAGCAGTTCCTCCCAGGATAACAAGTCGGTGTAAGTTACGTTAATTATACACCTGTGTGACTTGACCCATGAAGGGCAAATTTGGGTTTCTGTGCCACCTATATCTAGTTCTGCACTAGTTTGCACAAACTTGCACCTTTGTTTCCATTCCCTGAGTTGGACTGACCTTTTGTGGGGCAGGTGCTGGTGGCTAGTCAGTAAAAACATTTAACTCATCCCTTCCTTCTCCTGCTTGTGTTAGAATTACACAGACTCGTCTGGAATTCATGGGAGGTGTGATACCCTGGAAAATCTTTTGTCCAAAGGATGCCAGATGAATTTGATTGAGTTTCCCATTTCAGAAGTAGAAATTCACAGAAATGATCCCCTAACTGCATCATCCCAGAAGAACAGTTCTGATGTCACACAGATTTCTCCCCAGAAATTAACGCTGAGACTGCGACCAGGTAAGTCACAGATCACAGGTTTATTTCAGACAGTGTGATAAACTGAAGCTTCTTGGGTTGAACAAGCTCAAAAATATCTTGACAGAATAAAGATGAAAACCTGTGTTGAGTCCAAAATTATCTGTTGACTCATCACATGAAAACTAGGTTCAGCTGCGTTCGGAATATTTTCAGAAGTGCTGGGTACATCATAAAAAAAAGGATATATATTTTTAGCTCCTCTCTTCTCTCGCCAGTGAGGTGGCAGGGAGAGAATGAAAGTCCCTGGCTCCTCCCCAGCTGAGCTCTTGTGCCTCTCCCCTGCTGGTCTGGCAGAGTATCTCAGAGGCAACATAAAATCTTGCTTTGAGGATTTACAAGATACCAGTGGCATTTAGGGTAGCATTCCAGAACCACCTTGGGGTCCCTCACATTTGAATTTTTCCTGGAGAAAATTTGGAATAAAAAAAGTAAGAGACATTCAGTTAGGTCAGGTCATAGTGCTGGAACTTCAAAAAAAAATCTCTGTGTACACTTTGACTTTGTTTAAATTTTTAAAGGATATGATAGGACCCCAAGTGCTACCTCTAGTTTTAATTAGCTTCATAGCTAAATTTTCTAAAGCTGCATACTGCTGCAGAGATGTTTTCACACTTTTTCAAATTATAGCAATCAGTTTTAATTCTGTGCTTATGGCATTACTGTAGAACTGTTTAAAAAAAACCCCAAACATTAGAGCTACTTTTAATTTTCAGACCTTTAATCGAGATTTTTTTGTTTACAGACAATCTTTCAAATATTTTTGTTAATGCTAACGGTGCTTTAAAATACCAGATAATTGTCACCATACTGAAGTTTATGAAGAAATTAGCATTGCTATGTTTTCTGCACAGAAATGCTGATATGTGTCCCACTTTCCCCTGACCTTAATAGGACATGAAGAAGCAATACAGATCAAGGTTCGCCAGACTGAAGATTATCCGATTGATCTCTACTACCTCATGGATCTTTCAGCTTCCATGGATGATGATCTGAATACAATCAAAGAACTGGGTTCAACTCTTTCCAAAGAGATGTCAAAACTGACAAGCAATTTTAGACTGGGGTTTGGATCTTTTGTTGAAAAACCAGTTTCACCATTTATCAAAACTACAGCTGCAGAAATAAACAACCCTTGCAGGTAGGCAGGGAAAATCCCAACACTTGTTTGCATGCCAACACTGTCATAATCTTTAGGTTAAAATTAATTTCAGCAGCTTCGCTGGAAATTCTCCCCTCCTCCAGCTGTAAATGAGTTGGTTTGTGGAACAAGATTTGGTTCTTTTAGTTTCACCTTCTGATCACCCTTCTAATGAGTCCTACGTTATTAGGATAGAGGAATCTGGGAGTGAGTCTGCTTTTTAGCTTTTGCTGCTAGTTACAAATGTGCTTAATATGTTAACAAAAAGGTATGTGGCATGTATTTTTATATATCTTTTAATTTCTTTCATTTTCTAGAATATATATAAAAGAATTTAATGAATTACGCTAAGGAGTTGCAAGCTCAAACCCAACACAGCAAACCAGTTTCATTTAGCCATCAATGCTGTTCTCCTGCCTTTTTTTCCCTCTTAAGGTCTGGCAATCTCCCCAGCCCCTGGCTGCCCTAGCCCTTAGCTAACCTGTGTAGGGGAGAAGCTGGACTCTGCAACCTGGACCAGGACTGCAGCACCTTGGTGGTTGTCTCTGAGGGCCATTAAGGACCTACAGATCCCAATATGCTTCCAAATATGAGATCAAGGCACAACAGGAGGCATGGCAAGGGCTGCACGTTGGTAACTGGCTGAATTACTCTGCTCTAGGAGGCATTTCCCAGCCTTTATGCAGATTTTTTCCATTGCCCAAGACACTGAACGCTCTTTAATTATCTTAGGTTTGTCACTAATTCTTCTCAGGCAGAGACAAGAGACAGAAGGACAGAAGACCAAAACTAATCCAGACAGCCCTCTGAAGCAGTCATTCCAGTGATTTTTCACTCTCTATTATCCATAAGCTGTCTCACTTTTCTTGCAGAAGTGTACCATATGAGTGCTTACCCACCTTTGGATATAAAAATGTTTTGCCACTAACAAATGATGCTGAAAAATTCAATGAAATTGTGAAAGGACAACGAATTTCTGCTAATATAGACACTCCAGAGGGAGGTTTTGATGCAATTATGCAGGCAGCTGTTTGCAAGGTAATTGAAACTTCTAGGTATATTATTCCATATATTATCTCTTCTAGTATTATATGCTGGTATTTCAAAGTGACAGATTATTTTTCAAAAATTTTTAACACAAACCAAGAGCCTCATTAAATTTGTGTGAAAATACTTTTGGCTGTACAAGTAAAACATGCATATTGCAATATTTTAGCCTAAGTTTCCTTTTAATTGCCAGGGACAAATAAGTCCAAATATCAGTATAATTACTGTGTCTGTTTTTCTGTTTAAATATTTTTTATTAACTTATGTTTAGAGTAGTAAGCAGATTGACATGAACATGGCCAACCCATGTTATTAAACACAGGGATGGGGAAACAAAATGTTAGCCAAAGACAATGGAATGAAAATCATCCCTTAGGAGATGTGTTGTCTTTGATGCTTCCTTGCGAATGATGCTATTCATTCATTTTGAGATGCCGTTCTCCAAATATTTTGCTGTTTTTCTATGTTGTGATGCAATATATCTTGCTAAACTGATGTGTTTTAAATGACAGGAAAAAATTGGCTGGAGGAATGATTCTCTACATTTGCTGGTGTTTGTGAGTGATGCTGATTCCCATTTTGGGATGGACAGTAAACTGGCAGGGATTGTTATTCCTAATGATGGGAACTGTCATTTGGACCACAATAATGAATATTCCATGTCAACTGTTCAGGTAATTACCTACAAATTTTGTATACTCTCACATTCTGGACATTTAAAGACTAAGAGAAGCAACAGTGAATTACACTTTTAGCACTGAAATGTGTAAAAGCTAGGGAATCCAGATATTTCATGTAATCTATTTTATTTGTAACTACATGTTTCAGTAAAGAGAGAACAGTGTGTTTGTATGGAATCAGGATAGATCATAACTAAGAAAAAGGAAAGAAATAATACAATTTCTACAACAGGAAAGCCCATGGAATTAGACTAAATAGTATTTCCTTCTGCAGAGAAAGCAAGATTTGCATTAATTATGTTCCCTGAAAGGGTGTGAATTCAGGACCAGCTCAGGAATTTGCAGGACACTGTTCCTGTATGAGAACTTGTGAGTTTAAGATTCAGTGTTCAAAAATACTGAATATATACACTATAGTGTTCATTGTAGGACAAATACCATTGGTGCAGTGCAGTTCTTTGGATTAAATATGTATATATAACACAGATGCTACTGAGCCAAAGCCCCCACTATGGAATCTGGCTCTGTACTTTTCACAGAAGGGTTTCCTTAAAAACAACACCAGGAAATTATATGCACTATCTTTTATTTTGTATATGTGTATTCCTAATTAAAGTTTATACTACACAGAGAACAAAGTGCTCATTATGATCACTTGAATGTGTCTTTCATGGGAGACAGGAACTGAAAGCACATGAGAAACAGATTTATGTGCCTCTCTTTTGTTTGTTTGCAGGAGTATCCAACAATTGGACAATTGATTGACAAACTTGTGCAAAACAATGTTCTATTAATTTTTGCAGTAACAAATGAGCAAGTTCACATATATGAGGTGAGCAATCTAAAATTATCAGTTTTGCAATGTTTGTTTTAAAGTTCACCCTTTTTTACAGCTGACACAGTAATTCTAGCACTAAGGACTGAATTCTAAAAGATATTTATGTGACAAAAATAACTAGAAAATTGTATATCAGAGGAAAGCTCTTCTGCTCAAGTGCTTCTTCATGTATTGATTTTGGTGTTCTAAGGTAACTTTTAAATCAGATTTCAAGTTGAATCACACTAATCCTTTAAGTCAAGGATTGACAAACTATGCATTGCTAAACTATTCAGTATCATCATTATGATTAGCCTTTTGTATTTGATAAGGCTAGAGGAGAGCTGAACCTTTTCTCACTTTTATAAAGAATATACCTGAAACACGCAGTTATCTTCACACACTGAAAGAGATTCTAGATAAGAGTTCATAGTGGGTAATAAGGGGTTTTGCAGCCTAAGCTTGGCTGCCTGGCTACACCCTGCTGTGTGAAAGGGGACAAGCAGGGAGAAATTGTTTGCCCAAATTTATTCAGGTTGGTGGAGAGGAAGCCAGTAAGAATGATCCTGCTGATACAATAAGACCAGCTTTCTGAAGGAGAAGCCTTTGCAAAACATTCTGTATTATCACCAGAAGTACAGTAATGAGGAGAGGTGCTCCTCTGCTGTGATTGCCACTGGAAGACAGGAAAGAAAGAGAGGAGGAAAAGAGAGAGCAGCTGAGTCCTTGAGGTAGTCACCAGTAGGATGGTTTTTATATTTCTGTTCTCCGTGTAACCCAGGGAAGACCCCCAAGTACTTCTGCAACTGGTTCTAGGGGTGGAGTTGTTTTGATTAAGACTGATGCTCCAGCTGTTTAACCAAAGTAACAAGAGTCACAAACTGCATAAACTGATTCTCAGATTACAGCCTTGACAAGGGAAGGAACACTCTGTGTCTTGAAGCACTGACTGCCTTGCATTTTTGAAGACTGTATTGAGTACTCAGCTGGATCATGAAAATTTAGATTGATAACAGTAGAAGTCAACCACTTACAAATGCACTGGCTTCAACTATTTCTTAATAGAGATCCAATTAATGACAGGTGAAACATTTTTCCCTATAGGTGCTTTTTTACATAGGTGCTTCATGAATAGGGGCTGTTCTAGGAAGGTAGTTGAGAAATACCTGTTTGATTTACAGAGCCTTTTTTTTGTCCAAAGAAATATTTCTCTTGCTGATGGCATGGTGGTTTACCTTGAAAATTGCTTGTGGTCACCCTTGAAGCTGGCCACCAGCATTCTTATCAAGCTGTTTCTATTTCAGCATTCCTGTGTCAGTATCAAAGTTACCAAGAGGAACCCTTTGGTAATAGGGAACACTGAACAAGGGGTAATAGCTAACACAAAATACAAATCATGGTTAACCCAGCTAGGGAATTTTTTGCTCTTGCTGCTTTCTTTGTTAGAAAAAAGGAAATACAACTGCCTTCTCTTTTACAGGGTGTATAATAATCCCACTGAATATAATCTATCTGCTGATTTTGCCTTTTAATACTGCTTTCTTCCACTAATGGAATAATTATTATATATTATATAGATGATTATATATTATTATATATTCACTAATTCCACTCATAGATAGCTATATTTGTTATGGTCTGCTTTTTGTCCTGTAGGTGATGTGGAAAATCAGTCAGAGCAAGTACAAAAATCATACACAAGTGTCACAGTGCAGTTTTTCCAAACAGCAACTACATTTAAAGAGTCTATGTAGGGTGTGAAGCCAGGTAAATAAATGAACACACTGCCTAGTGTTCATCTCTGTGATGCAAATTTGTAATATAAAGGTATTAACCACTATAAAGGTAAATAACCAGTATCTATGCTTAACAATGTAAAAAGAACAAAGCAAGACAATGAGAATTATTCTTGTGGTAAGGTCCCTGCTCAGGTAGGCTGGAGTGGTGGCAGAGGACTCTAAAAGTTTTGGTGTTTCACTTCTCTTGAAAAGCTTCAGTGGTGGAGATTCTGTAGTCTCCCTCAAAAAATCCTTCCATTTATCCTTTGAGGTGGAAAGATTCTCCCCAAATATCTTATCTCAAATCTACTTGAACTCAGCTTCTAATTACATCAGATACCAATACTGACTGTGGTTATTTATAATTTAGTTCTCAGGGACAAGCTTACATTAAAATTACTGGGAGGACTTAAAATGTACCTCTTTAAATAGACTTGATAGATTCCATTAGTCTTAAGTGCAGTGTTCAGACAGTCAAATATATATTTTGTATTTCTAGCCCTGCATAATCCCCAACAATTTAGCCAAAAATAATTCAGTCATGTAATATTTTTGATCCTCTTCAACTGAATTTTCAGTTTATTCACTTACATATGTATTATTATCTAACACAAATCTTAGGGGTGGCACAAGCACAGAACACCTATGCTTTTAACAGAGCTGCTGTTGCTTTTGAACCTTTCATGTGCCCAAAAAACTACAGCACAGTAACCTCAAGAGATTATTTAGATCTGATGCAAGAAAAGAGAGAAAATTCTTTACAGCTCTGATAATTGGAGATTATTTTTTAAAAGGATTTTTTTTTAAAAAAGGTATTTTATAACACATTCATCTATGTCTGACTTCTAGCATCATTAGTGTCAGCTGAGTCTTGCTCAAGCATCAGGGGATGTTTAAATTATATAAAAACTATTCACTCAAAAAGCATCTGTGAATATGGAAATAATAATTATATTTTAACCAAGCCTACTTTGGTACAAAAGAAAACACCAGTCTTTAAGCTTTCATGAAGTTGTTGCTACTATTGCTGATATTATTTGTTTTCAAGCAAAATTCTTTAAAAATGTATTCAAACTTAGATAAGGAAAAGAATCCATCTTTAGTCCATTTTAAGCAGCATTTCTTTTGAAACAAAAATTACTCATTTTTGGATGAATTATTTCATTTTATATCACAGGAAAAACAGGTTGAAAATTAGGGTTTCAGGCTGTATCGCACTGCTGAAAATTGAACTAAAAATACTCTATTCTCCACACTCATACAGAATTTCAAATTATTTTTATATATTTGGCATGGCACACTATTTATAATGAAAATTCTCCTATCATTTACCTTGCTAAAATATAGACATATTTGAGCTCACTGAGCTCAAATACATAATTGCCAAATTTCTTTTACATTAATCAGAGTATCCCTATAAAATGGAAGTTCACCTTTTAATGAATATTTGCCAAAGGACTAAATTCCATCATATCCTTTGAATGTTTTGCAATAGCAGCACCCCAAAAGCATCTGTCTGCCTCACCTTGGCAATGGTTGAACAGAAATATTTGTTAAGAAGTGAGGGTTAACCAATGGACTGGAGACACACACTCGGCCTGGGCTTGAAATACCATCCTTGTATCACCATGCAGAATATTTTTGTTCCTAGATGAGAGATCAACCAAAGTGTTCAAAGCAGCACATCCCTGCTGTTTGTTTTGCATACCACAGATTAAAGGGGACTGTATTTTAAATTCCAGGTTTGTAATGTTTGTCTCAAAAGGTCCACATGTACCAAACACAGTTTCAATATTCCAAAAATACTTGAGAGGGCACTAATCACAGGAGGAGTCAGGAATGCAAAGCTGCCAGCTGTAACATAAAATGCAGTTAATCCCACTGATTTACAATAGCACAGGAAATCTAATGAATGATAACCATTCCATACATAATACATAAAATAATCACAGAGCTTTTGGAGATATGAAGGTTAAGAAGGATATAAGAGTATCAAATTACCCATGTTTAATAATAGTTCTCTGGATATTTTCCTTTTATTTAAAATAACAGCATTGATATGATAATGTGTAAAGGAAAACTAGTGCTACAATGCATTTTTAAAAAAGATGAACGCATTGTTCTCCAAAGGCACGGGTTAAAGCAAGGGAAGTTCACATAGTTGACAATCAGGCAAGGCAAATTTTAATTCGCGATATTTAAAATCCAGCTGTCAGACATCGTGTTAGTGTCACAGTGCAACTTAGTGCAAAAAGAAAAGAGAACTTTTCACTGAAATAAATTGCTAAATTGGCACTGCATTATTCACAGAAATTCAACATAAAATCCATCAGAGCCACAGAGCACTGAGATACATGCGCAAAGATAAAAAAGTGACTGCAGTTGCTGAATGTAGGGTCCAAGACTCTTGAGCTGTGCAGTAACAGTAAAGCAGCTGAATCTGTTTCTGGATATTTTTATTAAAGGGAAATACAACTGTTGATAAAACATATCTTCCATCTAAATTTGAAAAATTAGAGCTTGAAGGATACTATAGTATCAAACTTCCAATCACAGAGAGGTGATTTAACAATATATGTTCAATGAAACCAGCTCTTCTCCATCTGACTTTCTCATTAGGACACGTGCAATGGAGACTGCAAGAATCCTTGAAAATATTGCTGTTATTTATTTCACTTGGCTTCAATCTACTTGGTTTTGTTGTCAGCTCCTTCATTTTTGTTTTGAATTTTTTTGTTTTGTTGGAGGGGCTTTTTGTTTGTTTGGTGTTTTGGGGGTTTTGGAGTGGTTTTTTTGTTTGTTTTTTTCTTTCTTTGGGTTTGGAGTTTTTTTAGATGGTAGCTCCTTGTCACCTAGACTTTTGTTGTGCTTTAAATTTGTTTTTTATATTTCTAGAATTATGCAAAGCTTATTCCTGGAGCTACTGTTGGACGACTGCAGAAGGATTCTGGAAATATTCTCCAGCTGATCATTTCTGCATATCAGGTAAGATGGGTACAATGCAGCTTCTTGTTTACATATTCATGTTTACATATTCATGTTTACATATTCAACTTTGGTTAGCAGTTTGGTAAAAAGATGTGTCTCTGATTCCTTTTATGGACTGATTCCTTTCATGAAACTGAATGATTTCATCAATTTTTTTATGTTAGGTGCTGACCTTAACAGGAAAATTTGTTCGCTCTGAGGATTAAGTAAGCACAGAAACAAAATTCCTATAACCTTCTGTCAATCCTTAGTTCTGCTGGAATGCTGAATTTAAATCAGTGTGTCATCTGCATTGCCTTCTTCATATTCCTGTATTTTACACCTCCTCTTAATCCTTCTTTAATATTCAGGTCTCTCAGTTCCACATCTCAACAGGGACTCAAGTCTCTCCCTGTTGGTAGCTGCCACCAGAGCAGACAAACAATTGCTTTGCAGGAATATCTGGGGAAAAAAAACCACTCTTCTATGCTCACTGCTCTTCTCTGCTTTAGCAATTTGATGCTGCCTCTGTGAGGCTGTTCTGGGGTTTTCAAAAAGAACAATACAGGAGCCAACATGGGTTTGTTTAGGTAATGCCAGGACTTGAATGGGTTTGTTTAAGTAATACAAAGAAACACTTTAATTATGTCAGGAACATAAACACAACACTGCTCTTCAGAGCTTTGTTTATAAAATTCATCCTGGGTGCCTAGCTCTCTTCTGTCAGAGGAATGTTTTTAGGCAGCTGTACAGATCTTTGCACTGATATATCGATTTACAAACACACTGATATTCCATAGATTACTCTGTTCTGTCTCAGCCCATTTTTATTAAAAACCTGCTCTACCAGTTGTCTACAATGACAAATAACCCTTTGCAAATAGCTTCTGTTTCTTTCCTTACTTTTTTTTCTGCTCTTCTTTCTATCACCTGAATAAGATAGTCATCACTGTGCCAAAATTACTTTGGTCTTAGTGATAGGAAGGAAATCAAACTCTTCTAACTCTTATAAAAGCAATGAAGGCAATACAATTTCTGAATTACAACTTTTTAAAATGAAGTGCAAAATACCAGGAGTTTCTCCATTTTATGAAAAATTATAAGGGGAGAACTTCAGGGTTAATCTTGGGAGTGTACAGATTTTAATAAATAAAGGTGAGGAAATTTTCTTATGAACAAAGTTATTGCTAAACTTTGAGTGGCAATAGAATTTCACTTCTGGATTCCAACCTGCTCCTAGTCATATCTGGTTCCTATCAGCATTTCTTCAAGCTGGCAGTTTAATGTATAGACACATGTTCCTCCATTTAATTGCTGAAATATCATTTTGTTGTCAGTAAGTAATGGAAAAAAAACACAAAAATTGTTCCAGTGCTGTGTCCTGGTGCTTTTTCTGTAGCATAAGTTGCCTCACTGGAATATTAAAAATGTGAGGAGTGAATCCTTGCCTCTTCTTCTTAGCATCTGCTTATGTTCCTATGGCCTATGATTCTTTCCCTACTCTCCTTTTTCAGCCTGCTAATATTTTTGGCTTCTGTTGTCTTCTATGACAAGAAGGAGTTCAGTTCTACTGTCTCAAGGCATAATTTTCTTATTCCTATTTTAACCTACTTCTAATGCTTTAAATTTTCACTGAGTGCACCTTAGCTCCCGAGTTTTAGGGTGTGGTGAATAAGAGCTCTGCATTCACCTTATCTTTGTGTCCTCACAATTTCATTATATTGCGTCACTGAGACACCTTCCACACACCAATCTTCTCTCCAAATTAGAGTCCCAGTCTTTTAAGTCTCTCCTTGGTGGCTCCATCCCCTTGGTAGCTTTGTCTGACCGTCTGTTTACCCTCCCTGACTCTCATGAGTGCCTTCTGAGATGTGGAGCCCACAAGAGCTTGTAGTACACAGTGAGGGCACACTAAGGTTTATACAAAGGCGCAGTTATGTCCTCTGCCTTGTGCCCAGCCTCCTGGCTCTGGTGGCTTTTTAGCTGCTGCATGCTTTGAGCAGAGCAGGCCCCAGAGCTGGCAGCGGTGACGATGATGCAGCTCCCAAGCTGTTTTGGCTGATCCTGCTCCCGTCTGTTCCACGGGCACGGTTTGGAGGAGCTCTGAGCTCTGTGCTTGTTGCCCTGCAGCAATGGCAGGGAGGTGACTGCAGGAAGGGTGCTCCTGCCTTTGGGCCATAACTTGTCACAACCTCATCCAGGCACAGCATGTCTGGACCACACACCAGACATGGTGCAGAGCTGCACGTACATTCTTAAAATCCCACATTTCTTTAGAGATGTAAGAAGTGTGCAAGTAGCAACATGTCGCACTCAAAATTTCCCAAAGTCCATTTTATTACACTCACCCTTAAAGGTTAACAATCTTATTGTTTTGTGATTGAAAAATCTTCCAAGCAGGAAGCACTAAATACCCCTTTATTTGGCAGAAGTAAAGATATATGCATTTTTTTCGACTGTGAAGAAGGAAATGACAGGAGACCTACAGCTGAAAATCACATGCAAAACAGAACTAATGCTACTTTTGTTAGAAACTTTTCATTATACTCTCAGAAGTGTAATTCAATGTCCTGTGTCTCTGCTTCTTCACTCACAAGAATAAATAACTTTTTGCTCTCTGGGAGTAGAGTTAGACTAAATCTTTTAACACTTTTAAAGTCTTCTTGAGTGTTTACTTGCTGTGCAAACACAAGGTTTGCTAATGCCATTCACCATGTGTTGCCATATAAGAGCTTCAGAGAGGAAGTAAGTTAAGAAAGTCTGAGCTGTCAAAATATTTGTTGCAGGAGTTCTCATGTTCTTTCCAAGTATAGTTTATTTTCTTCTGTAAGCATATTTCTGCCTGCTTTGTTTAGCATTGAATTCTGCGTAACTTCGTGTTGCAGAGCTGTAGGCTAAAATGCTTTGTGACAGATAGCAGGCCTTTTGATTAAAGCCATTCCAAGAATTTAAAATTTCAGAAAAATTACCCTTTTTTCCCCAGTTTGTAATCCCTGCACTTACACAAAAATGAGAACAAAGAATTAATGTATTAGAAAGGACAGGTAACACAAGGGCACAAGTATTTAGCACTTCTTTGTTGTTCCATTCAGAAAAATTTTTGAACCACAAATGTTTCTCTGTGAATGGCTTAAAGCTGCTATTTGTTATTAACTGTCTGCTATTTGTCCTCAAACTATGGCAAGACAGCTTAGTAGTTTTAAAGCATCATTAGAAGTACTGACATATATTAGGATCTAAAAACCTTGAATTTATCACAGTTTGTGTTCTCTTTCAGTGCTGTAAGATGTATAATTTGATCTCTTACAACAGCAAGGCACATTCAAATGACCCAATACAGACTCCAGAATTCAAAGTATTACAATTTGGTGTTCAGCAGCATTTAATTTTCTCTCTCTTGCACTCTGCACCTTGTAATTTTGCAGCTAGTGGAGAGGGAGTACTGGTGATACATCCTGCAACACAAGCACATGCCCACGGTCATAGCTTTAGCTAGAGATTTGCTGTTTTGGGTCCTTTTGGGAGAGCCCATCTATGACAAACAAATTATTATTGACAATTCTGAATTGTTTCAATAGCGACACAAGCACCTACCTCCAAATCAAAGGGAAATGGAAATTCGGGCATATTCAAACTTACCAGCATTAAAAACCTGATGCCCAGGGCACAATTTTACAACTCTAAGATAAATTTCCTAGGAATCCAGAACATGTACGCAGGACAGGGAGTTGTCTATGCAGGTTTATACCTATTCTATTTTTACTTTGATTTACCCCAACAGACCTTTACTCCATTGAGTCATCCTGCTGCCTTGAGTAGACTGACTCACTGAAGTAAGGTCAGCAAGTTCTCTGTGCTCTGATTGAAGGGCAGGGGGTATTTTGCAAGCAATTAAATTTCTATGAGCACAAAGTCAAGTCAGTGAGATGTTTTCTCAGCAGTTGCTGAGGTACTTTTGAAAAATTTCCACTTACTGGATCCACAGAATAATGAAGTCATTGGGAATTTCCCTGTGGCCTGTGATAGGCTTTGGATTAAGGTTGTGTAAGCAAAGTTGCTATAAAACATTGAAAAGAATTAAAATGTAGATACCTAGTGCAAGCGATTTCAGAAAGACAGCCTGTGACCCACAAAATGGAAGTTTGATGAAGAAATTGATTTAAATAATGGGGATGTTATTGAATACAGGTTAAAATAGCACAAACAGCTCATGAAGCAGGAATTTCCATTGTGAGAAGAAAGGAAGGGAGGGAGCAATATTGACACAGTTTGGCTAATCAGGAAAAGCCCAGACCTAGCAATGCAATCAGGGACGCAAATCTACTCCTCAGAAAGTCCAGACCTAAAACCTGCATCAGTCAGCAGAGTTATGAAAGGTGATTTAATAAAACATTGAATTTGTTCTCCTGGAAGGGCAGGAAATAAGCCCTGTGATAGCAGATATTAAAGTGATACCACCATGGCTTTCCACAGAAAGCTGGGTCTGTCAGCATTTGCTTTATTTTGCTCGTTCCCCATTTCTCTTGCAATGGAGGGTTCTGTAAACAAAGTGCCAAAGCACGAGTGTGCTCCCGTGTAAATCAGGATAAATTACAGTCCACTTTCCTCAGACATAGAGCAGTGGCAGCACACGGCAGTGTTATCACTCCATTCATCTCACATTTTTTTCCTTGAAGGAGCTGAGGTCTGAGGTTGAACTGGAGATCCTGGGAGAGACGGAAGGGCTCAATCTGTCCTTCACGGCCATCTGTAACAATGGGACCTTTGTTCCACATCAGAGGAAATGCTCTCATGTGAAAGTGGGAGATACAGTAAGTGAAGAACATATTCTCCAAAGACACGAACTTCATATAATTTAGGACACCAAGGTAGACTTTGCTCTTTATTAAACGATCTTCCTCCAGACAAGCCAACAAAAAGCAGGCAGTATCTATGACGCTCTTGCTCTGTCCTGTGCATGCACTTCCCGAGTACCCTGCAGAGTTCCCTGTGCTCCCAACAGCCCCGTTCTCTCTTCCAGGTCTCTTTCAATGTGACTGTTAGTCTCTCTTCTTGTGAAAAAACCAGAAGGCTTATCAAGATAAAACCTGTGGGCCTCAGCGACGTGATGGAGATGGAAATTCATCCCCTCTGCAGCTGCGAGTGCAAGGCCAAGGCCGAGAAGCAGAGCCCGAAGTGCAGCCAAGGGAAAGGCTCCCTGGAGTGCGGGGTGTGCGTGTGCAGCCCCGGCTACGTGGGACCGCGCTGCGAGTGCCACGAGAGCTCGCTCGGTGCCAGCTCCTGCCGGGGCCCGGCCGAGCAGATCTCCTGCAGCGGCAGAGGCGACTGCTACTGCGGGCAGTGCCTGTGCCACCCGTCCCCCTACGGAAAGGTCTACGGGCCCCGCTGCGAGTGCAACGACTTCTCGTGCGTCCGGCACCGCGGCCTGCAGTGCGCAGGTACGGCCCCTCACGGCTGCTGGGAGCGCCCCCACTCAGGCCTCTATGGCTCACCCTCGGCTGGGAGCTTGTGAATTGTATTTTCATCATATACTCCGTCGCAGTCAATTTAGTTTAAAGAGTTACTAGTTATGAATAGTCTTTAGACTTAAAATGGTCTCAGCTATGCCATTATAAATCGGAAGTATTTACAAATTAGGTCGTGCACTGTCAAGAGACAAGATCTGCACGGAGGGCTCCAGTAAAGAGAATGGAGCTGCACTGGCTTACAGCCAGGATAAGCAAAAATCGGATGCTCTGACTTAAAACTGAAGATTCTGGGAGAGAAAGAAAGATGTTAGGAAGAAGAGTTGGAGAGAGCAAAATATTTTCTGTTAAAGAGAATAATTTTAAAGGTCATCCTTCAGATTATTTTTGAATTATCAGTGGCTGATTTGAAGTGTAATAAATGTTTTTGCAGGCAATGGTGACTGTGACTGTGGGGAATGCAGGTGCCACAGTGGATGGACTGGTGAATACTGTAATTGCACAACTGATACCAGCACCTGCATTGCTGAGGATGGGACACTGTGCAGTGGGAGAGGTGAATGCATCTGTGGGACGTGTGCTTGCACCCATCCGGGGGCTTCGGGCCAAACGTGTGAGAAATGCCCTCTCTGCGGTGACCCCTGCAGTTCCAGATGGTAATGTGGTGGCTTTAAACCTCTGATGTTTATATCATCCAGGTATCTGTTTCCTATACTGCCTCAGCAGTGTGTTTACTGTCATGTCTGTAAACGGGATTTACAGACCAGAACCCAAGAGCTTCTTTGTGCTTTGAGGTGGATAGTCACAACTCATACATCAACCATTCATGAGCATTACTCTGGTACAAAAGGACTTTATGTGAAACAATTAAGTCAACTTGAAGCAGCACAGTTAAAATTTGACACTTCCACTGCTGTCCCTGACTGTACAACTAATCAGAATGGTGCCAGAATCTGACGCTTATATGGCCTCACAGAAAAATTTGGCATTTGTATTACCATTCTCATACATATGAATGAGTAAGGTCATGTTGTCCACTCAAGCTTCACACATTCCCAAATTCATAGTCCAAATTCAGTTAAGCTTGGCTAAATTAAAAAGGTGTAAGTATAATAAAGTGGATAATAGTCTGGGAATGAATAAGGGGGTAGCTGTATGTCGTGTATAAGATGATGATAAATTGCTTGTAAATGGTGAAATGTCTTCTGTCCGCTGAGCATACTCAATTTATGTAGCTTTCCTGCTGTGACGCAAGGTGTCTGCTATGGTGCATGACAGGAAAAGCAACCAAAAATACTCAGGTTGTGAAGATGACCACTCCAACTACACCATTGCTCATGCTTGTATTACATGAGCTCTTGTAGGGCTGCAGTCCAAATGGAGAAGTCTTCAGCAGAAATTTAAGCTAGAAGTTGAATTAGGCTTCACAGAACACACATTTTTAATGACCCTGGCTTTGCTTTCCAACTGCTGTGCAGTTTAGGTTGCATGGTTCATGATGATGTCCTGTTTCCTTATTCAGAGTGGAGACCCATTTCTCTCCAACATTGTATTTTCATACCTGTCACTGCAGTCTACAGTGTATCTGAGTGAAAAGCTATTTATGATGTGATTAATTCAAAGATCTCTTTCTTTTAGTGCTAAATTTGCCCTAAGAGAACTGAACCTCTCAGTATGTTCAAAAAGAATTTCTGCATGCAACTGCTCTAAACAAAAAAGGACAATGCTGCTGCTTTGCTCTGCCCAATTTGGCAAAGAATAAGAAATATAAAGTTACATGATAGGCATTACATTAACCCATTTAAACATGTATATTGTATGCAGTGTTGGATATTTTCTTTCTGTTTCAGTGTCTTCCCATGCTGAAATGCTGGGCACAAAAAGCCAAGAGAGAGAGAACACTGGGAATACCTGGGAGGGTAACTGAGAGAGCTGAAAGACCAGGTCAGAGGGGGTGGAGATCAATGGCAAGGCAGCTGAGAGAGTGTAGCATGAGAAACATGGTGAATATGACAAAACCACCACCAATACAGAATTTATCTCCATGAGATAGAGGCTATCCCATTACTCACTCACTTTTACTATTCACCATTTCCAGAGCAAGGGATAAGGTCACCTCCATCCCCTGAAGATAAACTCAGAAGCCTCAGCTTATTCCCATGGATATATGTAACTCAGTGCAACAGGAGATAGCCAGGGGTTTTTTTTTTTATGTTTTGTTGCAGTTCTCCTTTTTCCTTTCCTTTTTCCTCTTCTCGCCTCTCTTCTCCTCTCCTTTCTTTCTCTTTGTTTAATGAAGTCAGTCCTTCAGGCTTCTTCTCAGAGTCTCAGCCACTGAATTCAGCTGAAGCTATTTGTGAAAAATTAGCAAACACATTTTCCATCAGAAATGTTCATATATGTTTGTTGTTATATTTTCCACTAATAGACCCTGGATTTATTAAAATCCTCATTGAATTTACAAGGGGATTTCTAAAGGAATTGGTCCAGACTCAGTGTTTTTAAATAGTATTTCAATCATTCCACCACTGAATAAAAAGTTTCATTTATATAAATAGGATCTAAGTAATTCCTGAGACAAGCAACCATATGCAAGAGACAAGTGTTGAGACACCTGGAAAGTGTTTTAATGCATTATTCAATAGACTTGCAACAAAGGCAAACTCATAGTAGGTGCCTCAGCTTGATCTCTTTGAAGTCAATTTCAGATATTGTTCATCTGATAGGCATTCCTTCAGCTGGTATTTAGTGTGAGAATATTTACTCTTCAGAATTTTTTTTTTTAATTTTTGAAGAGGAACGTTACATGTGAGTAATCACATGTCTGATAGGCCTACATGAATAATGTTGCCTGGGGTAGCTAACAAACTGGGAGAGAATAGAGGACAAGACAGAGCTTATCCACAGTACCTTTATTCAGGTGTTTGGTTTTTTTTTTCTTTCGTTTTGTTAGGACTTTTTTTTTGGTGGCAGTACCTATCGTATTCGTGGGAACTGTATCCATAGCAGAAGACCTTTTATTTAGCTGCTTTTTAAAATGCAGATGCACACATGCTGGCTTTTGTATTGTTGCTTTGTGGCAGGCAGAGATTGATGAGCTGCTGAATTATTTTCCACAGGAGCTGTGTGGAATGTCACTTGGCTGCTGATGACAAGTCACTGGGAGATTGCAGTGAAAAATGCAAATTAGTTGATGCAACTGTCAGCATGGAAAAGGGTTGGTATACTCAATCTTCCTCTCTTGTGTGTGTGTGATTAGCAGCAGGTTCCACTTTCAGTAATTTTATATTTGAAAGTAGCCTTGTTTTTCTGCAGTGGAATTATATTATGGGTCATAAGGGGATTACTATCTGTCTATGGCTCTTCTGAGGCAAGAAGGAAATGCAGAACAGGGCTAGTATAACCCTTCCAGGTAATTAACTCATTGGATCATGCCTATTTTCTAAGTAGGAAAGTATGCAGGAAAGTATACAATTTAATAGACACCAGTCCCTGCAAATCACTGATAGATGAAAGTTTCTGAGTTTAAGTTATGCCTCTACCATGAGTTCCAGCAGGGCTTCTTCAGCCTTACAAATACAAAACCTGACTCCAGTCCTTAGGCAGATTCTTGGTTACAGCTGGTGACTAAACACAGCCCTTTAACCCGTGGCAAAGACATTTCTTGTATTTTGAAAGGCTAAGTACATCTTTCAGCTGTTTGCTTTAATTCAGAAGTGCCCTTCATCAATGGAAATTTCTGGAATAGGAATTAATCTTGAATAAAATAGTACTATCAGGAAAAAACCCAACAAACCCCACCCCAATCAAAAAGAATCAAAATAAACCTTTAAATCAAAAAGTGCAATTTTATTTTCTTTTCTGTAAAGGAAGGTGCCTGTTCATCAGGCAGCCTGTGTTTATTCTAGTGGCAATTCTAGTCCCAACCCTGTGGCAAAAGCAATTGTTAAGTAAGGCAGGACATAGGCTAGTTATATCCACATCACAGATGTACCATAAGCATTAAACAAGACAAATGTAAGAATGGAGAGGAATCCTCATTCATTCATGTGTGCATGTCTAAGGTTTGTATCCGCAAGCTCTTGGAAACCCATCCAGAGCTGTGTGCATGCATAAATGTCACTGGTGTACATCCTTCCAGCAAAGTTACACCTTTTGTTTTTGATGGCAATACTTCAGTATATATTTATAAATATAAAAGTATCTTTACAGGCTTAAAAGACATATAAGCACTTGTATTGTATGTCTTCAGTTATTAAAGATTTCAGGTTGCTTTTGTAAGATGGAAGATATTTGTAGCTAGGAATATAAAAAACATTATACTTTTCAATATAATGAATACTAATCAAGAGCAGAAACAGCCTTTTATATGGTTCTGTTCACATGCAGAGGTCTCAGGAATACCAACGTGGCAGTATCATCTCTTATTCCTGCATATTTCCTTTTTTTCATGTCCTGTGCTTCCCTGATTGGGACTGTTAGCTACTTCTTTAGATTTCAAATTTATTTACAGCGGTTACTGCAACCTTCATGTTCCCTTCCAGATGCCTCAAAAAAAAAAAAGAAAAGAAAAGAAGCAGCTGTTGCAATCTGTTTCATCTGAAATGCTTGGGTAGCCTCACCAAGAAGTCCTAAAGAAAAAAATTAACCTTTAAAATAATAGCTAAAATATAATAATAGAATAAAAACTATTATCTGAACAAAACCCACCAATCTGAAAGTGGTAAAACCAGCGCACCACATAATATTTAAGACAGATTATTGAGCAACTTCATGGGGTAGTATACCTCTTTCTGGTTTATGTTTTAGTTTCTTTAATGCTTCAAGGCTTTTGGGGAAAGAAAAAAGTAAAAGCTGTAGGTTAAATAAAATATTAGCACTTCAAAAATTTTGTTTCTGTTTGTACATGGATGTTGCAATACAATGACTGGAAGTGTGAAGCAACAAAAAAGCGTGCGCTTTACATTTTCTTGTTTCCTGCGGGTGCCCATTTTAAGCTCTGAGTCGTGCCTTTCACCTCCCCTCTTTGGTTCTGGCTTTGTCAGGGGTTTCTGCTCCTGCTCCCCACCAGCAGGTGAGGTTAACCCAGGGATCTACGAGGGCACGGGGGTGTTCAGCAGGTCTGCAGGTGCTGATGGCTCCACATCTGCTGGGCTTATCTCCACAGCAGGCACCACTTCCAAACTTCCATTTTCATTCACTCTTAATACCTGAACACTTAAATTAGGCTAATCACCCATTTGCCACATAGGTGTAGGAGGAGCTCTTGTTGCTCTACTCACTAGGCAAGAGGAACCAAAATTCCTAAAAGGCATCTCCTGCCAGCACCCCAGCCACAGGGCACCAGGCTGCTCCTGCCACAAGCCCAGCAGGGACAGTTATACTTTCCTTGGAGAACCTGAGTTTTTCCTACCCCATAGTGCTGACACCTCACAAATTCCCAGTGCAGCAGCAAAGTGGGTACTGGAGGCTGAATAAACATCTCTGTCAGCACTGCTCTGAGTCAGAGTGAGGTGAACTCTGCTCAAAAAAAGCATTTTGTTGAGCAAAAGGCAAACATGAAAGGGCATAATGACATTTAAATTTACAGTCAACATTTTTGTTGTTAAATCTTTTATAAATGTATCTGCTATGAAACAGTCTTTCATGCTTTGAGTCTCCTGTTTGCCACTGTTACCCGATTTCTCCTCCAGTGTGACTCCAGTTATTTCAAATACGATCTAAATTACCAGAATTAGGCTGCAGAAGAGTGTGACAATTCACTGCAGAATGTAGAACATTACACAGATGTAAATTACAGGAATTTACCTACGTAGGCAGATTTTTATGCTGATGAACTGCAAAGAACATATGCAATGGTCTCTCTTTAGTGATCCCTCATTCTAAAAATAATATCAGAGAAATAAAAATGCTAACCATAAGCTGGATTATGAATAGCTTGAACTGGCATTTTCGCTTTCGTTTCTACATCATTGCACATAATCAGTATTCTGCTCCCCTTGCTTTCAAATTGTGACATTAAGCAAAAAATTACCATGTAAAAATAACTAATCTATGTGCAGTTACTGCCTTCTAGATGATATTTGGTATATGCTTGCAAGCTTTTCTCCATTTTTAAGGATAGCTAACAACTATCCTTATCCTTTTTTTCCTCTTGGTAAGCAAGTTAGTATTTTGAGTCTGCTTGCTTAAAAGAGTTGGGAAAGTACAAACATTGCAAAACTTTTGTCAGTGTTACTGGAACTGTGACATGCCAACAAGAGCCATAAGTTTGCAGTTCATGGCCCTTCTAACAAAATCAGATCTTGTTAAATCAGCAGGTCTAGGCTGCCTGTCCCCTTGGTGGATAACACATGGTGCTGCCACCAAGGGCCAGCAACAGGTTAAACACAAGGCTCAAATCAAAATCCAACCAGCTAGGGTTCTCTTTTTATAACAAGCAGAGAAAAGGACTGGAGGGTAGTCAGTAGTTCCATCTTTTCTATGGTGTTTAATAGTATTTTCTGTAAGACCAAATCTTATTAAGCAGTATGGGGAAGAAAAGAATTGAGCAAGCATTTTTTTAAATGTAGCGTAAATTTCTTTAAAAGGCTCTATTCTTGTCTGATTTCTATTCAATTACTCTTCATATTAAAGTTCGAGGTCTTTAAGATTTTTAGCACAATTACTTATGAAATTTCATTAAGAGTTTTGAATGGGTAGAAAATAATGGTAATGACAGTCATTTTAAAGAAATATTTGAGAAGCCTACTCTTTTTCTTTCTTCTAAAAATAAATCCTATGAAGTTTGACTAAAATATATTGAAAAGCATACCTAGATTTCCAGTGACATCTCAAATCATGGACTATATGAAACATAAACATTCAGCCCCAGAGGTATTATTGCACACAGGCATAAAGTATTTTTTCCTCTGTAAAATATTATATTATATTATAGTTTCACTCCAAATGATGACATTTCCAGCTCCGCACTTGTACTCTCACTTTCTGATTGCTTATTTGCTTTATATTGTCCCTCAAAGTCAGCTTCCTTCTGTCTCTCTGTTGCCTTTGAATGAATTTTTCTCAGCTCCCCAGTTAGGAATAACGAGGAAGGAAAAAATGGATTAAATTTTTCTGCAATCAACAGTAAGTGGAGGGATGAATAAATGGGGTCAGACTGTCATCTCAGGTCACTTTATCTGCTTCATCCAGAATCCTGTTAGAAAAATCTCAGATTGGCAGTTTTCTGTTATTAATATTTTGTTTTCTGTTATTAATTTCTGTTGTTATCCTGTTATTAATCTTTATTTACTGTTATTCTTGTAGCAGTACTGGACACAGTGACCTTTGAGGGGCCTGTTGTGTAGGAAATGAATGGCAGCCCTTTTAACAGCACCCACAGCTGCTTGATGTATGTATATCTACTCCTGAAACATGATCTGCAGGTGGCAGGAGTAGCTGCACACCAAAGGAACATACTTTGTTCCACTGGTTACTTTGTTCCATAATTTGGGGCTATTACATTTCCTAGACATCTGCCAGTTAAGAGTTTCGGGAGTGCTTCCAATTCATTGAAATTCACAGTACACTAAAGTAACAAGGTGCAATACATGGTCAGTGCAGATTGACAACATCTGGATCAGTTCTTTAGAAATATAAGTCAAAAATCAGAAACTAAACAAAATTGGGATTGGAAGAAAAGCCATTAAATTTAGTAGAAATTCTGACAGTATTTTTGCTTTTGTTTTTCACTCTTTACCATCTGCAGACAAGGCTGTGAGAAACATGATGCCAGCAGTCTCTCTGGTTATTAAAGGTTAAATTTCATTTGATCTGATGAATTACTTTTTTCCTTCCCTCTGCAGATTATTCAGAGGATAAATCCATTTCCTGCTCTTTGCAGGGGGAAAATGAATGTATAACCACATTTCTACTGGCTGTGGATGAACAGGGAAAGACAGTCATTCACAACATAGAACAGAAAGGTAAGCAGTGAATATTGGTTTTTGTAGGTGAAATCTGATTTAAAACCACAGACAAAGTTAGCAATCTAGAAGCAGAGCTCTTTAAAACAGCACATCTCCTCCTTGTGTTTGCAGCTCTTCTCTGCCCAGCCAAAGATCTCCTAAAGTACTTATTTAATGCAGTGGTGACATAAATATTTGGCCTTTCATGAAAAATGGGCAGAATGATCCTTGGGCTGTAAGAATAAGTTAATTTTTTCAACAGCTTGTGCAGTTCTAAGAGGATGATACCAAACATCATTTGCATTATGTGTTAAAACTATAAATCACTTTGAATTTAGATATACAAAGGTGCTTGTAAAAAAGGTAGTACTAAAGGAACACACCTCTTCAACTACATCCCTTCATCCCTAAGATTCAAGTATTTAACGGTAAGATTTTATCTTTATTAAATACTTTATTATGTATTTTAAGTAGATTTGCCAAAAAAAAAAAAAAAAGAAGAAGAAATATCTTATTTTCACTGACCTCAGTGAGTTCATTGACCTCTGTGTAATGGCCCTTCCCCAACACTACAATAACCAGTTTCACTGTAATCTGCTCTTCTTCTTAAAATGTGAACTGGGATGAGACCTCAAGAAATTCTCTAGAAATACAATTTCATTCATGGAACTGAAGTCAATATGGCACCAATAGCCAGAACACCAGCCCAGGGCTCCAAACAGAGCCCCTCAGAATTAGTTAATTGAGGCCATCAAGCAAAACCAGAATGTGAAATGCAATCATGTAAGACAAGCCAGACTGAAATGAAATTTCTAATGTTCTGAAACCATGGTCCAGAGGAAAATTTTGTAAAATAGTAGTGTTCACTAACTTTCATAGACAGTACTTTGTAATTAAAATAATCAAACTTCTTTGGGTTTTGGTAAAGCAAAAATTTCAGTTTTAATTCTGACCCTCTGAAACATTTAATTGTAAAATTTATTGCAGAACTGGAAATGCAAAGTTCCTTCCAGTTGCGCAGTCCAACATTTTCAATAAATCTGAAGAAATTTTTCCTCATTGTTTTCATGAGAGAAATGCAGTTTCCTCTATTTTATCAATATCTTTGGGGACTTTACCCTGACACAGATCTTTTCTTGTGCAACCCACTGAACATCAGTGAATTGAAATAGAACTTCAGCCATAACATTGTAAAATTCATAATTTTGTAAACTCAACCCTGTTTTTTATAATTATATTGAAACAGATCTGAAATCAATTTTCTGACTTTTCTCCTTACAATCTGTGTCTGTATCCAGCAGTTGCTAATTGTCATGGTAAAAGAGCACTGGAATAAGTTAAGAAATAATTTTTAAAACATTTTAATGCAACATTTTTCAGCTGGTTTCAAAAACCCTTTAGGAAGCTAGCAGAAGAAAAATAACAAGAACTTGAAGAAAAAGGCGTGCCCAGCTTATGGCACATGAGAATCTCAGCACATCTCTTGACTGTTTTTAATTGCCTAAAATTTATTGATTGGTTACCCACAGTCATAACTGGTTTTGTTTCCACAGACTGTGCACAGCATCCAAATATCCCTATGATAGTGGTGGGTGTCACCCTTGCTATCCTTCTCATTGGCATTGTTTTACTTTGCATATGGAAATTACTGGTGTCACTTCAAGACCGAAAAGAGGTGGCCAAGTTTGAAGCAGAAAAATCAAAAGTTAAATGGCAAACGGTATGTGAAATACATTGATTTTATACAAGGTTCTTTAGTTGGTTACATGATGCGCTGCTGCCTTTAAAATTCTGGGTCTTGATTTTGTTCTTTTAAATGGATAGGTTTTGCTGGTAGGTTTTTGTCGCATTTACTAGTCTATAAAGTAAAATTATGATTCTTTAATAGATAAAATAATCTAGTATTTCATCTCCTAGTTTAATTTCTTCCACCTGTAAGAACATGTAGACAACTGTTTTTTTATTAATAGTTTTTAATTAGTAGCCAGTCTTCCATTAGTCCTGACAATGCTGTTGTCTGCCTGTATGATTATCCAAGGTGTAGCTCTCTACCTGTTTAGAGCTGTTTAGGAAAGGGAGGTTGTTCCTGGCCTCTGTCATGATCCAAGCCCACTCCCACTGAGCAGAAGTGAATGGAACTGTCCCAAATGCAGGGGAAAGGACAGGCCTTGTTTTCTATCTGTAGCTCTGGGCACCTAATGTAAGCTTGCACCACATGTTCCCTTTTCTTCTTTCTTTTCTGCCCTTGACTTTTTTGCTCTTTTGCAAAAGCTTTAGGGCTTCTGAGGATCTTTTCAAAAAAAGCATGTTGAGTAAGCAGAAAATGTGCTCACACAGCTCCACTCTTCTGCAAAGTCCTGCGATTGCAACTTTTTCCAAGAATGGGCACTGTCAGCCTTTCAGCTTTTGACCTGGGAAAAATCACTAACTTACAGGCAAGGCCACCTGAGAATGTTTTCTTGATCCTTCAGGAGAGCTAGGTATGGTAAGATGGAAGGGGAGGATACCGTTGATAGAAGCATTTTAATTTTCTTTTCTGTCACAAGAGGAAAGGAGAGGGAGTGATTGGTGAGAGGCCAGGATGGAAAGCTCGGGTGAGACTTGCCCTTCTCCCAGCACACAGTAGGTACTGTATGTGACAAGAGCACCCTGACAAGTCACACCTAACTGCTGAGACATTCCCTGTGGTTTTATAAAGGTCTAACTGACAGATTTGGTACACAAATTTTATCAGACACATTTGATGAGGTATTGTTTGATGATGTGCATTACTTTAATCTGGGAGGCTGATGTGAAGGGAAGCACGTTCCTGAGCCCAGGCTGGTTTGTGCTGCCTGAATTCAGATCAGTCTGGATTTCAGTGGCTTGGAACACAAGTGAGCTACCAAAAGCTATTCTAAAGTCCTCAAAGATACATTACTTCTATACAAATGTTGTGTGACTCCCATTAAATCTGTTTTTGTTTGGGGTTTTATTTGTTTGTTTGTTTTTGTTTTGTGTTTTTTAGGAAACAAATCCACTGTACAGAGGCTCAACAACGACTTTTAAGAATGTGACCTACAAGAACCAAGATATGCATAAAAGACCCATGGCTGCAGACTTCTATTAGCACCTCCAACACTACAAACCAAGTTTTACTGGCAGGAAATCTAAATCTAAACTTGTTTCTTCTCAGCTGATTATGTGATATTTGTTTACAAGTTGCAGTGGTATAACCATTCTGTTAGAGAATATGTATCTTGTGTTGGGACAAATAAAGATAACACATTAGTAGTAAGGGTTCGTAGAAGTATTTTTTAAACGACCCTTTATTGTTACAGCCCCCATCTTAAAAAAAGGCATAAAAATAATTTTAATTTTGTCTTTAATACTGAGGATTCTAAATTATCATGTAAGCTTATTTTTTCTTAAATTAGATATATACAGTGAACTTTATACTACTTTGTTGATACACACAATCTCATAAATTAGTGTTTAGGAATGTATTTGTACCTGTCTATTTTGTGGTCTGGTTTAAATTTAGCAATAATTGTTTTTTCATGAATGCAGTTTAAACTACTGAGGATATCACCTGTGTGACTGAATAGTTTCTCACCAGAAAAAAAAAGTAGTGATGTTGCCTGTCTTCTGTAAATGTCAGTTATACAGAAACATTTCTTCTCTAATTCTTTTTTCTTGTCCTGTTTCTCTCTTCCTTGTTGCTCTTTGATGTTCTTTAAGGACCTAGACCCTGGGATTATCTCAGGGAAAGTTAAACCAAGCCAATCAAGCCTTATTCACTTGCAGTTGTTTTCTGCTCCAGACACCGACTGCTTTTTTTTTCCTTTAAATTCTAGTAAAAAGAATATAGAGAAAAAGATAAATATTTGTAAATTAGAGACTCCAGTTGACACACTTTTAAACCAGAGGATTAGCAGAACTCCATTTCATCATTTATATCCTGTAAATTATTTGGGTGTTCACAATACAGCTCACATGCTGGGCCATCACACAAAGTGGCTCAGGAGCTCCTTTCATGCAGAAATGTTCACACAAAAGGTTTATTACCACACACAGAGACAGTACTTTTTTGTTGATATGTCCATAGTAGTGAGGTTCTTTCAATGTCCAACAGCCAAACTGCTTATTCTTGTCCATAATAACATATTCAGTTCTTTTGGGCTGGGTTGTTTGGTTTTAGGTTTAGTTTGATTTTTTCCCCCTCAAACTAAACAACAAAAAGATCTATGGATTTCACGTAATATTCATTTCCATTATGTTAATGAGGAATTTTAAATCTCCATTTTAGCTAATAACAAATGAATTGCAATTTTTAATTGTAATCTGTTAGCATCCATAGCACTGGATAAAGAAAGTATAAAAGTAACTAACATGCTGGCTTAGAAAAATTACAACATTGGACTACTTTAAGGTAACAATAATGAACTTTATTTTTTAATATCAATTTTCAGCTGCATTTTTTGCTACTCTGAAACAGATGGTCCAAATGTACATATGAAGGTACATAGAAATCTAAGGTACTTTGGCACTGTTACAAATGATCACATACATTCCCTAAGGTAAATAGGGAGCTTGATCTGAAAAAGTATTGATCTGAATGTATTTGATCTGAAAAAATTGATGTCCATTTTGTTACCAAGTCTGTGCAACTTCAGTCTCCATATCCTCCACAATTTCTGGAGTTGAGACTGGTATATTAGCTAGCTCTGACCCATGCCTGTTTTAGGGCCTGATCCAAAGCCTACTGGAGTCAATGGCTACAGATGTGGATCTAGTTTCAGTGAAACTATTAGTTTTGGTTTACAAAGATTGTTTTGTTTAAACAAACTGGTTAATACTGTCTATTAGTGAATTAGAACCTATATACATATATCTGTGCAAAAAGAAATAGTATCAGATGCCTTTGGAAAGAAGGTGATGCTAGAACCACCAAAATTACAGCAGTGCAATGGAAATGATGGCTGTGATTAAACTGGAACAGATTCACACCTGTGTTCTGGTATTCCTGCATCTCACAGTGGAAACTGCACAGATAAAGAAAGGCTCACATCTGTGGCCCTTCCAACCACTGGACTTCCACAGATGTCAGTACAAGTTACATGTGGGCCCAAATCCTGTTTCCCTGGCACATGGATAAACTCATGGCATGCAAAGCTGGGCCCTGAATCTGCTCAGACTCCACTTGGGTGAAGGTTGCCTAAGGGAATAGGGAAATCTGGATTTCACCCATGTTGATTATCTGTTACTCTTTTATTTCTCACATAGAAATATCAAATCATAAACTTTCTCTGAAAGAAATTAAAATACTTTTATTACTTTTCAAGTAATGAAAATCTATACTGTTTATTAAATGCCTTTTAAGTTCTGTTTCTGAGATCTGATTTTGCTGCTCACTCTTAGGGCTGAAAGCCTCTCCTGTAGGCTGCCCATTTCAATATTCCAACATATCTCAGCCTTCAAAAGTTAATAACAAAGTGGTATTTGCATTTCATATCAAATGCTTGGTGCTCTACATTCCCTGTTCCTACAGAAGATCTCATTTCACAAACCTTCTCACTCTCTTTCCATCACTTGTGTCTTCTGATCATCATCAGAGATCTAATTTGTTATGTTTACAGTCCAATTGCTCCTCCTAACAATCTCTCTCCAAACTATCAAAGATGTACAGGAGCCAGGCAGGATGATTTGCAGTTTCCCTGCTGTGACTGACTGTACTGTAAGTTTTCTGTGCACCTTCCAAATTGTCAGGATGGAAATCACTCAAACAATTAAGAATTCATCAGAAGAGAGAAAATAGAAGGACTTAGTGTGGAAGGTTTCTATTATTGAGGGATATCAACTCGACTCATACAGATGAGCCATCCTTTTAACAGCATTAATCTAGATCATAAATTTTGACTAAACTCCCAGCTTTCAAGAACTTTGAAGATCTCACTTGGCATTCACCCTAGAAACAAGAGTGGCATTCATCCCTTTTTTTAACTATATCATTTTCATCTTGTAGAATTTTTATCAAAGTTCATATTTTTCTCTTTTTAATTTTTTTCCTCTACCAAGCTATAAGTGAGTTTGTGTGTGGTAAGTGGGATAAAAAAGTCTTTCTGCTGTTTTCACAAACACTGTTTTGACCTGAGGCTGGACCTTGAGATTGGCCAAAACATTTTTTTAACAGTAATACTTCTATTCACTAATAAATTAAATTGAATAAAAGAATAATCATCAGCAATTTTATGGTGTTTGTATATCTCATACACTGTATAGAATAGTAATTTCAATAATGTATGTTAAGTGGATAATTTTTCATTTGATTAATAAAAGGTGCATGATAATTTGTATTGTAAATGTCCAGATTACATTCAAGCTTGTTTTGTAATGTAACTAGTGGGTAATGAGTCTGGGATACAAGATTTGGGTGTCAAGTGCTATATTCTCCATGCCTCATCTGCCTTTATGTAGAAGTTCAAGTTTGTTTTGTAGTGTGTATAACAGAGTTATTGGCCCCCAAAACTTATCACACACAATCTAAAAATAAAAAGAGACAAATTTTAGCTTCATCTATTTGAAAGAAACCAGTAAATTATTCAACTTTTTTGTGTAAAAAAGAGTTATTTGACCTTGAATAAAGACTGTAAAATTGAATCATTTTATAATAAGTTTTTTTTTTGTTGTTCATTCTTCATTTTCCATTTTAGCCTGTGCTGTTATCACTGTTTTTACATGTTTTCACAAATCTCAGCAAATTTTTCATGCTTTGGCATAACTTAATTATTTTCCTCCCCACTTCAAATGACAGTACATGAAATTTAATGTCTAGATTTTTTTCATTTGGGATCCTTTTACTTTTCAAGGAAATGACTTAATGGATGAATGTTGCAAGCAGCCTATTTCTGGAACACTGATTGATGACATATGTCATTATTTCTTTCTTTAGAACTAGATGATCTTTAAGTTCTCTTCCAGCTTAAACCATTCTATGATTCTTTTGTACAGATTTCTAAATAGCACCAGTTACTTAAAGCTAAAGGTCTACCCATTCTGTCAGGGTAACAGCAGCAATATCTTTTTGGAAATACACAGCAAAGTGCATATTTTCTCTTTAGCTCTTTCCTGAATGCTGGTTCATAAATTCTCTGGTATGAGACTGCCACTATATATCTGATTTACCAGAAAGCAAAATATTGAAGATAACGAAAAAATCTGTCTACTCATTTTCATTGAATACAAAGTAAGGTATCTAACACAAGGATTATTTCACCTGAGAAGAAATTGGTTAATGAAAGAGGCGAAGTAAATTTCTTTGGGTTTCCCCATGCATATACTCTCTAATGAACACAGTAAGTATTTTATATTAGCTGTGGGATTTTGGAGTCTAATTTTGGAGCATGTAAGCATGGCTGAGAAAACACGATCAGCTCTTGTGGGAAGGAGTGTACAAGGTGCAAAGGCACACCCTCTCCCAACCTGTGAAATCATGTCAGCACTGAGCAAACATTATGTCCTAGAATTTCTGCAAGCATATATATTTGTTTCAAGTGTTACACCCAGTCAATACCAGTCAAGTTTTTTCCAACTAGACTCATAGTACTTTGTTAGTGGTTGTCTGTTCTTCCTGAGTTGTCCAGTCTTCTAGTAAATCTAGAGTGTCATATTAATATCTTTATTTTGGGAACACATTAGGCATTCTTTTGTTGGCAAATCTTTGCAAAAACTGCTTCATTCTCCTGTTGATTTCACAGCAAGAGTCTGACACGCTAGATTTATAGTAAAAGTAAAATTTCTATCTATTACTAAATCACATACTATAACAGACTATTCTAGACTGTGCCAAGTGAGCATTTACGGGGGGAAGAGAGATGGAGGGCTTGGAGAGGTAAGGGTTCACCTGGGGATGGCTCATGTGGCACAGTAAGAGCCACATAGGCAGTAACTCTCTCCATTTCATGCCTGTGAAAGAGCTGCTGCTATTTTGCAGAATTTAGAAGCATAAGCTCATAGTAATACTCTTGTCACCCTTTAAAGGAGTTTTTCACTTTAAAAAATAAGTTTCTAGCCTAAAGCTAACTGGCTAACAAATGAAACTAAGTCACATTTAGGGAAAAAAAAAACCCATTCTGACTAATGAACATAAAACTGGCAATTTACAGTTGGGGATTTGACTTAACCTGAAACTGGCCAGGACAGGCTGTTCTGTAAGGTTTTGTTAACCAAGGTGAGCAGACAGGGACAGAAACTGCAGAGCCTGGTGGCTGCAGCAATTACCTGGAAGCATGGGAGACTGGAGTGGTGTGACAGAAACCCAGGTGGCGCTGCAGAAAGGAAAAAGGGTGTCATGGTTGGGATGTGTCAGAGGAGGTAGGGAAGGTGGGAGCAGTGCCTGTAGTGACTATACCCAGATGAAACATGACTAGAAGAGCTGATAAATGAGTGTAGTTTTGTCTCTGGGATAAAAAATAAAACTTATAAGGGAAAGGGAAGGTGAATGTACTGTTCAGCCTAGGGTTAGAGTTATACCTAGGGTTAGGGTTCAGAAAGCCACAAAGCCCAGAGCTCCAAGCACGCTGCAACTACAAAAGGCATGCCAAGGGGAACACAGAACTGCCAAGACATGGCTCATTCCACAGCTCTCTACTTAACACCAGCCTCAGCCCAAGGCTGCTGGGAAGTGGATTCAGGATGCCTAGGAACTGTCATTTTGCCGATCCAAATAAGATGTTGGACAGTGCCTCCAAAAAGATGGAATTATGGCTTGCTGGGCGCTGCTAATGCAAGAAATTTTGGGCCTTCTTTTTCTTCCTAGGTGTTCTCTGGTTTGGTATTCCCACTCTGGCTGATTGGGATAAAAATGAGACCTGTCTTCAGACTCCAGATTATGAGCAGAAATTACTGTGTAAGAAGGTGGTGAACACATGACACACTGGATCTGTGTGTGTGCCTTGCAAAAGCAATGGGTTTGTAAGGAAATTGAAGTAGTGTGAATTTAATGATGGCTTTTAATTGTGAATGCAGGTCATGCACTGGATTCATATCTTTGCATAGATCTCACACAGAAGGTGAGGTCTAAGAAAAGATAGGGGAAGGAATTAACATTTGTGGAGAGTACCTAAATAGCAAAGGCAGATCAACAAGTGTATATGTGTATATAAATATATATATACACATATATATATGTGTATGCACCAAAAGGAAGAGAACAGGCCATTAACAAAGAAATGAAGAAAAAATATTTACAGAAAGTGGGTTCCAGACAGAAAATAAAATAAAGAATCCAAATCAATACAGCAAATGCCTTAAAAAAGACAGACAAAGCCTCAAACCTGAACCCACCATCCCCAAAAATTGGAAAATTATACCATTTAATGAACAAGGTATTATTAACTGCCATTGAATTTACTTCAGAAAATGTTGCCAGTCATGTTGGTTGTACAAGCCATTATGCCAGCCAAGAATTCTTATTATTGTAAATTAATAAGTATACCTTAGCTATAAATAGCCAGGTCAGTATGCACTAGAAAGGCTTTACCAGTTTGGTGAGAACAAAATAGATTGAGAACAGTAAAAAACTGTTTAGTCAAAGAGAAAGAAGTCAATAGCAAGTAAAAATAGCAAGGAAAACCACTTAGAATTAATTAAGTTGCTAATTTGCATTTAGCAAAATATTTACAAAAATACTTTGATAAGATAATTATTAGGAATACATAATTAGAATGTGATTACTTTGATCTTGCTGAAATCAGCAGAAAAATCCAGTTGAAGTGTGACTCCTTCCCGCAGCCTCATTTTTGCTCTCTGGCACGATTATTTTTAACTGTTCTATCACGAACAGAGCTGAATTTCGTGTGACCCAGCAAGAGGGCCGTTTTCTGGAGCTCAGTACTCAAAGCAGAGGCCAAACTGTTCTGAAGAGTTGTAGACAGGTCTGAATGGCCAGATTTTAAAAAAGGGCTCATTAACAAGCTTGTCTCCCAGAATCTGAAAATTTCAGAGGGCTGCAGCTTTCCTGAGAAGAGGGACACCACAGCCCCCTGAGAGTTACAGCCCTTCTGCCTTGCAAAGTCAGATCACTTGAGACCAGCTTCTGCAGCAGTATTTCCTGCTGTTTGCTCTGTCAGACACTTTTATCATTTGTTAAATGGGGAGAAACTCCTCCACTTATCTACTTATTTCTGTGTTTATTTTCTCTTGCTTCTCAAGTGCTTCTTCTCCCAACCAACAGAAAAAAGTTTCCCCAATCCCAGAGGCTTCTCTTTTTCATCCTTCTATCATGATTGAATTAGACATGGGGGAACAGTCTCAATTCCAGCACTGCATTTATATTTTTTACACTTATGTATATGTTTATATACTTACTTGTCTGCTATGCATAAAGAAGACACCCGAAACATGCTTTATGCAGATTAAAAAGAAACAGTCCTGTGGATTTCCTTAAAGTTACTCTATTTTTAACCAAGAGGTTCTGCTTTTGATTCTGCAAGACTGAAACTCAGCCCGGGGGGGGCAGCTCTTGGAAATATTCTGAATACAGAGATGAACAAAATGGAAGATGGCAATTCTTTTTCCCCATGCTCAAATATAAAATGACTTCGAGGTCAAAGCTGACCTAGCGAAAATCACAAGTCTCCGAGTGGGGTCTGGGACAGTTCAGGTACAGAACAGCGAACCTGGGAGCACGGAGTGTGCTGACGGTGGCCTCCCACCGCCGATGTCTCTATGTGTTTTCTGGTTCTTTTTAAGATAAAAGTACTTGGGGTGCAGGCAAAAGAAAGTAGGTGTTTTCAGAAGGAACGTAAGGTCTTTACAGAGTATTTTGTCCATGTGAATCCACAGTTTTGACGCAGGCAGACAGCCCGAGCTGCACGAGCGGCATTTCCCGGCACGGCCGGCGTTTCCCGGTACGACCTTCCCCGCTCCCCTCCCGCAGCCTCTCGGGGGGAGCCCGCGGGCCGCCCCCCGGGGCCGCCCCTCCTTCGCCGCCGGGGTGGGATCGCCGCTCTGCCCTCCCCGGGGCAGGGCCGCCGGCTCCGCTGCCGGGGCTGAGCGGAGCGGAGCGGGGCAGCAGCGGGCGGGCGCAGCGCCGGGGCGATGCCGGCGGTGCGGCTGCGGCTCCTGGCCGGCTGCCTCCTCCTCCTCCAGCTGCTGCTGCTGGGCGGCCGCGGCGCCGCCGCCCTCGGCCGGGACGCGGTGCCTTCCCTGCGGAGTGAGTGACGCCTCGGGGTGGCCCGGGGGTGGGGAGCGGAGCGGCGCGGCGGGCGGGGGCCCCGGGCACAGCCCCGAGCGTTCCCAGCCTGCCGCCGTGCGGGACCGCCGAGCCCCGCCGAGCCCCGCCGAGCCCCGGCGGCTCCGAGCGCTCCGGGACGAGGGTCCGGGGGCTGCCCCGCTGACTCTGCTTTGCGTCCTCACTGCTCCTTATTCCGCTACCCATTGCGGTCCTCTGTGCGCCCGGAGAGAGTAGCCATAGTTTTCTTCTCATTTCCAATAAATCCCTGTTACTTCCTTTATTATCACATAAACAATTCTCTCTGCTTTTTGGAGGGAAGGAAATGGGAGGTAAGGAGGAAGGAAATGAAGCTATCTTGTTCGCCTAGGTTTGTTACAGACGTTTATTCCCGATTAGCTGTGTTGAGCCCAAGTAAACAGGAACTTGGAGGTGCTGGTCAGCAATTAGCTCTTCATCTGGGGCTGAACATCAGCTCCATGTTTCTCTCTGGAAATAGGTTTCTTGTCACCTTGTCCTTGTGCGGAGGGGCATGGATGTAGAGGAATGGATCTGTTCTAAAGACTTCCCTTCACCCATTCAGTTTCTAAAGCATAGATTATCTCCTTTCCTATTGGAGCCCTCTGGGGCCACAGACCTCTGTTGCAGCTCTTCAGCTGCAGGACTTTGGGCACAGACCTCTCCCTGACACCAGGAGCTTTGTAACAAAACCCATCTGTGTGAGCAGCTGTGAAATGGATGGTGTAGCCTTGCAAGCTCAGAAGAGGTGAGCCTGGAGGCATTCCCAGGCTTGATGTTGCTCCAGTTGTCTCACTGCCCCACTTAGAGCTGAGCTGGAGCTCGTGGAGCTGTCACTGAGCCTGCCATCCCTCATGTCTTACTTCTGTGGTGAGCTGGCTGTTTCCTGGCAGTCTTCAGGCAAGCAAGCACAGCTCTCTTGCCAATTGCATTTTGTATGTGGGGAATGGAAACCACATTTGGAAGGGGGCTCAAGAATTATGGTCTGGCTGTTCTTGGCACAAGTTGCCCCAGAATGAAAAAGGGACGTTATACGCAGAGATCATCCAGATGGGTTATTCGTGTACACTGGGAAAGAACCTTATCTTTTCTCAGCAGTCACCGCAACTCTTAAGGGCCTTACAGATAAAGGCTTTCAAAGGTTGAGAATCCTTCACCTTTGGGTTGTGGTATTGCTTCCCCCACCCCAGGAAGGTGCTGTTTGGGAGATGCTGCATGCTGTGGATATAGATAAACTTCCTCAAACTCACAATATACATGTGGATCCCAGTATCCTGGTGAATTAACCTCATTAATCGGAGTTTACTAGTGCTAACATCCCAGTTTTTAGTTACCTAGCAAATTAACAGTGTATTTTCTGCTCAGCAAAGATAAGACTGCTGTGGAAAAGGCATACCCATAGTATGAGAGGCAGAAACTCTTTCTGCCCATGTAAATAGAGACACCTGTGTTGCCCGTGGAGGATTTGGGTTGGATAAGAAGGGTGAAACCAGTGCAAACTGCAAAACTTCACTGGTTTTTACCTGCTGCCAGTCAGAAGGGCTTGCTCCTGCTCCATCAGACTGCCAATCTCTATAGCCATGGGGGAAACAGCCACTGTTAGCAGCGCCACAATCTGCAGTGCCACCTCTCTGTAAGTTATAATGTGTTCTGTGCAGAATCTGTAACCAAAAACCTCTCCATAATCCATATCCTCTCTGTTCTGCTTGTTGTATGCACATTATATTGATGAGCTGATCTCCTGTGTGCTTGTTAGACAGCACTGTCACTGTGCTGCTTGAAACATCTTCCTTTTTTAGGGCCACACCTAAGCTCTATGCACTAAACTCAGACATAGCATCTGAGTGGTCCTCTGCATCTCATATTTCATTTGTGAGCTATGTCAGTTTGAGAGGGATTTTTTATTGTCATATTTAGTGCTTCAGTATGGGAGGTGTAGTGAATTACAGAAACTTGAAAGTATGCATGGCAGAAATTATCACTAAAATTTGAAGGCAAAATGGAGGTGCTGCTCAGGTTCTCAACACATAATCTCCTGAGGCATAAATATCTCACATATAATATGAACAGAACTTCTTGGGTTATTTACCATTGGATTTCTGAGTGAATCAAGTAGCTGAGCTGTTACAGGCTTACATTTTGCTGATTTCCAGTTCCTCAGCTGCACTCTTTTTTCAGTCTATATGATCAGTTAAACTTTTGCTCCCAAGACATTAAACAGCTGACTTTTTTCACATACTTACAACATGATGTCACATATTTCAGTGAATTTCTATTTGATTCCAAAAAATCTGGGATGTCAGGCTAGCCCCACAACATCTGCTCTTGTGGAGGGTAGTCACAGATGGCTGAACAATATGTATCAAATAGGAAAGGCATAATTTAACCTTTGGCCACCAGTTCTGATGGTATAGATAAGTCCTATTCCTGTGTCCTGTTGAGAATGCAGCTAATTTTCTTTCTTTCTCTGTAGTTGCAGAGTAAGCAATGAATATGACAATGTCAGTCTTAAAATATTTAGCTTTTACTTTAATTGTATTCTCCCATCTACATTGGGAATTATTTTGCAGCATGACTTGTTGTATTACTTAAACCTTTTCTCCATTACTGTGACCTTCACTCTGACTTGGTGGGCAGTGGCTTTTTTCTTTCAACATGACTGATGTTTTTGGGCACCTCTTGTTTTTGTTTGAGGTTATTTTTGGCTATCCAACTTGAGAAGTATTATCTGGTTTTATTTTTGTGAGCTTGTGAGTAGCCCACATGTTTAGAAAAATCAGCTGGCAGTAAAATTAGACCAGTACTCCTTAGTTTTTTGGAGTGTCAGTTATTCTGATGGATATTTTCAGTTTTCTTCCTAAGTAGCTGCAATTAAAACATCTGTCTTTTAATAATATTTAACCAATTGCAGAATTCTACACACTGAAAGTTTGTTGTGTTTTCTTCCCCTTGCAGATAAAGGGATATTTATTATCCAGAGTGAAAATTCCAGCTTGTGCATTAAAGCGGACAGAGCTGGCCTTGTTCTGGAAGACTGTGGTCAGCTCTCAGAAAAGATGTTATGGAAATGGGTGTCCAACCGTCGTCTTTTCAACATAGGCAGCAGCACCTGTCTGGGGCTGAACATCAGCAAACCAGAGCAGCCACTAGCTATGCTTGAATGTGATTCAACTCAATACTCATTGTGGTGGAACTGTGATGGAAAAGAGTTAGTTGGTGTGTCAGAGTTCAAATTAGCAGTTGAAAACAGTAAATATATTGTGGCCAAAAAAAAGTCTACTTATCAGTGGAAACAGTATATGTCCTATGATGAAGACCTTTGTGAACACCCATTCCAAGGTAAGAATAAAACTCTGTCATAGAACTGTTAGATGGGAAAAGTTTCAGAAGTTCTGTTGGAAGGAGATCAGGTGCTTATGATCCCTTCCAGTCTCTATTGCAGTTTGGGCCTCAAAGTTTGTGGGGTTTTTTATGTGTAGTGGTTGAGGTGAGCATACCACACAATTGATATTCTTTTGTTAAATTGAGCCCCAAACCCACCAGTATCCTTCCAAATCAGGAAATTCTGATTTCAAATCACCTGTAAAATTAAAAGGGTTACTAAGGACGTGCTGTTGCCTGTGCTACAGCTTCCATTATCAGATAAACCCAAAGAGAGATAAGAAAGGATTTGGAGTTCCTGTCACTGAAAATCAGTCTGTAATTGCAGTGTGCATGGACCAATATCTGCCATGTTCTGCACCTGGACTCTGAATGTGCCAAACTTTGAAACAGAGATCAGAAGTTTGATAAATCCTGCTGTTCAGCTGGTGCGGGGCTGCTCAGCTAAGGTGTAAGAATGTACATCAAGATCCAGGTCTGCAGAGCTGAACAGTTTTCTAGGTTTAAGGACTAAGATAAACCCACTGACTTCAAACAGCAGCAGACACCCTGTACCTTGACCCCTTCCTCAGCATTTCTGTAAGAGGGAGAGGCCTGATGTTTGCACATTGTCTCAGACTGAAGTTGTTGATTTTCCCCACTTGAACTGGGTGTTTGGGTTCCAGATATGGTCTTAGTGGTTTCCCCTGTAGATGTAGCTCAGCCTCTGCTCTCACAAACTCCTTCTTTGAGACCTGTGATAACTGGGAAAGTACTACAGTGCCCAACCTCTTTTTTAAAACCTAATGGAATTCCTACTAAAAATCAGACAGAAAAATATATAAATCCATGAAAAGTCATACACATTTGCCATGTACACACAGTGAGATGAAAGTAGACCTGGTTTAGCTCTATTACTGCAACATCTCAGAGAGGTGAGAAGAGGATCAGCATTAGGCAGGTACTTCTAGCCTAGTTTTAGGACCAAAGTATTGAACTGTGTTGGCAAAATCTCTTTCATGTTCTGTTTTCCACCTTCTACCACAACTCATGCGCATGCAAAGGCAAGCCAGCCTGTTAGTCCACCAGGCAAGGGATGTCAGGGACAGCTACCTTCAAAATAAAAATAATTAAAATATTTGTAACTGTAGTAAGAGGTCTGTAGCAATTGAATTTGGTTTCTTGCCAGGACTGAAATAATCCCTCTGTTGCTGGCAGCATGGTAGCAGGCAGACAGAAAAGCAATCCTGATTTATTTTTTGACCTGTTCCTTGTATTTTCTGTTCATTCACATCAGAAGGGGATTTACAATGTGTAAACTGCTCTTTTATATGTGCACAGCCAGCCATTAACTCTAGAAATCTCTAGGAACCTGGCAGTATGTATTGGTTCTGTAGTTGAAGGACTTTGATCTTAAAGCTATCAATGTGGAATCTTTGATAAACAATTTCATTCAAAGAGTGATTGTGGTTCTTTGACCTTTTTTAGAAGCTCTGAGGTTTAGGAGACACTCACTGAGGTAACGCTTTTACAGCTTTCAGTTGCGCTGGATTCTCTCAATATTTTGGTCCTCAAAGTACAATAGGAAAATATTTAAATATTTTTTAAGGCATTGATTGTGGAAACCAATGTATGGAGCATCAATCCCTTAGCTACGTAATTATTCTCCACAGGAGGAAAACTAAAAAGTCTATTTAATATTCCTTTGTCTTGTACATTTCCTTTCCCAAAGAATGACAAAGAGAGTGGAAAACACATTAGAAATCCACTTTATAAAGAGTGGGAGAAGCAGGGGAATAATGTTAAATTACTCTTCTGTCATAAACTAATAAATAAGTAGAATTTGCATCTGTGTGTGTACTGATCTAACTAATTGTTGTTCTGGTGGTTGTTCTGAAATGTAGATGCAGACTTTGTGTTAATTGGTCAGATTTTGGGGGTTGTGGTTTTGTTTGGGATTTTTTTTTAATGGAGTAAGTTACAGGAATGCGCCTCATGGTGACAAATTTTGTAAGTTATTATTGCCACATTTTATTTACTGAAATTATGCTGCTCACACTTGTAATACTGTTATCAATTATAAATTGAAATTTAAAAGTCATTTTAGACATTTTAATTTTATCACTGCTGCTAAATACAGGAATAATGACATATGGGGGCAAAAAAAAAATTCTGTGGTTTGTGTTCTTTTAATCTCTGCTTTTGTTTTCCAGAAACATACACCTTGCTTGGAAATTCTTTTGGTTTCCCATGCGTTTTTCCATTTAAATATAACAACAAGTGGTATTATGAGTGTACCAGAGATGGAAAGGAATTTGAGTGGTGTGCCACAACAACTCACTATGAACAAGATGAAAAATGGGGGTTTTGCCCAAATGCTGGTAAGATGTTGCTTGTCTTCTCTCTCCTCCCTCCAAGAGTTTGTTCTTTATTAGTAATACTAGGACACAGTCTGGTTTTGGATTACTTCTCTTCTGTTAAAAGGGAATGTCTTTTTTAAAAGCACAAAGGAAGATCTTTAGCAAATCTGTTATAGTTTATTGTTTGACCTTTGAGACTCAAAGTCCTCAGCACAACAGCAGAACTTCAGGGGGCAGCAGAAGGACCTTATTCTGTGCATCCCACTGACCTTACCCTGCGGCCAAAGCCCTCTGTCCTAGTGATACACAGGCAGCTTATGTGGAACGCACAAGCTAAGGGCTGCTCTTGCAAAGTCACCTTCTGCTTGGACTGCCTTGCATCTGGCACATTCCTTTTGTGCACTGCTTGGATATGTCTTGGGCCTAAAATACTAGAAAGCAATAGCTTTAAAAATACTTGCTGTTGAAAAGATTTTGGATGTATAATCTTTGTGTATATTTCAGCTTCTTGTGTAAGTAAGCAAAATAGTGTTTTCTATCAGTAGAAGTGGTTTGGAAAAGCCTTTCCTGCTCAAGCTACATTTCAGATCTCTGTACCAAAGCATCTTAAAAACAGCTGTAAATGTGTCTTTGTAGCGAGTACTTCTGGGCAGCCATTAAATTAGATAGTATTTGCAGCCTTGCTTATCCTTTTTAATTAAAGTAAGTTTATTCTCTTGAGTACAAGGTCCAGGGAGATCGAGTGAGTGTTTCCACAAGTTGGGTGAGCTGTTCACAGTTTGAATATTTCAATGTTCAACTTTAGAAACAAATGATTAGCCAGAATAAATTAAAATGTATCTGTGTTGGCTTCAAGAGAGTTGTGAAAATCACCACCAACTGCAGATCAGCTCCTGAGTGTTTTATCAACCATATGAAATTTGGAGCAACATTTTATTTCATGAGTACCCTATTTCCCTATTTGTGTTAACAAAGTAACAGAAAAGGTGATCACAATTCTGCTTCCATTGCGATACTGCTGTCATTAATTAATTAAATTGTTCAAGGTGTTGTGTTTCTGATTGGTTTGGAGTCTTGGGCAGCTGGTGACAAATCTCTTTCTGAATAGAGAGTGGCTGTGACATCTTTTGGAAGAAGAACCCCAAGACACACATCTGCTACCAGTTCAACCTGGCGTCTGCGCTGAGCTGGCGTGAGGCTCGGGCTGCCTGTCAGCTGCAAGGAGGGGACCTGCTCAGTGTCACCGACCCCGAGGAGCAGGACTACATAAGTAACTTAAGCAGTGAGTAGACATTGCTCTGGGGACCTTGTAGGAAACCTGTAGTTAGATTTCCTCCTTACCTGTGCAAAGGGATTAGCTTGGGAGCCTAGTACCCTGTGTGATGTCTCTCCCGTTGCTGCTTGTGGGGCTGTGTCATGTAACACACCTCAGTAGAGCTATTCCAAAGAGCAAGGATGGCAGTAAACCCCCACCTTAACAAACTGAAGTGCAGAAGTGGTGGTGTTACTTGCAGGTGTAATTTTCTCAATTCTCCCTCCCCACAGAGATTCCCATTCATCCTGCAGCTGTGGTTAGGGAGTGTGTTTGTTTACTTTGGAGAATAATACATGGTTATCTTCTCTGCAGTCTACCTTGGTGTCCCTTTCTCCTGCTAAGTTTTCCTTATAAGCTGGACTTCAGTAAATGGGAATGATGGGAACATTTCTACAGGCTTAAAGTAAATGTCCTGTATGGGACAAATACCAGCTGTTACTCCTTCTCTGATAAGCAAAAATACATGTTACTCCTTCTCTGATAAGCAATTTGCTTTTCCCCTTGCAGCAAATGTGTCAAACAAATTGTGCAGAGCTCTCTGAAAGGAAGGATTTCATGGGGGTTTTAGTGTGAGTGGAGAAAATCAAGTGGAGGAATGGGTGGTGGAGCTCTGATGCAAAGGCTGCCACAGATTTCTTTGCCTCAGATTTTCATTGCTTCCCACTATTGCTGGTTTTCAATTGAAGGATATAAGCTAACAGGAAGTTATAAAAGTATTTCATTGGCTTTTTGATGTGCCTGCAAGGCTGTAAAGGTTTCTGAAAGTTGTTTGGTTTATGAAAAGCTAAACAGGCTAGTGTTTATGTAAACAGGCTAGCATTTATGTAGCTGCTTGTTCTAGATTTAACTTCTAAGGCCAGCAACAACTTATGCAGGAAGGGTTTCCAGAATGAGTGGCTTTTGAAGGATTTCAGGTTTCGAGTTTATTCCTTTTCATCTCTGTGTTGATTAACAGAGCAAGTTACTTTTTCTAAGGACAGGAAAAAAGCCAACCAGCCTGAACTTTCTGGAGAGTGCTTTGAAGTTCTGTTTTATTCCAATTGTAACAAGTCAGGACAGCAGGTCTATGCCTGTGGATATTTTAAAGCTTGGGGAAAGCATGCAGTATTACTTTATTTTTTCTGTTTCAGGGCAGTTAAATTCCACAGACATGATGCTGTGGATGGGCCTGAACCGCCTGGATGAAGACGCTGGCTGGCAGTGGTCAGATGGAGCACCACTAATGTTTGTGAACTGGAGAGCAAGTACTTGATGTTCCTCTTGCATATGTTATAGCAGCATAATTATATGCTCTCTATAACTGCAACTTGATACAACACTGCTGTTCCCACAGCTATGTTTGAGAGCTGAACTAAGTAAATGAGTGCACTTTTTTATTGTTAGAAATATTTATTCATATTCACAAACTGAAAGCCTTTCTAAGGATATAAGTGAGATCTATCTCTTCAAATCATTAATGGTCTAGGCCTTTTGTACTTTTAAAGATGTTCCTTTGTTGCATATTTAAAAACTGTAGCTGCTTTCATGGAGGAAAGGAGTTTCAATTTTTTTATGTTAACAAGCTGTAATTACCATTAGTACGTTAACATGAGTTTTGTGACTTGGTTTGCTTAATTTTGAAGCCTGTCCACCAACAATTAATTATAGACACTCAAGCTTGTTTCAGTCTCTCAACTGAGAGCAGCAGCCGAGGAGGCATTGCCACACATGTAATTCATGGTAAATGTTCAACTGTCCATAGTACTGGTATAATATTACTAGAAGTTTGGGTATGCAGGCTTGTTCATACATTAATTCAAGAAGTTGCAGAGAACCTTACAACACCATTTTACAACTAAGAACTGATTTTTTGTAATTTTGTTCTTCTCAAAAACGTGTTTGCAGATGTCTCTGATAACCATTATAAAGAAAACCATTGTGCAGTGATTAATCCAAGATTGAAGTATGGCTGGAACAGTTATCTATGTGAATCTGGATTGCCTTTTGTATGCAAAAAATATTTAAATAAGACAGAGCATGAAACACTGGGTAAGTGTGTCAGTGTTACTGTATCTTGTTTGTGGGGGTGCAAGGAGAGCAAGAGAAGCCACCTGACTATAAAGTCAACAGAACAGAGTTGAAGCTGCAGTAAATGTGTGGGTTTGCTAGTTTAAGTTGAATACAATTTACTTTAACTGATGTAATAACACTTTCTTCTGTTTAAATTCAATCTTTGAAAACAAAGCACTCTTTGCTGAGTCTTAGAACAAACAATTTTAATACAAATAGCATTTACTTGATTCCTTACACCATCAGTATGCTCATTCTCTTTTATATTACAGTAAGAGCCACACTTATGAGTTGCAAAATAGGTTTTCAGTGTGAATGGAAGCAACCAGTGGCACACAGAGAAGAAATCTGTATAAATGCAGCACAAAATTTGCAGAGTTTTTCATGATGTGTTGTATTTTTGATATGCCAAAAAAGTGTTGTGCATATACTTCAAGTGTTTATCCAATGAGTATAGGATATATAGTGCATAGAATGACTCAGAATGACTCTCTGTTCTGTGAGAAAGTTAAAAACAGAATTTAGTTTATTCTAACATATTTTTTTTTTTGCTTTATAAGAGCTACTTACATAAATTTTTGGTTTTATATGAACTACTTACATGGGTTCAGATTCTTCCTAGTAACTTAAAGAAAGTTTAGCAGCTTGTTTCAGGTAATAAAGGAAGGCTATCCAAACTTTCTGTAGGTAATGAATCTGAAAAATCTTTGTCTTTGAACCAGGTTCAGAAGTAATAAGGGAGATAAACTGTGTTTTAAACTGAATTAGGTTTTGCCACTAGTCCAGCAGTCCAAACAGTTCAATCATCAAATAAAGTGGAAGAAATTTCAGTTTGCTTGTTAGGTGATGATCCATAGAGCAGGTGTTTTGGCCTTCTTAAGTCATCTTGGAAAACTCTGTTTTCTGCATTTTAAGGTTAAAAAAAAATCTCTGAATGTGTTATGAACATAGCATAAACTTGGCAATTCTATCTAATGTACATGAACTTGGTGTGCTCATTTCAAGATACCTGGCAGTACCGTGCCACTCGTTGTGACGCTGGCTGGTACCCGCACAACCGCAACTGCTACCGACTTCATAAAGAGCACAAGAGCTGGAACGATGCTTCTCTCTCATGCCAAAGTGAAAATAGCAGGCTCATTAGTGTGTCCTCCATGGCAGATGAAGAGCTGCTCCTTAACTTGCTTGAAAGTGGTGAGTTTGGGGAGTTTAAGTGTGCAGGTGTTTCTTGAAGTGTTTTGTGGTGCTCTTTTGTGCAGCTCTTTAACTTGTTACCATCTAAGCACTGTATTATGTGGCACACCCAAATGATGTTAGCAAAAAAAGAAATCATTTTACATGCCCATTCTAGGAGTCTTAAAAATGCACAGTCACCTTTTCCAATAACTATTCTTAAAATAAGGAGATGACTCCACGAAGCAGACGCAGTGAGGCCATGGTAAACGTGGTAGCTTTTGTCCTTTCCTGTTCTTGCCTGGTTCCTTGCAAACTGTTGCAAAATATTCAGTCATCAACCTTATACTAGAGCTGTGCTTAGATGCAAAACCAATTCAGTGTATCTTTGGCTTGCAAGCCGGCCTGATCCACACTGCAAAATTGCTGCTGTTACTGTGAGGGCAGAGTCCCCTTTGATGTCAGCAGGGTGTATCAAAGCACTTCTGCTGGTTCACATTGTCCTGAGAGGCAGCACAATTGCGCAAGGAACTTAATGAACAAAGGCTCTTTGATGCAGCAATGCCAATACTTTTGTTGTCATAACAGCAGCAAAGGAAAGTGAGTATTTTCTGCCTGCCACTGACACCAGTGTGCTGGCAGAGCTGCACAGTTTGGTTGTGAGTTTTTCTCACAAAGCTGGGGCAGAATGTCATGTGGAGATTAGGAGATTAACCTCCATCTTCTTCCTTACCTCTTTTAAGACCCTCATAGATAACAAATACCATTATTTGCAGAGATGCTGTAATGGATAGATGTAGTTGTTATATACTTGAATTCAGCTTCAGTCTGCTGCTTCACTCCAGCCTGTTCAGGCTTCTCTTCAGGAGAAAGTCTTACATGCCTGAAAGCCTGAGTGCTTTTTCTCCTGTAGAAGCTGGTAAAATAAGACTTTACATCAAAATGCAAGCCTTGTCTCTCCTTTATTTGTTAGACACTGGCTACAACTGTGCTGTCACTGGACCCTATAACACTCAGAGAAGCCTAAAGCTGAGTGTACCGTGGAAAATGTTATGAAGAAATATTTCACTCTCACATCAGTTTCTCTTCCCCATACGCTTCAAGAAAGTGCATATACTCTTAATTTGTATTTTTTAGGATTTTAAAGCATATTGTTATGTATGTTGATTCTATTTTTGAAATGATTTAGCTTTCAAGAGCAGTAGAACCTAGTCTCATCAGTAAGGTTTCCTAAAGCTTTTATACAGCTTTTATTTTTTTCCTGAAAGAAGGACATCCCTATAAAAATCCCATGAATAACTTTTAATGGTGGTGTCATGTTAGAGGAAAAATAGGCTTTATCACTTCACCATTAAAATCAGAACTCACTTATTCTTTTACAGAAAATGTAACAGAGACATGGATTGGATTATACAGTAATAACACCCCTGTTGTTTTTGAGTGGTCAGACAGCACCCCAGTAAAATTCTCTAACTGGCATAGACAAGAACCTAACACCTTTCAAAGAACAGGACAACTCTGTGTTTTGGCACAAGGACCTGTAAGTTTTCTTTTTAAAAGAATTAGACACTTTTATTTTAGCTCATAATAATTTTATTTCTTGCTGTGCATACTTTTTTAAACCATGACCTGGAGTATGGCTTTGTTTTTGATTCCTAATGTATTCATGTTATGATAAGTGCAGTACAGCCTTTAGAAACCAATGCATTCTGCAGTACTGATGCACAGAAAATTAATCACAGATTTTGAGCTTATGTTCAATAAAAAGTACTAAATATATAAAGCCTGGCAAATGAAAGAGAACAAATATGAGTGGGTATTTTGATAAAGTAATTTAAAATTCAAATAGTGTGTATCATAATTCATGATGCATAAGTTCTGGTCTTGAAAGTTTCAAATTCATGTTTTGAAGAACTCTCAGCTGTGCTTGTATTATCTTTTTGTAAATATCTATAAATTTTATGGAGTATCTTTCAAAACAGAAGTCTAGGTCTGCATGAAAGTATAGAAGTTGATAGCAGGAGATTGATACCAGATCAGTCAGGGGTTGTAAAACAGGGAGTAATGTTAAAACAACACTGTCCTGTCTTGTTGGTATTCATGGCACTGCCAATTCTTTTGTAATGTGGTCATACATTTACTTTACTTTTGCAATTAACAGTACTTAAACTCACTAATACATGACTTGCATAAGTAGCACTATGATTTTAATTTTTTTTGCAAAATATATTTTGTCTGAGTGTGAAAACTGTATCAAGGATTTCTGTTGTATCTACAGTAGTGGGTCCAAGTTACAGTCTTTAACTCCCGGGAAAACCAAGACAATTACAGTGTCTGGGAAAAGCCTGTTCCTACTGGAAGCAGAAAATAGGACTTTGGAACAATGGGGGATTTTAGATTCCAAAGTAATATTTTACTCAGTTTGCAAGTGTAAATAAACAAATGAAAATGTAAAATACAAAGGAAAAGTAGGTTTGAGATAAAATTTTTCAAGCATTGTTTTTGATGTATGTCCAGTGTGTACAGATGTGTGAAATTATATGGTACAAAGTTTGTAGTATCTTGAGTAAGGACTGTTCAAATATAGAGATATATCTTACAAAGAACTGTGATAGGTAAAAAGAAAAGTGCTCTGGCATGGCCATGGTGTTAGTTAATTAAGATGCTTTACATCCTGAAGACTGAGTCAAAGAGACAAACCCATTTGTATGATTGATTTGGGATGTCCTGCTGACAGTGTTGGTAGAAATAAATGGACCGTCTAAGGAAAAGTAAATGGAGTGAGAAAAATTACTTTTTTTTTAGTGAAGAGTTAAAAAAGGAAGAGAGGGTGTGATCTAATGTTTGTATAGATATGCATGAGAATATGGGTATATATGGAATGTACTCTCTTTTATTCCTTAGGAGGGACATTGGAGGATTAAAAAATGTGAAGACAAATCTTTCTATACCTGCAAAAAAGCAGGGGAATTTAATAGTGTCTGTCCTGAACTGGAATCAAATTGTCCAGAGGTAAGTGGGTTTGTGGTTGTCTTGGAACTGTATTAATGACATAGAATTAGATAGGTAACCTCTAAATACAGCTACAGAACATATGGATGCAAATAGATAATTTCAGATTTTCATCTTGAAGACATGCATGTTTTGCTTGGAAAATCACAGTTTGCTTTAAAAGTATGTAAACTAAATTTTAATGTAAGATTAAAAGCCTTCACAAGATGCCTTTCATGGCTTGTTGTTTCATCAGTGATTGTGACCCAAGTTCCTATTTTTCTAGATCAAAAGTGAAGCCCTTTTGTCCACCATCTGTGCAAATAATGGCTGTTATATGATGCCTCGTCCCACACATGGTTTTCATACACTGAAATGGAATGTCAGGGTGAAAACCTACCAGTTTCATTGACATGGAGGGTGAACTCTTCCACTTGTACATTTGCTTTCAAACACAAGTGGGAAGGAGCACAGCTATCTAACTAGGAGACTGTATCATATTTTCAGGCATTTAGGCTCTGTGTTCTGGTAGTAAAAGGAAGCGTGTTAAAGTATGACTTAGTTTATCATCAGTTCCTTTTCACAGTGTGGAAAGAGGAAACTTGCTGAATTTCTGTTATAGTCAAAACTGTGGAGGGAAAAAAAATCTCTCTTTTCTAATCTGCTTTATTATTTAGCTAATTGTCTTCCTTTTTTTGATTTCCTGTCTTGTTTCTTGGGAAATGAAGAAACACAGCCAGTTCAGTTGAATTATAAGAAGGTTGCAACTGAACTGTTTGGAGAAAGATGCAGTCTTTTGCCAGATGTAGCGTCCAGATCCAGAGTTCTTGTCATACCATTATGGACACTACTGCTTGATTCCACCTTAACATTTCCAAAAGTTTAGGGTGACTGCATTTATTTCATTTGGACCAATGTATTTTATCACTCAAGAATTTTGTGTGTTGTTAGTGTAAGGAAATTTTGTCACAGTCCTGACTGAGTGAAAAATGTGCAGAGCATGTAGGTTTTCTTCAGAAGCTGTAGTCAGCAGTTTGACAGCACTTCAACTTCTTCTCAGTCCTGTGCCCCTCAGGATTGAGTCTCAAGGTGTTGAGCCACTGGTCATAAGTATTTTGACCCACTCTGGCAACTTCTACTCAGGATAAATTTCTGCTTCTTGGTGTTTCACACCCTGTAAAAACATTTGCTGAACCTTCTTACAGTCCCTTGGCTTTAATCCTTTTCTTTCTAATGTGAAAAAAGTTACATTCAGTTAATCAAAAGACTAGGAGGGTGTATTATCTCTTTATCCTCTTGCTTATTTAGAACAGTTAATCATAAATCCAAGCAGGTTTGCTGCATGAGCTCACACCAGCAGAACTTACACCAGTCCAGGTGATGTCTTTTGGACACCCAAGGGTGAATGAAGTAAAAGATAATAATGAGATGAAATGAGGCAGGCTGAGCATGGACACAGTGTTCTGGCTCATCCGATATCCAGATTTTCAGTGATCTTGAGGGTAACTGCTCTTCAGCCATGGTCGGAAAGAAAAGATCTACAGGGATGCCAGGGATCATCAGACAAAAGGGGACCAAGTTTTTAACAACCATACAATAATTAATAATCTATAAAATGATGTTCATTTCTTTTAAGGGATGGGAAAGACATGGTGGATATTGTTACAAAATCGACAGTACCCCTCGAAGTTTTGAACATGCTTCCAGTGGTTATTTCTGCCCATCTGCACTTGTATCAGTAACCAACAGGTAGTTAATGCTATTAGACAGTGTGAAGATACCTCTAACAAGAGCTATTCTAACTTTATAAAGCGTTGCATGGCAAAACATATCACCATTGTGAAATAATATTTGCTTGAGAAGTGAGCATAATTACTAACATCAGCTGAAATTAAAGTTGTGCTTTGCCTTACTTTTTAATTGAAAATAAATTTAGTAACAAGCAATTGTTAGGCTAATAAACACTTCTAGCAATGTGCACACTTGGGCATGCAGAAATCTAAAGAAAATGCTTGCTGCAGGGGTATGTAACATCTTTGAGAAACTTTATCGGTGTACCTGAAAGATGTACTGAAAGATGAAAATATACTTATTTTTATAGTGAGATAAATATGAAATTTTAACCCAAATCAATTAATGTTTTATAAATGTTTCTATTTATGTATTCATTTTATGTGGTTTCTCAGCAAATAGGGTAAGAGAGTAAATGTTTGAAAGCATTAGTTGCTGTTTTCCCATGCCTTGTTCTTATTTGCCTCTATTCCAGCTTTCCCAAGAGCTTTCTCCTCTGTAGATGTCCAGATGCTTGGGTTTTCTCTGCTCCCTTTGTTATTTACCCTTCATGATGTCTTTCCATTAAAGTTTGACATACTAATAGATAAATTACATCGATACTGTAACTGCTGCCTATTTATTGTTTAAAAAAAAAGCCTAAATAACAACAACAACAAAAAAAATTCCCAAACCCCAAAAATACAAGGAGGAAATATCTGCTCCCTTTAGACCAGGGAAAGTAAACCTCAGCAATCAGATAAAGAGTAGGTAGGTATTTTAGGAAACCACTGGCTACCCTACATAAAGATTGACATCGGTGGGAATTTCCTCTGCCCAGTGATTTCAGGATTGTGCACAGGGTGTGCAGCACTGAGCTGCAGTGTGACAAAGGTCCTTTCAGGGGGAATAAGGGACAAATTCTTGCAGCTGAGCATTGGCAGCTCAAATGTGGCAAGGAACTGTAGGCATGCTGCACATCACTAGAATAATGTCTTCTGTCTTTTTCTGCTATTTTTACTTTTATTTTTTCACTTCTCGGTGTAGCCATCACTAATTATGATGTTATTTCCCAGTTCCAGTTAGCAGCAGTAGCAAGGAGTAGCAAAAGCATGTTAGTTTTGTGGTTTTGTTAAATTGCTGCTGAGGTTTGTTGTTGTGGCGTGAAAACTGCAAAACCTTTTCAGTTACTGATCCTAAAATATTCATTAGATAGTAAGTTGTACAGGAAGGAGAGTAGACGCAAAAACAGGACATGCAGAGGAAATAAAAATTAAATACAAATTCTGAGTCCCTCACAGTGTTACAGATACTGTAACACTGATCACAGTGTTACATTCAGTTTTTTGTATTAATGTCATCCTTATATTTAGCCATTCTTTTCTGAGTTTGGATAACAATTCTATCAGAACTAATTGTATTTAAGTGAAAATTGGATTACTATGTACAGCAGTTATAACTTGCAAAAAGGTGTATATGTCTCACAAAACTTTAGTGAAGAAGTCAAAGAAGAAAAAAGTGATTCTTTGTAGTCAGTTCAGTTGGTGCTTTGGGTCCTTCAGATCTGGTTTTTTAGTGCTGGTTTTTGTATCTGCTGATTTCAGTAGGACACTTCTGTGCAGAGGTTTTTCTTTTCTTTCTTCTGGAGCCTTTTCAGACCCCACTAACATTTTTCCTTCATACCTGGAGTTTCATGTTTTAATTTGTGCATCATTAATACATTCTATCTTTATATCTTGCAATTCAAGCACTGAGGTTTTAAGATCTGATTCTAGTGTTTCTTTTATGTGCTCAAGTGCTGAAAAAATAGGGATACGGAGTTATACCTCAAATTCCCCACAGCATTCTGTAAAGAAAATTAAGTACATCCATTATATTTTTCTCTTCTGACAAAATTTAAATAATGTCATGAGAGGTATTCACTGAAATATCAATTTACCTATTTTATTCTAAAAACATTTATTTTGGTTATTTTATTAAGGTTTGAACAAGCTTTTATCAACAGCATGATCCGCAGCATGGCAGAATCTGAGAGAACTTATTTTTGGATAGGATTGCAAGACCTTAACAACACAGGAGAATACTTTTGGCTCAGTTCAGCAGGCAAGAATCACTCAGTGAGCTACACAAACTGGAACAAGTACCAGCCACGTGAGTAGCATGCTGGTAAAAAATGCAGTGGCTGGAAATGGAAGCTGGGAGGGTGCTCTCTTCTCCACAGCACCAGTGGCTTAGCAGGGACTGAAGAGTCCCAGTCCTTTCCTCCCTGCCTGGCCAACAGAGCAGAGAGATAAATTTGCATCTGCTGTTGGCTCCACAACCTGAGGTTGCCCACAGTCAGGCCCTCCTTACAGACACAGCTAATCCCTGAAATTCTTCTTTTCCCATGAGGTGTTTTTCATACATTCCTTTATGAACTATAATACATTTGTTGCATACATAGTATTTTTTAAAGAATGTCAAAATCCAAACTTGATGCTTTCCATACATTTCTTCATGAGCTTTTCAAGGGCTTCCTGAGACTTCCAGCAAAAGATCCTAGAAAAGTAATGAATTTTATTCAGTAACAGTCACAGTTTGAAATTTGCATTCTATATGAAAAATAAGCCAGAGGTTGCCAAAAACATTCCTGTGAATAACAGTGTGGAGGTTTCTTCTTCTTCTTCCCCTTTAGTTTGATCTTATTTGTTTCATAGTAATTCTTAGGAAAATATTCCAAGGAAACAAAAAGTAAAAATATTAAACAGTTGTTCAACCTTTGAAACGTAAACCACTAAGCAATATCTGAAAATAGAGACATATTTATAAAGGTACTCCATTTCAATAATGGCTCTCTGATTTGGACTCTTCACATTTATTGCTTTACTACTGCATTTTGCAAGAGTAATGTTTTTAATTGCAATTTTTCTCGTGCATTTTGTGAGAGGAACTGTTTGTCCTAGTTCATTTTACAAGCTCAAGCCAGCCAAGAGAGGTTTATAAATTGGCTGCTGACCAAAGAATTTGCTAGTTTTGTAAGTTCATTAAGCTTTTATCCAGAAACCCATGTCAATAAAACAGCAACTTGACCAAAGAAATCACGAAATTCAGATATATTCTGATATTCAGCACTTATTCCCATGTCTAGGTCATTCTGGAGGATGTGTGGTTATGCGAGGGGAGCACCCTGTTGGTTACTGGGAGGTGAAAAGCTGTAAGAACTTCAAAGCCATGTCATTGTGCAAGCAAAAAGTCAATTCTTATGAAGAACCTGAACTTACTTTTCAAAAATATTCAAGTTCCTGCTATTTTGGATGGGAGTCAGAACCTAATCTGCTCAACTGCTACAAGGTACGTGTCATATTTGCTGTGAGTTTTTTTGATTCTACATCAGCTTAAGGATATGCTGTTTGTTGCAGTGTGATGCAATTTCCTGTTTTAGCTATCCCAGTCCTTTCCCAGGTGTGGCAATACCTTCTCCCTTCCCCTCCCCTTGCCTCCTGCTAAGTGCTGTCCATCAAGCTTGACATTCCAGCAAGGGTGTCGTGTGGTTGGCTAAAGTTCAAAAGATGCTTCTCAGCCCTGGGGTCACTGGCCTAGCGAAGTGTCACATAGCTGTTCCTAAAACATTTTTGATGAGGCATTATTTCTTTGACTCAACAAACAAAAATTTCCAGTTATCGTCCTGCACTGCATTTGAAAGTGAGAGAAAGTAACAAGAATCAGAGCTTTGCTTGAAATTTACCTGGTTTGGTTAGGAAAAACTGTGACTAATATTTGGTTTTTATGGGTTTCTGAAAAAACTGCTCTCTAAAACAAACTAAATTTATGACAATGGTTATTTTATTGCAGATATTTCACAATGAAAAAGTTCTGATGAGAAGAACATGGGACGAAGCGGAAGCATTATGTCGAGATTTTGGAGCCCATCTTGCTAGTTTTAGCCACATCTATGAAGAAACATTTTTAAACAATCTATTATATACAATTTTTGATAGGTAAATATATTTTTAACACCAAAAAGATTTATCATAATTGTACTAATCTGCATTTGACATTATTCCATCCTCTTTACTGGTATCCAAAGAATTCCTTACTCTAACGTGAACTGAAAATTGGGTGAAATGCATCAGCAGCATTGCAATGTGATTCTATTTGAAGATGATCTTTGTGGTAAATGTTGAGCAGCTGTTGTTGTCAAGGTGGTGTTTTTGTGAATTAACATTCCTCGTTGAAATGGAGGTTCTACCATTTTAATCCTATTTTAAATGTTTTCATCTTGTAAAACATAATCTAACATTTTAGTGGAAAAGCAAGAGTTTACTTCAAGAATTCTAAAAAGTTAAGAAATGTATTATGGAGTAGTATATTGAATTGAAGAAGAAATTAAGATGTGTATTTTTACTATTGAAAAATTATTTCTGAAATGCCTAAGGGAAAAGTTCATGAGAAATGTTATTTTCTTTGTTTCTGTTATAGAACAGAAGAGAGACAGTTCTGGATTGGATTTAATAAAAGAAATGCACTTTCTGGAGGGACATGGCAGTGGTCTGACAGAACACCTGTAACTATCTGTTTACTCTGTATTTCAGTAACCTTTCAAGTCACATCTGAGCATACGTTGAACAGAGGCAAAGGTTTTTAGATGTGGGCAGCTGCTGTTAATCATGTCAAAAAGTTGTTAGGTTTCATAGCTAGTCACTTATTTTTATGAAGAACTCTGTTGCAAATGAATTGGACAGGGCATTGAGAGAACGACTATGGACCCTATTATTTGTATTTTACCATCATAATTTAGGCAGTCCTCTAGTTGTTGCTTAGCTCTTCCTATTTTACACACATGTCTAAATCCTTCCTTTTTCTCCATGATGAGGTTTTTAAATGCTTCATCTTGCGTTGTCAGTGAAAGAGAATGTGCTGTTTTCAGGTTGTATCTTCATTTTTGGAGGACAAGTATGTTGAAGATGACTCAAGAAGCTGTGGTGTGTTCAAAGTAAACAGAACAGTCTTTCCAGCACACTGCAAAGAAAAGCGTGAATGGATATGCAAAATACCAAAAGGTAGAATGTTAATTATCATGCGCTGTCTGTTCTATTACTTGCAATTCAGTAGGGACAGGAAAAAAAAATCTAAAAGACTCCTTTTTAGCCACCTCTGGAGTTCTCACTGGTCTTCTGCATGAAATCATGGCAAAGACAAATGGGTTATTCCACTTATGTTTGTTGTTCAGTTAACAGATCTAATGTGAACAGCCAATTTAAAAACATATAGCAAGATTACCAGTTAGTTGGAAATACCCATTCAAAGTTTTTATTCATAAAAACTACTGTAAATGCTTTTTAGTGAGTGTGGCAATTATTTTATTTTATTCCACATTTAACTCCCTTTTTCTCTCTCAACAAGAATAGCAATATTCTTAATGATTTTTTGTTTGTTTGGGGTTTTTTTTTGCAGGTGTCAAACCAATGAGTCCAGTTTGGTACACAGCTGGTATGATTTTTTTTTTTCATCTTGAAACAATATCACTTGGACATACAATTTAAGCCTTCGTTAAAAATAAAATCACTAAATATTCTATGTTGAAAATTTACAGTAAGAAACTCTGTAAGAACTATTTGTTAGAGATCAAATCTGCCACTGTTGTTTAGGAACACCAGAGCATCAGATACTGCTCTTGATATTGCTGCAGTCTCAGGGGATAGAGTATTAGAAAATAAACCAAACTCATTGTCCATTTTTTGTCACCACAAATTGATATGTTAAATATGGTTCTGCTGTTCCTAGTGGTATATTTGTCCTCTGACATGTGGCTGTAGGCAGACCATGGGGGTAAAAAAAGATGAGGCTTGAAATGAGTTTTTTACCCCTGCACACCACTGACTCTTTTGCTTATTTTCTAGAATTGCCCTGGTCATACTATCAAGGAGCAGAATATCTTTTCCATGTCAGCCCTGCAGAATGGGAAACATGTAAATTTGTCTGTGGCTGGCTTCGTGGTGGATTGGCAATAATAAATTCTTCTGGTGAACAAACCTTTATTCAAAATAAAATAAGGAAGGTAAGAAAAAGCACCCCTTTTAAAAAATAAACCCTCAGGCTATTTTCTGTCATATCTTTCAGAGAATCTGTCTTCTGTTATTCCAGGTAGAATCTAAAAGACATTTTACTTTAGAAATAATGTTCTTGCTGCCTTCATTTCCCATATCTCTCGCTGAAGCCCTATCTAGCCTAAGAAGTCAATAACATTTCAAATCTGCAGAATCAGCTCTGCTATTGAGCATCTGATCAATCTGCCTCAAAAGACCCAAGAGGAGCTAAAGCCAGATTCCTATCCCATAGCTGGGAAGGTAACTGAGGGCAAAGAGAAAAGTATGTTTCATGTGTGGCATACATCCCTCTCTGCTTCTTCCTCTCTGCCCACCCCTCCCTGGCCAAGGGGAGCTGTCATGGTTCCTCCTTGTGATGGATTTTTAAAAATCCAATGGATTTTTATATGGGGAAAAAAAGACATTTTCGTCTAAATTTCCTCCTCTGGTTTACAGCAGAATTTCTCTAGAACCTTTCTGATGTAACAAACAGCTTTGAAAGTGAGAAATAGCTTCACAAGCAGATGAATTCCCAGGAAACTGAGTCTGTTTCCTTTTAGGTGTTCTCAGTAAAATCAAAATAATGACAATTTTAAAAATTAATGCAAATATTTTGTCTGCCTTACTGAGGACAAAATTCTACAGCTGTAATGTGAAGGGGATATTGTAGTGTAAACTTTAAAAGAACATCTAGTTCTGGATAGAAAAGCTCTTGACCCACACTTATTGTGTACAGGCCTTCTCTGCTTTTAACTTGTAACAGCATAAATTGAATTGTGTTGTAGTAATATGGGGTCTTTCACTTTCCAAGGAATTATGGATAATTTTTATCTTCTATTTAAGTAATTTTATATTAAAGCATGATGAAATAGATTTAAACTTTAAAAATAGGTTAAAACTTTAAAAAGATCATGGCAGAAAAAGCTTTTAATGAAAAGCAACATAACTGGCTATGCTGTCTTGTCTTCTTCCATATCTACCAGAGACTGTGATGAGATGTAATTACTATGTTACCTAACTCTGAATATTTATGACTTTTAAAAAATTATATAAATTTTTAAAAACATATATTTCTCCAACTTAAGATCCTGGATAATCAGAATGCTGCTTTAAAGTAATGTTTACTTACATGAGATCTTTTAAAAGTGGATTGATCATTAAAATTAATGGGTATTTTGAAAGTTTATGAGCATTCTGCAGTGAAAATGAAAAGTTAATCTCTTTGTACTGGAAATCAGCTTAACTTCCTAGAAGTTTTGCCTCAGAATACAACATACACAGGTATTTTAAAGCCTACTGGGTTTGGCTGAGCTTTCTCAGCATAGCCACATTTGTCCCTGAGTGGTTGTAACTATTTTGCTGTGGAAGTAGGAGTATGGCAATCACTAAAATAATACTCAGCAGTCCAAATAGACTTTGCATGTGTCATTTGAAAACTTGGTCAAAATTTCTTAGCATGGAATTTGGAATCACATTTTTCACTGTTTCTTTAAAAACTGTAAGATATAGGCTGAATGCTGTGATTAGAAAACTTAAACTCAGGAGCCAGGCAATACCAAATCGGAGAGCATTCCAGAGTCTTTTGTCAGAAATGTGTTTTCTTCATTTGATATTTCTAAACAAGATGTGAGCCAGAGAAATCCTAACTGTAACTTGAAGGAGAGTGTGGAAGTGCAACACAGTGCTTTTGTCAGTTCTTTCTGACAAAAAAAAAGTTTTACAGATACAGGGCGACTCCTCTAGTATCCTGAACATTCAGAACTTTTTGCTTTTTCTTCTTCCAAAAGCCCCCAAACTGTGATTGAGTGGCTGACCCTGAAGTGAAACCGATTCATGGTTGAAACTAGAATCAATTCAACAAAACAATAACACATGGCTTTGGAATTAGATTTTCCATGCCTTTTCAATAACACTTGGCCTTTTAGAAGCAAAGGTCTAGATCCTTTCATGAGAACAAAAATCAATCTGGAAAGCATCTCTAGATGGTATGAACCATACAAAGTTAGTAAATGTTCAGAAAGCATTTTGGAAACATCAAGGATCAGCACTATATTACTGCTTAAAGGAAACATTTGCTATTGTTTCATTTTAGGAATTGGGTGAAAACAAATTATGGTCTAACATGACAGTCTTTTCAAATCAGATAGGCTGTAAATTTCTAAAAACTGTAAATTCCTGGGTTATAGAAGACACATCAGCAATCCTGTGGAAATATGGGAGCCAAATCATGCTCTACTCAAGAGAATAATTCCACTGAAGTTACATGAATTAACATGATTTAGTACCTGTTCTTCCCATTGGAACCCAATGAAGGTGCTACTTGAATACACAGTCTGACTTTAGGAGTTTGTTAATGCTTTGGTAGAAGGGCAACAACATCTAAACACATGGCAAACCATTTCTTTTATAGCTCTCAGCTACTGATGTTCACTGGTGGATTGGATTGCACGCAGAAAACCTCAGTGAGGAGTTTCGGTAAGAACTTGTGTGTGCCACAGTGCTGTGAGTTGTGCTTGGCATGCCCTGTCACACTATGATGGGCCAGAGCAGTTTGGTGACTGAGGGATATTCAAGAGACAATTTCAATTCTCATGTAAATATCATTCAGGATAATATTGCTCTTAATTTATCTCCACATTGAAGTATTTCTTCTGGCAAGGTTGTGAAAGACATTTATATTGACCTTGGTCACAGTGGTTGTTTGTTTATTTTCTTCTCCCTTGCATCTGCTTTTGAACGCTTTGATGAAGGGTGTGAATTCAGGTAAGGATAGGACAAAGGGGGAAAAGTGAAACTTCATTCTTAATATTTCTGTGCAGCTGGAGAGATGAATCACCAGTAACGTACCAGAACTGGGATGAAGGGAGGGAAAGAGATCTGCAGAAACCAGGGAAAAGATGTGGCTTCATTTCATCACAAACAGGTTTCTTTTCTATTTCCTTTTGCTGCCTAAAGTAATTTGTAACTTTATTCTATTGTTGGCCAAAGGGTTTCTATTTTTCTCTTTGCTTTTGAGAAATGCAATCCATATTAAAGTCCTGTTCCATAGTTATAATTTGCATGACTCCTTCTGTGATTAAGAAAATAATAATGAAATATCATTAACATGCTTAGAGACTAGGCTTTAGGTTTTAAAAGTATATTAATAGTTACAGCTCTCTAAAGTCAAAATACAAAGATTCCAGTGATATTGATACCTCAGTTTTCATTGAGCTTTTATGTGGAACAGCAGTAATGTTAATGCATTGCTGGTGTTCACAGTTTTCTCAGAACCAAATGACCCTCATGGACTTAGGAACAAATTTTCCTACATCTATAAACTGTTTTTCTATCAGCACATGACTTTAAGTACTCAGGTTTCTACGTTATTTTTGATCCCATAGCCAATCTGCTGAGGGATTTTTTGGGTGCCATAATTTTGGTGCTAGCCTTTCAATCATGGCAAAGTTCTATATTTTACTAGGGTATTAAAAAAAAAGTGACAGTACTGGTGGTTTAGTGACTTCTATAATTTTCCAGTGTCTGTTTTCTGATGATCATATAATCAAAGTAAACAGGTCAGGTTCCAAGAAAAATAAAAATAGCCAGCTTTGTATTTGTGAGAAGAGCTGAGAAAGATTAATGCAGCTGCAGTCTTGTAGTCCCAGGCTCGAAAGTCAAAACTGAAAAAGCATAAAATCTTCTTTTTTCCACACATAATCTTGGGGTTTTGATTCATGACTTATGAATGCTTGAGTTTGCCATTGCCATATTTAGTATCAGATAAAAGGAAGAGATGCCCACCCTCCCCCCTCAGCTGGCCAAAGCTATAAATTTGTTGAGTTTCTGAAAAGTGTGTTTTCCTCCTAAGCAGGTCAGCATTTCATATCATCACTTGGATCTTGCCAAAAATTTTCAATGTAAGGAAGTCAAACTATTTTATCTGGAAGGCATCTCTTTTTTTTTTTTTTTTAATAAATTGCTTTATAGTCACATGTTATATGACTCAGTGTAGAGGAATTGGTTTTACTTGATAAAATTAAACTGGAAATAAAAGGATGTGCCCACGAACCATCAAATCCACCGTAATGCAGTACGTCCAGATGTATTTGATGTAGAATGTTTTTTTACTCAGATAATAAACAATATCTAAGCTATCTTAAAAAACCCTTTCCAATTCTCAAACCAACATTGAACTGTGATTTTTCTTTTTGCTCAGGGCTCTGGGGTGATGAAAACTGTTCTGTTTCTCTTCCCTGCATTTGTAAACGTAACATTCCAAAGAAGATAGAGAAGGAGATTCCAAAAGACCCGTACCAACAAGGAGCATGTCCCAAAGGCTGGTTGCACTTTGGATTCAAAGTAAAACCTTTTTTTATGTTGTTTTGTTGTTCAAAATGCATTCCATATGTAAGACAGAAATCATACTTAAGGATTACTTGATATTTGAAGATTTTCTTGATTTCTGAAAGGAGAGCTTTTAAGTTTATAACCACTGACACAGTGACACCAAGATTTACTGCTCTTAAATAGCTGCCCCCAACTTTAAGAAGTTGTCTTAACAACGTGTTAAAAATTTTACTTTAGTTTCAGGGAGTAAATACTCATATATGCAAAAGCTATGCAATTGCATTTGTGCCTTTGCCATAAAAAGCCTGCTTCATTCTCTCTTCCACATATGACAATTTCAAGTGTCTTTTATGATCTCAAAAGAGGTCTCTAACCCCTTGATGTGCTAAATGGATCCCTAATTGCTGCTGTCCTCTGAAGCATGCTGTTTCAAATGGCCTTCATTAAAGGTAATTATAAGCCAAAGTGAATTCACAATTGAGGGTCAAAAGGTAACTATTTCATCTGGCTTCTCTTAAATGCCTAAGTTCCTTATTAGCAACATGCATTGAGGTGGCTGAATTTATCCCAGTGCTCACTGCAGTGGCTGCAAGGATAAATTTAACCTCAATTGTTTGCCTTGAAACAACTGATTTGAATGCAGTCCAGATCACAGCTGGAAACGAACACTGAGCGTGCTGGAGATGTCCGTGGCAGGACAGAAAGCTGTGAAATATTTAACATTCAGTAACAGCATGTGAAATGTTTTAGTGATGACTCTTAGTGATTGATAAATGGCTGGAGGAAAGCAAACAAAGCAAGTTTGTTCGGTTGGTTTTGTTTTGTTTTTGGAAACAGTGCTTTTTAATACAAATTCCAAAGGATCCAGAACATCTGAGAAACTGGTACTCTGCACAGGCATTCTGCAGTAACTACGATGGGTCACTTGCTATCCTGGAAGATGAACTGGAGCAAGGTACAGTGCTGGAAATATTGTTAAATAAATAACACGTCATCTTCATTAGGATGGTGTAGTAAAGTTTAATCTTGGATACAGATTTAGGAAAGAAGATTGTTCAGCTCTTACCCATGGTCCCACTGCTTTAAATACATTAACGTTTCTCAGTTTGCCAAAATTTAAAGGTTCAATGAGATATATGACAGGTACATTTTAAGGAATAATTGCAAATTCTTTTGTGCTTACCATGCCTTAAAAATACTCCCAAAACGGGAATAGCCATTTAAAAATTTGCAGTTTAAAATTTCTACCTAATTATCTCATTTTTATCTTGCAGTAGTACTTAAAATCTTATCTGTAGTATAGTACCATGCTGGAACTGTCAGAGAAATAAATGCCAGCAAATTTGAAAATATTTATGAACAAAAACCGGTAGTTGAATTTCACACACACTTGTAAAACCACTTATTTGGATGTGGGAGGAATCTCACTGGCTATCTTTAGTTAAGAAATCTTCAACTAAAACTGGGAAAAGCTTCTTCAGCTGGACTGTATAGTGGTTGGACTGGTATTATTAGCTAATGGACTAATCCTAACCCAATTGAAATTAATCAATTTAACTGAATTTATGGTAAGATGATACTGAAATACTACTCAAGTCTTATTTTCTGGTAACTGTGTAACATCATTGATTGGAAATTATTTTTTCAATGCTTTAGTGTGTTGCAAGAGACTTCTTCTATCCCTAAATTCTTACTGGTCTATTTTATTTTGTTTCTCTTTCATTTTGAAGCTTTCATAACAATGAATCTATATGGGCGGAAAACAAGTGTTTGGATTGGTTTCCAGAGTGATGATTATGAAAAATGGCTGAATCAAAATCCTCAGATGTATTCTAACTGGTCACCAGTTGAACTAGTGGATGTGAGTATTTTCAGGGGGGTTGTGACAGTGAGAAGTTGGCTTTATCCATAAAAATCATGACTTCCATAAGTCAGGGCCAAAGTTGTTACAGCAGTTCAAGCTGCTCTTCATTTTTGCAACTTCGAAGAACTGTGGGTACAGGTTTACAGGCACAACTAGAAGTAGCAAACAAGGCACTATTGAGACAGACATTCACTTAATTTGCGGCTCTACTCATATTCTCTTGCAGCTGGTTTTAAGCAGCAAACTTAGAATCATGTGGTTAGTATAACATGCTTGTTCTGAGCAAAGTTGAGGAACAAGATTATTAATTTCCTATTTTAATACATTGTTTTACAACATGTTGGTCCCAATTTGGGTTAGCATTTTGGATTGTTCACTGGAAGCTTGTGGCTTTTTAATTATGAGTTTATTGTTTCAAATTGTGTTTATGGGACTGTTCATTGTTCTACCTAAATGTTTGTTATAGAGGCTTTGAGATAATTATTCTCTTAAATTTAATTTAATAATGCTGCATTGTTTTACACTGTGTATATTTAAATTAATATAAGGTTCTGTGTTGATTGCAGAGAGAGCATTTTAACATTCAAGATCAACTTCCACTGTGTACATTGGTATCAAATAGCCCTAATTTTTATTTTACGGGAAAATGGTATTTAGAAAACTGTCAGAAAAATTATGGGTTTGTCTGCCAAAAGACTCAGGGTAAGGTTTTGTCTTGCTTTGCTTGTGTTCTCTTTTCTTACTGTATGGAATTTGTCTTATTTTGTTTTTATCTAGAAGCAGCTTTTTAAAAGTGTCTCTAAAACAAGGAACATAAAACATTTCTAAGACAGTTTGATGTTTGGACAGACTAGCTCTACACTATTTAATAAACCAGTAGCTGGGGTGTAGAAGTAATTGCTAAAAAACATTCTGTTATTAACTTCTCCTCCTAACTTTGAGCATTCTGTAGTGTATCTTTGAATTGGAAATAGAGATGAAATTTCATATTTTCTCTCATGGCTGCAGAGTAACCACAAAAGGCTAAACTGAGGATGATTTTGATGAAAATATGATTTACGGTGGGGGGTTGTAACCTACAGTGTTAGATCAGAAGATACTGTAGCAAATAGATTTTTCTGAACAGTGTGGATCTGACTGGCTTATTGAATAGAGCTTGGCTTCTGTTTTCTAGTGCCACGCTTCTCTAATTCTGGTGCCATAAAGTTCCTTTGCCAGAAGCATGAAGTGTTTGGGAGGAACAGGGTTTGTTGTGTTTCCCCAAGCCACGTTCTGGTGCTGCCTCTGGGCTGGGCCCGTGGGCAGCTCTGGAGCCCCATCCTGGGTGCCAGGGCAGTCCCTCTGCCAGCAGGACACTGCCAGGACACAGCACCCAAACAGGGCAGCAGCACGTTGGTGACCCTGGGGCGAAGGGAGGGCTGGCATCTGAGCCTGTGGGGAGTCTCCTTGGCAGCTGCCTCTACTGCAGGGTGGTTTTGTATGGCTCAGCTCTATATTGTATTATCACCCCTACATTTAACCCTAAAATGCAGAGACAACACTCTGCTGCTGCTGCCTGGGAGGGGAGGCACAGGCAGCTGGGAAGCAGAACAAGTACCAGCTTTGGGCAGTGCTTATGTGTCACTCAGGCAAAACATAGCTGGATTTTACATCATTTATTGAGAACTACAGTTGTGGGAAGGGCTGGAGTGATCCAATACATGGTGCAGAAAAAATAAATAAATGTGCTTTCCTGCTGGTTTGTTTCAGTTACATCCCAATTGTTTGTATTTTGACCCCTTGCTGCTGCTTGAGACAGATGGAGGAGGCATGGAAAGGCAGGAAGGAAAACAGTTGCCTTATGGTGGCTGGGATTCTGGCAAGGGTTTGGGCTGCAGTGGGTGCTCAGGATCCTACCCACCTTTCTCAGCTGTGTCGCTGAAAGTCAGGAATAAAATTCTCCAACACTGTTATTTCAGTGTCAGAAAGCTGGATTATTTTATTTCGGTGCCAGGCGTGCAGGGAAGATCTGCTCCTGTTCCATGCCCTGCAGCCAGCCAACAGACTAGTTGAAATCTGTGAAACTTATACATATTCATTACATTTCCTCAAACTCATACATATATGCTAAATGTTCTGTGAATTCTTTTGCATATTTAAATCACTTCTTGGAGCTTATATTATGTTACATTAGAGTAGGGGTCTTTTGAGGGTCTCTGGTGGCCATTTGGGGAACATCCCGTTCCTCTAATTATCCATTTTTGGTCACAGCCCTCCAAAAAAGTTTATTTTCTTGGAATGAATCCCAGTGATGTGGGCCAGTCAAGCTATACCTTCATATATCAGATGACCACTTGCCCACTAAGCACTGTTGGTTAAAGCTGAAGGAATTCACAAGGTTCAAATGCTGTTTGTTACAACTGAAGATTTTCCCAGCAGGGCAGTGGATCTGAGAGTGGCCCATGGGTCTGGCTGTAATGCAGCTCAGCAGTGCCCCATGCACAGCAGAGTACTCCTGGGTTAAATGGACCGTCCTGCCTCCCCAGTGAGACACCCTTGGCACTATCCCAAGCTATCAGGCAGTTCAGTTTGCTAATTCAGCAGAAAAATTCTATATATTTTTCTTGCTTCCTGCTTTTTTAATTTATTTTCCTTTAATTACTGTCATTTTCTGCAGCTTTTTACAGGCTGTGTCAGGTTTGTGCAGGGTCAGGTGAACACCAGACCAAGGAATTTGCAGCAGGAAGAGCAGAGAAGCAGGGAAAGGAGTAGTAAGAAAGCCTCTTGCTGGCAGTAGTGAACTGCTAAATTTGCTCAAATGTCCAAACAGATGTGTCAGTTCCTGGAAAGATGAGCTGGTTCTTTCCTTCTGCCATCCTGCCTGCATTCCATTTCCCCTTTTCTGAATTATTTTCTGAAGGAGACTAAAATGAAAGAAAGCAGCAGTGGATTTGAACTGAGCTCTCTTTTTTAAATTTCACAGAGCCTTCCTAAAACCAAGGAGTTTTCAATTTTTTAATTTGTTTGTAACAATAGTTCTGTTTATTTAAAAGCTGCTCAGCTATGATCAAGTTGTCTGTTTTAAAAATAAGTTATTTTTCTTTCCTGTTTGCAACAGACACATCCAGACATCTTTTCAATGCCTCTGATATGTATCCTGTGCCAGATACTTTAGAATATGGAAACAGAATGTATAAACTAATAAGTGGGAATTTTACATGGTCTTCAGCATTGCAAGCCTGCATGGCAAACAGTGCAGAGCTGGTGAGCATTACAGACCAGTACCACCAGGCCTTCCTCACCGTCATCATCAACCGCCTGGGATACAGCCACTGGATCGGGCTCTTCACCTCCGATGTACGTAGGAGGCTCCCGGCTGTCAGTGGGATGCTGCAAGGGAGATTTTCCAGTAACAAGCTAGTGAGCTGTGCCATTGATTTGGAGTCACAGAAAGTTTGCATCTAGAGATGAAACCCTGGAAAATTTGAGCCTTAAACTTCCTTTTTTTTTTTCTTTTTACATACTGCGTAAGTCTGCTGACAGCCAGTTTGGTACAACAACTACTGAAAACTAAAAGCCATAGATAACTTTTAAAAACATAGGGAAAAAAATCTCTTGTAATGTTGATGTTGAAATTTCATTGTTTTATTCATAGTAGCCCAATGGCCCAAATAACTGCTTGCTGAAAACAGAAAATTAGATGTAGTTTGTAGTCTCCCAGAGGTGAGTTGGGAGGATCCTTGGCTCTGCCTTTTGTTGATCCTTACTGGGCCTTTGGAAAATTAAGACATTCTGTAATTCTGGTGAGGATGCCACCAAAAGAAGATTAACTTGTGTGGTGCTGAATTATATCAGAAAAATAACCGGAAATTTGTTTTGGCAGAATGGGCTTAATTTTGAATGGTCAGATGGGACCAGGTCTTTGTTTACCTCCTGGGAGGATGACGAGTCCCAGGCCTTGGGCAGCTGTGTTTACATTGATACCTCAGGGCACTGGAAAAGTGCAAATTGTGAACAACTTCTGCAAGGAGCAGTTTGCCACGTGCCACCTAGTAAGTCAGTCAAGGTTTATATTCAATCTTTGCGTCTGCAAGTGTGTGTACTGACAGTGGAAATATGTGAAAGGAGGTTAATTGTTAGAGGTTAAGCAATGTTAAGCAAGGCTAACTACTACTTAAAACGGAAGTGTACTTCTCTGTGTTTCGTATATGTGAAACCATTTTTTTCCAATAAAATATTGGCCATCAGGTCTGATCTGTAGGAGAATGGAAAGAGAACTTTCATAATGGAAAAGAAACAGGAAAATTACCTACTTTGTCTCCTCAGTGAACACTATATTGTCTATGAAAAATGAGGATTGCTAATGACCTAGCTTGAATGGCAATGAATCCAGTTTGCTGAAATTAACTGTGGGATGGGAGAAGGGAAGCATTTAGAGCAAAGTGAAATATTTATCATACCTTCTCTGATGAACACATCAAAGATTGTGCAATTTTTTTAGTAAAGGTGAGAATATTTTTCTGTATCCTAAAATATGTTGTTTTTCCTGTAATGCTCTGTCAGTCATCTGGGGTTTAGTAAAATCCAGAATTCAGGTCTGGAGCTCCATTCAGTGCCAGACTGCAGGGTCTTGTGGCAGCATCCAATTCTTCAAATCGTTCCCATTCAGTGGTGTTGGTCACCTGGGCCCCTGGTTAGCTCATGCGCATCACTACCAGTTAGATTGTCCTGATCCTGCTGTTGTGATCCTGCAAGGTTTTTGATCAGAAATAAAACCAGCTGTACTCATTTAATACAAATATATGCAAGTGCTAGATTTTCACTTTGAAAAAATAGAGGCATAACACAATAACATGCTATTAGCATTACTCCAAAACAGTGTGTGTAATGTTATATTAATGTGTATTTTGTTGTGCCAATAAAGCTGTGCTGTTACTTCTATCACAGAAAAGAAACTCAATGCCTATAAAGGCTTATGTTCAGAAAAAACTGTACCCTGGATCAAATTCAAAAACAGTTGCTACAGCTTTTCCACAGTTCTTCAGGGCATGAGTTTTGATACAGCATATGAGGTCTGTAAAAATCAAGGTAAGTGATTATTTTGTAACTACCAAATGTCATTGTGATATCTTAAATCAATATTTATTTTCTGAAATGACTGAAATCATGGCATATGTTTTCTCTGATTCAAGATAATGTTAGTGGAACTCATAAGCCAGCTATGAAATTGGAAGCAGCATGCATCAAAAAAATGTTCCTTTCCATGTGAAAATATTGGTTTCTACAATAAAACATAATATGAACATTTTTGCCTTCAAATTTGTTTTAAAGTCATGTGAGAACAGTTTTGTATCTGCTTGAGCATTTTCACAATTATTACAAATTTAAGAACTTATAATGTATAACCGGACTTTTCAAGCTCTTTAATTAAGACTCCTAATGTTAACTTGCTGAAGTACAATGTTTTAATGGCATGGATTGCTTGAAAATTTGTTCTATGTTTAATTTGAAGGATCAAATCTTCTGACTATTCAAGATGAAGATGAAAATGCCTTCATTTTGGAAGAATTACACAGTTTTGGCTATTCTGTACAAATGGTTTGGTTGAACATTCTGCTTGTTACAGACAGTAAGTTTGGGGAAGAATAGAACTGCATGTAAGAACTTGGTTTGGGTTTTGGTTATTTTTCAAAAACCATTTCCAATAACCATTTTTTAAAACACTTTGGTCTTTTGAGATTTTTTTTCATGGATTTGTGCCTGTTTATGATGTAGTAAAAACAGTGAGGCTTTCTGCAATGGTTACCAGTATTCTGAATACTCAATATGCATACATGCATGTAAATGCCTATTTTCCTTCTTAAAGATACACTGCAGAGTGTCTTCTGTGTTAGATACATAGGATGTTTTTTAAATCCTTCAAGAGAAGAAAGTAATAGAGTGTCCAAACAGACAAAATCCTGGTATTCTGTAATAGTGTATTTTTCATGTGAGGGTAAATCTTGACTGAAACAGAAATATTTATCAAAATACTATTCTATTTGGTAATAATTTTTGACTTCTGCCCATAGATGAGACAATCTCCTGGTTTGATGGTTCTCCTTTAAATTATTCTAACTGGGGAATCAGAGAGCCTGAATTTGATAATCTCAAAGGGAATTTCTGCATCAGCTTGAGGACCACAGATGGAGTCTGGCAATTATCTCCATGCAAAGAAAAAAAGGGTTTTGTGTGTAAAATGGATGCAGGTATGTGCTTCCATAAGCAAAGGCAATCCTGTCCTTATAACCATTGTTTTACTTGTTCCTTGTTGCTTGCTTACTTGGTGTCAATTTTCATCTCATTAATTCTGTCCCTTGTCATTGGGGAAAAAAATACCTCTAAAAGCCCCAGGCAGCTGGGGTGACCTCTGTTTGGGGAGCCCAGGCAGCCCCTGCCCCTTCCTGTGACATCAGGGTGACCTCCACAGCCCCCACAGGGAGGGCAGGTCCAGCCTGGGAGAGCTGTGCAGGCACCACAGCAGTAGGAATGTGCTCTGTGAGAGAGCTCAAGTGTTTCAGAGCCCACACAAAATCCCTCAGTCACTGCAGGACGCCCTAGCCGGGCTGATCTGCCTCTGCATGGTTCTGTTCATGAATTTGTCCTTTAAAAAGTGGATAAATACTGCTGCTCATCCTTGCACTAATGCCAATTAATATATTCCACCAAATTAAAGGGATTTTAAATAACATACTAGATTATGTTTAACTTGGCCAGTTGGAATAACATTGACATGAGTCAAATTAAACAAAGAATAGCCTATTCTTGTTGGTTTTAGGTAGATTGTCTTCTCAGTATCCATTTTAAAGTGAATATACATAATAACCTTTGTGGGTCATTTTGTGACTGTTCTGGATTTTATTTCAGATATTGATACAACAGAATCCTCTGAAAAAGGTAAACTCTGTACTTTTTTTAATAAGGAATAATACACATTTTGAGCTGATATTTTGTGAGACAATATTTGTTCACTGTTAAATGTGTAATTTGAAATATGTGACATATAAGGAGTAGTAATGTTTTCCTTAAAAGACCTGTATGTTTATATTCCAAACTACTTATTATTCTAACTATATGTGCTTAATAGCAATTTCTGTTCTTCCCTTTCAGCATCATACAGTGGGCTTGTAGCTCTGGCTGTTCTTGTGACGTTGGTGATGTTGGCTGCCATTTCCATTTTCCTGTGGTGCCTGCACAAAGAGAACAACCAACTCTTCCGCAGGATACTGTGGGTCAGAAACGCCTATTTGCCACAGATTAATGCTGATAGTCCTGCTTTGGAAGAAAGCATCCTCATTTCTGACTTTGAGAGAAGTGAAAACAATTAATTGATCAGAAGTAGCAAGTGGTCTTGTCTTCCATGTGAAACTTCACAACCTACAGTGGTTTTCTCATTCTCAGGAGTCCCTCGGAGTGCCCATATCCTGAGGAAACCTCATGGCCCTCAGTATCAATGCCGGAGGAGCTCCCTACCCTGGAGAGCTTTTGCTTTGTGGCAGGATGAGGTGAGGATGCAAGGTAGAGCCATGGAGAAATGTTCTTCTCTGAGACAAGCCAGGAATTGAAAATACTCACAGACCATAAAGTTCCAACAACTCACCTGGAGCAGACATGTTTGAGGTCCCAGAGCAGTTGACATTTTTATGCAACTTTTTCCTTTGGGAATGTTTGGGCCTTTGTGTTTTGTTTTTGTACTTTGCAGAACCTGCTTATGAGCTGGCATTAAAATCTGGCCTTGCATTTAGCAACTCTGAAATATATTCCAAGGATTATGGGGAAGACTTTTTTTCTGCAAAATGAACAGTTATTTTTCAGACAATAGATTCTTGCCACATTGATTTCCAAGCTTGTAGGGAGATGAAGTTTCTCTTGACCTGGGACTGCCAGAGTTTTGGTAGTTTGGCCTGTGATGCCTGGTCCATGTTATAAAATAAATTAGTCTAGAGATATGATGGCTTCATCATTCTGAACTTATTATATTCATTAGAGATGCATCCAGCTTCTTATTCAAGATTTAGCTATGCCATCTCTCACCTAGATTATTTCAGACATGGAATCCCATCAGCCTTCATTAAACACATTTTTAATGCGGCAATATCTGTTTGAAGAAAAACCCGTGTTACAAATCTTTCTGAAAGTATGGAACAAATGACCTTACTGTTCACCTGCAGTGTTCCTGTGAGCAGTATTCATGGACACTCTGCTGAGACCCTGCTCTCCAAAGCTATGGGTGACATGTGGGGGAGACACACTGCTGTTCCCCAAGGGTGCTAGTCCTGTCACCCCATGCAGCAGACACTTTCCCTTTCGGTGTTCATACCAAGGTGCTAAGGAAGAAGAAGAATTTTTCTGTCACCTTGCTTTGCCAATGGTTGTGAAGGAGCCAGCTCAGGTCTCTGTACTATCTCAGTTACAGCAGCCCAGTACAGACATGTTTACTCTCTTTGGGATTTCCACCAATCCAGCCAGTCCTCCACACACTCTCTGAAAACACCTGGGAGCTTTTTTATTTTTTATTTTTATTGCAGTGTGGAAAAACAAATGCTTAGGTTACTTCACAATGGATTTAGTGTCATTTCCTCCATCTCTAAAAGCTGCTGCAAAGGGTTGCATTTGTTGTTCTATTTCTCAGTTTCCTTGTTTTAAGGTGACTCATTCTAAAAGTTTTGCAATATCGCTGAGATGGAGGTATGTTCCTCAGACTTAAGCAAGGAGCTAAAGCCAAATGAAATGTTTTTACACAATATTTGTGCACATGCACAGGAATGTATGACTGCCTTTAACCTAGATTTCACGTGGCCAAAAATTGCCTGTTCATGCCATAATTATGTGTAGGGCTATTTTTAAAAATTTTTTCATACATAAAATATTTCTGTGCCGGTTTACAGAATTGGTTTACTCTTTTTGATGACTTCTACGGTTGTAGCTATCACAAGTTCTTAATCTGAAATTTTTCGATCATATAAAATACAAATAGCTTTTCTGTGTATGTTCTATCTAGCAGTTTGACCCCATACATTAGTCTTCGGTAATATTTTTTAAGTTTTGGTTCACTCCTCTAGATTTATATATTGGACTGGTTTTTTTTGCAGTCCATTATTAGAGTTTATGGACTGCAACTTTTAAGTACAATTGCCAGATAATCGATTGTTTATATGTATTACCTGTGATAGCTTTTTACCACCAAAAGAAAAGGGAAAAAAGCTTATGAACTCTTCTTTCCCCATTACTATTTCACCTATTCAAACAAATTTGGAGGAACTTAAACCAATAAACCCCCTTCATCACATTCACTGAGAAGTGTGTAAATGCTGCCTTCTTACAGTACAGCAAGCAGAGTGGCTTGCAGGGTGGTTTTTGTTTGCAGGACTAAGCTGTGCCATCTCTGGGGACATGTGTTTATTGGGCTACAGTGCTGTTGATACTTATACAGACTCTGGTCAGATTTTGATGTGGTTAATTAAGTTGTATATTTTCCACAAAACTTGACATAGATTTTTTATCAATTTTCCTTGAGGTATGTTTTATTCCTTAAAATATATCTGAAGGGTAATGGCATAATCAATAAACCTAACCTCAAAATAGTGATTGTTGATTAACATTGATGTAGATGAACATGTATTAAAGAAAAAAAGTTGAAACAGTGTTTTCTTCCTACTTTGGAGTGGTTTTGAAGGAATAGACCCTTGGATAAGGGTCTTAAATCTTTCATCATTTAACTTTTTTATAACTGCAGATATTATTCACTCAAGAATGTAATCAATGATTGCTTTCTAGTCTTCCTACTGGACTTTGTTATCAGTGGTTTTCAATTGTTTTCCCTTAATCAGAGCTCTCCTATACTGTCCCTGATCAGAGTATGTGGTGACTGTGGTTTTGTTGGTGACATTGATGACATTGGCAGTGAGATTCACTGTATTATTTCAACTGGAAAATTAAAATGTGACTGGTAGTTGTCCGTGCTGTAATTTGTCTTGAATCTCTCCCCAGTTTTACTAAGAGAGGCCCTGGTGTCTCATGAGAGCAGTGCCCAGGCTTTGCCCTGGCTCATCCTGTGTGAGGACAGCTGGCTCCAGCCTCCTTTCAGGCTCTGTGACTGGACTAGACCTGGGCACTGCCCACCATCTCCACACACAGGGTGGTCTGAGCATTTCCCAGGGCATGGAGGAGGATGCACCAGAATTTGTGTGCAGGAGGTGCTGGAAGGAGGTGGGAGCCAGAGCACCAACAGTAAGGATGGTGGATGGAATCTTGGCATTAATTTGCAGATATTCTCCCAGCCTACTGCCTGTTCCCTGCAGTAGTGAGCTGAGGCCACCAGCAATGAGTGATGGGCTGGAGGAATTTTCCTGCTGAATTGTGGAGGAGTTGTGTGGGAGCCTATTTGTGTCCTCTGCAAATGAGGTAGAGATATATGGACTGCAGCACAGCAGTTTGCATGGATTGCACCAACATGCTTTGTGTGTCCAAGGACTGGGTTCAACAGGGCCTGAACAGGCCAGTCAATGTTGCAGGTTTTTTGCCCTATTAGCTTCTTTCAGTGTTCTTACCCAAAGAAAAGTGTTACATCTTTTCATACCACATCTTTCTTGGGTGATGGAAGAGTACCCCCACCAGAGAGAGGTACGTTCAGGTCAAGCTTGTCTGCCAGATGTTGGAGTTTGTCAAATCTCCATCTGCTTGTCCTTGCAGATGCCATTCCAGGAGAAAATTTACCTCCTGGTCGCTTGAGCAATCCTTGCAGCATGTCTCTGAGGAAAAGAGATGTTCAGTGCAGCTGCCTCATCCCAGATGGACACAAGTCTGTGATGGGAACATTTGTATGCTGGTGATACCCAGCATGGTAGTACACAGCAAAGGGTGGTTGTGGCAGAAGGTTTTAAGTGGGCAGCATGACTCCTCAGCAAAGTCCTTTCTGGCTGTGCCTGTCCTGGGCACTGCCCATCCTTGTGCAGGGATCCTCCTCCCTCCCACCTCCACAACCTCTTCACACACACACTTTTGTAGCTGGGGCACGACCAAGGAGCCACGGGCTGTTTGAAATTTGTGCTGTACAGTCCAGAGGGACCATAGGGAAAAAATAGTGGGTTTGCATGCTCTGTTGACACTTGACCAGCTCTGGTTCCCATTGCTCAAATTCCCATTTAATTTAACCCCCTGTGTTTTTCTTTCATCATGTTACCTCCCTCAGTGTAACAGGCATCCCTCAGTAGCAGGCATCCTCAGCCTCTTGTAATAATAAACCCACTGTAATGAAAACCATGGCATACACTTCCTCCAGGGCATTTGCTTGGTTAAAAGCTAAACTGCACACATTCAGCAACTGGGCTCTAAATCCTCAGCTCAAAAAAAAAACAACCCAAAAAAAAAAACCCCCCCAAAAAAAAAAAAATAAGAAAAAACCCCAAAAACAAACCCCACCAAAAAAATTCCACAAAAAATAGAGGCCTCTACTTGAGCTATAATATTTCCTTTGGCAACTGGTGGAATGTTGGTTTTAAACCTCTGCAGGCCAGCAGTGATATCTTACAGTCTGGTGCAGCCCTGATGCAGATGTGTGAGTAACCATCAGGAGCAAACCCACCGGCGTCCTTGCTGCTCTGAGATGGAATGATTTAAGATGGATCGTGGTGCTCGGAAACACAGTCAGTCTCGGTTTGGCCAGTAGATGGTAGTGGTACACACAGAGCTGACAAAACGAGCTGTGCAAGAGAAAATAGCACAGGGATCTGCTCTGGATCCTTTAGAAGTTTAGTTAAACAAGCAGCAAAATTTCCCAGTCACAGGACAGCAAATAGCGGTGTGGGTTCTGAGCCCTGGCCACAATGTTACAGAACTGTGTTTAGAGAGCTTTCCGGCTCTCCGTGTTCCTTCTCAGCCGCTTTAATGGGATGCATTGAAGTGCTCCGAAAGGGAAAATGCAAGTCCTTCCATTGGTATGGAGGCTTTTCATTTCTATGGTGAGTAAAGTGAAAATCCAGTCAGGTTCCTTAATAGATAAGGATATCTTTGTGGTATATTTTGATTCTTATGCCTTTCATGGAAAAGCAACTTACTGAAAAAGCTTCAGCCGTGTATCTCTCAATTTATTTTAGTATTTTATCAGTATAGTAATTTGCTTACTACTTATCCCTGTATCTTTTCAGATTTTTATAGAGGGATGCTCATCTTTAGAAAGTAAGTTTCCTTTTATTTTGTGCCAAAAAATCCTTGTATTTTTAACTGAACACTGAAAATTATCCCATCAAATCTATTCCTCTTCTGCAGCTGTTTATTCAGGTCATTTGTTCTAAAGTGTGATCTCAGGCCTTTGATCCCAGCCATAACCTGATTAAATCTGCTTTGCCACTTATTTCTGCCATAACCTTGTGTGCATTGTAGATGAGAAGCCTCTGGAAAGTCCCCACAAAGCTGAGGACAGACAGACTCCACCTCATCAGCAGCTTTGGGCTGCGTTGCTTCACTGATGCTGGATTTGGGATATCATCTCAGAGCCTGATGCTTCCAGGTTCATTGAGGTATGCAAGCAGAATCCCTGACATTGGACATTGCCAATGAGCTGGAGTACACAGACTTTTAAAACAAAGTAAAATAATATTCTAAGTCATGTAAGGCTTCATTTGTTATGGTCCCAATCCAAATCTGCTTCATCTGAATTAGTTTCTTTTGGAAAATTACTCTTCATGATAGATGATTTACCTGTTACATACCTGAAGTCTGACAACCATCTAAAGGCTCACATGACCTAGGCATGATATTTCTGGTGTTTAATATTCAAGAACATCAGAAGGATTCTTTCTGAAAAGGTAAGAAGGTAAAATTTCTGCTGCTGTGTATCATGCCCTGTTAGCCTTGTGAGATGAAAATTATGTTGAGGGGCAAATTGAATTACTTTAATTGTTGTTTCAAAAGCACATCCTAAAGATGGAATTATACATGTGGGATACCTCATGGCTATAAGAGACATGAGCTACCATTCAGTTAAATGTGGAAATGCATCAGAACAGCTC